>NC_136107.1:25894110-26592599 GCF_965212315.1 Lampetra planeri
CTGTTCAGTACTGTGATATTGATACGTTAAATTACACATTTCGACCAGTTCTTAATAACAAAGCGTTTACACAGAAGAGGGAGCTTGCTCTTGGTAACTTTTTTTCAGCCTAGGATCATACACTGCTTTATAAATATAGCACGATGCTCGGGTTAGATTTTGGGGTTAGTGATTTGATTGGGAGCTGTGCATGTACAGCACTCACCTCTCTGCCCACTATTTGGCCTTGTGTATCTAAGCTAGATGCAGCTTGTCATTTCAGAGGACTTTCAACCTTTAATTTTCTGGACGTGACATTTGTATTTTCTTAACACCAGCTCGAGATGATTAGCATTTGGCTGTGTGTGTTGTCTATGTGACTTCAGCTCATCCGTCCTCCACCATAGCCCTTTAGTGGCTGTATTCACAAGGTAAAGCCCTTGAATAATTGAGAAAACAGTGATAAATGAGGCTTTTCACGTTATGAAAGGCATTCTGTGTTATTAAATATTAGTGTTTTTTGTAGTTAGTAACATTATGGGGATGTTTTTACATTTCACCATCAGGCTTGTGGATTGTGTAAAGTGCATTCTAAAACTATTATCCACTCTGGCTCACTGGCCTATTATCGGCTATAAAGAAATCTATTGCCTGAAGCATCATCTATTATTTATGTTTCCTTTTAAGGCAGTATTATTGACAAATGTCTTGAGTGTCCTTGTGCACCACTGCCAACGCAACATAATCAAGTAATTTGTTCCATGGTTTTTTCCTTAGGCATTTAACCGTATATTATACTGACGCATTCACCTGCAATCTAATATAATTATTTTAATCAAGCAGAACGGTGTTATCTTCTGCCGTAATAATAAGTCTGATTTATAACGTGCACGATATTTGTGCTGGCGAGGTGCTAGCACGAGTAAGAGGATTCATTCCATAGCGCATTTGAATAAAATGCATGTGGAATCTGCCGGCTCGTATTTCTGTTTATAAACAGGTGGATACGTCTTCAGTGTGTCTGTTGAATGGCTCCGGGCAAGCCCCTGGTGGAGTGTTGTTCTTCGTAACACCGTCGCCTCAGAAATGCAATGTTGTTGCAGACCGGTGTTCTTATTAATGATTCATGGATAAGTCAGTGCCAAAGACATTAAAGAGATGCATTTTGTGCTCGTGGTGGTTTCTTCTCAATGGGTTGAGTGCCTGGGCATATGCTGGCTTCGTAAGCTTGGCTGCAGAAAGCTTTGTGTTTAACATTAACCTTCACACTGATGGGGGTTTTGTTTTTCTACAATGCGTTGAACTAAATTGTCAAAATTATATAAAGGTAAAACGTGTGAATAGTTATAGGTTTTTACCCTTTCAACTGGTATAAAAACTGACACCGTTATACAAGGCATCATGTTTGCAATAACCACAACACAAGCAGTCAAAATGCAAACAAAAAGAAACAACTCTGATAACATAGGTGGGACAAAGTCATTGTTATGCAAGTCCAAGTCGAGTCGCAAGTCATCAAATTCATGACTCGAGTCTGACTCGAGTCCAAGTCACATGACTCGAGTCCACATCTCATAGGTGGGACAAAGTCATTGTTATGCAAGTCCAAGTCGAGTCGCAAGTCATCAAATTCATGACTCGAGTCTGACTCGAGTCCAAGTCACATGACTCGAGTCCACACCTCTGTCTGATAATGATATGCACTGTCCTTGAAGTTGATTGGTCCACACCCGAGACACTTTTCTTAGAGCCCAGTCTACATTGGTGTTGGACCAGATGACGCCAAAAGGCATATCTGGACCAGATGACGCCAAAAGGCGTATCTGGTCCAACACCAATGGAGACTAGGTTCTAAGAAAAACTGTCTCGGGTGTGGACCAATCAACTTCAAGGACAGTGCATATCATTATCAGAGTTATTTCTTTTTGTTTGCATTTGACTGCTTGTGTTGTGGTTATTGCAAACATGATGTCTTGTCACTTTTTGTACCAGTTGAAATGGTAAAAACATATTACTATATTTTGCCACTGGTAAAGGAGATGTCTCATAGTGTGAATAGTTGTTTAAAATAATGCACGTAAGATGTAAGATATGTTTTACATTACTTCTGGAGCATTTTATTTGACATATTTAAGATGGGAAAACATAAAGGGATATTAAATAACAGCGATACGAAAATGATATACCTATTGTGATTGTATTATAATTGTGTTTTCCATATTACAATGTGTTTCTATTATGGGTCATATAAGTCATCCAAGTTTGCAGATTCAGAGTTTTATTTACGCTTGAACGAATGCCATATTGTGGCTGTGTAGGCTGGTGCTCTGCTTATTTGCCAATGTGCCAAATGTCCCAGAGTAGATGGTTTGGGTTCTGCTGCAAGCCAGTAATTTATTATGGGGAATTTTCAAAGCACATTATCTATTATAAAGTGTATGTTGAAGACAATCACCATTATCTGCACCATCATCATTATTATAAGGAATTGTGTGCACCTATCAAAGCCTTAATTTGAAAATTGTACATTATTTACAGTTGGAATTGTGAAATAAGTAAACTGATAGTTTTTACGATTTTTCTTTAAAAAAATGTAATCTCAACATCCCGTCTCCTTAATTACATAAAATAATATGAAACAAATACTGAGCGAATTAAATTTCTCCACAGCAATGCAACTCATTAGAGTTTGGGGACACCGTTGTGTCTCAAAGGTGACATCACCAATTACAATAATTGATGCACATTTGGCGACAGACTCCCAACACCAATACAAGAGCTATCAGATTTAAAAGTACATATCTAGCAAATAGATGCAAGTGCATCAATCACAAACACCTGAAATTAGATTTGAAACTGGGTCTCACGGCCAATTCTTTAGACCGGCATTCATTGACATCAGCATGGCCTTTGAATATGCACAACACTTGCCCTCTCATTCTCACCCTGCACCTTTTCACTTCCTCCTTATATCTGCCTTGTTGTCCCCACTTTGTTTTAAATATCATATGAGCCAATATAAAATATAATTAACATACACTATCCTGTCATTTAACAAGATTCTAAATGCGACGAAAAAAATTCTTCCCTCAGAGCCTGCTATAGTTGTGATTATTTTTCAGTGTAAGGAGAGGGAAGAAAGTTGAACAAAATATGAGGATAGTGGGTAAATATATCAAGAACTGTAAGATATCTATCCCCATTTTCTATAATTGCATTGGGTTCCTTTGGCATTTTGGATGACAAATACATATTATGTTTTTAAAAGCCGCATCCTTCATACATATAATGAATGGAAATATATCTCTTCACAAAAGAGGATACGGCATATATTGTATAATCACACCTAAGATGCATCATTATGCAAGATAGAGATTAAAAAGATATGCATAGAAACATTTTAAACAATAGTTAAGTGTCGTATTTGAGTATTTTGGTTAGTAAATAAGTTGTGCATTATTTAATAAGTTTGCAAATAAGTGAATGCATTCATTTGAACTTTTACCACCCATTTTACACATGGTGACACTTTGGCGCACCGATATGGCAGCCTTAATTAGATTGTGGGGGATGAAACCTTCAGGAATTTTATTGGCCGAGCACTCAACAGAGAAATTGGGGCCATTTCAAGGAGTGACCCACCGTAAGTAAATCCGACAGCGAAAACCGCAATTAATATTACACAGAGCCTGCCTCTGATGATTTTTTACGTACCACCAACAAAAGTGGCATCTTTTGTTTAGCTGGCTCCATTAAAATTGCTCCATTTAGCTCGTCCTTGCATTAAAAAAGATTTATACAGAAAGAGTGTGCACACCCTATGGTGTTTCTAGTTTGGACTCACCTGCCACTGTAAAGTTATTGCAAGTTGTGAATCTGATTATCTGGAGCATTGAATTGTCGACCTTGTACCTTCCGTAAGTTTACCTTCCAACTGCACTTGGATGTCTGTGACATATGTACATATGTTGAACTTCTTTCGCACCATGCATAGCTAACCATGATAATCGGAGGTGTGGGTATCAGGTTGTAAATTACATTTATATCAGGATTAGTATTTAGACATTTTGCATTACTTTTTTAAATCCTTTATATTAAGTTCACTTGCTTGCTTGCTTGCACGCTTACGACCATGCAAATCTTTCGGTAGTTTTTTAACCCACTTCCCGTGATCCAATCGAGCTGACATTTTGCACACAGACTCGTTGTGCGTGACAATTTATTTTCGTGAAATTTTTTTTCCTAAATTTTACACTTTTTAGGGGAATTTTTTTTATATTTAATTATCAATTGCTTAATGGTGGCAGGCAATCATCTGACCCATAGGTGGCAGCCATCTCAATCCAGAGGACGAGAGGACTCTAGCCGCTATGCATATAAAGGATTTATAGTGAAAAACTTTGTTTTTACGGGTTAATTTTTGTCCCTTGAAGCTGAGTATTCAATATAATTTACATTTACAGTGGCAGAATGCCAGCCAAAGTAGCGATGTGAATTGGACTCTATGAGATTTATTTTCAAGGAAGAAGATTTCAGCGTCTAAAACAGTAAATATCAGTGTACAGTATAGAACAATAACGTTAAAAAAGTAATAAAATCCGTTTTAACTGATATATTTTCATCACGTCATGTATATTTGCAAATGTTGTGGATTCACTCTTCAACACACCGGTGGCTAAAGTAGTGAACTATTTGTCTTTTGTAAATGTGACTTTTTTTACTGATTGGCCGTGTCGGGTGGTGGAGGGTTACGACACATTTATAAATAACGTGATCTAACCCAAAAACGTTTATTATGAATAATATTGGTCGCGAAAGCCTACGTGTTAAACTGATTTGGTGCTGTGTTAGGACATAAAACGATTGCAACTACAAATGTGGTTACTTCCAGTTAACAGAGAATGAACAGAATTCAATTTTCTACAATTAACGATGACCATTGTCATTCTATCAATTGCTTCAATAATCTTGACTTAAAGCTTTCGTGACTGCAGGAATTCATATTTTTGGGTCTTTCAATAAAGCCACGTAGATAGAAAATAATAATAAAAATATCACGACCTTTCGATCGCAACCCAAGCAATCGCCATCAGGTGAAAAAATAGCGGGAGAGCTGCTGAGGCCAGATCCACACGTTAAAAAGTTAGACGGTGACAAGATTGTTATCAATCAGAGTAACATACCAATTTCCAACAGCCTAAAATCGGTTCTAGCTCAAGGTTTGACTTTCGCAGTCACCCCTAAACACATCCCAGTTGATGATATCATTGCCCAGGTCGACGCAGCCCTTAAGGGTTTGGGAAACATTCCTGCAGACGTGGCAAGATCAGAAATCGCAGCAATCCTCAAAAACGTTAAGACACCTATGAACAATCAATAAGGATGAGCGCTTTGAGCTTTCTCAACTAAAACAATAGAGATGACATAGTCGTCCTCTCAGCCGACAAGGGCACTGTCCTCATGGACAAAACTGCATACAATAACAAAATTCAGGACCTACTTAATTATGGTAGCTATACTAAAATCAATAGGGATCCCACCAACCGCCTGGTTACGAAAACCAACAATATCATCACTTTCTTGGTTCTTTCGGTAAAGTCACGTAGAAGGGAAGTAATAAAATAATATGTTTTATTTTTATTATTTTATTACTTCCCTTCTACGTGACTTTACCGAAAGAACCAAGAAGATGAATCCCTGCAGTCACGAAAGCTTTAAATCGAAATATTATCACTGTTTCAACATTTAATCGAACCAACCAAGCGGATTTCCTTAAAACCCTCTGCTGCTAGACCACCCAGATTTTATGGCTTACCAAAAATTCATAAAGAAGGTACACCATACTCTTAGGTTTTTTCGGTAAAGTCACGTAGGTAAAAAATACAATTTATATTAATAAAAGTAAAATAAAAATCACGACGTTTCGGAGGCAACACAAGCTTCCGTATTCAGGTGGAACCGTCACAGCACGCTTGCTGTAAAGAGTATTTACTTGATACAGCAATCGTGCTGTGACGGTTCCACCTGAAGACGGAAGCTTGTGTTGCCTCCAAAACGTCGTGATTTTTATTTTACTTTTATTAATTTAAATTTAATTTTTTACCTACGTGACTTTACCGAAAAAACCTAAGAGTATGAATCCTTGCAGTTACGAAAGCTTCAAATCTAGAAGGTACACCACTTCGTTCTATTGTCTCCACCATTGACTAACCCTCCTACAAACTGGCCCGATTTCTGTCTGAGACCTTACAACCATTCACTGGTAAGACCACCTCAGCTGTACTTAACTCAGCTCACTTGGTATCGTTAATTAAGGACTTTTCACGATCTCCAGGTGATTTGCTTGTCAATTTCGATGTAGTGTCTTTGTTTCCCAAAGTTCCTGTACCTGAAACCAGTTGTAAGTCATAACTGGCTGTGATATTTCCATCCTACCTGTCGCTTTTAGTAGTTATTTTCGACTCTCTTGTGTTATATTAACAGGTTTAATTTCTTTACATTAACAGGTTAAATGTCTCACTAACACAGCCACCGTTGCTCGTTTTCCTCGATGTGGCGGTGACTCTACGATCTTACATTGACATGCTAACCTCTCACAATACAATGGCCACCTCCACAGCTTCGTCGTTGTGGAGGTGACTCTCCGATTTTCCCGATCTTACGTTTACATGCAAATGTCATCACTAGCCCCGCCCACTTCGCTTATGACCCTTGGGCTA
The DNA here is from genome assembly GCF_965212315.1 of Lampetra planeri. NCBI lineage: Eukaryota > Metazoa > Chordata > Hyperoartia > Petromyzontiformes > Petromyzontidae > Lampetra > Lampetra planeri. Next base: position 25,900,809 of record NC_136107.1, read on the forward strand.
CACCCATCTCAAACCTTTATAACATCCTGCCTCAGCAGCTCTCCCGCATTTTTTTTTATCTGATCACGATTGCTTGTGTTGCGATCAAAAGGTCATGATATTTTCATTATTTTTTCTATCTACGTGGCTTTACCGAAAGACCCAAAGAATATGCTTCAATAATAAATAAATAATGTTGCTTAATCTTATGATTTTGGAGAAAAACATTAAAGACTGCTCCTAGAAGAAGCACAATGTTTTCATTGAGCAATTTACAAGTTTAAATGTAGTTGTCACATGCAGATTTCGTGATATGTTGTCACTGTAGGTTGTGACAGGCAAGTGGAATTTGAATGCATTATACATTTGATTGCTTAATTTGCGCAGGTTTTTTTTATCATTGAGTGAGAATAATAACCAATTAAAATGTTGCCACTTTTAAAATGGCTGCTAAAATATTTAAACGTTTCGTGAATTTCAATATCAACTAAATGTTTTGGTTGTCACTCCGTTTTAATAAATAAAACAAATAAAAAAGTGTATGTTTCAATGCTCATTTAATGTGCACACTTCTAGCAAGACTTCTTCACGACTATTATTTGTGTATACTCATGTATTACATGCCTGGATTTCTTATCACCTTTGTTAAATTTAAATATGGATTTCATTTTCTACAACCGTTTAAACCTCCTAGCTGTGCCCTCCAGAATGTACATTTTACTAAAATTAATGCACCTATAGAATGCACTCCAAACGCAGTGTAAATGTAAGTGCCATTTGTACCTCATGTTTTTGACCTTAAAGCCCCTATATTTCTGTTCATATACACACATTTGTCATTGTTAAATAGCACATTGTATTACAGCTATTCTTGTGAATGCTGGCCATATTGCCTGTTATGTTTCCAATTATTTTATTCGCAGAAAACCATTCTTAGGTCAGTGGCGCAGTGACCTGTACACTGAGCTGAACTGCAGTGACATTACGATTTTTTCCTCAGGATATTTGGTTAAAGTCACGTTAAAGTCATTGTAACTCTATACGTACAGTGTCTCTAAATGTGCTATGTTTTTTTCTTCGACTGTATATTTGTATAACACTTATAAAGGACAGTGAAAGAGTGTAGTATACTGAATATGAAAAATGCTTTCGCTCGCATCGTTACTGTCTTTGTAATTTATGTATATCCGACTGCAAAGCATATACTTTAATTTTTGTTTTGCTAAAAAAACAAGTATCAAATTTGTATCGGAGTGTAATGATTACGTGATTTATCGTCGTCAAGAACGTTTTACCACCCCATGTGCATATGAATGTAAATCGCTATTCAATACACTGCTGATGTGTGGGGCGTTATGAGCTATCAGTGGACATACAAACACTACACATAGCACTGCCCCAACAGTCTGTTAAGGCTTTACGGAGGATCTTGTCTTCGTTGTGGGGAGCGGTAATGTAGCTGTTAGCGCGCTACACTACGAACCCAGCGACCCGAGTTCGATTCCCGCTGAGCCGGTCCTGGGCCTCCCCTAGGTTTAATGTAGTGTATTAACATCACCACGAGGGAGACAAATGCGGCCGGGCGTGGTGCTGGCCACCCACCCCCTCGTGCCTCGTGTCGGTCTTTATAGATGCTCGCAAAAAGCACTTGCCTCAACAGTCTGATCAGGCTATACGGGAGATCTTTGATCTTTGCTTGATGTGTGTGTGTTGTGTTATTTTAGGATGCAATCTGTTCTGACAGAATGACTGACACTACTCTGTCATGCAATAGCGTATTGCACACCTATGTGTGTTCGACTAAGCATGTCACATTGGGGTGATTACAAAAACGCTTTTCTGTGCCTTTCATATTTCATGTCTACTGTTGTAACAGGCAACTATGTAAAATTATGATTTTCATTTTTAAACTGTCAAAGCTATGGTGGATTTAGTATTAATTGTCTGCTTTGTCAATTTGCACAACTACTATATTGCACTGAGATTCATGGCAACAGCAAGCATAGTCAATAGGTGTCTTGTTATATGCATAATTCACAGACAAGGGTTGATATATCTTGTCTCAGATTAAAGAGCTTACATTTAAAATCTTAAAGGATCCAAAGGAAAACTAGGCAGCGAATTTTTCATGTAAGATTTTTTTCGAATACATCTCACAACACCATTATTTTCCTGAAAAATATGTCACAACTACGGTCAAATATTATCAATGGCAACCCGAAGAACATCCATTGGATCTTTGGAACATTAAATAAGGTCGTTTAAGGAATCCATCATGGTTTACATTCAATATATTTTACAGAAATCACCAAAGAAAAAATCGCAGCCAAATCTGTTGTTGACGTTATAGTCAAAATGTAGGGTGGTGATGGCAGCGTGTTTTTCGCTCGTTGCAGTGAGTTTGTGGTTCAAATCTAGCGGCCGCCCCGGTTAATACTGCAGGCGCATAAAAAATAAACATCATCTGCTTCACAGTAGACTTCACAGATCCCGTAGTGTTATTTGAGGAAGAACAGATGATGATATGTGCCAGCGTCACTGTCCAAAATTGGCAAGTTTTGAAAAATACCTATTTTAGTAAAACCACATAACAACATCATTCCCTACTTGCAGATTCGTGAATGAAATAGAACGTCTTCGTAATCGCCTAGTGCGAAAAGAATGCCACCCTGCCAAATGTACGAAATTTTCATTATTATAAATGATTTTTACGTGGCCGGGTCAGAGTACACATTGGATATGCTTTCCCTGATATGTGAGTATTACGTATATGTGTCTTTATTTTAGGACTTTTTAAAATCTGATCATATATCTTCAGATGCTTTATTCAGATATCTAAAGTAGTTGCCTTTTCAAACATTAATCAACTCTCACAATACTGCAAATACCTTTTGGTTATGTAAAATACAAGTAACTTAATGCTTTTTTAATATCTTATACAACGCCACTCTATCAACATTATCTGTGAATTACAACTTCCGTGTGACTGGTAAGCATTCTTGAGCAAACCATTAAACAAAAAAACATGTCTAACCACAAGGGCTTTCTCTACTTCTGAGTTAAACCACCTCCCTCTGTGTGTCTACTTAATCGATTACCTTTAAATCGCAAAGGTTGTCTTGTCTGATCTGTACCTGCTCCCTCTCAGGGCATGATGTACCTGGAGGAGCAGCGTTTGGTGCATCGGGACCTGGCAGCACGCAACGTGCTAGTGAGGACCCCTCAACACGTGAAGATCACAGACTTTGGCTTGGCACGGCTACTTGACATCAATGAGATTGAGTACCACGCAGATGGTGGCAAGGTATGTCCATGACTTGGTGTACACATAGAGTGCTTTGTCAGTGCAATAGTAGATTGTTCTACTCTGCCTTTGCTGAAAACAGCTCTAAAGCAACCTACAACACCTATTTGATGCATGGTGGTTGCCCATGCAAGCACTATCCAGGCTGAAGACGGATTAGCTTCTGAAGCGAATCCGTCCGGTATGGTCATATAAATCTGTATTTGTGACCCCCACTGGCATAGACCCAAACAATGCTCATAGTTAGTGTCTTGAGTGTTCCACAATACTACAGGGATTTAATTCACGTATGAATATTTATCCAAGACATAGCCTTACAAAAATGGTTTACTGCAGCTTTTGCTTCAGAATACTACTTTGAATAATGTTGTAACAGTATATATTCAACTTTATTTGACTTTTAATAATATATTGAAACATATTTCAAAATAGTACATGGATTTGAACCAGCTAAATTTGCATTGTAAAGAGAGTCTGTTCACTCAGCAGGTATACACGGCCAATGCACTCAACATGCCAGACACAAAAAATACAACAAAGCTACAAACTAGAAGCAACATAAGCATCAGTATTTTCCCCAATACTCTACATCTATTAAACTACACACAATGCATATTAGAAACTCAACAATCAATATGAAAAAATAACCAGAAACTCACCTTTTTCACCACACACACAAAATACTCATCTATTACTGTATTTCGTTTATTTTCAAGGCACTTTGGTTTTTAAAGGATATCCCATTAACAAAGTTACATACCTGGCATTACACTGATCATAAGCACACTGTGAAGATCACAAAATAAATAAGCACAACATGAAGAAGGCAAAACATTTTAGGAGTATTTAATCTTGATTTGAAGCTTTCGTGACTGCAGGAATCCATACTCTTTGGTTCTTTCGGTAAAGTCACGTAGATAGAACATTAATAGATTACGACGTTTCGATCGCAACACAAGCGACCGTCTTCAGGTGAGAGTATTTAATGTTCCTGTTTTAACCTTTTTTTTGTTCGTAGCTCCAATCTTTGCACACTTCTCAGAGTAGGTGTCTTGGTGTACGGAGGGTGTGGAACCTCAGCTCTCTGCACAAGTCCCCATTGTAGGAAACCATTTCAAGAACGGAAGCCTAGTGTTTCAGAGCTCCCGATGATGATTCCCTCAGAGTTCCCGAGCTGTGGTTGCGCAATGCATGAAAGGCAATGTATGCAAAATTTAATTGACGTAAAGAAAAAGCGCGCAGGACACGTAAAAATAAGCCACTGAAGTTAATGTTGCATATGGTGGCAATTGGAGATGGTCAAAGTGATTTAAATCACATGCCAAATCCACAAAGGCTGTAGGCTGACCTTTACCTTTTGCCTTTCTTTACCCGTCTGATTTATGCAGTGACCACAGACTGGAGTCACGAGGTGTCTCAGATACAATTATGTGGTCTGCCTGTGTTTTTTTTTATTCCCAAATTCTTAATTGGTCAGAGTACATTCGTGACATTTCTGCTTATACTCTTCCCATGCATTTTATTTTTGTATCTCAGACATATTTAGAGAGTCTTCTGGTGTTAAAATTCTGGTATTGAGATACCCTTCCTAACGTGCATCTCCAAACAGGCCTTATTTTTATTACTAGCTTGTGAGTAAGGGATCGCACACAATTCACCTGAGCATGTATATTCACCCATAGCATTGTGTCCTGGTCTAACCTCTTGTGAATTATTACCTGCCTTCTGGCGCAATTATTGACTTAACCCTTTAAATTCAGACGCAAGAACTGCTGTACACAGATGGGTAACCTCCACGGCATCTCAGTGTAACCTGATTTCACCTTGCAGTTCCTTAGTGTTAATTACTGTTTGAATGTGTAATGGTTATATGACATGGGGAAAATGGGAGAATAGTCATCATCTGGAATCACTTTAATTCCACTGTTGGTTTCAGTGGAGTCTTATGCAGCTAAATGGCCACCTGTGTTTACGTATTTTCTTCTACCATCAATAGTTACTGTAAGAGATGCTCTTGGGGATACTTAAGGATGGTTATTAAAACACTATAAATGAAACGTATATGTTACAAAACCTGCTCTTAACAACTTAGCCTACAATGACTTTAATAGAAAAAATGTGAGCAATAAGCACTCTTATTCGACATTGGCATTGTTATGTAGCATTTACAGCAGATTCATATTTTGAATTTTGACAATGAGTTTGAAAGATTGGGGATTGTAAATGTTAGGTTATTTTACGTAATATCAGAGCCTTTACACCAATAGACTCACTAAATCTATGCGTGATATCATATTCTGGAGTATGTATCGATAAGCGGATGTTTAATATATTTAATGTTACATGTTATTGACAAATTCTGCTGTCTTCAGATGCCCATCAAGTGGCTGGCCCTGGAGTCCATTCAATACCGCACCTTTACCCACCAAAGTGATGTGTGGAGCTATGGTACACATTTTTACTTTTCCTATGTTGTTTAAACTACGTATATATAATACATCTAAAATAATTTCACCTACATTAAAGTTTACAATTAGAGCACATTTATACATAGTTTGAACATTCCACGTGTTCAATAATTCTAGTTGTTGCCTTATTGAAAAGCCAGTAAAACATGTACATAATTGCATTGGAACACTCCTACAAGCTGAAGTTATATAACTTTTTTGCATTTCTTGCATTCTTATCTTTGAGATGTTTTGTTTATGTTTTTCTTTAGTGTTCCAATGTTGCAGCTAAACTTCGTATGGAACATTTTAAATACTTCTTTGTTAAAATACATGCACATCTATTTATTTTTTGGATAATAAAAAATAGAAATGAATTTCAATATGTGTAATCCACTTTTTCTCAGGTTTTTTCGGTAAAGTCACGTAGGTAAAACATTAAAAGTAATGAAAGTAAAATAAAACAAAACAAAAATAAAAATAAAATTCACGACGTTTCGGAGGCAACGTCGTGAATTTTATTTTTATTTTTGTTTTGTTTTATTTTACTTTCATTACTTTTAATGTTTTACCTACGTGACTTTACCGAAAAAACCTGAGAATATGAATCATTGCAGTCACGAAAGCTTCAAATCTAGAATTAATCCACTTTTGTAAATGGGTTAAAATTTCTCAATTATTGTCGCAAAGGCACTTTTGTTTCAAAATCTGTATAAGTACACATTGCCCTAGCTGAATCATCACTGCTTGCAGAGCAGCTTGATGGATTCTGTTGTTTTTAAAAAATATTTTAACAAATCTATTCAAGAAATGAAACCAACATTATTAAGATGACGGTTCCCAAATGTTGAATGTGTGCAATGTTACAACTCATCGGAGTAAATTCTGAGATACCTTCATATACAGTATAAATATTTATCAATCGATCTTCTTTCAGTCTGTTAACCCTGTTGTTATCAGTTTGTCTTATGAAAATGGAGTAGTAGCAGGCTTTTCAACGTAATTTTATTAATTCCAGGAGTGACCATTTGGGAGTTGATGACCTTTGGAGGGAAGCCTTACGAAGGTATTCCAGCCAGGGATATCCCTGAGCTCTTGGAGAAGGGAGAGCGGCTGCCCCAGCCGCCCATCTGCACCATCGACGTCTACATGATCATGGTGAAATGTGCGTTTCCACACGTGTGTGTGCGCACGCGTGTCTGCAAAACACAACCTGTGTGAGACACTTGTTACAGATACATGCCACATGCTTAAAGCTATAGCAATCACACACATACACTGCTGCATTTAAACACAACCACACTCGCATATACACCTGAGTTATTGAGATTGTATACACACACACACTGTGTTTATAAATAGTATTTTTTTTCTTTCAATATTGTATAATGATGATATGCCTTTGAGCTGCGATTGTGGTCCTTTAAATGTTTGTAAATGTAGCAATTGGTTTTGTTATACTGGCCGTTTGTGTAGTCATTTAATGTGTTTAAATAAGTCACTTTTAGCATCGATAGATTACACGAACTATGAAGCTGGACACACATGGCCTCGTAAAGAACTGTATGCAACCATTGCCCCCTTTAAACATCCAACAGCATCCCCCTTAAAGTTGAGCATGATTGAAATAACACTTGCAAGAGAATATCAATGCTATAACATACAAATCGATATCGTAGACACTCATCGTTCTTACCATAAGTATTCAGTTTCATCCTCATTGGTATATCATCCTCATTTGTATCCATACCATGTCGTTAACAACGACAACTTCCCATGTCGTTGACTGACACATACAGTAAGTGTGAAAGCACTTTAAGAACATACTTTTTAAAAAACAACACTGATGTGTAATTCATAAGAGGTGTTTTTTTGGGTTAGATCGTGTAAATATGTGTCATTAAACCCGCCACCACCCGACACAGCCAGCTAGTAAGGGTCGTCACATAAACAGAACATGCCCATTCGTTACTAGTACAGCACAATGTTGTGTTGGAGAGCCAAGCCACAACATTTTTTAATCTGAGTTCTCACATTTACAATCTGAGTACTCAGATATACTGATAGCACAATGGTTACGCACGTACAATCTGAGTACTCAGATTTGGCACGTTCTGTTTACGTGACAACCCTTACTAGTTGGCTGTGTCGGGTGGTGGTGGGTTTAACGACACATTTATATATTTACGCGATCTAACCCAAAAAACAAACCTCTATTATGGATGATATTGCTCGCAAAAGCCGACGTGTTAAACTGACTGATGTGTAATTGGTATTCAGTTAAGCATGCAGTATTTGTCACAGTTTAATATCGGAAATTACTTGTAAAATTAAGTCATTTTTTAAAGGGAAGTTAATGGGTTTAAACCCATTGTCTCTGGTTAACAACAATTGTACAAGTGCTTTATTTAGTCTGTGCTTCATTACCTAACTTTTAATTATTTTTTTCTAGAATTAATTGCTTAACAGCTCACTTTGTAATTATGTGGTGCATTATTTCCACCTGCTACAGTACATTTAATGTGCTTGCCTCTAAAAAGCATTTATTGGAGGATTTTAAAACATGTGATCCCTAGTTTGTAGCCATAGCTCCGAGGCCACATATAGAATAAATTATAAATGCACGCATTACCTTCTCAAACTCATTTTAGGCGGCATCTCAGCAAATGTTATCTGCAGTTCAATAAAGTTCACAGCAGGGCTTGTGAAAAAAAGAGCATTGTGTGATTCTAAGTTATTATGTGTGGAAACGCTATAGCAGCCCAAACACAAAGGGGGTGACTTTAAACCTCAGTGCATCGCTAAGACTTGTGTTTGCACTGCTGTTGCTTGGCAATAGAGCATTGCACCCTGTTCTTGTCCTTGACAAATCAGTTTTTTTTTATCATTGCACCTTGGTGGTGTTTAAATGTGCATTGTACTCTTCAGATATACTGATAGCACAATGGTTACACACGTAGATCTTGAACATTGGCTTGCACGTTGTGATTTTAGTAACTTCGGTATTGGTAGAATGTCCATTTCTTTGCAAGGCATGCCATATGGAAGCTTGCTTCACCCTAGCTATATGAAATTCTGCAAAGTGCATTGTCATAAATATTTACTGTCTTCTTTCACATCCAAAATTGTAAGTGCTAATCTTCATTTGTTTAGCAAGAGCAAATGTTTACAAGCCATTCGTTTTTTTTTGTTCGAATACTACAGAATAATTGTGGCTGTTTGTAAAGTTAAAGCTCTCCTGGACGTGTTCTAAAAACTACAATAAGAAATCATCTATGAACCATACAAAATAAGGGATATTTTTTAAAATCTGAATAATAACACTTATTCCAGCAGCTAAAATGCCTTTGTTTAAGGTGGTAGACCTTGAATGGATTTCAATTTTCTGAATGTCATCAGAAGGTTATTCTATGTTGAGCATATGTTTCTCGGTTGCCTGGTGTGGTCAGCAAAAGCCTGCATAGCAATGTGGCACCCATTCAGCACAACACTGCAAAATTGTGCAATAGTTATAAACTACACTTTTTTCATGAGAATTATTTATATTGCTTATAATTTTATCCACGTCCCATACCAGTAAAGTGTAACATTGGCATATTATTATTAACAAATATACATTAAACGACAAACCAGGATCTGAAGTCTTGACATTTAAAGTTATATCGAATACATTTTATTTCATACAGGCTTTAAACTTATTCAAAAGCCCTCGAAAAGGAACAATTGATTTGATGTTATTTTTAACGCACAGCACATTCATTTTACGGGTGCAATCTCGATTGTGCTTATGTTGACAACTTTTCTGCACTCAGGCTGGATGATTGATGCAGAGAGCCGTCCACGATTCAAGGAGCTGGCTGTGGAGTTCTCCAAAATGGCTCGAGATCCTCAGAGGTACCTGGTTATTCAGGTCAGTCGCTCCCCATCACAAACATGGACATTCGTATTGGCCACCATCATTTCCCATTTTCCTGTTAGCGTGGCCCAGCTGACGGACGCCATGGTGCTTTGTGGGGGGTGAACAGGGCTCCGAGGCAATCACACCCGCTCGTTGCCATCAACAGCGCCTAAGGCCAAGAATCGCTTTCCTTAGCACCACTTAATTCCAGCAGGGATAACAGTTTATTAAAGTGCCTTGTGCAGCTTTTAACTCTTTCATTTAGGTGTCTTCTGGGGCAATCTGAAATCTAATTAAAAACTGCTTGCATATCAATTTACAGCTGAATACATTGAAAAGGATTTGCATGTGGGATCCTATGCACAGCACAATTAATAAATAATAACTTTTTTCTAGTTTTTCAGTAATTTTTATTAAGCTGAAGGAGCCTCATTTAAACATTTTTATTTCCATTTTCTTTTTTCACACATGGATATACATTTATTTTTAATCGAGATGAGAATTAAGCACAGTTAAGATGTCCCTTCTTGTATGGTTTTATAAGGAAATCAGATTTCTGCCAATGAACCGCTTAGCATGAAATATCTTAAAAGGGCCAAACATGAACATTTCTGTGATGTATTGTATACATATTTAATGCATTGTAGAGTATAATGGTTAATATTTAAGGATGAAAATCAACTTCTTTGCATGAAAATACAATAAAATTGTCAGCAGCAGAATTCTCAGCGGCATTCATTATGCATAATGCAAGGCCGGAATTTGAAGCGGTAGAGAGTGCCAGTGAATACATTATTCAGAGCCATCTTCAGTCGGAGGCTGTAGCATCAAAGATGCATTTATACATGCCTCGGTACAGCACAATAAGGGCTAAATAGGCTAAATAGCAATATGAGGCTTGGGCTTTTGTATAGTCTACCAATTAGCATATATGCTTAGGCTTATATAATAAAATAAAAAATATTCGTTTTAAACAACATTAACTATTATTGTATTTTTTGGTGATTTACATGTGTTATTCAACGTGCCTTTTGTGAAATTTCCTCATTGAGTTAATGTACTTACGAACATAATTAGCAATATCTCTATTTATTTTGAAGATTTGTTTCCACATTTATGAAAACTGCGAGGGAAATGCAATAAAACATCGGAATGGGGGACTTTAATGAAGAAGTCGGTAAAAAGTGCAGGTATGACTAGATGATTGCTAGGTTTGACATTGGAGTGTGGAATGAAATGTTACTCGAGTTTGCAGTCAATAAAGACGTGAAAACAATGAACACCTTTAAAGAAAAATGAACGTGGAGTAGTTAAGATGGTGAAATTAGGAATGAGGTTGACCTATGTCTCATGGAATTGAGACTGTTGGAGACATCTTTACCTTCAACAAATTCAACATAAGAAGACCATCCAGGCAAGTTCCACTTCAACATAACCAAATAGAGAACAAAGCTAATTAAAGGTACAGTTAAAGATGATTAACGTCAAATATTTATGTTAGGATGTATCTGATTTTGGACTAACTCTAAGTAACACATTTAAATACCTAGATCAGAAAATTAATTAAATGGATTTCACCACTTAAAATAATGCAATCACAAGCAATGTAATTGATAGTGAATTGAAAGTGAAGGAAACAATTGGAAATAAAAAAATCATCTGAACCCACAAAATACATGTTGAGGGTAGATATCAAAAGATGCTCAATAAAATGATTAAATAGACAGAACTGTGTAAAATGATTAGCGTCGGTTTTCTCCAGGTATCCTGGTTTTATCACAAGTGTATAGAAACGTATTCATGGACTTGTCCAAAAATCCAAATACAGCACCACAGACAATGGTCAATTGTTGGCACCTGTCCTGGCTGCCTTGCCGCTTATCTGTAGTTTCCCATGCCTCCATGCGATGACTGTGTGTAACATTACAAATTGTAGAGCATTTTCTAGAGTGTGAGATGAAATACATAAATTATATATGTATATATACAAATTAAATATTACCATTATTATTATGACCAATAACATGATGGGACATAATAGCCACCATTCTGGCACCCTAACCAATGACCACCACCGATCCCCCTCTAACCACCATCCCCACGCCATTGCGCTAAAGCAGTGACCCCCCCCCCCCCCCCGCCAGAGACCCCCGACAATGCGACGCTGTGACAGCAGGGCCCAGCGAGATGCTCGGGCACCGTGATGAATAAGCGGCAAAGCCCCACGAGAGTGGCATGGCCAAGTGGTAGCCCCCATTGCCGCTTGTTGCAGGGGTGCACAGTTCCAGCCCAGCGGCCGCCCTGGTGTGCCGTCTGCTTCCCAGTTGACGGTGAATGTCCATGATGTTATCTTAGGCCATGCTCTCCAGCGTAAAGTTACAATTTTTTTATCTCCAAATTTGATCAACTACTTGCAAATTGTATGTATGTTGAACTTATTTCGCACCGTACATAAAAAAAAAAGTTTATTGGAAAAATAAACACATGCAGCATTGCCCACTTCTGGTAGACTAAAGCCCATTTATTAAAGCCATTGGCTGTCAACCTTGTTCTGTACATGGGACAACTGCAACTGTGGGTCCCCTTAGTCAGACTGCAAAAGGGCATTCGAATGGTTCAGATGATATGTGATGTCAGGTGCTCTGTGTCAGATTTATTATCATTATCAGGCATGGTCAATCCACTGTTGGATGAAGGCCTATACAAGCCACTGTCATCTTCCATGATCCACCTTGCACCTGCACGTGAACTGATTTCATCACTTCATCTCCCTAGTCTACGTCCTCTTGGACGCATTCCATACCTTGGCTGCCACTCAACCAACATCCCTGACCATCAGCTATTGTCCCGTTGAGCAACGTACTGTGCACAAGACAACTTACTTTTCTATTAAGCACTCTACAAATGCAACGGCATATCCACATCCATGCCATGGTGTAGAAACAAACAGCATAGTCCTGGGAAGAATCCTCACACACGATGCAGTCACAGCAAGGCCCAGCAGCAGTCCCCATTCCACAATGTCGTTTTTTGTACACTTGAGTCATTTTAAACACTGTGGCATTCTCTATGTAGCACATCAGGTGATGGTAATGTGAGTTTCAGTTTTTATATGGGGTAGTTTGTATCGAACTATCTAGCTGTTGCATGCTGTGCATGTAAATAGTTGGCTGAAAAGGTTCAGGAATTCATGCTCAGACTTGAAACATTTCAAATTTAATCAGGGCTGAATGTCTTTTTTATGACAAATCCAGTGTCCGTGACACAATTATATTAACTGTGCCAGTTGTTACGCATGTATCAGTTGTGTAATCATTGAGACAATGTAATTGTCCCATACGTAAAACATGCTTCACATTAAGATTGTTAAACTCGCAGTCTTATATCCAGCCATATAAGGCAAGGCTGGAAAGATATCTTGCATTATAAAATGTGGCACTGCCCAATTTTATGGTTTTAGGGTTGGCTGAATAACATTTGATTTCCCTTTTTCATGATAAAGATAGGCAGTGTCTACATTCGTCTAATTTGACTGCCTGTGACGATCCAATCACCAGGTGACTGTGTATTTTTATTGCAATTTTTATCATATCACAGGTGAATGCAAATTACGTTTAACCAGTGCCAGAATTTCTGATAATTCTCGTGGTAAGGAAATGGTACATTCATAAATAACCAATTACATAATATCAACATAATTACATGAAGTGATTGAAATACATCATAAGACCACAATTTAAATAATTCACAGATTCATATCGTTTTATTTTTCAATAGGGTTATACATAAATTTAATACATTTTGTTGCATGATTTATACTCAGAAGAGATTGTAAAAATAATCATAATCCTCTACTCTTGTCACTTTTATGGCATTTTATTGAAATGTTTTGACTTACTTTTACCTTTTGCAAAGTCCAAGCCTGGTCTTAATCTCGGTCATTTCAATCAGTTTGTTTGAAAACAGCTTCTGACCAGTGACTTATAAACTACAAGTCAAAGGATTGGAACATAACAAACTACCTGCCATATGTATGATCAATTAATCTAAATATTGTTCATTTTATATGTGTCTTGGTAATGTAAATGCCAAGTTTAATCCCACTGAAGTAAGTACCAGTTAAAGTAAATCAGTTATCTTGTATATGTTTAAGATACAAATGTAGACAAGTTGCATTACTTCTGGCATTCTTTTTTTCAAGACGCAATTATTGAAGTGTATTATGCGATTGGTACCACATGTTCTCGTTAAAGGGCGGCATTTTTACAAACTTACATCACAATATGTTATCTGCATATTCCAATTTAGTAGAGTATTTAGCCGTGATACATTTCCACATGATAAGTCACTTCGTTGAGCTATCATTTGTGGCCAGGTCGCTTCTGAAAAAGAGTTATTTCGCTCAGTGGGCCTAGCATGATGAAATAAAACATGTTTTAGTTTATTTTGTAGTTTATACCTCTTATAACATGTCTGTTCAACAAGGAAGAGTGGACCAAATTCCCTCTAGAATTCGCTCTTGTGGAATCCATTTCGCCAGTAGTGGATTGAGCTAGCAACCATAACCTTGTTACTTCGGTTTGCTGCCAAGTGCCAAACATTCAACAATGGAATTGGCCATACATTCACATTCAGGACCCACCTGAAAGAGAGACTGGAGACCCAGTGAAGCTTTGTTTGGGTAAATAAGTGGCAAATTGCAATTGTGCATGACCTTTACTGACTTGTGATTCCTGTGCTTCCATCCCCGGACCATCACAGGGTGATGACCGCATGACGCTCCCCAGCCCCTCGGACAGCCATTTTCTGCAGAGTCTTCTTGCCGAGGAGGACATGGGTGATGTGGTGGATGCAGAAGAGTACCTCATGCCTCAGCAGAACTTCTTTGGAGCCAGTGGGGAGAATCACAGTGGAGAATCTGACAAGGTACCTCTCCATCCAAATCAAGATTGTGTTCCGCTTGTTTCATTGCCCCTTCTCTCGTCTTGCAAAGACAAATGGAAGTAAAATAATAAATATGTTGAGAAATGCAAAAACCGTGCAAAATACTGTGACATTTTAGATATAAATTAATCTTACTAATCTTGCAGACCCACAGTATACATTTTACATTCATATATGTGTACATAGAAACTATAAAATAATTTAAACAAACGATCTTACGGTGCTTTATCAATCAATTACTCTAAAGCATTAATTCTAGATTTGAATCTTTCGTGACTGCAAGGAATCATCTTCTTAGGTTTTTTCGGTAAAGTCACGTAGAAAGTAAAATAAAATAAAAACAAAAATCACGACGTTTCGGAGGCAACACAAGTCTCCGTCATCAGGTGGGACCGTCACAGCCAGATTAGCTGTATCAAGTGAGGCAATGATTCAAGATGTAATCCCTTAAAAGCGAGTTGAGGGGGGAGGGAGAGGGAGGGGGGAGCTCATCAGACTATGGTAGCCAATGAAAGGAACGTATCGGGAGGGAGGGGGGGCGAGGCCAAAAGGGTGGGCGATGGACGTGGAAGCGCTTGTGCGCAAGCGGCCAATTACTGCACACGCCAACACAATGGAGCGATTGTGCGCAAGCGGCCAGCCACTGCACCCGCCAACACAATGGGCAGAGAGGAGGAGGGGAGGTCTAATACACATGATAGACAAAAGAACGAAAATGATGATGGGTACAAACTTAGGGGGAGCTCATCAGACTATGGTAGCCAATGAATGGAACGTATCGGGAGGGAGGGGGGGGGCGGGGGGGGGGCGAGGCCAAAAGGGTGGGCGACGGACGTGGAAGCGCTTGTGCGCAAGCGGCCAATTACTGCACACGCCAACACAATGGAGAGAGAGGGGGAGGGGGGGTCTGATACACATGATAGACAAAAGAACGAAAATGCCCATGTTTATACCAATGCTGGCTGCTACTCTAAAGCATCCCCATGCTATGTCAATCATTGGGTTTTACTTTTAGACTATGCTTCACCATACTGTTAAGTGAGGCTTCTTAAAGGCTAGAAGCCTCAAAATTGGTTTAATTTCACTCACCACTGACGTTATTCGTGGCTGGGAATCGAACTTAGATTTCTGGGTTCAAAATGCAGTGTGCTAACCACTGTGCCACTACTGTGTTCATTTAACCAATATGAACTAAATAAATAAAGTGTGGAATTTTTTTGTGTATCATTTTTTCCTTATTCTGGAAGATAAACAGTTTCATATGACATTGTAATTAGTGTACAATGCCCTAAGTAAAATATATATTTACACTATGGAAAATCCTCAAAGTTATAACACAACCTCGTTTGGACACTGCCCTGCTTTAGATATATTGATGAATACATATTAATTTATCATTGTCTCATCTATAGGTGTTTTGTCTCCGTTCATCATTACTTCTCGTTGAGATAAGTTGTATATTACATTGTTCTAAAATGTTTTTTCACCAAGGTAACGTATTCATCCACGCTTAAAATGAGTGCAGTGGTGATGCAATAAAGAGGGGGGGCTACACCCTACCCCGTACAACCTCAACACCTGGCTCATTTGTGAGCAGTGAGGACTCTCAAGGAGTACGGAAACCGGCTCAAAATAATGGGGCCTGTCGATTAATGTGGAGGTTTGCTGTACATTTCGTGGCGAGGTTGGGTGAAGCGACTTTAAACGTTCAGAAAAGAACACGGAAATCAAGTGTTGTGCAGAAGATATATTCCGAAAAAAATTGTTGTGATAGCAAGGTGTACGTGCAGGATGGAGGAGGCATATTACCAAGGCAGGCATTGGAGTCGGTGCCCAAAATAAACCAATATGAAGACTGAATGCCAGATGATTTAGGATTGGAAGAGCAGACCTTGAAGGTCTTCTGTAACATGCACATGCTATGGAATCTGACAGAAAAGCAATAGGCTTAGGGTTGTGTGGTGGCATGAACGACACCGGCCGTGATGACCTCTGACTGGCTATCCTGCCCATGCTGAGGAGCTCCCTCCGAATGGGAAGTGTATTGGGGAGAGGTCTGGGCCCTGGAGTAGTCGAATTGCCACTGCTTTAGCATCTTGGCAATTTAGGGTTTTTATTCTTTGTATCTGTATAATCCTATTCCTAAGGCATGGCTACAACTACTGCCACAAAATATATCTTGAGTTCTCAGCTGGTTAAACAGAATAAAAAAACGAATGTTCTCTTTCTTGAGAGCAACCTTGGGATGAGTTCTGCAATTATTGTGTCAATCATTTTGGCCATCACAAAAATGTGCATATGATAAATGAACACAGCCATGTCCTGTAATATTACATTTTTTACATTTACCTGAAATAACTCATTAATCATGTCAGAAAACACTGCTTTAAAAACATTGTACATTACATTTGTTCCAAATTATTATCACGTGTATTTGTACATTAGAAAGACAATATCCCTTGAAATATACCAAAAATATCCTAAATTTAAAAAATGTAACTTTCTTGAGAATGTAATGACTCTTGTATGTTTTTCTCTTATTTCATATAACTCCTTACTCTGTGGATGCTGCTGCCGCTGCTTTTCGTGCTGAAATGTTATGAAGTCTATCATGAGCAACAGCTACAGTGTCCATGGCCCTGAGTCCATCTCAAATATTTGCGTAAGTTTTGCATGTCCTCTACGGTGTAATGCATTTTACGTGACTAAGACTTTTACACATTCATGTATCGCACAGGTGAGCATATGTTACTCCATGAATGCCATACTTTGTACAACTTAATTAACTTGGTAGCATATCAGCCGATTGCGTTTTTTGCATTGAAACAAATAAGAGTTTGGGAATACATGTAAACACATTCGTGTTCGATGAATTTATATTTACGTGTCTGTTCTATGCTCAAATGCTTTGGGAAATGCCTCCGCTTTCATCACCTTAGCATACAGAGTGCAGCGAGTGTCATTGCCAACAAACGTGTTTTGCTATTGTGCACGCTGCAGAGTCTATCGTGGAGGGGTATGCACCACTGCTGAGCATAAACCATCACGCGAACTCCGATCATCTTCACATTCGTTTTTGGCGGCTAACCCTCGAACAAACACGGTCACTGCATCGCGTGCTTTCAGATGTCCATCTGGAACGCTCTTCCTTCCGATATTAGATATTAGAACCACTTTTTTGTTTAGTTTATTGTCCTTCCCCCGCACCTCCGATTAGCATGGTTGGTTATATACGGTACGAAAGAAATTCAACATATCTAAATACAAAAGCAACATGCTGGTCGTGAAATGCAATAAAAACTCAAATTTAATGTAAAATTATGTACATTTTGACATGATCTCAGTTTCACCAAGTCTGGTATTTTTTTGCTGGCGGATTGGATATTGTATGCACAGCTGCAACCATAATTGTTGTTGTCACTTTATATTAGTGTTCAAACACTTCCATTGGCTACGTTCTTGAAACTGATCATTGAGGTTGCAGCTGTGCATGCAAACGTACATCAACAATATCAAATTAGATTGTTGAGCATAGCATAGCAAACTTATTAAGGTTGGATGTACCCACCTGAAAACACAGTCTCTATTTAAAGAAACATTTTAGGTTCAATATCGGTCCTGTTATACTGTGTATTGTAAAGATGTATATTCAATTTTTTTATAATCAATAATTATCTATTATGAAGTGTAAGTAATGAGAGTTTTATGTTTTTCCATATATTTGAGTTCGAATTGAAGACATTCATACGAGCTTAACTGTCGTAACGGTGTTTTGTCAATCAGGCTCAAGGGGGTAAATTATGCTGTTTCGTATTAAACCCTGTTTTCCCAATGATGTTGCATGCTCTAAACATATTGTAATTCTACATTTATATTTAAGATCAATACACATTTGTTTTTAAACATTTGCATATTTGGGGGCTCAGCATATTTTTAATAAGTGCTACGGTTATGAAATTAAATTGAGACTGTAACTTGCTTGGGCTGCACTTGAGAATGGAGTCCAAGACACTTTCGGGTATGATTTTGGAATCACTTAAGCAGATATTTTTTACACCTCTGGTTGCACTTCCTCAGCATTATTACATTGGCATTTGTGGTGCTCAATTGGTTTTAGGTGCTTCGTGTGCATATGATAAATATATAATTCCGTATTATGATTCATAGTTGATGTTTGGGCAAGGCCACGTAAAGATCAGACCAAAATGAATCAATAATCACTCCATTAAACGCTTGTATGCATGACAATTAGGGTTGTTTGGCTTTGTCGGGTGGTGGAGGGGTCTGTATAACAGAAATCTGGCTAGATTATTATATGGTGACATGTTTTTTTTTATAGTTTTTGTTCTCTCAGCAATGTAAATGTAGTGCTTATTATTTTGTTCTGATTATAAAAGGCATCTCTGGTCTTTTTGCAACCCCACATTTGGAATGCTTTTTGGATTTTTATGTTTCTATGCACCAATGCACTAGATTGTGAAATAACCTTCCGTGGATAATTGCTCTTATTTTAAGGAAATGTTAAGTGATCATCTACATTCGTAGGATCGAATGTACAGGACATATATTTCCATATTTATAATGTTCACGGATCAGAAGAGAGGTATGGGTAGCAAAAGGAGGCTGAAGGAAGATTGGGGACAAGATTATAGAAGGGGTAAAAGCAGTTAAACAAGGCTTGGAATGTGGGAGGAATAGCAGTCTGAATAGTGCAGGGATGATTATAAACAACATAAGGAAAAGAAGACCGAGGAACCACGTGGAAATTATTTGCTGGTTGAGCTAATATGTAGTGTCGACTTCAAATGTTACATTTTATTTTCGTTACAGCAATATGAGCAAATAGCATCAAGTTACATAACCACATACTTTTATAAACACAAGTCAAGCAGTAATCTCAGACGGGGTTTAAAAAATGGCTTGGTACATCATGTTTATTTGGCTGCTATACATTTTCACATGATAAGCCACTTCGTTGAGCTATCATTTGTGGCCAGGTGGCTTCTGAAAAATTGCTATTTAGCTGAGTTGGCCTTACCTGGTAAAATAAAAAAATAGTTTAGTTTTAGTTTCGTTTCTTTAAAGCCAGAGTCCAATAAATTATGTTCCTTTAAAGGTTATTCTGCTACTCAATCCCTTCCGCTCTAAGATACTTGTTCTGGGATGGTAGCAGCGTATTTCTCAGTTTTTTAAAAATATTGCTACACTTACGCTTTGGTTCTTTCGGTAAAGTCACATAGGTATAAAATAAAGTCAATCACGACGTTGCGGGCACAACACAAGCGTCCGTCATCAGGTGGGAAAGCATGATCTGCTGCTGAGGCAGACTGTTTTAAAAGGTTTCAAATGGGTGTAGCCAAGGGTCATAAAGAAGTTGCCGGGGCTAGTGATGTTAATGTGAGAAATTAGCATGTAACTGTGAGATAGGAGAGCGGCCTCCTCGATGAGGGCATGGGAATGGCTATGTTAATGTGAGAGATTAGCATGTTAATGTGAAATCGAAGAGTGGTGCAATCCAAAGCGAACTCCTAGACGAGGGCACGGAAGTGGCTATGTTAATGTGAGTATCTGTTCATCCTGAGGGCTTGGTGTACGTGCTCCAACTCACTGGCTCGGTGGTGCTGGTCGGAGATACAACGGGCCCTCCTATGGTGTAGTGTTTTGATGAGGGAATTATTCTGGGCTGGATGGTGGTGGGAGTCAGGCTTTAGATAGACATCCGTGTGGGTGGCTTTCCTGTAGACCAAATGTCCCACCGAGCCATCAAGTTCTCTTATATATCAAAACATCCAGGAATGGTAGCTTTCCATCCTTTTCCACTTCCATGGTGAATTTGATAGACGGGTGTATGGAATTTATGTGGTTGAGAAATGTGTTCAGTGCTGGCAGGCCATGTGGCCAGATGACGAACGTGTCATCCACGTATCTCTTCCCAAAGGAAGGACGTAGGGTGGATGTCTGGATGGCATCTGTCTCAAATTTCTCCATGAAAACATTCGCT
Organism: Lampetra planeri; assembly: GCF_965212315.1. Classification (NCBI taxonomy): domain Eukaryota; kingdom Metazoa; phylum Chordata; class Hyperoartia; order Petromyzontiformes; family Petromyzontidae; genus Lampetra; species Lampetra planeri. Next base: position 25,921,382 of record NC_136107.1, read on the forward strand.
ACCACTGATGATAAGGGAGAACCCATTGGGGTACCCTCATTTTGTTTGTAGAATGTACCATTCCAGGTTAAGTATGTGTTGGTAAGGCAGTGCCTTACCAAAGTTGGTACATCTGGATTCAGTCCTTGTTGGACCAAGTCTTCAATGATTGCAATGGTGTCAGATACAGGTACTTCAGTGAACAGAGAGACTACATCGAAACTAACAAGCAAATCATCTGGAGACTGAGATGTCCTTGATTAGAGAAACCAAGTGAGCTGAGTTAAGTACAGCTGAGGTGGACTTGCCCGTGAAAGGAAGCAGGGTCTCAGAAAGAAATTGGGCCAGTTTGTAGGTGGGTGAGTTAATCTTGGAGACGATAGGATGGAGCAGGGTACCTACTTTGTGGATTTTTGGAAGGCCATACAATCTGGGTGGTCTAGCAGCCGAAATTTTTAGATAGCTCTGCTTGGAGTGATCGGTTAGAGAAGTCGATTTAGTGATGATATTGTTGTTTTTTGTAGCTAGGCAGTTTGGGGATCTCTGTCCATTTTGGTATAGCTGCCATCATTAAGAAGGTCCTGAATTTTGTTGTTGTAAGTGGTTTTATCCATGAAGACAGTGGCATTGCCCTTGTCGGCTGAGAGAGTTGAAAACGATCGTCCTTGCTAATGTTGCTAATGGGTTTCTTTTTTGAGGATAGCAGCGATTTCAGATCTAGCAACGTCTGCCGGGATATGTCCCAAGCCTTTGAGAGCTACGTCGACCTGGGCAATTATATCATCCACTGGGATGTGTTTAGGGGTGACAGCGAAATTCAACCCTTTGGCTAATACTGATTTTAGGCTGTCGGAAATTGGGATGTTACTATGATTGATAACAATCTTGTTAACATCTAACTTTTAACGTGTGGCTCTGGCTTCTCTTTTGACAGGAGGTTGAATTTAGCGATCAAGTTAGCAGAAGAAACTGTCATGTTATCTACATTGTCCCAATCAGAAGTGGATATCTTATCTGTAAATTTTAAGTGTGATTGTAAGAGAGTCTTGTCTAAATTATCAAGTTCAAATCGGAGCAATCTTATTCTCTCTGAGATTAGCGATAGGCTAGCTTTGAACAAGATCCGTTTAGTGACAGCAGCAGATGTGAGTGTAAATGCGACCGGTATTATCTTGTTACCGCGGCATCTCTTGAGAAAGGTTAGCGACTTGATCAGGTGAACCTTCTTGTCTCGCAGTCTGTTAAAAGCTCTAACAGATGGGTGGAAACCCTCCCCGTACAGGCGGTTCAATCTTGATTTGAAGCTTTCGTGACTGCAGGAATCCATACTTTTTGGTTCTTTCAATAAAGTCACGTAGGTATAAAATAAAATAAATCACGACGTTTCGGGCACAACCCAACTGTCCGTCATCAGGTGGGACAGCATGGTCTGCTGCTGAGACAGACTGTTTTAAAAGGTTTGAAATGGGTGTAGCCCAAAGGTCATAAAGAAGTGGCCGGGGCTAGTCATGTTAACGTGAGAAATTAGCATGTAACTGTAAGATAGGAGAGCGGCCTCCTCGGCGAGGGCACGGAAGTGGTTATGTTAATGTGAGAGATTAGAATGTCAATGTAAATAGAAGAGTGGTGCAATCCAAAGGCATGAGTGCAACCCAACGGGTGCAATCCAAAAGGCATGTGAGTATGAGAGTGCAATCCAAAGGACATGTGAGCATGAGAGTGCAATCCAAAGGCATGAGAGTGTAATGCAAAGGACATGTGAGCATGAGAGATCTAAGAGAGAGGCATAGAGAGAGAGACATAGAGAGTCGGAAATATCAGCTGACATAGGCAGGTAGGATGGAAACATCGCAGTCAGTTAAGACTTTACCTGGTTAATAACGTCCTTCCAATGATTGCTCAGTTTGTACCCATCCTCTCGGTTAAAGTTGTGCCTGTGTTTATATATCTGGATGGCTTCATGAACAAATCTCTGAAGGTAACCAGTAGGTTTGCAGAGTACCTCCATCTTGGTAAAATAAATTTCGTGTGAGCCCACAGCGTTAAAACAATGATCGGCAATGGCAGAGGTATTGGTCCTACCGTGTTTCAGATCTGCCTTGTGTTCACAAACGCGGTCCGAGACATGTCGTTGCATTTTTTTGTCAAAAGCCTCTCCTATGGGCGTCGAGGTGCCATAGCCTGGCTTGCCAGGAGTAGGTGCACAGATGTGGACTCCCTTCTGTTCCATCTGTATGTGATAGTGTTGCCCCCCTGCCCACCATGCGTGTCGATTTTCTCCTTGGGTTCCCACTTCTTCACACATGCAAATACTCATTAATAGGACAGCAGAGCCTGGACAATTGTTGTCTCTGGCTCACCACGTGATGTGTGTCTTCCTGCTCGTGTGTCTCCTTGAGTCGTTTTATGTATTCGAGAGTGAATGAATGCTGTGCACATTGAAACTTGAAATTATTACTATTGTAATGGGTTCAACTGAGTCGCCGATGTAGACTTGGAGGCAACACAACACATGGGGTAACTTCCCCTTAAATAGAATAACAACCTATGGTGGTGACCACCAGGCTAACTACACTAGTTACAACGTAACTGCAACTACGGCCTGGGACCAACAGCTTGGGACCGGGTCCACGTGTTGGAGACTCGTTAAACGGAGAACGTAGACGAAGGTTTCTTCCAGGATGAACAACCCCGGTCCCTCTCGGGACCCGGCTTATTTTCTAGAATCCTCAGGAAGGATCTGGGTCCCAATCACGTGACCACCCCTAGCCCCTCTGGGGGCCCCTTTGTAGACTTAACTGGTCACGTGTCCTCCCGGGTCAACCAGAGTGCCATGGCCTCGAGTAACCTCATCCTTCGGCCGGCACTCGCACACCCTGTCCTGTAAGGCCGGCACTGCATGCAAAGCGTGGTGCCATCTAGCACTATCATTCAGCACTCACCGGGCCCCTCTAGGGCCGGTACTACACCCACACCACTGTGGTCCCCGCGATGTCGCTACACCGCACGCCGTGCTCCTCTAGGGCCGGCACTGCACGCAACATGTTGACATCCAGCGATGTCACTACACTATTACTACCATGGCACACTGAGCACCAGCATTTTCATACCCAGTGCCAGTCCAGGAAACAGCACCCAAGGCCTAGGCTGCCAGTCCCCCATGCCCTTTAAAATGGGAAACTCCAGGGGCTCGGCCTTTCCCACTCCCATCTAACCAATCCTCTCCCACTGCCGCCCTCCAACATCGCTACCTTTTGCGAACTAGGAGTGTAAGTTGCAAAGCAGTATTCTTAAAAAAATATATATCATTTTACAAAGTTTTACACAGTCCATTGTTAGTGAGCATTGGTATATGAGTCCTGAAAATAACGAAACCAGTCAACAGTTATCTCTCTGTCTTATTGCTGCCTGTCAGTTGGGTCACATTTTGCTCAAAATGTTTCTTGGTGACCTAAGACAAGAGGTCCATAGTTCAATTATTTACCCTTAACTTGTGTTTAAAAATACCATGTCTGTGGAAAATGTCATTGGCTAGTGATATTTGAACCTGACCTGGCCTTCCCCATGTTGATTCACCCTTCAGTGAATATTCTTTCCAATGTTTACGTTTACACATAATAAGCACTGGGAGACTAAGGCAAGTAGGTGTGATGGTGGTCACAACATCCTCTTTGTGTGCGGTACTCACCTTAATAGGTGCTCACTAACATAAATTGTCCCAACATTCTATAAAAGGCTATACGGGGGATCATTTCCTTTCTGTTAATGTGCTTGCTATTGCATTTGTTACATTGTGTTACCTGCCTGTGTAGTGTGTAGAGATAGTCTTATAATTAGAACCTGTGTAAATCAAATTTATATTGTATTTATGTCACTATTCATGGACTAAAAAAATAACACAAGTCTGTTCTTTTAGAAATACAAAGCATCAGTGGGTTCAGAAAACATTCCAACAAGATAATGTATCTGTTCATTCAATAATAAATATAAGTTTTATTGTCTGAATAATGACCAAATACACCTCCAAGCCGTTCTGTACCAGTTCATTGTTGTAACTCTTCAGTCCTTTGCGAATGCAGCAGCAGCAAAATACTTAAAAATTATGGTGAGTTTGGCGATTTTGTTCTTTTCGATATTTTGATGGGAAAAAATAACTCCGTTTCGAGATATATATTTTTTGTGTTTAAAGCTTAGTGCCCGATTGTGGACAATGCTAGTAGTGATGCTGTCATTTTCTTAACTGATTATCAACCGGATTTCACCACATTATTTTATGCAGAAATTCCAAAATAAACACCAAAACCTTTTTTTGGAGTTATCATAAATACAAGCAAAGCAAAACTGAATACTCCGTGAACAATAGTCCAGAAAGTTCCCTGGTCATTCCTTACAGTTTATGTCTTCATTTCATTCTTCCCACCAGAACCTATCAGGACCTTATGCCTCCACATCCTACCTTCCTATGAGAGGAGTAAGTGCTAACGGCTTTTACTGTTGTGCTGACTGCATACTAATAACTTATAATTGCTTTGTGACTGGAGGAGACATTCCTTTATGAATAAGGTTGACCTAATGTATTGCATGTTTATTTATTTTATGGTGAAGTATATCCTTATTATTGCTACGTTTGTCGAAATATTTCACAGGGAAAATGACCCTGTACAGCTCAAAGTTTACAAAAGTATCAACGATGTTAAATATAAATGTTGGCGAGTAGCTTGTCAGCTAAAGAGATGAAACCCATTTAAATGCCGCCTCAAGGAGTCCGCCAAGATATCAGAGGCGGAAAAGGTCACGCATTTTTCTTCCTTAATTAATATGTACTATTTTTTTATTCAACGCAGACCTCCCTCCTGCAAGACGACAATGCACAGGCTCAAAATGGGAACCTTGGACAAAACGGACATCTGGCTCGCCGGCTCTCGGACCAGTCGCGGCAGAGTGAAGCGTCAGTGTGCACGGCGGCCTGCGCTTCGTCGGCCTGCACAGCCGCCTGCGTGGCCGCCTGCACGCCAGAGTGCAGCGCCTTCGACGCTTCCTGTTGCAGCGGCGGTAGCCCGATCGGATGCGCTCAGCAGCAGGGTCACAGAGCCCGACAGGACAGCACCACGCAGCGCTACAGTGCCGACCCCACGCTCACGCTTTACGAGGCGGCCGCCCCCAAGGTCACAGTGCGCCTGGACGAGGAGGGATACGTCCTGCCCAACGCAAGCGGCTCCGTGCCTGGTCAGCACCGCTTTGCGCTGTACTCGCTTGCAGAGGACGTCACATTGTCGTCGGTCTAGATTCAGTGACTCGTGTGATCAGTTACCCCAGTTTTACTTTTTTTAAGTGACGTAATTTATACAATTCTGTTTTACGTAGCTTTGATCTGTGGATACATATTGAGAAGCCTCTGCTATCAATTTTAATACGTGAACATTTAAATACTCTAAATATTTCTTAATTTACTTAAAAAAACGCAAGTAATCAAATCGTGGTTTGATTTAGGCCTTCATTCTTTCATTGCATTTCTATTTTAAGAATTTTCGGCTGTACTGATTCATGGAAATAATATGTTCTGGTTAGGTGTGTGGGGATAGAGTCCAATTGGTAAATATGCCCGGCCTCTAGCCACATTCATTACGTTTCGCTGATCAGCTAAACATAATGAATCCAGTAAATTGTTGGTTGATCATTGGCTTCAGTCACATAAATTATACTGTGAGAATTTGATGGAGTTTGGGCATTTTTATGAATATATATTATATCCTCACGCACCATATTTTCAGTCAAATCAAACTATTCCTTTCGACAGTTAATTTCTATAAACAGGGAATGACTGGCCCCTTCAAGCCACAAATAGCTTTCTTGTGCACTATTTTTAGGCTAGAAATATGAATGACATTTTTGTTATCTATCTGGCCAATATGAAAGTGTACCATTTTTAAATGAGGAATGGCCCATCCTCATCTCTATTAGCCATCTTGACCTACTGGTGGAAATAACACATTATTACGGCAGGTTCTACCTCCTTCCTACCAGCCACAATTTAACTTACCACCAGATAATGCGACGTGGATTCTATAGCACCATCATTTGGCTGTGTGTTGAATAATTTGTATCGATTTGTACTGGGATCATAGTCTGATTGGCTCCTTCCTTGGCCATTAAAATTATATGTTGAGTAATTTATTGATGATTAATGTATTGATGATTATGCATTTTCTTGCATAGATGGTTTGGAAGTTTGCGTGTCACCGTGGAACTTAGAAAATGGTTGACATTTGCTTGTATTGAGAAATTATCAATCACTCATGACAACTAAAAAGTTATTTAAAAGCCCAGTTGATACAGCCGACACATATACATACGGAGCTTTGAGAAATACAAGGCCATTAAAATGTATCAATCCATAATAAATCCATTGTTATTTAAAAGCCCAGTGGATACAGACAATAAATATACATGCACAGCTTTGAGAAATACAAGGCAATAATGATTTATCAATCCATTCTTAAAAGTTATTCATCATTGTCACTGTAGCCGATTGATTAATTAGAGCTCTCTGCCACAAAGTATGAAAGGAAATGAGGCTTCGTCACCTTTCTGCAAGCACCCAAATTTTTTTATGGGAACATTTATTCCTTAGAAATTATGTTGGATGGTTCAGATACGTATTTCTTTTTCATCCAATGCATTTTGTACTTTAAGGTCTATGGGAAGTTGAGCATTTACAAAATCTGTTCAAATTAAATTAGTTTGAAACTGCAACAGTGTTAGATTTTTTCCTGACAATCTTAAATATCAAACATTATTTTGCTTGCGAAAAGGATTAAAATATAAATACTAAATTTCATAGATACAGTATTATCAATGTAGTAACGTATATATTTTGGAAACAATATATTTAGCATTTTATTTTTAGTGTTTTATTTAAAACATCGTTTTTTCTGGACTTATGGCTAACAAACATGTTTAAAAATGCGTATATTAAAAATTATGTATTTTATGAATAAAGTGACACTTTGCCAATAATGCCTGCATGAATGAGAAACTATTTTATGAAATGTTCTCTGTTTAGTAGTCAACACAAAATATATTATTGTGCAAATCAGTATAAGCAAGTAATAGACATTTGTAGGTTCTGATTTATATATCTTGTTTTCCATTTTCAGAATATCTGACACCAATAGAAGACAATCCGTTTGCAGCAGAGGTTTCCACAAATTCCACAGGTGTGGATAACAAGGAATATCACAACGTGACGTGGGATAGGCATGGCTCAGCCAATGAGTATCTTAATGAGCCATGGTACATTAACAGCAGCCGTGGACTTTTAGATAATCCTGAATACATGGCACGGAACACAATGGCAGCTACTTTACCACGAAACTACCTTTCCAAAGAGCAGAAGTCCGAAGTTCAAAGCACACCGAGTGAATCGAGACAAATCACGAGCGCACCAAATCGAGGAAGCTACAATACCAAGCCACAGAATATGGTTCATAATTTACTGAACCCTGCATACAATTCAAACAAAGTATCCATCCCCAACAAACATGAAAGTCAGAGAAAATTAACAACTCCTGAAAGCGCAACAACATCAACAGCATACCATGCAGTCCCAATATTTAACCCTATAACGGAGTGGAGGCAGCTGCTAATTCCAGCTGCCAGCATCAAAGGAAATACTGCTGTAAAAACACTTCATCAGCAGGGTCACGTGGTCAATACTATAAATAGTGAAAATCTGGGAGCGAACACAACAACACAGGGCGATCAGGGCAATGATCTGGCAACAGTCAATCCACTTGTTAGTGTAATAAGCCAGATAAATCCAACTGCTGCCATTGCAAATTATGGTAACCAGATGAAAAAGTCAGCGGGCAAAAGCCACCAAGCACTTGGCACACAGAGCCAAGAAGAACAAGCTAAACGACCTTCAATCACAGATGTTGCTACCCAAGTAAACATGGTCCGGTTTCAGTCAAACTCGAGCAGCCAAAAACAAAGACCAACATATCAAAGTAATGTAACAGTGGTCCCCACAAGTCAAGAAACACAGGAAACCAAATTACCACCATATTACAGCCAAATTGTTGGCAAATCAGTCGGTGGAAACCAGTTTGGAAATTCAATGGACTATGCAAACCGTTTGATTAAGCCGCCGAGCTATGGAAGCCAGCCCATTTACACATCGACTCAAGATTGTCAAACTGAAGGTCTCCGAAAGATGCCAGGTTGTGAAAGAAAAAAATCACTCTCCTTTGGCAAACCGCAGGGCAAGCCGATATTGCAAGGACACAAGAGCATAGATGTTTCTATTCAGGAGAAACAAATCAAAAGTGCGTGCATTGATGGGAACAAAACCCAAGATCAGGCTCTCCATGGAAAGGATAAAAACAAAGAATTAAATCATGGAAATATAGTCAAGAGCTTGGGGCAGGAAGATGGAACCAGAAAAAAATCCACAGGGAAAGACATTGACGAAACACAACCATCACATCATGAAAGCCAAATGTTTAGGCCCACAGCACTAGGAAACTCCATGGTCATGACACCCTCTAAAGTGGGTCAGCGCATCTACCCAGAAAGCCATGGCAGGCAATGGATAGGTTCACCAAAATGTGGTAAAAATCCCACAAACTCTGCACACCAGAACAACATGGAACCCAACCCATCAAGTAAAGCGAAGCAGATCGTTACTACGGCAACCACTGGGAACTATGTGGTTAATCCACCACACCATAGCGCAAAAGCACCTGGCATGGTCACGGTGGACAATGCAGTGTACTTACAGGGAAGCTTTTCAAACTGGACTCAAAACCAGAATGGACCAGTTGTGAACGGCATGTTGAACAAGAGGCACGATCAACAATTGCAACATGGTAAAGTGCTGCCTTGCTGTAGCACGAATGACACTTTGGTATGATATATGACTCGTCAAAACCTGTTTGGCTGGACCAAGGTGATGTATGTGTTATCGCAACAAGCAAGGAGATTATGTAAAATAATTGTATCTGCCAATTACCAAGGTTTATTTTTAAACATATGGTGTATATGCTTAGCTTAGTACTTAATATTGTACAGTACCACAGCCTGTTACTGCTCATAACAAATATTTTCGTATTATCGAAGATACAGTATGTATGTTGGTGTTTACTACGTTTTAGGATAACAATGACAATGAAGAGTGATAAGTATGTAATATTTGCAGAAGCGAAGGCCGACATATTAGACTGGCCACGATCTTTCCATAACTGCTGATTAGTTTTCAGAGTGATAATAATTCTAGATAAATCTTGACTAAGCTTTCGTGACTGCAGGGATTCCTATTCTTTGGGTCTTTCGGTAAAGTCACGTAGATCGGTTGGAAAATAAATAAATAAATTGCTTTTTTTTCCTTTTTTTTATCAACCTATCTACGTGACTTTACCGAAAGACCCAAAGAAAATTGTAGATAATTATATGTAAGTCAGAGAAAGCAGATGTAAAATTCAGTCCATTCACATCACTTTATTGTGTAAATTATACGAATGACTGAAACAGGATTGTATATTTTTTTCCATGTAATTAACCTTTATATTAAGAGTCTTAAGCTTTGTTAATATGAAGACGAGATAGCTAGTCTGAGCAGAAAGTGTATCAACCAATAGCAGGCAATGCAGCTAATACAATGACTTTTATTTAATAAACATAATTATACGAACAGGGTGTACAGAGTCAGCACACTATAGTAGCAGATGTAGGAAACACTTTTCATGATGGATTTATGATGCTTGTGTTATGTTAAATGTGAGTAAAAATACAATTGTTGGTGCAGAAACAAATCAACACGTGCAGATTGGAGTTTGAAGACAGTGACTCATTTATAATCCATGGGCATCTCAGAAGAAACACAAAGCCAATTATTACAATCAGTGTCCATAAAGTACTATATACTATTTTACAGTACAACGATAAGGCTTTGTAAAGTAAACCATAATGCTAAGTGTATGTGCACAGCACATTCTACTTCAGTAATTTTTGTATATTTGCGACATCTTAGTCACCGTGAAAATCAAAGAGCATATGTGGCACTTTTTATTTACCAAAAAAGTTACATTGTAATGTGTTGAATTTAAAATATTTGCAATATGGGAACAGAAATGTGTAACACCTGTTAAAACGTTGCTTTAATTGTGATTCACCTTGTGGATGTTTAATTCGCACACACACAAATGTTTTTGATAACATAAGGATTGTACAGATAATTTAGGAGAGTAAAAATGTTGTCGAGAGCCTGAAGCAGATTTCACTTGGGGTCCATCAACATTGTTTAATGGCTGGCCCTGAAACCATGATGCGTAATATTTGTAGGGCATTGATGAATGAGTTTGCATAACAATCAAAAACAGTTTTCACGCACAGTAATCTCAGAGTTATTTTAGGTCAGTCTCAATAAGAATATTAAAGCCAGCCTAATTAAATGGCCAAAAGTGGAAGAGCAATTCTGAGAAATGGACCAGGGTAAGTACTACATTTTGCAGTCGTTTATTAATCAGATGTGTCAAAATTTAAATAAAAAGCATGTATTTTAACGAAGTTGAATGCTAGCCAGATAAATGTTTCTCCTGATGTCCTGGTAACCTTCATATCCTTGTAATATAGGCACATTTGATAAGACTTTCAACAAATGAATACGTGGTTTAACTACAATACAAGAAACAATTTCAGGAATGTGAGATGTTCTTTTGAATCTCAGGCAGATTTTACGGACCATTGAAACGTTTACATTGACCAAATTATAAATGTACAATGTTTAGAATATCTTACAATGAAAGTGTAATATGTGTACATTATTGCACTTAACCATTGAGAGTTGTTAAAGTTAGGAGGAAAAAAGTCGAAATAAATCATCCTTTTAAAGTTACCAAGGCAGGCTAAACATCACAGAGCTACTCATTGTGTATAATGGAGCCAGATTTCTTATTTCAGCATCAGAGCATGTGTAGCATGACTTTTTTAAACTGTGTTTGCTATCAATAGATGCTTACATAAGCAATACCATACAATACAACAACCACAGAACCATTTTATGGAGGGTGGTATGGTGTGTACTGGTATATAAAGGTATTTGTTATGAAAATCGAAATACTGTAATGCAGATAACTATTAATTTTCCATACTTTACATATACCACACTGGACTCAAGGAACAGGCAGCAGTATTGCTTTAGTGTGTGTGCGTCACGCTTAGTGTACATACAAATGAACTATACTGTAAAACATTTACTACACAGTTTGTTCTTGACATGCTATATGTGTCACATCTCTGTGATACATTGCAATTTTCACAATTTGTTTTATATGTAAACGTTTATACTCTACAAAATCAACACAGTATGCATACAAATGCTGTCAGGCAGTTCCAAACTGTACTCGGTGTGCACTGCTTGTCACCGTCCGTGTGTACGCGTCACGTAACGTGACGGCTCTGATGACACTCGTACCCCCCTGCTAGCATCGCTGTCTGTGATGATGTGGGCATCTGTCATAAAGGTGGCAATATAATCATTTAGCACAAACCTGTTTTGAAGATGTGAAATATATATATGAACTATTCCTTTGTATTCTGTTTTCTTTCATTGAAATGGTGGCGAGACGTTAAATGCCTCGCCTGGTATGGAGGAGGTCGTGGGTTCGATGCCGACCCTGACGCCTGCTGTATATTTACTGATTGCATTATCTCCCTGTTGTCACGTGGATTTTTCTCCGGGTTCTCCTGTTTTCCCTCCACATTAAAAAACATGCGCTTAGAGTATTTGGCTGCTATACATTTCCACGTGATAAACCACTCAGTTGAGCTATATATGTGACCGTGCCGCTTCTGAAAAATAACTATATAGCTTAGTGGGCCTTACCTGGCAAAAAAAAAGTTCTTAGTTTGATATTCTATGGTGTAATAACCTCTTGAGCAGAGTGCGTAACACGAACATCTTGGACATGTGAAAAGCCATTTGATAAATTTTTATTTCATAAACTTGGTATATTCTCGTAGTAGTACTCTAGAGAAGGGTTTCCATGGACAAGCAATTTCGTGTATAAAACAACTTAAATACTTACCTTAATTATGTTATCACCTGACAGTGGTGTTTTGTGGTTGAAGAGGTAAATGCACAAATAATAAGTGCACATGCACACCAATTAATGTTGGCTACCTCTGAGGGACAACATAAAAACACAATTCTACTTGGTCATGAATGCACTCTAAAAATGTTGTAAATGCATACGTGGTTGCATTGAACAGTGCAGTAAAAACATTCTCAATTCCTCACAATGGTTTACCTGCATATCATTAATCATGAATTGACATTGTGGAAAATAGTACTAAATAAAACATATGGTGTTATAGCTCACATGTTGGTACTTTTGCCCATTTCCACTTGCACATGTATTCCAATCATTAAAAGTTATAACTGCAATGAGTTATGAATTGGGGCTATGCAAGGCTATACTATAAAAAAGGACACTGCTAGTGGTGGAGATGTTGTTCATGTGATGTCCTCTGAACCCAGTGACGCGACTTAAATTCCCAGCCATGGCTAACGTTGGTGACAATAACTCAACCAGTCCTGGGCCCCTTCACTGTCCCACGCTGGCCAGCTTGGTGAAGTATGGGCGTGCAAGCGCCGTGAGGGATATAGCATGAGGAGATATCCAGAAGATGATCAACAAATGGCTGTAAATTAGAAATCAATATTATTTTTGTATTACTCTACCCAAGTGAGTGACATTTTGTTCGTACTCAATGGGTAATTTACACTTGGATGAGCTTAATGCTTTTATTTGCTCCATTCCTTGAGAATATTGCATTAACTTTTGTGCTGGAAACAAACATTTACTCCAGAAGCAATGTTATCTGTAAATATTAAATCGTGTTTTGCGTTGATTTAAAAGTAGCCCAATGCTATTTATAAAACGTTAAACTCTTCACTTCAACGGAATTAACCTTAAGTTTTAAATTGCTATCAAGATTTAAGCAATCATTTAATTAAAACATGCATAGTGGTACGTATTAATTGGATGTATGCCTCTGTGGAAGCCCGATTCACGTGCGATGCAGACACGGTAATTGAGCTAATTTCCACAGCACTCCGTTCAAATTTCCTCTGTACCAATTTACCTTCAAAACAGTGGTATCAGATATCCTACAATTCACATATTGCTCGATACTAGATTCCAATTTAAAGCTGTTAATTGGAAGGGTGCCTAAAAAAGAGAATTCTACATTGCATTTTTACTCAGCAATTGAAGACAAGCAACATACGAGGGCAAACATATCATTAACATTCTACCAGCTCAAATTGCATGAAGGGCCTTCAGTTACAATATCAATGTTCTGAATAGCTATATATTGTGGTTAATATGCTTATATTTACGAATCAACATTATTAATATGTAAAACATGAATGTGTTGTGATTATACGCTTTGGGTGCATGGAAAGAAAAATGTATATCAAAATCCAAAAATACATGAAATTTCTCCAACTGCGGACACATCAATGGGTTCTCAGAAGTCTGGTGGGGGAAAACAAGGCAAGACGAAATGATTAATATGGTTAGCAGAGGAAAGGCTTTGAGTAAGAGAAATTTTGGAAGTAAGATGTAAGAGATGAGATTGGGGTGGAATGGATATATCAGAAGGACGCACAGAGACTAGTTTGCCAAGATGAACTTATGAAAGGAGAATCACAGGGAAGGGACCTCAACAAAGACCAGTGAAGAGATAGAAGTTGTGGAAGACATTTGGAGAAGAGTGGATATATCATGAATATTGGACAAAAGCTAGCCTGGGAATAATGTGGAAAATAACGATATTGTCGCCAAACTGACTGCCAGATGTAGGACAATGTGACAGATTAAGATGATCTAATTATCACAATGTGAGAAAGAGTTGATACGTTAATGTGCACACCTGGAAAATGTAGTGATGTTTGATATGAGACATCTTACAATGCATGGTTCCCTCACCTTTTTAGAATCGCAATACATGTAAATGCTGTCTTACAACTTGGAATCAAGGCGGCCCATAGAGTGTCATTTGGAAAACAATTGGCGCAGATGCATGTTACGAACAACATTTTCATGCCAGGCAGTCATAAAAAGACACCAATTATATGCATTATTTATTGTGAAATCAATCTACATTTTATGAAAAGCACTTGTATTAGAAATACAAATATTGCACTTGATATCTTGAAAATTACTCTAATATGATCATTGTTTTTGCAAACAGCATATACATCTAAGGATTGTGTTTTTTAACCACTGCTTGAACCGATGACTTTATAACATATACACTCTTAAGGCATGGATGCCAATCAATTGCTGAAGCTCCTCACCCTTACAGATATAATTTATTTGTGTCGTACATCCACAATTTTTTTTATAATAATGCACTGGTCTACACCAAAACATCCCGGCAGTTGTCACTGGTGGGCCTTCCTTCCTCACTTGATCTACCCTCATTTTACTTTTGTGGCAGTTAAATCCCGCATCATTTTCGTTCACACGTTGGTTACACAGCCCTAGAGTGCAGATGGTCACCTCAGTGTACAAAACCATTTGTTTAACCATTTGGCAAACCTGCACTGTCCACAAATGGCAGTGTTTACCATTCAAATTGGAAAGTAAAAATCCGGCAGGATTAAGGCACAGGATAGGGACAAGACATTGCATAGATTATTTGTCTTGCCTTTAAACTTATTGAAGCCCCTTCTTATGCATTGTGATAATTCAGACGTATGTCCCGTATTCCTGCCTAGTCTCAAGTTTCAAAAGACAAACATTTGCTGAAGAATTAACTTTTAAATCTAATTTTTGTGAAAATGTTTATAGGAAAGTGGTTTCTCAAAATGTTGAATAGGCACTTTGTGTAAAATGATTATTTGATTTATATTAATCCCAACTGTTTGTGAGCTACAAGTAATTGGCACGGTTGGCTACGTACGGGGCGAAAGAAGCTCAACATACATTCGTATAAATAATCGTTAGATTCAGGTCTGGGTTAGTGCTCGGACTGAATGGTATAATACAGCTTAACATTTATTTTTAAATATAGAATTACATTGTTCTATGTTTTCGTCAGATTAGTTTTAAATCTCTTTAGTCTAAATTCAAGGCACATATGATAACCCAGAACAAAAATCCCTTACTGTGTTGAAAAGTTGAACATTGCAAACATCAGAAAAACATTTCTTCGACATTTTCAAGAGCATTTAGAGGTCCAAGAGTTGGACTCTCTGGTCTTACATTGGTGAACTATACACGCATCTTATTGGATTGTCATTTGCTTTTGTCCATTCATTTTCAGTGCACTACCTGTTGATCAGTCAGCCTAACACATCGATGCTGAAAGGTTCTTTCATTACCAATGATCTACAAAAAACAGCCTCTGAATAACAATCACCAAAGCACTGAGTAAGCAGAAGAGAAGCAGTTGCTTGAGATTGCGTCTGATCAATATTGCAGCATAGGCCATACACATTTTAAGGAGCAGAAATTTAAGATAAATGCATACTCGACAATTTTGTTAATTTGTGAAGGAGAGGGTCACTTTTTTTAGAAAGTCCTATCATAATTATATGTTTTTTAAACATTGTTGTTGTGCTAGAAATATATTTAGTGCAACTACAGTATGCATATATTTTAGTAGTTCATATCATTATTACAAATTATATTACAGACTGTAAGAAAAAACCATGCCTACCATTGGCATTTGCACTCATATCTGAAATTAAGGGGATTGTTCAGTCTGCATTACATTCTCTCACATTTTATATTCCAATTAATGGATAAATCAATGGCGTTAATATTTTTTACATCCTCATGACATGTCGAAATTAATGATGACGTAGCAGCCAAAGGAATCAATATACTATAGAGTATGTCTACCAAGGAGACGGAGCAATGAAATCAGTTCATGTTTAGTAGCTAGATGGATTGTGGCATCGTGAGACTGTGAGAAATGGTGGCCTAAATTTGATGGCCTTTATGCAGAAGTGGAGAGATCATGGCTGATTAAAATGAAAGAAAGCAGGTTAATCATTATGCTGATGGGCTATTTTTGTATAGAGTGTTATATAGTAACCCGAATACCTTTATATCAATCAATTTAAATATGGTGCCCAGCTGGGTGGCACTGTTTAAAGTGCGCTACTCACAAACAAACGCTTGTGATTTAAACATTCTCATTTGCAGGTCAACTCAGCTCTTGAACTCTCAAGGGTTGACGGAAGGCCAACAGTAATTGTTTTATGAACGGTCTCACCCCTGCCACAATAATGGGGAATTCCCACGACTGGCTCAGAGATGTAAACCCACAATGAGCACTGCCCACGGGTCATTTTAGTTTTAAACACTTTGCGTCTTTAAAAATAAGATATTAATAGATGATGGCCAAAATGTGTGCGTGCTCCTTAAATTCTTGCCTGCTCATCAAGACGACTAAGAGTATGTCATTTAAAATGAAAGTACAACTGTGACAGGTTTAATGCAATTCAATAATTTATTCATGAACATCATGTATTTAACATTTTAAAGTGACAATTTATTCATGGAAAGATGTCCTAATTTTTGTGCATTGTGAAAAGCTGACCGACCCTCCAAAGGCATTACTAGCCTTGTAGTATTTGCCTGTTTGGCATGTCAGCTGTGAAAAGCTTATATACCAAATACATTCAGCCTACGGAGTTTTTCATATATATGTAAATAAAACAACTTTAAATGTACTTAGTTTTTTCCTTTACACAACAACATTTTCATTTGAGTTTGTGATCTTTTTTTCTCGTTCCCTGCAGTTTTTACACGTGTTAAAGTATGTGAGAGAAATCCCCGTGTTTCAACCAGCTAAGCACAATCCCTGTGTGGTGAGCTTTACACTTGTGCATTCACGCATCGCCTGTCACGAACAGTGGAGGCAAAGATTTATGGCAAAATTAATCCGCTGCCAACCTTGATAATGGAATGAAGTTTTCATTTGGGAGCAAGTTATTTTTTAGCATATTAAGATGTATAAGCACGGACAGGGGGAGGGATCTAAGGCTAGAGTTGATAAATGAGTTTATGCGGAGGCATGGGAGCCTGTTCTTGCACTGTATAATGGATGCCTCGCTCTGGGCTCTCCTGACCTTCCTTGTGACAAGCCCGCAGTAGCGGCAAGAGGTTATTTTTTCATTTTCATAAAGGGAAACTGTCTCTCTTGGCAGCGACGGGATGACTCGCAACAGATGGCTGAGCCTTAGGGCAGCGCAAGCATCGACCGACACCTGACTGATATTCGCTGCCATGGCAGATACTGGCGAGTGGGTCAAAGTTTCCACTCGCGAGTTTGTCCACTCTTGCACAGCTCCATTCGTCTTCCGCGCAGGACTCCCACGACAATGACAAATGGGCGCAAATTGTTCAACGAGGTTGCTGCTGTAATCGCACGTGGAACGGATGGAATTGCTGTCATTCAATTTCAATTTTCAGGTGCAGGACGAGCTGGAGGCACACCGAAGAGAATGATGAACGTCAATGATACAATTCTAATATAACTGGCAAAAGAATATGACAGGGGAAGCCTGTAGCCCAGTGGCGTCACAAGGGTTGGTGTCACCCAGTGCGGTAACTCATGGTGTCACCCCTCATGGACCTCCGCCGTACCAGACCATACAGAATCCTTAGTAATGTTTTTGTACTCATGTTACTCGTAAATCGTAATTCCCGTATATCACTGAATGTAATGGCAATAGTAGTGACATAAACAACTAGCAAATTTAAAATGACACATTTAAATTACAATATTTATTGACTTAAAGCTTTCGTGACTGCAGGAATTCATATTCGTTGGGTCTTTCGGTAAAGCCACGTAGATAGAAAAAGAATACAAATAATAATATCACGATGTTTCGATTGCAACACAAGCAATCGTTATCAGGTGAAAAATATAGCGGGGGAGCTGTCTCGTCGTGATATTATTATTTTTATTATTTTTCAATCTACGTGGCTTTACCGAAAGAACCAAATAATATTACTATATTTCCTTTAAATACTAAATCATTCTCAAAAAGTTATTGATATAGGTTCACAAATACTAATTACCACAATTGTAGATAAAACACCAGAAAATTTGACAAATTCAGCGACTATAAAAACACGAGCAGAAAAACAACAGCGCGTGCTTGTATGTGTAGTGGTGATACGCGCTGGGGTAGGGATCGTGTGTCAGCGCGTAGTGATTGGCTGTGTGTGTTGGTGACGCGCGCTGACGGTGGGGGATCAGGGGTCAGCGCGGGGTCATGGGTTGTGTGGTGGTGATTGGCTGTGTGCCGGTGACGCGCTTGAGAGGGAGTGATCGTGTGGCAGCGCGGCGTGATTGGTTGTGTAGTGGTAACACGCGCTGGGGAAAACGGATCGTAGGAACAGCGCGGCGTGATTGGTCAACTAAGGAGCGATGCTCACGTCGAGGTCCGCATACACTCCGTCTCCCGTGAGCGGGGACTATATAAGGGGATGCGCACAGGCGCAAGGGAGAGAGAGTACCAGTGAAGACGGAAGACGGAGGAAGAGGCGGAACCCTGGGACCCGGAGCCGAACGTCCGTGAGAGAGCCGGCTCGTGGGACTCGGAGGTTGTGGCCCACGCCCAAGCCGGGGTGGGCCTGTAGGCTTCACGGACGTTACGGAGTCAAGAGCAGTGTGTGTAGCCGGAGGGATAGAAGCTACACGAGTCAAGTGCAGTGTGTGTAGCCGGAGGAATTGAAGCTACACGAGTCAAGTGCAGTGTGTGTAGCCGGAGGAATAGAAGCTACACGAGTCAAGTGCAGTGTGTGCAGCCGGAGGAATAGATGCTACACGAGTCAAGTGAAGTGTGTGTAGCCGGAGGAATAGATGCTACACGAGTCAAGTGAAGTGTATGTAGTCTGAGGAATAGAGACCACTCGTTGTATAGTGACAAGTCAAGATTTAATAAAAAGTGTGTTACCCGTCAAGGAGTTTCCTGCCGTCATTCAATACTTCAACTGGCGTCAGAAGTGAAACAGTCTTCCAAGCATGGATACAAGGAAGACCCGTCGGACTCACGAGATTGACCGCGAGGATAACCTTGATGACTCGGGCCAGCTGGCATCGGGGGGTGAGGAAGAAGAAATGCCGACGCCGCAGGATCCGCCGAGGGCGCCGGACGAGCGATTGGGGACCGAAGCCGTGCTCCGCGAGGCGCACTCCCGTTTGGCGGAGCTGCTGCTCGCCGCCGCGTCCATCCTGCGGAGATCAGCACGTCGGGAGGAGCGGGGACGTCGGTGGACTTTCAACAGGGTCGCCCCGGGGATTCCCGCCAAAATGACTGGGGGATTCCCGCCCTTTCTACTGCGCGGCCATCTTTTGGCGGGAACGGCGAGCACCACATGGCGGTGGCTCTCCAAGCGTGCCCGCTTACGTCATCGACGCGCGCTGCGGACCGCCATCAGACACCCGCCATTGGGGCCGCCATCTCGCACACCGACGGAGCGGCGGAGAGGAACCACGAGGCAGAGGACGCCTTCATCTTTCAACAGCGCCTTCCAACATTGTCAGCCTTCAAGGCGGATGGCGGGGACTGGGCCCAATTCCAGCGCAGATTTCTGGCGCATCAGGAGATGTCCGCCTGGTCGGACGCTACGGCGCTGCGGGCACTGCCTGCCATGTTGGACGACAACGCGCTCGCGGCCTTCACGTCAGCACGGAGGTCGGACCACTCCACGCTTAAGGCCGCGTTGGGTCTCATGGCCATGGTCTACGGACCTCCCTCGGCGTGTCGCCATCATTTCTACGCAAGGCGGAAGGCGGACACGGAGACCGTGCTCGCCTACCGGACGGCGTTGCTGGCTCTCGCCGACGCCGCGTTCCCTCGTATGGACGAGGAGGGCCAGGACGCGATGGTCTTGGAGCAACTGCTCAAGTTGGCGCAGGACCTGGGGATCCCCATCAACACGGCCGACGAGATCGATATTTCTTCCTTGCGGGTCGCAACAAGTATACAGGCGCACGAGGTCCTTCAACGTAAACAGGGGGTCGTCTGCAATGCTGCCGTGGCCTCAGCTCCGGGCCCGGTGGTCACCGAACCCCAAGTTGTCAGCCCACGAGAGGAGGCGTTCATCACGGGACGACTGGGGGACTGGAGGTCGGGGGGTCGTTCGCCTCTGCGATCGGCCCGCAAGCTGGAGCAACCGAGATCTCCGACGACCCTCATCACGTGTTATAACTGCGGCCTCCGGGGCCACGTGGCGTCCGGTTGCCGCGCTCCACGTCAGCGCGCCATGGGACCTCGGCTGGACGACGACCAAGGCCCCAAGTCGTCCCTACTAACCCCGGCAAGTCGCGACACCTCACATGCTCGGCCTACGTGCACGACACACATGGGCCGTCGCGTTGCGGCGGAGGAGAGCCGGTTAGGGTTCGGGAATTCGGTTCGGCGAGGGGGGTTCGGCCGGGACGGTGGGGACATTAAATGGTCGGAGTTGGGGCACAGAATAGTGGCTGCCTCGGCGGGATCATCCGTCGTTACAGGATTCATTGATGGGGTCGAGGTCAGGGTGTTAGTGGACACGGGGGCATCGGCGACTATTATATCGGACCTCATTTACAACATTTTCCCCGTCCAATGTCGACCGCTGCTCCCAGTGGACGTGCCATTTTACGCCGCTAATGGGGGATCGTTGGGCATTATCGGTCAGATTAGGGCGTCCATTTGCATTGGAGATATAAAATTGTCGGGACCCGTTTTTGTTTCTTCTTCCTTGGCGGTTCCTTGTCTATTGGGCACTGATTTTTTGGCTAAAATGCCCGTTAAAATTCTCATCGATCAGCGTTGCATTGAACTACCATCGGGTCGCCGTATTTCATTTTTGACGAACCCTACTGAAATTCAGACGGCGTGCGCTACGATACAAGCGTTAGCGACACAGACCGTGCACGTACCCCCGGGTTCACAGATGTTAATTCCCCTCCGGTTGCGGAAACCGTGGGTGGGGGAGACCTCGGAACAAGGCATGCTGTTGGGTCCTTCAAATAGGGCTGTCGGGGGTCTCGATTTGTCGGTGGCTCACACTTTGGTTCGGGCTGACAAGGACCCGTTTGTGATGGTTTTAAACGCTGGGTCGCGGCCGGCCGTTATTCAGCAGGGCACCGTGCTAGCTCACGCGGCACGGATCCCTGCGGAAGAGCGGCTGGTTGCGCAGGTTGATCCGAGCCCCACGGGGAACATTACAGCGAGGGATGACCTTGTATGGGTCGATTCGCTGTGCGCGGACTCGAACGATTTGTCAATGGTACAGTTGGGTGCGCTGCGGGCGTTGCTGATGGAGTTTTCTGATGTGTTTAGTAAGCATAAGTATGACATTGGGTGCACGAACCTGTTACGCCACCATATTGAAACGGGCGATGCGGCACCGGTCAGGCAAAATCCCTTCCGACTGAGTCCTACTGAGAAGGAACACGTTCAGTCGGCCGTCAACGATATGCTGGAAGCCGACATTATTTCGCCTTCTTCCAGTCCTTGGGGAGCACCTATTGTGCTGGTTAAAAAGCAGGACGGGTCCTTGCGATTTTGCGTAGATTTCCGTCGCCTGAATAAAATCTCTGTGGCTGACGCGTATCCGCTCCCCAGAATGGACGAGTCCCTCGATGCATTGTCTGGTGCGCGATATTTTTCGACTCTTGATTTATTATCGGGATTCTGGCAGTTGCCACTCGACGACGAGTCTAAACCTAAGACAGCGTTTCGGACTCCAGGGGGCCTGTTCCAGTTTAACCGGTTACCCATGGGACTTCATTCCGCTCCCGCGACGTTTCAGCGCCTTATGGAGTTGGTTTTGTCGGGCTTGCAATGGGATACGTGCTTGATTTACTTTGACGATGTTATTGTTTTTAGTAAGACGTTTGAGGAACACCTCCAGTGATTGAGAGGGGTGTTCTTGAGAATGCGATCGGCTAATTTAAAGTTTAAACCGGCCAAATGCCACCTTCTTCGTAAGTCCGTTAGATACTTGGGCCACATTGTCGACTCTTCGGGGATCTCTACCGATCCCGCGAAGACGGACTGTGTCAGTTCATGGCCGACGCCCACGTCAGTTTCTGACGTGCGCAGTTTCATCGGGTTTGCTTCTTATTACCGCCGATTCGTTGAGCATTTCGCCACCATTGCAAAACCCTTGCACGCTCTAACGGCAAAAGGAATCAAGTTCCGATGGGGACCGGAGGAGGAGGCTGCGTTCTGCTCCCTCCGGGACGCCTTGGTGGGTGCCCCACCCTTGTGTTATCCTGACTTTGCGAGTCCCTTCTTGCTAGACACGGATGCTAGCAACACGGGCATTGGGGGGGTGCTCTCGCAAGTCGTTGGAGGGGTCGAAAGGGTGGTCGCCTATGGTAGCAGGGTACTGTCACCGGCGGAGCAGCGCTACTGCGTCACCCGTCGCGAGCTGCTTGCTATTGTTTTTTTTGTACAACAGTTTAGACCGTATCTATATGGCCGTCACTTTACGGTCCGGACGGACCACGTGGCGCTTCAGTATTCATTGAGGGTCGCCCAACCCTCGGGCCAATTGTCACGGTGGTTGGAAGTCCTCCAGGACTATCAGTTCACGACTACATACCGTAAGGGGTTGCGCCACACAAACGCCGATGCCCTGTCGCGATTGTCGCCTTGTCAGAAATGTGCGTGCTTATCGGGATCGGCGCGCTGTAAACCGACAGTTGGGGAAGGTGTGGGGGCGTTGGCTGCGACCGCGGGTGCACCAATCGGGGATGTTCCCGCTACCCCTGAGGGAGAGGACTCGCTACTCTCATTGTCGCTGATTGAGTGGGGCCGTCTCCAAATGGAAGACAGCTCCCTGCTAGCATTGCGCCGCAGGGTGGGGGGTCCCGAGGAGGGCCGGGAGCGAACTGGCTCCTGGGTACTTAAGCAAGGCCTATTAATGAGATGGGATAGTTTGTCCCGGCGGCACGCACTTGTGGTGCCTTCCGCTGTGAGGGGGAAAGTTGTCCTGGCCGCACATGAACGCCTCTTGCATTTGGGAGTAAACAAAACGCTCGCTCTGCTTCAGCGTGACTATTATTGGCCGGGGATGGGGAGTGACGTGGTAAATATTCTAAAGGGATGTGTTGATTGTGCCAGACGGAAACCACCGCCCGTGGCATCTAATCCACCGCTGCAATCTATTCAGGTCTCGCGCACTAACGAGCTCATTGCGCTCGATATTTTGGGGCCTTTTCCAGTCACGCCTAGGGGTAATAGGTACCTGTTGGTGGGTGTCGAATATTTTACCCGGTGGCCTATGGCGTGGCCACTCGCCAACCAGTCGGCGGCGGCTGTGACGGACGCCTTTGTCCAGGGCTACGTCCTGGACAGGGGGGCTCCCGAACGCTTGCTGACCGACCAAGGGAAAATTTTTTCAAGTAAATTGCTGCAAGAGGTGTGCGACCTATTGGGTACTAAGAAGGTGCGTACCTCCCCGTACCACCCACAGACGGATGGGATGGTGGAGAGACTCCACAGGACTTTGACTTCTATGCTGTGCCAGCAGGTGTGTGAGGCACATGTTGATTGGGACCTGCAGGTCCCGGGGGTCCTCGCCGCGTATAGAATGGCCCCCCATTCAGCAACGGGATTTTCCCCATTCTATCTGATGTACGGTCGGGAAGCCGACCCGCCCATGGAAACGCAGCTGGGCCTGCCCGCACCACGAACAAATTCGAAATTGGCTGAACATATTAAATTTAATATCCATAAGCTGACAGAGGCAAGGGAGGCCGCACGGCTTAATTCGCGGGCTCGCCAAATTGCAAACGAGCGGTTGCGTGCACGGAAGGTGTCCGTGCACGACTGGAAACCTGGTGATAGGGCCTGGCTGCATTGCCCTCAGGCACCTTTGGCTACGTCGCCTAAATTGTTGAAGCCATGGCGGGGACCCGTGGAGGTCGTGCGGGTTGCACGCCCCCAGTGCGTTCAAATAAAATGGGGAAAGCGTCGTTGGTACGTCCACCCCTCCCGACTGAAACCGTTCTCGCCTCCATATGGCCTCCCTTTGTGTCGTGAGGGCCGAGCATGTGACGTGACCGACGACCCAAGGGGGGAAATGTCTCTGCCTGATCCTCACGTGTTTCCGTCTGATCCGCTCCCAGGTGTCTCGGAACTGACAGCTGCCGACCACCGGCGGCCGGATATTCACGGCGCGACCGGTCCTTCCAGGCCCGATCCGCGCCGTCCAGAGCTGCCGGAGCCACCGGACGGTCGTCAGCGTCCCGTTCCATACGACGGACCGGCCAGGCGGACTCGCGCTAGGTTGCGCTACTTGTTATGACCTACCGATTGAGGAGTCGAGGCGGCCGGAGCGCCTCGTCACTGCATGTGATCGCAGAGACACTGGACGCGTTCATTTTCTGGAATTCGCTTTTATTGTGTTGTTCGTCGGGCTGTACATAGCTTCTTATCTAGGTGTTGTTGTTGACTTTTATTGCATTGGTTGTCGATTTGTACATAAGTTGTTGTTGTTGTTATTGTTGTGTTGTTGTTGTTGCGTTACGGGGCACACTGGGGGGTGGGGTTTTCTTGTGTTGTTGTTTAGCAGCCGGGCCGGCTGCGAGCTATGTGGGAGGGGGTGATGTAGTGGTGATACGCGCTGGGGTAGGGATCGTGTGTCAGCGCGTAGTGATTGGCTGTGTGTGTTGGTGACGCGCGCTGACGGTGGGGGATCAGGGGTCAGCGCGGGGTCATGGGTTGTGTGGTGGTGATTGGCTGTGTGCCGGTGACGCGCTTGAGAGGGAGTGATCGTGTGGCAGCGCGGCGTGATTGGTTGTGTAGTGGTAACACGCGCTGGGGAAAACGGATCGTAGGAACAGCGCGGCGTGATTGGTCAACTAAGGAGCGATGCTCACGTCGAGGTCCGCATACACTCCGTCTCCCGTGAGCGGGGACTATATAAGAGGATGCGCACAGGCGCAAGGGAGAGAGAGTACCAGCGAAGACGGAAGACGGAGGAAGAGGCGGAACCCTGGGAACCGGAGCCGAACGTCCGTGAGAGAGCCGGCTCGTGGGACTCGGAAGTTGTGGCCCACGCCCAAGCCGGGGTGGGCCTGTAGGCTTCACGGACGTTACGGAGTCAAGAGCAGTGTGTGTAGCCGGAGGGATAGAAGCTACACGAGTCAAGTGCAGTGTGTGTAGCCGGAGGAATAGAAGCTACACGAGTCAAGTGCAGTGTGTGCAGCCGGAGGAATAGATGCTACACGAGTCAAGTGAAGTGTGTGTAGCCGGAGGAATAGATGCTACACGAGTCAAGTGAAGTGTGTGTAGTCTGAGGAATAGAGACCACTCGTTGTATAGTGACAAGTCAAGATTTAATAAAAAGTGTGTTACCCGTCAAGGAGTTTCCTGCCGTCATTCAATACTTCATATGCATTGGGACGAAACCACGTGATTTGAAGCGCCATTGTAATTGGGTAATAATGACAGCTCTGACCGGAGCGCATTAGAAGGTTCAAAAAGTAAATTAGCATAGCGTTTTAGCCTTGTAGGTATATTGATACAGTGCATGTTAGCTGGGCTTACAAAAATAAAATGTGTGTTTTAACTAACTACAGGGATATTTGTATGAAAAGAATGAATTTCTGCTGAAACACTGCACAAAAATTCGAGAAACAGTAATTTTGGTGTCACCCCTCTGATGGTGTCACCCGGTGCGGTCCGCCACTGCTGTAGCCTTCTTTACCCACGCTCTGGTTTACCCTTCCACTAGCGAGTGACTATTTTATTCAAACGAGGCCTTTTAGTTTGTAAACGTATGCGCTAAAGCACATTGGGATCTTGGAGGAAAATCCCACTTCTACTTCAGCCAGGGAATAACATATACCTAATAACCAGACAAAAGAATAACCAATTGAATATTAACATTGCATACATTAAATGTAGATATTGTTAGAAAATGTATTCATGAGGTGTCTTATTAATGTAAAGTCATGCATTGTAGTTTAGTAATTGAATGTTTATACCTCTTTTATAATAACCCCTAATTTCAAGCTTTATGAAGATTGGCCTAATTATATGTTTTAAGTTAAGATATCTCATGAGCAAAAGATAGCAACTAGCATTGTGCCAAAAATACGTTAAACAATGTCTTTCAGCCACTTACTGTATAGAATTTTTTTGTTCAATAGGTCCAGCAATGTGAAGTTGCCTGAACTTCCATTGTAAGCAAGCACATAATCAGATTACACTTAATTATGCCTTGCATATGCTGATAACATAATGCGGAAAATGTTGCTCATTGCAGTTGTATTATTAAAAAAACGACGTTGCACAATAATATCAACCCCGTGTCATACAATACGCGAATTTCTGCCAATACAAATTGCAATGCACTTTGTACGACGTGTATTCCTTTGATTATTGTCAATTATAGCTACCGACACAGAATACCAATTGCAAATAACTTTCGAGGACTCATAAATGCCTGAGTATGGGGGTGTCTCAAATTCATTTTCACAGGAACTGTACAGCATCCTTTAAAGTGTGATCCATCTAGTGTGAAAGAATTAGCAAGTGCTCCCTCCCTGTGCGGTATAAGTATATGCTGAGCACGATGGCATGGTGTCTGGGTATGTAATAGGCTGGAGATGGAGGTAGGGTGCGCTCGTGGGGATATGTGAGTGGGGGGTGGAAATGGATACTGGAATGAATACCTATGGGAGTTGGAATTGAGGGAAAGGTGTGTTATTTGGAGGACTGCAGCTCTCAGTAAGTGCAAACATTATCACGCGCTGATTTAATTTGTACAGGGGGATTTTCTTTGTGTGAGTTGAAATCTATTCAAAGAATGGTTTCTTTGTTAATCCATTAAACTTTGAGGTTTTTTTGCTGCAAGCAATTTAAAATCAGTTAGTAACGGGACTTTTGAATGCAGTGTGAAAAATTGAATTTGTACTTTCTATTTGAAATAGATAAAGTTTGTTTTTTATTTAACATTAATTGCACAAACTCATACCAACCACCGAAGTTAATATTTCATCACTCTACATTCTAGCTGGCATACACACTTCATATTGGTCGCCTACTACATGACCACACACGTGGTCAATCATTATAGACAAGCTTTAGTGCTCAATATATGAAAGTGGCATAGTACATATAATGGAAAATTGATTTTACACAGGCAACGGGAATGCGCTTGGTTGCTGGCAAAGCAATAAAAGGAAATCCTGGCCAAGGGCCCAAAAAAGAGCAAGTTGAGAAAGGGTTAAATTATGATGCCCTCTTGTTTATCTGAAGTGGCCATGACAAAGCCTAAGGACACAGATAAATTGGCCCCAAATGCTTTAAAGCTGTCATGAGACTGGACAATAGCAATTACTTGTAATCAATGACATAGGTTACAACAGTAGCCACACATGGGGAAAATATACATTATTACATCAGATTGATTAGTGATATACTTTACTTTGGGGTAAAACATACCGGGGAGCACACTGTTTTTTTATTGAACGACACAGAACTATTACAGAAACATAGCTATAATATTTGTGTGTGGTTAAATGAAAGTAACCACTTCTGTGACTATTTTGGAATGCCAAGTGAGCCATAATGTGGATACTATGTGCCTATGTCCGTAAAAAATAACATACCATGTTAAAATTAAGACAAATACAATACAAATGATTAAACATAACAATTGACAGCTATTTGTTCATCCGCTGCTGGATGAAGGGCTCGCCATGCTGTGTTGGTTATGGGGGATTGTTTGACCATACTTCACCATGCCAGTCAGTGTGGGCTGGTGAAGAGGGACACCCTGGAACACAGATATCACTCACCATTGATGTTAACCGTGGCTGGAAATAAATATAGGTGGCCAGGGTTCGTAGTGCAGTATGCTAACCTCTGCTCCAACACCCCCCCCCCCCCCCTAAAAAATGTTTTAAATGCTATTACACTTAAATGTTTTTAAATGGAGTACTGGGTGGTCCAGATGTCTTGTGACTCCCAATGAATTGACCCTTAACATGTTTTTCCTTTGCATATTCATTTATGTTTAAAATAAACCTTACTTTTAAAAATATTAAGTTCAGATAATTAAAATCTACCCAATCTAAAATCTTTTGTTGTCAAAATTCTTGCATGTAATGTTTTAACATAAGCAATTTTGGGATCTGCGACTGTCGTGTCATGAGATTTAGCGCATTCTATTTTTCAGCATGAAACCAATGTAACCAGACATGACACCGGAAAGGATGTATGATTGTAAAGAAAATTGGAATACACAAGCTGACTTCAAGGATCAGCTGCAAAGGTTTGCTTTGGTTTTCAGAGAGGTGTTGTCATTTAAAAAAACACGATGCAGAGGAAGCGCAGGGAGTGAATTAGGCAGGATGCGACAGAATAAGGGAATGTAGTGAGGTTGATGATGCTGTGAAAGTGTAGTGAGTCCAACTGAGTCGCAGACGTTATCTTGGGAGCAACACGTTTTATTAAACTCTTAGCACAACATACTCCAACCTATTAACACAACATATTCTAGGCAATTAACACAACACATTCTCGGGTGGTGACCACCCAACTAACCACGCTACGGCGGAAATAGACACGGTTCCACTATCCCGGTCCGGACCATAAGCTGGGTCCCGGACCGCGTGGCTGGAGGCTTCTTCAAGCTTGACGTGGATCTCCTGCCTCTCCAACAGTAAGAACCTTGAGCCCCTCTCAGGGCCCCCCTTATATCGGGCCGGGTTGGGGCTGGCTCCGCCTCTCGCTCCACCCACCACCTCGATCTCTCTCGCCCTTGCCCGAAGGCTCTCGAGAGTTCTTCTTGGACCATGTGACCACCCATTGGCCCCCTTCGCCGGTGCCCTCCCCCTCCAGTATCATCCGGTCACTTGTCCCCAGGTCAGCCAGAGTATCATGACCCCAACATAACCCTAGCTGGCTGACACTCTCTCGTTCTCTCAACGGGAGCCCGCACCGCACGCTGTGCGTGGTGCTACCGCGCTTAACCAGCGCTCACCCAAGCCCCCACTAGGGCTGATACTACACCCCGTGTCCGGGGTGTACACACAACAGTATACATCCCGCCGTGGCCTTGCAAGCCTGGCACCACACAGTGACATTCCCAGTCACTACAAAGGTAAAGAAGAGGAGAAAAGGTGGCTAATGTTTACTTTATTTGACCAATTTTGAATGTTTAACGAGGATTCTTGTATTTTGCATTGGTTCCACCATTTGTCATATATCTTAAATTCGTGGTAAATATATTTACTTATAATGGGATGCAATCTTGTGAGATGTGATATCATGCTCTGAGATGCCCCAGCATATAAGGCACTATATAAAAAATAGATAATTATTATACGTAAATATGTTAACAAACATCTTAATTAAAAACCAATGCACTCTGATCCACAGTTCCATGATTAAATCTGGATGAGATCCACAAAAAAACATGGTCAACCCTTATACTAACCCAAATACGGCTTGATTCTCAATATATCTTCTTGAGCAATACACATTTTTATGCTTACAATACTTGAAATGCATCAAATAGTGTATTTAAGAAACGATCCTTTTCATTTCTACACACTATTATTGCACATTATTGCATATTATTGCCTATAACGTATGTTCTTTGAGCTTACAGTATCCTGTTTTTGTCCAGTTTGATGGGACAGTCAACACAGTATGGAGGGGCATGTCATTAGTTTATGAGTTACTCCTCAGCCGTCTCTCCTTGTTTTAAACCACTACTGATCAGTACTTCGAGAATACCAATGACCATGCAATCCTGCAGCACATGGCCAATGCTGACCCCACACAGCAATAGTAATGCACCCGAGAGAGCAACCCTATGCCATTGTCATATCATTGCAGCCACAGCAGTTGCGTTAAGTACAGATATGACCTGTACTTTGTTAAGGCCTATTGTGCATCTGCTGTTACTTTGCAGGTCATTTAATTTTGTAGTGATATCATTCTTGATAGACTTACTTTGCCTGAGTCTAACTTTCCTTTTTTTATTTAATCTCTTGAACCTGCTAAGTGCTAACTCATTTCCCCACCACAGTTAACCATTTTAATAGAATAGGGTGATGTTAAACATTGATTATTTTATGTAAGCACTCGAAAGTTGTATTACGTCAGAAGCAGAGAACATGCACTTCTGCACATTGCAAGCTTCTCACAGTATTTAAAATGTGAAACAAATGTGACGCATTTTAAATAGCGTACCGACAGTAATCACGGTTTATTGAAAGATTCTACTTTTATTTCTTAGAAAGACTCATAGTTTTGCGTGTGGAAAGAAACTGAACTACTTGGGGGAAAACCCATGAATACTTGCAGTTACATTCAAATATATAGATGCAAATATATTCGTTCCCTATTTGCTGCACATCACCGATAGCTCATATCCTTGCAGTTAAAATGTTTCATATGCACATGCTCAGATCCAACACTTTGGATGACAGATGGACTTCACGTGAATATTTTTTATTGGCACAAAGATAGATTGGCCTTGGAAATTGTCCTTGCTTCTTATTAACAAACTGAGAATACCTTTGGCATGAATTGCGCTTTTCAAAATGATTGTATTATACAATAGAATAAACATCTTAAGACTTAATAACTTAAGTCAATTTTTTTTATGAAAATCATCATGGAAAGCAAGACTCAGAATGTGCCCTTTTTACACGCTTTTATTTAACTCACTCTGTCTGTTGTTGTCGTTGTCGTATCCTCAAATATTGTAACTCAATTTTTACCCACTTCCCAATTTGGTATCGACTGCAAACTTGGTACACTTATGTCATACTGATGACAATACCATATTCTATCATTTAAAAAATGTTTTAATTTAAAACGATCTTTTAACACGCTTTATATGATCTAACTCTGTTGTTGTTGTCGTATCCTAAAATCTTGTAACTCTATTTTAACCCACTTCCCAATGTGGTATCGATTGCAACTTGGTATACTTATCGTCCTTTAGCTAAAACGGATTTCAGACCATCAGAAATAGACTGTTACTGCGATTAATTACGACTTTGTTAATGTCTAGCTTTTCAGTGTGTGGGTCCGGTCTCTTGTTTGAGAGGCGGTTGAATTTGGAAATCAAGTTGTCCTTACATTTGGTCGACATAGCGGCAGCTGAAGAGGCAGTCATATTGTCTACATGTTCCCAATCCGATGTGGACATTGTTGCAGTCAAAGATAAGTGTGATTTGTAGAGTGTCTTGTCTAACTGATCTAGTTCGGTGCGCGTAAGTCTGATTTTCTCTGAGATAAGAGCTAAGCTAGTTCTAGACAGAATTCGTTTAGCATTAGAAAAAGTTACAGCAGCAGAGGTTAGTGTAAATGCGATTGGTATTACCTTAGAGTCGCGGCATCTCTTCATAAAGGTGAGAGACTCGATTAGCTGAGCCTTCTTATCACGGAGCTTGTTAAAGGCTTTTAAAGTTTTATGGAATCCCACCCCGTAGTGGAGGTTAAATTTCGATTTAAAGCTTTCGTGACTTCGATTTAAAGCTTTCGTGACTTGGTTCTTTCGGTAAAGTCACGTAGAAGGGAAGTAATAAAATAATAAAAATAAAACATAATAAAATAATTCTCACGACGTTTCGGCCACAACGCAAGCAGCCGTCCTCAGGTGAAGAAACAGGTCTGTCGAGAAGACAGCGTCTGAATGACACGCCCCAGCCTTGGAGTGTCTATTTAAGCTAGGTTGGAGCGGGAAGGTGCGCCTTAACAAAATAATTTGCATATCAATAGGAATTTAGCATATTTATGGGAAATGCAGATATGGGATTAGTACTACTTGTGAAGTGCGTAGGAGGTGGGAAGGGGGTTTAAAGTCATTATGCCCGTGCATTATGCAGGATTAGCAGAATCAAAGGGAGGGGGTAGGAGTAGCATTAATGAAGTGAAGCAAATGGGACTGAACCTTTGTTATGAAATGTCAACGGCGATCATTTCATCCACCACGCCGCGCACATGGTGCCTCTCCGCGGGACTCATGTGGTGTGGGTTCATCCGTATCAGGCTCGCCTCACCGGTGTCAATGTGGTGGGACAAGAGCGACATATGTCCCAAATCAAAATCGTTCCTGCTAAAAATGTCAGTGTAGTCAGACAGCAGCGCTCACAGCACGTCATGCTGCTGAGTGGTCAATGACGAATTCTCCCGGCACAATTCAGCGATCCACTGATCGTCAGAATTAGCGCCGTAGCCCACTCCCGCAGCCAATCCGTGTGGACGGCCCGCCTCGTAGCCCGTGAAGGCGGTAGGTAGTGGCGTGGGCCAAAACCGTACTGGCTGGGACCACAACGCCTTCCGGGCCCCCGTTCTAAACTTGCAAGAACGGGGCCCGACCGATTCGGACAATTGTCTGAGCAGCAACAAGAGAAAATCTCTAAGCCACGGTGTTAGACAGGGACAGCAGAACCCCTGCCACCACGTCAACTTCCCCTAAACGTTTCCAATAACGTAATGGGACAAGCATTTGTGTGCCAGGGGGAACCTCCACCGTGACATCGGCAAGCGCCTGCACGGCAAGGCACGGCGATGGACGACCCAACGGGGATGGCAAAAAAAACATTTTCCGCCCTTCCGGCAATTCCAAGCAGCCCTGATCAACAATAATTTTAATGGGCCCAACAGACAGGGCACCGCCGACCGTGAAATCAAAACCGTCCCCGACGCGGCTATGTTACCAATGGCGACATGGACCGCCACCTGCCCGATGGTACCCATACTCCCTCCATTAGCAGCAATACACGCGTCGAAAGCCGGCCGCACGCGCGAAACAGGAATAAACAGGAGGTGAAAGATGACGTCGAAAACAATAGTCGCCGACGACCCAGTGTCCACCAAAATCCGAACGTCCACCCCCTGTATAGTGCCCGGCACCATGGAGGACCCCGCCGAAGCTGCGACGACACAGCGCGCCAATTTCCTCCATTGAGTAATTGTACACGGCAAAGCCCCGGTGGTATAGTGTGAGTCGCAACCCAACGGAACATTACGCAAGTCAGAAGATGCATGAGGTGTCGATATATGCCGGGTGTCTGACGCGTGCCGACTTGCCTGGCTGGGGTTATGGTCCGTCCATAGAGGTGACGCAGAAGATGGAGTCACGGGCGGTGGAGGATGGGGACGACTCCGACAGTCGCGCACGAAGTGGCCCATCCGGCCACACTTGAAGCACGTCGTCCCAGCCCACCCGGGCAGCCCCATCGCCGTCCCCACGCGGCGTTGAGGCTCCGTCCCGACGCACCACCGGCCGCCGTCACGGCACAAAGCGAGGTGCGGCAGCGGCCAAGTCTTCGTCTCCCGCGTCATCCGAAATGTGGACAACGCGAGATGGCGCCCATCCAATCGGCTCACCATCCTTGCAGGGTCTCCCATCCAGGTGGCCATCTGCGCCCAATGGCGCAAGTTGTCCTTGGCGTCGAGGCACCTGACGGCCCACCGGGACGTCAGAGGCTCGTGGCCACACACCGGCAGCGAGATACCCATTTCATTAGATAACTCCAGCATCCTCGCCAAGTATGTCGGGCGTGGAGTCGGGGTAGGCGGCCAAAGCGAGCGCCAACAGCGCGCCGCGATAGGCAAGGGGAGACTCGTTAGCTCCACGGCAACGATGCATGAACTTCCTCTGGGCGTCAGACGTCGGTTCGTAAACTTCCGCCATCTCGGCGAACGCATCTTTCAACATCTTCTTCTTTTCCGTGGGGATGGAGTGGAACACCGCTAACGATACATCGTCAAGTAGGGTAGGCAAGGCGTCCAATGCCTCTTCCTCCGTCCACCGCACCGAACAAAAAGCGGATTCGAACTGCGTGCCACGCGGCTCTGCCAAAATGGCGGGCTCAGACCGCGCACCCGTAGCCGCACCCAATATGGCAGCTTCGCGCCACATGGCGGCCGTAATGGCGGACGGTCCGTCCGAGACCGCCATGGTGGCCGATTCTTGCATGAGGGGACCCTCTGAGACCCCCCGAAGGAAGCCCTGCTCGTCTCCGCTCGGCAGAAATTCCTGCGGCCGGCCCGGCGCCGCGGACGAGGCAACCAGCGTCACGAGGTTGAACAGAACCGCGAGGAGAGAATCAATCTGCTCCACCACCCGCCGCCAACGGTCATCCGTGGCTGGCGAAGACGGCTCCACTCCGACGTCCTTGCCCGGCGCCTTGGCCGAGACAGCAGCAGTTGCAGTGACCAGGTCCGTAGCACCCGGGGTCGGTAAGTCTTGGTTGAGTGAGTCGTCATCATCGTCCGAGGCCGGCGCAGGTGGGTTCTTTTTCTTGAGATGCTTGGACATCATCGCAGCGCCTGCTTCGTCCGATTTCAAGAGTCACTTCTAACACCACTTGTAATAAAGCACTTCGACAACGATCTGTATTTCGTGTCTTCTTTATTATTTATTTCTCGTCGGCTGGACAGCTCCGCGTTCTCTTCACACCGACACCGCTCACTCTCGTTCCGCGCGTTAGATGTTGTCGCTCCGCGCACAACTCGCTCACGCTCCCCCGCTCCCACACGTCACTGGCAGATGGCGCGAAGGAGACAGCCTCTGGCCCGCCACGTGGCCGCTGGCGTGCTGGAGCCGCGAGACGTGGTCTTGCCTCTAGACTCCACACACTGACCCCGAGCTGCTTCCTGCTTCCCCTTATAAACCCTTCCCCCACGCCACCAAGCCCCGCCTATAGCCATGCCCCCTCACGAACCTTCTGGATGGTTACCCACATGAACCCTTGAGCTCCGCCATTGAACTTGGCGCATCCATCTAATTGGCTGATGGCTGAACCGGCGGAGCCTATCCCACCGATCGGTGACCGCCAATGAACTCTCGTATTACAGAGGTAAAACTGACGGGAAAACAGAACACAAAAGACAGCATCCATTAAGACTTGCAATATAAATACAATGGATGAACACTGCAGCATCGTAACATTGTTTTAGATAACATGAATCTCAACAATAGGTCCTGGATGGACCAGGCACCTACATTAGCACTGAATAGCTATACAAGAGAATAAGCTCCTGTGTTAAATAAGGTCACTTTATGTAATCACCATACTGCAGCCTAAATTTACAGTGCTGCATATAACACTGAACTGTGTATGAGATATTTCTTTATCCTTGCTTTAAAAAAAACATTAAAGTTACATGGGAACAAGTGTGGCTTGACTTACCCAACTACAAATAACATTCACAATAATGCAAGTAGCAGGCTTATAACAATTTAACATATTCTTTGCTTCTTTCGGTAAAGTCACGTAGAGAGAAAAATAATAAGAAAAAATGAAGTGAATAAAAATAATCAAAACAAAAAAAACCAGTAATGTAGACTAGCTTGTACTGGCAATCTATGTGGACTGTATCTTCTTGGTTCTTTCGGTAAGGTCACGTAGAAGGGAAATAATAAAATAATAAAAATAAATCATTAAATAAAATTCTCACTACGTTTCGGCCATAACGCAAGCAGCCGTCCTCAGGTGAAGAACAGGGCTGTCGTAAAGACAGCGTCCGAATATGTGGACTGTAGCCTGGTTATTTAGTTTGGTGAGTCTACTGGGCAGTCTATAATGTAGACTGTAGCAGTGGATATTAAGCGGGGTGAGTGTACTGGCAGTCTATAATGTAGATTAGCCTGGTTTATAAACTGGTGAGCATATTGGCAGTCTATAATGTAGACTAGCAATGGTTATTAAACTGAGTGAGCATACTGGCTTAAGTCTACATAAGTGGTTTTTGTTTGTTTTAATTTTCTTTTTCTTTTATTATTTTTACTTTTATTCACTTTATTTATACGTGACTTTACCGAAATAATCGAAGAATATGAATTCCTACTCTTTGGTTATTTCGGTAAAGTCACGTAGGTATAAAATAAAATAAATCACGACGTTTTGGGCGCAAGACAAGTGTCCGTCATCAGGTGAATTCCTGCAGTCACGAAAAGTTTTAAGTCAAAACAATTTAAGAGCATTATAAAGGCATTTACAGCATTATATTAGCAATCCCAACGTTATAACAGCATTCCAAGTATTATAAGAACATAAACGAGCTTACAGATCATGTTTATTAAAGTCCTGCAATGAACAGATCCACCTGTCTTCACTGAGATGCAATTTGTGCCTCCATATTGTACTCTGTGTAATGGGTGACACCCCTACTGGCCTCGTGGCTTAAAGACCTTTAACCTGGAACTTCCTGGTCACTCTTTTTCAGAAGCAACCTGGCCACAAATGATAACTCAACAAAGTGTCATCATGTGGAAATATGTAGCAGCCAAATATTGCATTTTTCTAAATGTGGAGGGAAAAACCATAAGACCCAGAGAAAAATGCATACAACCTTGGGTAGAACATGCAAACTCCAAATATACAGGCGTCAGGGTCGGGATGGCACCCACGGCCTCTTGCATACCAGGCGATGTAATTAATATCTTACCACCCCTCAAATATTATCTAAACCAGGGGTTGTTCGGGGGCACCTGCAATGCCCCTCACAACCATTTACAACCTTCGGCCAGGAAAGTCACGAAAAAAATTGCACATGAACGACGCATTCATGCAAGCACCTGATGCTCTGTTTTGAAATTTTAAAATGAAACATCTTTGAATTGCATTGTTTTGAATTTGATTATTTTATTTCTTCATTAAAATCGTATATCATTTTACATCTGGAAGACTTAATTGAAAACGACATTTCGTGTGAAATTTCTCTTGTCGTTAAGTAGATGGCGTTACTGGAGGTTCGGTTCGATGCGGACTTTCACCTGTTTGGGATTGCGG
This sequence comes from Lampetra planeri, assembly GCF_965212315.1. Classification (NCBI taxonomy): domain Eukaryota; kingdom Metazoa; phylum Chordata; class Hyperoartia; order Petromyzontiformes; family Petromyzontidae; genus Lampetra; species Lampetra planeri. Next base: position 25,958,171 of record NC_136107.1, read on the forward strand.
GATCGAGATAAGGTGACATAGAGCTGGCCCCTGCGAGAAGACCGCCATCTGCAGATCGATTCCAACGTAATCGAACGTCTCTCCCTGGGCCTCCGTAATTCATGCAGGGGGCGCGTAGGTTTGCAGCGCTCACTGCATAAAAACGACGAAAAGTGCAGCGTTCATCACAGATAGATAAAGTTGTGCGCTTATATAAGAGTATTCCGTTCTATATCAGGGTTGGAGATAACCCTTTGTTATGCTCTCGAATTTTCGCCAAAATTTGTACTGAGGGATGGGTACAGTTTAAGAGCTACTCAGCCACAGTAGCCTGTAAGGCACAGCCAGGAAACACCAATGCCATAAATTTCAGCTTATGTTAAAACTTGCATAATAGATGTAAACAACGGCAAATTATAGTAGTGTTGACATGTGCGTATTTACATATAGCTAGCCAGCTGCATATGCTACATTGTTTACCATGGAATCCTTTGGCACGTAAAGCAAATACACACTCATGATTGTCAATTAACTATACACATTATTACAAACGTTTAATTAAAATTACTTCATTAATAAATCTCGATTAAATAATAACATTGCATATATTTATGCTGTGTAGATGTGTGGCTCGTTTGTTAATCCACTGTGATGCGGTTTGTGGGAGTTATACAACCATACTTCACCATGCTGGTTGGCTATGTACGATGCGAAATAATGTCAACATACATACTGATATACTAGTCAGTGCGGGTTGGTGAAGCTCAGGGGCATGTATGTGGGGGCATAGATGTACAGTACAGCAATGGATTTCGCTGCACTGCCCTCAGCTGCCCACCACGCAGTTCCACAAGCCCGATGGCAACCTGTGTGTGCATGGTCATTACCCATCCAAGTGCTGTATAAGCTAAACCCCTGCTTAGCTTCTGTCAGATGTGCTCTATGCAAATATAAAGTACATTTTCTCGTAAAAGAAAGTTACAAATAAAGGGAACTTTTTGTTGCTAGAGATAAACATCTTTACAGGACAGTAAACCCAACGGAAATAAGCTAAGCTTGTAAGTGTACTTTTTTTGTACTAAATCTTTTTCTGGTTTCATTGCTGAATGTATCGTTTTTTTTTACGTGTAAAATTATTGGCAGGTTCTCCTGACCTAATAAACTGAAACCAAATGCGAACTCAAACACAAAAACCTCTCCCCATGCTACCACCAATATCATTTGCTGTTATTTCATAGTTACAAATATTGTTTTTGCAAGATGTTGCCAGTTGCTTCACGTTTACAACATTAGCAACTGAGTTATCCGACTGCGATATCCAAAATAGATTTTGTTAATAAATTACTGAAAACTTACTTTAAACATTTCAAACGATTCGATTTCCTTGAAAAAAGAAACACCTCTTCAATTCCCTTCAAATAAACAACCATACATTGCAGTTACCATTAGCTATGGTCAAGCCAATGCTGGATGGAGGAAAAGTATATAATAGGTGATGTTTCGGGCAATGGCCCTTCTGCGTGCCAGACACATCGCCTATTAAATTTCGATTTAAAGCTTTCGTGACTGCAGGGATTCATCTTCTTGGTTTTTTCGGTAAAGTCACGTAGAAGGGAAATAATAAAATAATACAAATAAAACATAATAAAATACAATTCTCACGACGTTTCGGCCACAACGCAAGCAGCCGTCCTCAGGTGAAGAACAGGTCTGTCGGAAAGACAGCGTCTGAATGAACACCACAAAGCTTGGCAGCGTGTATTTAACCTGGGTTAGGCGCCCTTCATCCCCTATTATTATTTTATTATTTCCCTTCTACGTGACTTTACCGAAAGAACCAAGAAGAAGACATCGCCTATTATCATTTTTTTTTCCTTTAAGGCCACTCCGTACCTCCAATTAGCACGGTTGGCTACGTATGGTGCGAAAGAAGTCCAACATACATACATGCATACGTACTGTTACTGATTAATGAGTCTTTTTTATTATTGGCGCTTGTGCAGGACTGCCAATGCAGAATCATAAAAAAAATTGTTTCACGCTAAATGAAGGCATCCCAAAGCCACCGCTATCTCCTCCAGTCTAGTGATGTAACAATCCACCCAGTCCCTGCACACGAACTGAGATAGTTTTATGTACGACCTCTCGGATGCGTTCCACTCCTTGGTTGCTACTCCGTCAATCGGCCATCATCCTTTCAAGCGGCGTGTCTTATCCAAGTCCAATATTTTTTCCGAAGAATTTGAATTATGTCTTTCAGATGTAAATTTTCAGATGTAATCTAATCCATGTGCTCCTCTTTCTATCTTTCGATGTCATTCCAAATATCATAATTTGCTTTACCCTTTCTGGCAATAAAACAGGTAACTAAGATGTTAAAAAATAAAACAGAAACCTTTAGCAAGGAATCATGTCTGCATTAACCACACATACTTTTGGTGAACATGCAAACAAAAACATCCTCTGGCAATATTGACATTGACTTTGAAACCAAATCTTATACTTTGATACTGGCAAGAAATGTTCCATGTCATTCCAAGTATGAATCTATCCAGGCTCCTTTGCGCACTCTTCGTTGTTTGTTCCATATTTTTTGTCCCTGACCGTGTTTCTGCATCAAGTTGCGGTTAGTGCACACTGGATAAAAAACACGTTGCAATATTGTGTCCAAATGAACTTCAAAGATATAATACCGGACCATTGTTAAAATAACACACACGTAAACAAAGAAAAGTAAAAAATGCGATGCATGTTATTTGCTAAAATGGTAAATAATTTATATTTAATGCAAACGTAATTAACACATTGTGTACTTGTCACTGACCATACTGTGCTATGAAGCGGCACTTAATATATTTTGGTTGTGACTCCGTGAAGTCTTGTGCCAGTTATGTGTGCAAATGTTACAAGAGAAAAAAACGTCTCCTTAATTATCCTACACATGCTATCCCGTTTGAAATCACTTTGCTCACAATAAAATAACCTCGCAAATCTGAAAACTGATCTAAAAAAAGTTATTGTGTACTATAGATATTAAGAGCATGATTTTAATTTAAATCGGTGTACGATAATACAAATCCAATTATATTCATGTCACTGAGGCTCGTTCAAGTAATTTTAATCATATGGTCAAATGTTGTACTGTCATAACATTGGAAATGTAATTGTGTTGTAATTTAAAAATGGGAATTTACATTTTCCAAAACTGTTTTTTTTCATGAGTTTAAACCTTTCAAGTTCTTGCTTGTAACATTCACCACATACACAGTGAACACAATAAAAAATATATATTTTCATTATATATTATGGTTTAAACTTCACATAACTCGGAAAAATACGCCTTATAAATATAACGGGTGGTCAGTTAAAAGTCATATCCTGGTATTTTAGGTCCTCATTCTCACAGAATTCTACTGTTGGAAATTGCCATAGCAATTGCCTGTGTTTCGTAGATATATCCCACGGTGGCGAGATGTTAACTCCCTCGCCTGGTATGTAGGTCGTGGATTCGATCCCAACTCTGACACCTGATTATTTGTCGTTTGCATGTTCTCCCCATGGTGGCATGTATTTTTCTCCGGGTCTTGTTTTTTTCCCTCCACGTTTATAAACATGCGTTTACAGTATTTGGCTGCTATATATTTCCACATAATAAGACACTTTGTTGAGCTATCATTTGTGGCCAAGTCGCTTCTGAAAGAGAGTTAAATAGCTCAGTAGGCCTTACCTGGTAAACTTTTTTTAAAAATAGTTTAGTTTACAATCGCACTTCCTCTCTGCTGCTGCCCCGTAGTTTGGAACTCTCTCCTGCTGGCCATTCATACTCTTGACTTCTTACCCCATTCAAGTGCAGGTTCAAGTCATTCCTCTTCTTCTCAGCCTAGGACAATCTCATCTCTTTATACATAATTAATATTTTTACGTATACAGAACTCGTAGAGAACCCATTTCTCTGCAACACAAAATAAGAGACAGCTGTACTTTTCATACTCTTCTTACAATCCTGTACTCGTAACACTTAAATAATCAGCTTTTTCACTTAATAAAATGCCAAGATAATAAATATTGTGAGGGTGTCTATTGTATATGTTCTAGGATTTACAAAATGTCCTGGTGATAAAAATACATTAATAGACGCAACATTTTTTAAGTTAGAATTTGTTTTAATGTCTTTTGTATTCGTTATTGCCACCACTTCGGTGTCGCTATCTATTATTGTAGTCATTGTTAAATGTCTTCTGAACTTCTTCCGTCATTTCAATTCAGTGTTTATTTTTGTTATATGGAAAACAAATCCTATTTAGCCAGTTACCCAGCTAGTTTCTGTGGCAAGGGGCCATCCATAAATGACGTCACACACCTAGGGCGAGGGGGGTCAGGCATTTGTGACGATGTGTGACGAGGGGGGGAGGGGGGTTTGAGAAATGTGACGTCACATACAAATGCGCAACTTTAAATAAATATTGATTAAGTAAATTCTTATAACACTAATTTTGATTAATGTTTATTATTAACTATTTGATTATTTAAATTTACTAAGGTCACCTTTTATTTATTCCATGAAGGAGCATTTTGCTTCTCCATGGGAGAATGGAGAAGCATACATTTTGTAACATTTTTAAATGATTGTTATTAAACACTTTGATTCCAATGATTCTACCAGGGCTTTTCATTCTGTGAAATGAATATGTGATTGTTATAATTGTACTCTCCATTTTGCTTCGTTCTACCACAAAGTTTCACAGAGGCGTTGTTTCTCTGTGTGCCTATGTGTGCGTCTCTCTGTGTGTCTCTGTGTTGTCTCTCTCTGCCTGTGTGTCTGTGTGTCTCCTTGTCTGTGCTTTGTCTCTCTCTCAAATTTAGCACACTTTGGAAGAACGTAATCCACCAGGTTATGTTAGCCGACTCTCTGTGTTTTATTGCACTATATTTCTTAGTTTACTAGGTTTGTTTTTATCATTCATTCGTACCTGATGATGATTGCTTGTGTTGCAATCGAAACGTCGTATTCTATTATTTAATTTATTTTCTCTCTATGTGACTTTACCGAAAGAACCAAAAAGTAGTTTTTTTATAATTATTTTTAAAATGTTATAATTATAAGAGAATTTCAATATAATATTCTGAACAGCTGCAGTTTTAGTTAGACGTTTAATATTTTAAAGTGAATTTTATGCGAAATTTAAGCTTTCCAACGCCTCCATTTTTAATACGTTTTCTCCTACAACATGAGAGCGCCACATTAAGTACGCACTACAATGACAATAGTTTTAGTTTAAAGTGATTTGAAGCATGTTTTATTTTCAAAATGGAAATATGGTTTGGGGGGAGGGCAGAGCTTTGTGACGTGATATTTGAGGGGGTCTGAGTTTTTGTGACGCCGTGTGACGAGGGGCGGAGGGGGATAAAAAAATCGGCACAATCGCGTGACGTCATTTATGGACGGCCCCCAAGGGCACCGCATCTACGAACAATATAATAACTATTGTAGAGAGGAACAGCAGCCAGCCATAAAACTCGAGGCATAGATTACGTTCTATTTCATACATTTTTATATAGATAAGCTATATGATGAACAAGCCCTACTATTTTGGAGATATTGCATAGAATATTCAAATGGAGTTGCATTTAGATATGTACATCAAAATTGTACGGTACTGTCATTGAATGCAGCATTCTAATTTTTGACTGGCTTCCTGTGGGTTGTCACGAGGCATAGATTTGTAAGCCATGATTACAGAGCATTCGTAATGAAGCATATCAAATGTGCTTTCTTACACAATGTGATGATGTGCCCATGTCAGGCAGGTCTCGATGGTGTGTGTATTAAAAAGGTCAAATTATTTCGTATAATGCTCACTCACTGGTGAACATTCTTTAATATTAATAGTCAATAACGAATGTTTGACATTACTTATTCATCTGAACCTCCCTCTCTTCCTCACCTCTCCTCTCCTCTGACCTGAGTAATTCATACTTATAACTATAAACGACAAAATGAATGCGATATCAACATGTACATTTCTATATGTTGTTTCCAATGCAGCTTAAAACATTATTTTTGACCGTGTACTTTAGTGTGACAAACATTTCAAATACAAATTCATAATTATAGTTCCTGCAAGAACACATTATACCTGTTCTCCAATACATGTTTTTTTAATTCATTTTGTGCATAAATGCTATAAACCTCATTTGGATTTATCTTAATTTACATTACTGTTACAATACAAATTAAATGGTAAACATAAGACACACATTATTTATTCTTAAATTGAATGCACGTCCCTAAATTGTGACAATACATTTAATCACCAGGGTGTATCTTGCAATTCCTAATTGTCAAGAAACAGTTAAAAATCCAATCTAAGCCAGCCAAGCAGTTGTAACAAAGAAAAATCTGGATCGGACCCGATCACCTTTTGAAACTGATTTGGGTCTTAATTTAGACGCAACCTGATCGAGTCGCCTTACAGCCAAACTCTTGAATCCCCGGTTTATACTATTCATGGAGTGTGACTCATGACCTATACAGTTACAGTTTATGGACATTCAATAATTCACCCTCTGACTATGCTGTATAGCAGCATATAATTTCATATAAAGAAACATTTATCTGACAAAAGCAAATAGCTGTCGTTGCTCTATGGACCTAAACTATACCTCAGGAAGGCCAACATCAGTCGCATGCTTGATTAACGAGAGAGAGAGAAATATAACCATTACAAATCGCATTCAAGGGTGCTCCAGTGTCCACTATGGCTTCACACTTGCATTTTATAATACTGTACAATGCAATGGCATCACTAGACCACACACCTGACTAATTAACGAGGCATTAAGCTTCTGTTAGACAGTTCAGGATGCACTGCTTGGACACAACTTACAACATAGAATATTGGAAGTCCATCTGCCCACTTACAATAAAATACAATTTTATCCTTTCCCTTTATGAGAGTTTGCTTTGCATGTTCATTTGACTTCATTTGGCACACATTTATAAATAACTGAAAATGTAACTCTGTTCACAGAAGGGCATTAGCTAAGCAGGAGTTTTTCTCATTTATGTTGTTGTGAAAACAGTACTTCAATGTCAATGAGGAAAATCACTCAATAAAAAGGTAAACATGGTTTTGTTAAAAGTAGGTGATTCAGTAGGATGCATGCAGTTTCTACTCAATGTACTAACCAGACGAGGTGACTGGGTGATCAGAGTGCTGAACTGGCACCGCTGATACATTGTGTTTAAATCCAGACGGCTGCATGTGATTAATCCATCACGTTAAATTTGGTTCTCACTTGTTTTTACATTTCAGCCCTATATATATGTTTTCTTATATGTCCTGCAATGAAGATTACTGCGCTATCAGTGGCAGAGCTGGTGGGAAAATATTTCCCCTGCTGTGTGGAACAGATGTCAATTGAATGGATCTCAAAGGTAGCTCTCTAATATCTGCTTCAATAGGCCGTTCTCTAATACGATCGATCAGTTGCACTGCTCTGCAAAATATCTAAATGGATACTTCATATTATGACTTGATGCCAAGAGCACAATGTTGATAACATTGCGGCAAGATAATGTTTATGCACTCACCATACACAAATGTACCCTTTTTGAAGCGTCATACCTTCTCGGACTTGATAAGCACGAATGAGTTAACAGGTAAATATTTGTCTGTGCATTGTCAGCTAAGGATATAATTAGAACAATTAAATACTTAGCTGTTGACACGCTGACGTTAATTAGGAATGTGATTGTCATTTTGATCCAAAAGTTAATGCAACCTAAGATTATTTATTTATTATTGTTTTCATGATGAATGTCTGATTAGTTGAAATTAACAAAACATGATAATGCAGTATACATTATATGCATATGCGTATGTAACACAATTCTCCTTGCAAGTACTGCATTGTTATTTATAGTAGTTTCTAAATGTTACAAAAACCTATAAATTTGCACTACCTTAAACAACTGTTAAAATACACCACAGCATTTTGTTGCAAAACATTAATAAAAAAATTCAGACGGTAGCAAAATACATCTATTTTACATGAGTGTCATGAAAACAATGTCCAATGACACATTCCAACACACGATGTTTCAGGACAATATAAAGCACACGAGGAATATAAATAACAGAATATTTTTCTTGAGCTATAACTGTGATTCTGCACAGGCTTTCAAAATTGTACAAAACCTGTTTTTCTCTGTCTTAACTCCGCAGCGGTACCCTCACTGCAGCTTTCAGTGACTGAATGCGTGACCCTTTTACTCTTGGCGGTGTTGCTGATCATTGTTCTCGCAGTCTTCTCTCGATGCAAAGTTTGCATTATTTCTGTCCACCGTTGGAGAGTATCACCTTTTTCGTGATTGGAGAGAGACAGCTAATAGGGCTTGTGCTGGGATGTCACTGCAGGGTACAAGCAGAGACCTATCACAGTCAACATGCAAATAAAGAGTGTTAACAAATAGATAGTGCAGGAATGTTTACATTTTGGCTCAAATTTAGCAAGATGTAACAAATGGCATTAAATTTGCATGCGCATCCTCTGAGCAATGAAAATATAATCAGCGTGTTCTTTGGTATTTCAGTAAAGCCACGTAGATAGAAAAATAATCAAATGAATACAATGATAACAATATCACGACGTTTCGATCGCAACACAAGCAATCGTCATTAGGTGAAAAAATATAGCGAGAGAGCTGCTGAGGCAGGAAAAATATATGGCTATCTGCGTGGCTTTACCGAAAGACCCAAAGAATATGAATTCCTGCAGTCACGAAAGCTTTAAGTCAATATATAATCAGCGTGGTTATATAACTACAAACACTGATTTACCAATTGAAAAACATTTATTTGACAATTTCTATGTCGATTAGCCTCTTTTCATCAGTAGCCATGTTCTGTCCACTGCTGGATGAAGGTCTCTCCATGCCACAGTCATCCCACATGGTGCCGTGATGCCACAATCTATCACGCGCCTGCACACGAGCTGATATCATTGCTCCGTCTCCACGGTAGTCGATCCAGGACGATCATAGACTAATCATGGTCAATGTTGAGACCAGCCATCCAAGAGAGCAAAATTTTTTTTTTACAAAATGTTTTCTAACATACATACTGTCACTCAGAAAAAAAAAGACAAATGGATATCAAATACCATGTCTAGCTTTTGTAGATCAGCTGTTGGGACCAAAATGAACAGAGTTATAAAAAAAAAATCCCAGTAATGAAATACCTCAATCCTAGATTCATTCATCATTCTTATTTCGTAAAAGAGTTTGTGAATATTATAATAGAAGGTACAATAACTCGCGACCCCCAATTGAGAATTCCACCTTAACCATAAAAGCAAACCACTGGGGTGGAGTTAACTTTAGAGTGAACGCAATTCAGACCTGTAGATATCAATCATGCGTAAAGCAACGCCACATTGACCTTTGCACATTTGTTGTGAAGTGATATTGATTTTCCCGTGAGCCATTGGCCTCTAGTGTTTGCGTGATCATTTTTGAACATCCTTGCACGCACACGCACGGCCTGGCGGTGATCAGGTCAAGTTGCATTTGCAACATGCTGAGAATTCCTTTACCATCCCTATAATTAAGAGTTCCTGGATATTCTGAAGCATCTATCTTTCACACGTTAATTTCTCTTTGTAGATTTTGTTATGTCAAAGATTTAGTTCAGCAGTGCCTGCCTTGAAAATGGAATTTATGTGTAACAGTATCATTGATAGGCACGTTCTTTTCAGCTCCAGATTTGTTTCCCCCTGTGTTGTCTATTCTCACTCTACTTGCAATTCTAACATGTCATTATCAAATCATCAATAGTGATAAATTTAGATTGGATATCTTGTAAAAAAAATGTGGTTACTCAACATACTACACTTTTAAGTAATTAAACGTCAATGCATCTAGCTGGGCAATTTTCAAAACACCTACTACCCCGAGGCACTGCACTCAAACCGGCTTTTCAATTCGACAGATTTCCAATTCAAATTTTCATTAATGTGATGTGCTCCATCTGGGGTTTGAGCCAGGAAACACAGGGACGCGAATTGAAATGTATATATATATAGAGTGTGTTTGCACTGGGTTATGCTTGCGTGATGTTTGCAGATGAAATGCAAGGTAATTGTTTTGGGATGTGCGGTGCAGTGCATGTTTTATGGAATGGGTTAAACGGATTTTTTGTTCGTGCATAGTTGTGTAAGCGGTTACAGACAGGGTTTTGTGTTATAGGAATTAAGGATCAATAGGGGATAGTAGAGTGGTAGTTGAGAAGTTATTTACAACTAATATATTTGTTTACTTAAGAGTGGCCAAATGTAAAAAAGATATGTTTACCTAAGTGGAGCCAACATACTTTAAACATAGAGGTCTAATCTAGATATAGGTCTACAGGTCTACTTTTAGATTTGTCAGCTAGGAAGTATGGAAAGTACAAAATGGAGCTGGGAGTGAGAGAAAGACAACTTTTCTGGGGGGGGCGGGGCGTGCTATTGTAAGCAGCAGTGCCAGATACTCCTGAACTTATGTTGAGAATGTTGGGTTGATATGGAAAAGGAAAAAAACATAACAGACAGATTAATTGTACCGTATATATTGCATATTGTTAATCAAGTCTGTGATTTATAGACAGCTTGTTTTTATTTTTATTTTCCAGGTGTCCTGGGCTATTTTACCTATAGGTTTATTTCATGGGAATAAGTGATGTTTGTTTTTACTTGGTTAAAATAAACATAGCTTTAACAATATACGAGGAAAATAACAAATGTATACATGCTTCCAAATCACTATACCACCTCGCAAATAGGATACAAATGCAATTCTGAACTACATTTTGCGTTGAATACAAATCCTGACTAAGCTACTTTTGATTGACTCCATACACAGTCATAAAGCAGTATGCTCCTCAAATCAATGCCCTTATCAAAGCACATTAAGCCAGTAGTGGCTGAGTGGCTGTTAAAGATCAAACAATTCAGTATTTGCAAAATGGTAAGTTGTTTGTTTTGGTAGCTAATTATATTGTTGTTATTATATTAGCATGTACTACTGTACATGAAAAAAAAAATCTGCATTTAAATTATTGATTTCAGAGGATACTCCAGTAATAACGACACTTCTGTTGTCTTGTCGAGAATTTTCCCTCAACCCCTCCCCGATTGATCTCGTTTTGTATAGAGTGTTGTTTTTTTTAACAGTGAAAGGCACTATATAAAAATTCATCATCATCATTGTTATGATGACGTATTACAGTGCTAAGGGTATTTTAATCGTAATCATCTGTAACACCGACAATTACCTCACCTGCGGGTTTTTTGGGTGCGTGCACTCGGAATTTAAAACGCGCTTCGCTGTTTCAGTAGCATCTTGCGCTTCACGGTTCTTTGTTTGGGATTTTTTGTTGTTGCTGTTGCTCTCGACAAAGATAACAATTAATATACCTGCTGTTCATGTTTGGACACTCAGTGTGATATAATGAGGTGAACTTATAGCTCACTTAAACGGGGCTGTAAAAGCACCGAGTAATGGTCTCGTCCGCTGGTGAAATCATCGGTGGCCTGGGAGTCTTGTCGCAAGCTTCCATTACAACTGCTGGGGCAGCCAGGCAGGTGACCCAGCGGCTGTGATATATTGATATCAGTACAGAAGAGCACAAACTGTCAGAGTAATGTAGTTTAAACGGAGATGCAGAGTTTCTATTCAGCAGCTGTCAGGCGTGGAAGCCAACCTGCTCAAAGAGAGAATGGCGTGGATGGTGTGGTGTTTGGGAGCCACAGGCACAAGGGCATGATCAGAGACACAAACTGCTACAGACTCATCACGCTGAAACGAGAAATAATTGTGCTGACAACGCGATCTTTCTGGTGTCACGTGTAATTTATTTTTACTTCTGCTGCTTCAACTTTCTTGTGATGCCGTTCATTCATTTTTGCACATTTTAAGGCAGATCAAACCAATTAATCTGCAACAATTCTGTAAAGTTAGAGCCGTCGTTTAGAGAATGTAAATGCTCCTGTTTAATGTTTTCATGTCATGCCCTTGTGAGACTCACGGGGCATACTTTGCCAATTTGACTTTTCTGAGTTTTGCGCATGTTCTGCCATTGATCACTGTGGACCATTACATTTACCCTGAACGAAGTCAATCTGAAATAATTGTGTGTAATCACTGCAGTACTTTAATTACACACTTTGTGAGAAAGGACTGTTGCTTGAGAAAATTGTAATATTTTTGTAAGGGCCATTGAAAAGAAAAATGCAGTGTGCAAAAATTATAGGTTTTGAAAAGGCAATCAAATTGAGTGCACTGTAATTTCCTATGATAGCGTTAATAGGGGGTTGTGATTTGTAACAATTGTTCTTTTCAGACACCTATTCTTCATTCATCGGTCAGGTCTGGAGGGTGCCATCACATGGCTTAAAGACTGTTGTTTAGTTCTCAGAAAATGCCATTTTTTTATAATATAATACACGTATCCATCTCGCAGTTAAACATTGTATTGTAATTTTAAAGTTTTTGTCGGTTTATTACATTTGGAGTTTTAACAAAAGAAAACGTAGAAAATTAAGTCAACGAACAATTTTAAGATAAACATTTTAGCATACAAGCCTCACAATCCTGATAGCGGTTGTAACCTACTCAGGATATATCTGTTTGCCAGATTGTAGTCAATCTAGTCAATCTAGTCGGTAGTAAATCATATAATTGTTTCCTTACATGTTTAATTAACAGCTAAATGATGCCTCCGATTCAGTAAACTTCATCAAAATAAGACATTACATCTCAAGAAATATATATGCTTTGCAAAATGATATACCCATCAAGGTATATAATTTGACAATTTGTAACCAACACCTAAAGTGGTAAAAAAAATGAAATCATGTCTAAATTACCGTGCACAAATATGTCCTTTCAGAAAAAGCATGACTCAAATATTAATGAGCATTTTTTTCCAATGAAATTCAAGTGTTTATTTTAAGGCAAATGCTAGGACATTATACTCAATGCGTACAAAGTAAATTTTCTGGAGGCTGTTATTTTTGGGTTGTTTAATATGTACTTGATTTGGATACGAGAACTAAGAGATCTTATCAAAGCACGTGAGAGTGTGTGAATATCAAGCTGTCTAATTATATTCGGCCCTCTATGCTATGTTAGGTATGGGTTGGAAAAAAATTTGAAGGCAAGTAATTAAGTGGCTGAGCCAAGGAGGGTAAGTAATGTGAGACCCTGTCAGAAACAATTAGTGAGACTGCCCCTGGAGGGAGATAGTTTTATGGCAATGCCAGATCATAATTCCTAGAACGGATCAAGAGATACAAATTAGCGAAACTATCTCTCCTTTAGTAACATTTAATCGTGTATATTTAAGGTGTATTACTACTGTACAAATATCCATTTATTACGGTGGTTCTGAAAGTAACAAGATATGGTGACATTTTTTAAATCAGATATCTTTTTAGTAAACATATTAATGAATAAACCAACGTGTCAGAGGTAATTTGATGTGAACTTCTAAAAGAGTGTGATTTTTTTTGTTATTTCGAACTATGTAAAATAACATCAAGATATCGTTCCATCGAAACTGGAAGGCTTTTAAGTGGAATTAATTGAAGAGGCTCAGTCCAACCAATAGTCACGTCAGCTCACAACACACATGTATCTGGAATGTCTACCACTGTTGTGTGATGTTCTAATAATGAGTAATATTCCGGCCTATAACCAAATCTCATTGAATGCACTTGGTATTGTTAGATGACTGAAAGCTAATCATTAGGTGTGCTGTGTGTCACTCCGCTACAACGTTTAAGATGACCCAGTCACACTCATTCACCTGCTCAACCCAACTCGGTCACCATCAGGACGCCTCTTCGTGAGGAGGACAACTTTGTTTTGCGACACAAATCCTGCACTCACATCCCCACATAAAAGACAAAACTATGCTGCCGTGGTTAATGTTTAACTTGACCAGAGGGACCCAGGTTGATTTAAGGGGATCAGCCCTCAGCTGCAAACATTACAAGACGAATAATACTTTCAATTACACTTCACATACGTAGTTAAAATATAATGAATGTGTAGTCATTTACCAAAAAAATATCACAATTACAACAATAATAACTACGATTTCTAAGCCACAAATATTTCAAGAATCGGATGCAACGTTCGATCAAGTACTCAGAGGCACAGAGAGATGATTCATTCTGGACAGCCATGAGTTAATGTTTGAAAGTGTATGGTGGTTGATTGTGGAATGTTCAGTGGGAAATAATTCCAGTTGTTCGGTGCAGCCATGGAGAAACACCGTACATCAGCTCTACAACACTGGCCAGTGTGAAACAACTTACAGCGTAACAAACCCACAACGTAACAACCCACAACGTAACAGCCTGCAACGTAACCCCTCAACGTCTTAGGCAATAGATCCTTACAACTCGTTAGAAGTCATGACGTCTGACCATGGCGGGCAGTTTTCGTAACAACATGTTCCAATTTGAAGTTGCTACATGATTGCACTGGACAAACACCTCACCTTTGGAATCAAGCATCAGTTAGTTAATCTGACCATGCACTTACCACACCCGAAGTTCTACCAGTCCCTCCAGAAAAACGCGATTATGCGATCGCAAGATTTCACGCAAAATCAGCCAAAGTCCGCATATTTATGCGGGGGGCGCGTTTTTTCAAATACGCCGCACTTTCGCCGCATAAATTGCAGATTTCCGCGCGCAAAATATGCGGGCTTGCATGATTTCATAATCCCCGCATTTTCGTTGCAAAAAGTCACATATATCTTAGCAGAAAGTTGAAAAATGTTGCGTTTACTTCACACAAGCGCAGCCATTCCCCCTGTTGCCATGGGAACGTTATGAAGTGACGTCACTCATTACGCGACATCATTGAAAAGCTGCAAACCCCGCGATGCCAATGAAACCATGATGAAGCCCGCAAATCTTTCTCATTTGCCAACAAACATAAGCGCAAAAGACCGCGCAAAGCAGTTCCCCAGTGTGTTACATGACAGTGGGGGCAAATTATTTTGCATAGCTACCTCTGTAAAACAGGAAGCACACATTTTATTTTTTAATATTTTATTTATTCATTTTTACAGAAGTTGTAGCATATTCATTTTGTAAAGCTACAGAACTTGTTCGACTCAATGTTTTGTAAGTTTGAGCCATCTGTTTGTTAAGGTCTGAAATAAAACAAGATGAGAACTTAAATATTCCCAGCACTTTCTGTGATGTAGTATGCTTGCTTATCATAGGAAGTAATAAGAAATGACTCTTTACATTAAAGTAGTAGCCTAGTGAATAGGGTGTTGGGGGAATCACTTTTTTTTCTCTTTTTCATCAAACCGCAGTTTTTGCAAGTTCCCGCAATTTTTGCAAGTTCCCGCAATTTTTGCAAGTTCCCGCAATTTAATCGCATAAAATTGCATAAATATCCCGCATATTCCATCGCATTTTTTAAGAAAACGTGCCGCATAATCAACGATTTTTGCCCGCAACAATCACCAAAAAACTCCGCGTTTTTCTGGAGGGACTGTTCTACGTCACATCAGAAAGTGCGTATGTAGTGGCGCAACGCGCGCGTGTTTATAACGGTTGCATGGACGCGCCCGGCTGCCAGGGGAAGGCAGTTGGCGAGCGTTGCCACGGGACCGGGAGTGCGACGCGGCTGGGGAACGTTGGGAGCGGCCGGGTGCGGGAAGACCGTTGGTGTAATTAAAGTAGGGCATGGACCGGAATTGAAGAGACCTGTCAATCACATCGAGGAATCTTCCGGACAGAATGTTCTGGAAGGGTCGCAAGGGCTATATAAGACGAGCAAACGAACTCGGAGGGGCAGTGGGCTGAAGACAGAAGACAAGACAAGTTGAAGCCGGACCCGCACGGGCTAGCTAGAATCATCCCTGGGTGGGAGTAGTCCTGTGTGGGCTCGTATAGGCTAGGGATAGGGATGCTAGGAGCGTGAGCGCTGTCCATACATCGGCACGCTTAACCCCTGGGGCTGCCGTGGTATCGACCCGCTGAGACAGCGAGACACGGCAGCCAAAATGGGCAAGGAAAGGATTGTCGAGAGTGAGACCGGGAGGCGGCGAGTGAGAGAGCGATCGAGCGGCGCACGGTGGAATCCCGGCATGCTGCAACAAGTGATGTAAAATTTACATTGTGAATAAAGTGGCCCGGGAAGAAAAAGACAAGAAGTTGTCAGCCTCAAATCTACAACACTACACATATACCAATGGCAAATGCCATCGCATGTAATCAAGTTTACACATGCCTTGATTGTTTTAACTTTCTGCTATATGGAGTAAACAGTGGCCTTAATAGACGTTTCGAGCATCTCTGAAACAACCTCGTCACCAGAGTCGTTTGCTTGGCCCTACCTCTTATGAGTTTTCCAAAACTTTCGATGGAGCTGGACTGGTGCAGAAAAGAGTCCTAATTCAAGGTCGCAGTACTCGCTTTCGTAGCAAAGACAACCGGTCAATCAACTTGCCTGAGCAATGCCATCTATTCATTTGTAACATCACGAAATCAATGCTCAATGCTCATCTGCTATGGACCTGCTGCTGCTGTGTATGAAATCCACTCGGCTTAGGACAGCAGAACGTAGCTTTTCATATTCAGCCCCAGTCTGCCAAATGAAGTCTGCTCAGCCATGACAATCGGTGGTTTTAAGAACGGACTAAAAACATTTATTATCTCTTCTGTTCTTTACGTTTAGTTTCATTTTCTCCATGCCATCTGGCTACATTGAATATGGCACGTTACTGATCTTGGATTGACTGATTGGCAATTCATAGAATCCAGTGTGTAATTACACCTGTAGTATACATGAAAAAGGCAGCCTTTCTCACTTCTCCAGTATTAATAAAATAAGCACTACTTTGTAGGAAGATATCAGGGACTCTTCAATGGGTAAATGTGATGTGAACATTTTGTAATCGTCCCCCGTGGCTTTGGGCTATAAAAGGAGATGAGTGCTGGCCCACACTCAGTTGAGTGGGACACCGCTCTCACTATTTTTAGGCAATAGCCTTTGGCCGGAGACAATGATTGGCCAGAGTGAAAATCCGTCATACACATTTTGTCTTTCAACAAAAAATGGGGTGTAAGAATATAATTATTTGAGAGCCATTGCTCTTAATGTCCTTCATTTTAATCACACTGCATTAATAAAAAGTCTACATAACGGGTACATTGAAAGGCAAACCTCTGTGATTTTATAAAGAACAAAAAGATGACCTTGCTACACATATATGGGGTTCATGCTGCAAAGCAATTTAACTATTGTCATCTGCGGAATGACGAGGGAAGCAATGAATGCAAATTAAGACCTTGCGCAGTGATTTAACATAGATTAAAGTCACCCCCTGAGAGACTCGGCTAAGTGGGAATCGCAAACGCCTATATCGGCCATAACATTAACAGGTTAAATATTGTGAAATTATTTTGAGGCTCGTTAATGATTAATCCGTTCTTATGTGCATTTTTAAATGTTTGAATAAGGCAAACTTTGAATGCAATTGTCGTATCTTTTAAGCAGCAGCATAGACATTTCGTGACATTCAAAATCAGTTAATTGAATTTTAAACTCCTTTTAATAATGTCTGGGTTTATTATTTGTAAATGCTTATATTTAAAATGTAATAATACATTAACAGCCTTTTCCCAATCCAGTGCTGGGTGAAGGTTTCGCCCACGTCATTTCGGTCATGGGGGTTGTTTGACCATACTTGCCCACATATTGTACATCTGTGAATGTGGATTGCTAGGGGGCAACCTAGTGGGCGTTTTGCGCAAGTGCAACTGGCTGCGTTATCAGCCAGCACGCGGAGAAGGGAAAGAAATAAATAATAGCCAAACTAAATAAATAAATTATACAAATTAGCTAAAAAACGCTAATTTAACTAATTTAAAGGTGACGGATGTGAAAAGGGAATAGCCTATGCCAAGCACGGGGCTTAGGGCGTGCTGCCTGGCAATTTTTTTTCTACATAAACCCCACCGTTCGAGAGCCAAATCCCTCGCAAGCTCACATGAACAGAGACTTTTATATATAAGAAAAGAAAGATCGGATTGTGCACAAACGGAACATTGAAAAATGTCTACCAGTGTAAAATGGTCCATTACAATATCTTACATTGTATTCAAATTATCATGGATCGCACCAAACATTTATTATTTTTTGTCTGCAATTGTAGCTATGCTATATGGATGAGGGATGAGTGCACCACCCACGAATGTACCCTTTCTCCATAGAAAAGGCAAGTGCCCTGGCTCTGGACTCCATAACCGTTAACCAATGCAAGTGACAATGCTGTGTCTGGTGGGCATGCTACTATCAACCTCGATTTACTCGAAGCAGTAAGCAATGTCAGTGTGAGTGCCAACCTGGGCTTCAGATCATACCCGAAGGTAATTTTCTTCTGTTTTTTTAATCTTCAAACAACCAGCTTATGATGTGAAGTGCTGATAACACGTGGCTGTGCCAGGCTTGCACACGAGCTTTTCTTTCCCCAGCCATGCATCCACATGTAGGCTTCAAATACCCACTATCGCAACCAGAACCACTGACGCCATTGCCTGGTACCCACAGTGAAATGTATTGATAGCTAACTATCACCATGTCACGTTTGCCTAGCTCTCTGTACACTACGTCACCATTGCTTTCACAGTAAGCGTTCATGTTAAGTTATATTAATCTCGTAGGGCCAAACTAAGTCACTATAATGGTTACAAATTGTTACAACACATTCAAACAAAAGACAGGTTATAGTTAGGTTTTGTTGACGTTTCCCTACAATGCATTATAACTTTGCAGTGCATAATTTCGATTTGTCTTATACTGCACAGTCATTTCTGCTTTAACGCCCGTTTTCATAAAACGAATTGGATAAAACGGGATGAATGTATTAGGGAACACATTTTTTTACAACGTAGATGCGAATTGGATATAACGCAATTGAGTGAACAGAACTATGTCGCGTGCATAGAGAATAAGCGGCTGTGCGGCTACCTCGGCGTAGCATCACACAAGGCGGGAATGCTGCTGGATGCTTCAAGATGCTATCCACAATGTGCCTCAGCCTTTGTTCAGCCTGCATATGCATCTCCCGTGTTATCGTGGACTGTAATTTAACCTATATTATTTGTCTCGCTTTGCATACAACTTTCTTGATTTTAATTACCATGAGTGGCTTAGCGACTAACACTGTAGCATGCAATTTTTCACTAATTTTCATGTTTTTATTTAATTTATTAATTATATTATCAGACTAAAACACAGTAATTATAAAAATCAACAATAAGAAACAAATTATTATGAAAAATGGCAGTCATATTGGTGTTTTCGAAACCTACTACCCCCTAACTCCATAATTCCCATTGAATCAATAGTTATTTTAATGCGATTTTACCATAATGCGGTGTTCTTCAGAAACACAACTACCGCGTTATAGAAGAACAGACTGTACTCATAAACAATAAATATTGCTGTTCTTGTCCATTACTTTTTGTATTTTGTGGAAATAATTAAGCATGCAACACCTGCACCAAACATTAAATACATTACTTAAATAAAATGCACCATTATGTACATATGTTGAACTTCTTTCGCACCGTACGTAGCCAACCGTGAAAATCGGAGGTGCATTGAAAACGTGCAGTTATATTCGAAATACGAACTGATTAGAACATTAGACCAACATTTAGCCCATTTAGTACCGTGTACTGAAGTCAAAGGAACTTGCGGCTCAAGCAATAAAACAGCGTTTGTCTCTCTTGATGACCTCATAACCAGTGATATACATTCCACATTTTCATGACAAAGGACAGTCTCTCTATGCAATGTATGTATGTTGGGCTTCTTTTGAACCGTATGTAGCCAACAGAGGTGTGGGATGATATTTGTTGGCCTCCAAGAAAGTAGCAGTCAATTTATTGACCTTAGAAGGCATATAACTGGAGGCAGCCCCTAACCCAGATTTAATCCCACTTTCTTCCAATTGTGTTGCGGTCTAACGACAACACCACCCAGTTGGATTACAACAAACCATTTGACCTATTTATAGTAATCCTTCAAATTCATACAATGTATACCATCCCACCTTGTAAGATGATTCTAAAATAACAATTATAACCCAATGTGATAACATTAACCATAAGGTATGTTTTGTGTTTTTCCATGATTTTATTCTGGTTGTTCTATCGTCTCAAATCAGTGATGAATAATTAATTTCAAATACTCGCAGTAAAATATTCAATACAACTTCAAATATGCATGTGATATTTCTCTTTAAAAGGCTAAACTGCCTCAGATTAAAACTAACATTATGATGTGACCAACCAACATGATGCAAACGCAATGAACAGTAGCAAATAGCATAACGTTTGAAGATGCCTGAGGTACTCACGAGTTCATAACTTATGTCAGTGGAACATGGGGCCCACTTTAACACCGAATGGCATTTCTAAAGAATGCACGATATGTTGCAGAGCTGATGTGAATTTCATTGCTGTATCATCACTCTGATATCGCTATGAGCAGCACCTGCCATTGGGAATTCAGAAAACTGAAGGGGAATTCCATGGAACCCACAAAGAAGAGTCTAGTCATAATAAAGGGCATTGAGCCCCTTTAATATCATGTTTATGTATGAGCAACAGACCAGCAGTCCCGCAAAGGGACTCTAGTATCTCTATAATCAGCAGACCCTATGTAATGTGAGTTTAAAATCAACTGTCGCTATGGCACTATGGCCATTAGTGACCATCCAAAATTAGACACAGGGAATTGCCTAATGTGGAAAGAAAATGTGGTTTGGCCAATGGAAGACATGTAGTAATTATATTTCAATGAACATAAAATAATAATGAAGTGAAATAATAAAGGCTGAAAAAATAACTTCTGCTTCCAAAACGAGGGCATCATCATTCGTTTGCAGATTTAAGGCTTCCTTGAAATCTTCTGATGCAAAGTTTTGACATATTTTCCACTTAGTTAAGATGCTTTAACCATTTAAATAAAGATTGTTAGATCCATCAATTCTGTGTTTTACACTTTTTAATCACATATTATACATCATTCACATTTGTGTGGCATACAGGACAAATTACAGCTTAAATAAAAAGGCTCAGCTTTGTGTAACTTTCAAAAATTTATTTCAAACTCTATTTGAACATTTGTGCTCTTAAGCCCTGTGGAATGATTGAAGTGATATTGGAATGACACCCACATTGTTTAAATACTCTCTCTCTCTGTATCTTGCACGTCAGTCTATACAAAACACAATGCACACAATTGCCATTATGTGCTGAAGTAGTGAGAAAATAGAATTCATCACCACTTTCCTTTTCCAATTAAAATGCACTTTACAGTGCAATTCAATTATCTGTTCCGTCCAGTTTTTACTTTATACTTTCTGAGCAAATGTATTGTCCTACAAACATTGATGCCACCACAGGATGTTGAATAAGTAAAACTCCACTTGCAGAACCACAATAAGGATGAACAACGTTCAGAATCTGACAGATCTTTTTGCAAATTTGATACATTTACGACGCAAAATGAAAACAACGTTATATTATTTATTCTCACTTATTTAAATTATAATCTACAGCATTATCCATTTAGTAACTCATATAGTAGTAGCCTTTTTAGTTTCACATGACAGGTCTTGATATTTACAGAAATGTTTCACAATCTGTTTTGGTGAACCTTGAACACGTCAATGGGGGTTTCAGTGGAGAGAAAGGACATTTCAGCGCAACCTACACTATCTTGATCATCCAACCATTGGGGCCA
The DNA here is from genome assembly GCF_965212315.1 of Lampetra planeri. NCBI lineage: Eukaryota > Metazoa > Chordata > Hyperoartia > Petromyzontiformes > Petromyzontidae > Lampetra > Lampetra planeri. The sequence goes on from NC_136107.1 coordinate 25,979,982, forward strand.
TAATTAATTTAATTTAAATGTAAAGCAACTCTCAAATATTGCAATGGCCCTACACCACGTGATGGGAAGATGGGGCATTGTGAGACATTCTGGGCTTCGTGGCTATGCTCCTCTGGCCTGAAACTAAATGCCTGACTTCAGTAGGAATTCACTCTTTCCTTCGTTTCTCTACCCATACGCTGTTACAGTCAGTATCTCCAGCCTCTTAACAATAACATTGCATTCATGGTGCACATTGATAGAATGTGTTTAAAAAAACTTAAAACTTAAACACAGCTTCGGTATGGCTAAAAGTGACCATTTAATTACATTAATTATCACACAGTAAATGCATTCGTAAAGAAAATCTACAAATTAACTTTGGTTATCACAAACAAGCTTTAAAAGTAAAAACAAATGCTCAAAATACAATTTTATTATTGGCAACATTTTATTTTCCATTCGATGAAAAATAGCATGCCTCGATATTCATGTATTAACCATGAATAAAACTATCCGAATCTCTATTAAGACTGGAGGAATCCGATGGGCTATGAAGATATTTTTCACATATGTATGGCCATGGTGAAAGGTTGTTCTGTTTGGTGGAATGGTAGTATTACAAGTGTAATAAACGACTGGACCACGATGTCTGGCTCAATGTCCTTTATTATTCGGTTCGTGCTGTACACCCACACGGCTGTCTTTACTCTGTAGCTTCTCCACGGTGCTGACTCCAATGTCGGCCCGATCCACAACAGCAGCTCCGCTGCTGTTTCTCTCACACAGCCCCCCTTGGCTGTACTCTCTGCTGCTCTTCTCCCTCCGCAGCTCTCACAGCTTCTTGCTCTCTCTCTCTCTCTCCGCAGCTCCTCCTGGCAGCCACACCGCTGCCTCTAACAAGCAGCCCCCTCTCTCTCTCTCTCCGCAGCTCCTCCTGGCAGCCACACCGCTGCCTCTAACACGCAGCCCTCCTGGCTGTCTCCTCCCCAGCTGCACAACACTCCGCAGCTTCCTCTTATCTTCGGGGTTGGCTCCCGATCGCCGTCGGCGCCCCCCCTCTCCACACTTGCCCGCGTGGCCTCACTCTTTTCCGCTCACACCCCGACTACCTTCCCCTTCCGGTTTACCCGCTTAAAGCCCCGAACCTTACCCCCACGTCACATGACTCCACCCCCCGTGACGTCACCTCCGGAAGGTCGCTTACGCCCGCATTACACCACCCTCCCCCGTAGAAAAATCCCAGCCGACCTCGGCTGACCAATAGCAAATCGTAATGCGGCGAACCGAGCTTCCCCCCCTAAAGGACACTAAGCATATAATGTAACAGCAAGAACAACAACAACGCAATCAACATCAACGATCGTACAAAAGCATGCAATAAATACAACTGTAAGAAAAAAAATAACAAGACAGCAACAATCAACGAAACGTAAGCGATTTGGAACGTGTGCGGGTCGCCGGCCCGTCCCGGACGGTCGGCGGCCCACTCGCAGAACGGGAACGCGATGAAAGTCGAGGAACGACAGGGGGTAATCCCCCTGTCGCAGCTGGAAGTCCACCGACGTCCCGTGTCCCTAAAGAGTTAGTCTTGGGCTTGTCCTGTGACCGTGCCCGCAGCTGGGTCGGAAGGGCTGCAGGGCTCGAAGGTCCCGCAGACCTGGCAGGCGTCCTCCGAGCAGGGCCCCTCGTCCCCCGCAATGTCACGGCCGGCCTGTCTGGAACAGGTACGACAGGCGCTCCAGCGAGATCAATGGACGCAGGCAGGGGAGAGTCAGCAGCAACAGACCCCGGCAAGGCAACATTGGGGGATGACGCATCATGTAAGGGAGCAACATATGGTTTCAAGCGCGACGTATGCACAACCCAGCGACGAGACCCAATCTGGACGCGTGCTGTCTGTGGGTTGGGAACCGCAATGAGGCGTACGGGACCATGCCAGGGTTTGTGCAATTTCGGCGAGGTCCCCGGACGTACCTGTGGACAATGAAGCCAGGCTAGGTCCCCAACCTTCCAAGGGCACTCCCCCACAGACCGTCGCGCATATCGCTCGTTCCGGGCCTGGGCTTTGGCCGTAGCCACGCGGGCATTCTCCCGCGCCTCCGTGACTCGGCGAACCGTGTCCTGAATGTATTCAGGAAGTGGTTTACGAGGTCCCTTCACCCCAGTTCCCAATTGCACATCCACCGGCGGCACGTTTTCCCGACCATACATAAGGTAAAACGGCGAATATCCTGTAGCCGCATGAGGCGTCATCCTGTACGCCGAAAGCACCCCGGGGATGTGCAGATCCCAATCTGATTGTTGTTCACCCACGGTATGGCAAAGCATGGCAGACAACGTCCTGTTCAGCCGTTCAACCATACCATCCGTCTGCGGATGGTATGGGGATGTCCGTACTTTCTTAGTCCCAAGGCCCGCGCACACTTCCGCCAATAATTTAGAAGAGAAATTCCTGCCCTGGTCCGTGAGGAGTCTCTCAGGCGCCCCCTTATCCATAATATACCCAAACAAAAAGGCGTCGGTAATGGCCGCGGCCGACTGATCGGGCAACGGCCAGGCCATCGGCCAACGGGAGAGGTACTCAACCCCTACCAGCAAATATTTATTACCCCTCGCCGATGGTGGAAAAGGTCCCAATATGTCCAGTGCCACCAATTCATTGACTCGAGACACCTGAATCGACTGGAGAGGCGGCACGTAAGGATGTTTCGGCGGCTTACGTTGTGCACACGCAGGGCACGCGCGCACGTGCCCTACGACATCTGTCGCCATGCCGTGCCAAAAATAATGACGTTGCAACGTCAACAAGGTCTTCTGCACCCCTAAATGTAAGAGAGTGTCACAATGGAGGGTTCTAATCAACTCGAACCGCAAGGACGTTGGTACCACCAGGCGCCAACGTTCCTGGAACCCCTCCCGCCACATAAGCAGACCATCTCGGAGAGCGGTTTGCGGCCCCACAGCCGTACTCGGACTCCCATCGTCCTTAGCAGACCGCTTCCGCAAGGACACCAATGACTCATCCATCATCTGTTCCCGGATCCAGACAGACCGCGGCAGATTCAAAACCCCGTCAGCCGGTCCCGGTTCCATCGGAGTGTCCGACTTCTCGACGGCCAACGTGAGCGGCTGAGGGGGGTTTGGAATCGGCGAACACCTATGCGTCCCCGACTCACATTTACAAGGGGCGCGCCGCGGTAATCTGGAAAGTGCGTCAGCGTTCGCATGGCGCACTCCCTTCCGATGTTGAATTTGGAAGGAAAATTCCTGTAGCGTGTCCAACCAACGTGCCAACTGTCCGGATGGCTGGTCAATTTTAAGGGCATATTGCAAGGCCGCATGATCCGTACGCACAATAAAAGAACGACCGTAGAGGTATGGTCGAAATTGCCGTAGGAAAAAAACAACCGCCAATAGTTCTCTGCGAGTGACACAGTAGCGGGTTTCCGCAGGAGACAAGACTCGGCTACCATACGCCACGACACGCTCTACACCCCCTTTAGACTGTGATAACACCGCCCCAATACCTGTGTCACTCGCGTCCGTATCAAGAATGAATGGGTGATCGAAATCGGGATAATCCAATGTTGGGGCCGTGGCCAATAGATCACGCAGACTCCGAAAGGCCGCCTCCTCCGGCTGTCCCCAAACAAACTTCCGTCCTTTACCCGTAAGGAGATGCAAAGGCCTCGCAATCGTCGCAAAACCCGGCACGAATCTTCGGTAATACGAGGCAAATCCCAAAAACCGCCGAACATCCCCCACGGTGGCCGGAGTCGGCCAATCCCGGACGCACGCCGTCTTTTCCGGATCCGTGGACACTCCCTCAGCGCTCACAATGTGCCCCAAATAGCGGACGGACCGTTGCAGTAGGTGACATTTCTTTGGTTTGAATTTCAATTTGGCAGAACGCATCCTCGTGAACACTGTCTCCAGCCGCGTCAAATGTTCATCGAATGTGCGGCTGAAGACAATGATATCGTCCAAATATATAAGACATGTCTCCCACTGCAACCCCGTCAAAACGAGCTCCATCAATCTTTGAAATGTAGCAGGGGCCGCATTCAATCCCATCGGGAGACAGTTGAATTGAAATAACCCCTGCGGCGTACGGAATGCGGTTTTCTCCCGTGAGGACTCGTCAAGGGGAAGCTGCCAAAATCCCGAAGAGAGGTCCAGTGTGGAAAAGAACTTAGCCCCCGACAATGCGTCGAGGGAGTCATCCATACGCGGCAGGGGGTACGCATCTGCCACCGATATCTTATTCAATTTGCGGAAATCAACACAAAATCGCAATTTGCCATCCTTCTTCTTAACCAAGACGACTGGAGCGCCCCATGGGCTGTTAGATGGCGATATAATGTCCGCAGCCAACATGTCTTCCACTGCCCCCCGTACGTGTTCTCGCTCCGCAGGACTCATCCGATGCGAATTTAATCGAATAGGGGCAGCATCGCCCGTCTCAATGTGATGGTAAAGCAAGGAAGTGCGGCCCAAATCCAAATCATCGGAGCTGAACACGTCGGAATATGTCAACAACAATTTACGCAGCGCACCACGTTGCTCCATGGACAGGGAAGAATTTTCGTCACATAATTGAGCAACCCAACGATCATCCGAACTCCTTGGCTCGGAAACCCCAGCAACAACTCCCCGGCTATGTGGACAATCATGGGTCGCAAACGCCGTAGTGGCATGTGCCACAACCGTACCGGCCGGGACACGGACGTTTTCTCCCCCCGCATTAAGCACCTGTAAAAACGGTAATTGATCCGGCCGGACGATGGTCTGTGCCCCCACTAACGCCAACCCGGTTGTTATCGTGGCGGACGGTGACAACAAGACCCCTACTGCTCCTAGCCGATCAGGCAGGGGCTTCCGATACCGCAAGGGTATAAGCATCTGTGTACCAGGTGGGATGTCCACAGATGCGACGGACAGCGCCTGCACTTGTACGGCCGAAGCAGGTCGCCCCCAGGGCGACGGCAGAAACGAGATTTGACGGCCCCCCGGCAGTTCAATACAATTCTCATTGATTTTGATCAAAATGGGCATCTTAGCCAAAAAATCGGTGCCTAACAAACAAGGAACCGCCAAAGATCTCGATATCAACACAACACCCGAGGCCGACACATCCCCAATAGATATCTTAGCATCCACCTGACCCACGATACCCATGCTACCCCCGTTCGCAGCGACGCACGACCCATAAACCGGACGCACAGCCCGCGACGGAATGCCCAACAGATGGAAAATGACATCCGATATAATAGTCGCAGACGCGCCCGAGTCGACCAAAATGCGCACGTCCACACCTTGTATGGACCCCGGTACAGTGGACGAACCCGTAGCAGCCGCGACAACTCTCCGTGCCAATTTGCGCCACTGCGTAACTGAATGACAAGGCCCCGTCGATGGCCTTTCTTAACAACAACAATAGGATCGCGCAACACAGGTGGTGGGTGAGGTGGAAAGCCTTGCCGAGTGTCTGGTGCGTGCCGACATGCCTGTTTCGGAGGATCTTTAGCCGACTTGACCGGTGCCGAGGCCTCCTGCTGCGGCGGAGCCGGGAAGCGGGCCCAGCAGTCTCTGGCGTAGTGGCCCCTACGCCCGCAGCGGAAACATTCGGCCTCGTTGCGCCGAAGCGCAGGCCTCGCCTCCTGACGGCCCCGTTCTGGTAGCACCGCGCGCGGTCTCGGCCCGCCGCGTCCCGTCCATGGAGCGGAGGCGGCCGTCAGTTGTTGAGGGCCCCGGTCATCCGGAACATAGACGGCCTGCGCAGGGTTCCACCCCAGCGCCTCCTCTTCTTTGACGGGCTCCCCCGTCCACGCCGTCACTTGTTTCCAGCGACGGAGGTTGAATTGCGCATCGAGACACTTAGCAGCCATCCGGGAAGTTAGCTTCTCATGCCCACACACAGGCATGGGGATCCCTAGATCCCGAGACAGCTCCAACATTTTCCCTAATATGAGAGGCTCCAGCAGGTCCTGTGGCGTCTCAGGATAAGCTGCCATGGCCAGCTCCAGCACCGCACCCCTGAACGCCACGGGCGACTCCTCTGGTGCTCGTTGTCGTTGAGCGAATCGCCGATGCGCATCATCTGGTGGCTCATAAGCATCGGCCATTTCTTGAAAAACACCACATAAAGTTGCCTTCTTATCGGTCGCTATGGAACGGAAGAATCGGACAGATTCGTCGTCCAGGAGAGTCGGCAACACCTCCAAAGCCTCCGCATCGGTCCATCTTGCTGTGCGTACCGCCGCCAAGAAGCGGCAGGCGAACGCGCTCCAGTCCCCACCGACGGAAAATTCTTTAACTGTTGTAAGGTGGCGACTCCGACTCCTCTTCCCGCCGTCTTCCAATGGTGGTGGTTGTGATGGCAAATTCAAAATGGCGTCGGCCCGCGGCGTGGCCAAGATGGCGGTTTGGCGCCACGGAGCGCGCAAAATGGCGGCCTCTTGCCGCGTGGGCAATGGCGGCGGCAGGACAGGCAACGTGGCGGCCCGCGGAGCACCACTTGCATCATCCATCGTCCCTGGCGCGACGAGATGGCATAGATGCGCCAGGACGTCCTTAAGTGCCTCCAGTTGTACCGCCATCGCTTGCCATCGTTGATCCGCGTCTGATGATGTCGACGGACCCGCCACCGCGCCAACATCCTCCACTCCCGTTCCCGTGGTCTCCTCAGCCGGGCTCTCCTCCACCACCCCAACAGGATCCGCGGTTGGAGGGAGTTCGTCGTCGTCGGACGAAGAAGCCGATGCAGGCGCCGGATTAACTTTCTTCCTCACTTGTTTCGACATGCCGTTGCACTTCCGACACCAGTGTAATAAACGACTGGACCACGATGTCTGGCTCAATGTCCTTTATTATTCGGTTCGTGCTGTACACCCACACGGCTGTCTTTACTCTGTAGCTTCTCCACGGTGCTGACTCCAATGTCGGCCCGATCCACAACAGCAGCTCCGCTGCTGTTTCTCTCACACAGCCCCCCTTGGCTGTACTCTCTGCTGCTCTTCTCCCTCCGCAGCTCTCACAGCTTCTTGCTCTCTCTCTCTCTCCGCAGCTCCTCCTGGCAGCCACACCGCTGCCTCTAACAAGCAGCCCCCTCTCTCTCTCTCTCCGCAGCTCCTCCTGGCAGCCACACCGCTGCCTCTAACACGCAGCCCTCCTGGCTGTCTCCTCCCCAGCTGCACACCACTCCGCAGCTTCCTCTTATCTTCGGGGTTGGCTCCCGATCGCCGTCGGCGCCCCCCCTCTCCACACTTGCCCGCGTGGCCTCACTCTTTTCCGCTCACACCCCGACTACCTTCCCCTTCCGGTTTACCCGCTTAAAGCCCCGAACCTTACCCCCACGTCACATGACTCCACCCCCCGTGACGTCACCTCCGGAAGGTCGCTTACGCCCGCATTACACAAGTATGCTCCGTCTGGATAATGACAGGCCAGCAGAGAGGCCTTGCTGAAATGGAATTAGGTGAGGCTGTGGTGCACTCTCAAATGTCGAAAAGAGTGTATGCCTCAAAAATGTCAATAATAGGTGAAATCTGAAAAATCTGTTTAATTTCGTGACTCTTCGGGCACCTTCTAGATTGTCACGCTGTCTATCTGAATCTGTATGTGTACCTAAATTGATTGAGATGTATCATGCCTTTCACCTCAAGCTCTGAAATGTCTTGCTAATACCAGTTTCTATCTTTTTGAATGTCTTTAGTGCACCCCGTCAAAATAATAGGATATTATATGTGTTCTCAGATGAATACAGAAATTCAAGTAAGCACTTAGAAAATTAGGTAAATTGCTCGTGGAAAAATAACCAAATTGATAAACATATCACAGGATATAATAAAAAAAAACTGAAATGTCTTGCCCATACCACAGCTGGTAGAAAATGCCCCCACTAGAAAGAGGTACTGAGAGCCCCTCTAGAAGATATTTTTGGTCTATCTTCGACCGAGGTCAGAGGTCTTGGAATCGGTGGGAAACATCCACACTTTACCCCACCAACATTATCCGGCTGCTTTCAACATTAACTGGCTGATCTTCTTGGTTCTTTCGGTAAAGTCACGTAGAAGGGAAGTAATACAATAATAAAAATAAAACATAATAAAATAATTCTCACGACGTTTCGGCCACAACGCAAGCAGCCGTCCTCAGGTGAAGAACAGGTCTGTCGAGAAGACAGAGTCTGAATGACAACCCCAGGCTTGGAGCGTCTTTTTAAGCTGGGTTGGAGGGGGGGAAGAGTGCCTTGACAAAATAATTTGCATATCAAGAGGAATTTAGCATATATATAAGCTGGGTTGGAGGTGGAAGAAGAGCACCTTGACAAAATAATTTGCATATCAAGATGAATTTAGCATATTTATGGGAAATGCGTAGGAGGTGGGCTGGGGGTTTCAAAGTCATATTATGCCCATGCATTATGCAGGATTAGCAGCATCAAAGGGAGGGGGTAGGGGGTAGCATTAACAAAGGGAGGGAATGTTAATAGTATGTAGAAGCAGGAGACCCGCAGCGGAGCAAATAATGCAATCTTAGGTAAGCGGTGGTTCTCCATCCTGGCGATGTGCCCTGCCCAACGAAGCTGTGTCTTGAGGACCATGGCCTCGATGCTGATGACCTTCGCTGACTTGAGGACTTCAGTGTTGGCGACGAAGTCACTCCAGTGAATATTGAAGATTGTGCGGAGGCAGCGCTGATGGAAACGCTCGAGGAGACTCAGGTGACGACGGTACGTGACCCAGGACTCAGCGCCATACAGGAGAGTGGTCAGCACAACAGCTTTGTAGACGTTGACCTTTGTGGCTCTTTTAAGGTTTTTGTTGTTCCAGACACGTTTGTATAGTCTGCCAAATGCACTGTTTGCCTTGGCCAGCCTGTTGTCGACTTCGTTGTCGATCTTGGTGTCAGACGAGATCACGCACCCCAAGTAGCTGAACTGGTGGACAGCTTTCAGTTCTGTTTGTTGAATGAAGATGCTTGGTGGATGGTGCTCCTCATGGGGTGCGGACTGATGAAGAACTTCAGTCTTCCTCAGGCTGACTTCAAGGCCGAAGATCTGAGCTGTTTTCGCGAAACAGGACGTAATTCGCTGCATAGCTGCCTCTGTGTGAGCAAGGAGGGCGGCATCGTCAGCAAAAAGCAGCTCCCTGATCAGTTGCTCCATGGTCTTTGTGTGGGCCTGCAAACGCCTCAGGTTGAACACGCTCCCGTCGAGACGAAAACGGATGTATATGCCATCAGCGTCGTCGAGGTCCTCTGTGACCTGCTGGAGCATCATGCTGAACAAAATGGTGAACAGCGTGGGAGCAAGAACACAGCCCTGTTTCACGCCATTTGCAATAGGGAAGGGCTGCGAGAGATTGTTGCTATGTCTGACTTGTCCAAGCTGGTCTTCATGAAGCTGGACAATCATGGTGAGGAACTTCGGTGGGCAACCTAGCTTGTCCAGTATTTTCCAAAGTCCCTGCCTGCTGACGGTGTCAAACGCTTTTGTCAGGTCCACAAAGGTGACGTACAGCGCTTTGTTTTGCTCCCGGCACTTTTCCTGAATCTGCCTCAGGACAAACACCATGTCTGTGGTTCCCCGGTTGGCTCTAAAGCCACACTGGGTCTCTGGAAGGTGATCTTCAGCTATTGCGGGTACCAGTCTATTCAGCAGTACTCTTGCGAGGATTTTGCCGGCGACGGACAGAAGTGTTATGCCACGATAATTGGAACAGTCTGATTTCTCCCCTTTGTTCTTGTACAGGGTGATGATGACTGCATCTTTGAGATCTTGAGGGAGTTTACCCTGCTCCCAGCAACAGACGAAGAATTCATGGAGTTTGGTGTGCAGTGCTGGGCCTCCGTTTTTCCATACTTCAGGAGGGATGCCATCAACTCCTGCAGCTTTACCACTCTTCAGCTGTTGAACGGCTTCTTCAGTCTCTTGTAATGTTGGTGCCACATCCAGTTCGGTTTTCACTGGTTGTTGTGGGATGCGGTCAATCGCTGGTTCTTGGACTGAGCGGCTAGCATTTGTAGTGGTGGTATTGACGTGCGCCGACTGTGACAGTGATAGATCACGGGGCGGCGCGGGGTGCGGGGTTGGGCACGCGTTGTGGGCGTGGTGTGGACGCGCGCGCCGGGAGTGACAGATGACGGTGCAGCGCGGCGTGGCGCCCGGCGATTGGTCGAGTGAGTGGGTGCTCGCAGCGACGTCGGCAGGTGGGGTATAAAGGGGGACGCGCGAGAGCACTCGGGGAGAGCTACCCAGTTGAAGACCCGAAGACGGAGCTGAAGACCTAGTGAAGCCGAGTAGCTCAGTGGCGTTAGTCGCCGAGTAGCTAAGTGGATGTTGGTCATCCGAGTAGCTCAGTGGCGTTAGTCGCCGAGTAGCTAAGTGGATGTTGGTCATCCGAGTAGCTCAGTAGGTGTTAGTCACCTGTAACCAAGTTTGATAAAATAAAGAGTGTGTTACCCGTGAAGTCGTCTCCCGCCGAGTTACTACACTACAACTGGCGTCAGAAGTAAACCTGTCTTCAAGAAGTATGGACACAAGGAAGACTACCCGTACCCACGAGCGAGGTCGGGATGACGACGGCGTACCGGGGACACCGACCTCGGTAGTAGAGGACGAGGAGTTGCCGCCGATGCAGCACTTCGCGGTGATGGCCGACGCTCCGCTTGCCTCCGACACCAGCCTCCAGGACGCGCACTCCCGGTTGGCGGAGTTGCTGCTCGCCGCCGCTGCAATCTTGGCCGAGATTTCCGTTCCAGCGGGCGGGAAAACGGCTGCGGGGTTGGAGGAAGGAGCGAGGCTGGCGGGATCCCGCCAAACGGCGCTTCGCGCCGAAAGTCTGGAAGTTCCCGCCGTTTTTGAGGGGCCGCCATTGATTGGCGGGAAAGACGGACGCCACGTGGCCGGACACCTCCGCGCAGCGCAGCCCACGTCATCAGCGCGCGCCGGAGCCCTCCATTTTGCGCCTGACAACCGAGCCGACATATTACACAACTCCAGCGGAGCGCGGGAAAATCTCTCCGACGTCGACGACGATCGGGTCCTCCAGCAAAGATTGCCCGCGCTGTCGGCGTTCAAGGCGGATGGGGGCGACTGGGGAGCCTTCCAACGAAGGTTCCTCGCTCATCAGGAGATGTCGGAGTGGTCCGACACCACTGCCCTGCGTGCGTTGCCAGCGATGCTTGACAACGACGCGCTTGCAGCCTTCACATCTGCTGCAAGGTCGTCCCGCTCTACGCTCCAGGCCGCACTACACCTGATGGCGAAGGTGTTCGGGCCGCCCTCCACGTGTCGCCACCAGTTCTACGATCGGCGGAAGGTGGATGGGGAAACGACGCTAGCCTACCGCACGGCACTACTCGCCTTGGCGGACGCGGCTTTTCCCCGCATGGATAAGGAGGGGAAGGACGCCATGGTGACGGAGCAGCTGCTGGTGTTGGCCCACGAGTTGGGGGTCCCCATCAACGTGGCAGACGAGATGGAGATCTGCTCCCTGGCGATCGCCACGAGCATTCACGCGTACGAGGTCCTCAAACGCAGGCCGGGGGTCGTCTGCAAATGGCCGGGGAATGCGGCACTGGCCGCCACGATCGCCGAACCTCAGCCAGCTGCGGTGCAGGAGCGGGGCTTCGCTGCATCGTGTCCGGGGGAGTGGAGAACGGGAGGTCGTTCGCCCGCACGTTCGCCCCGCAAGCTGGAGCAACCGAAACCTACGACGTCCGTCGTCTGCTACAACTGCGGCCTTCGGGGTCACGTCGCAGCCGGGTGCCGGGCCCCGCGTCCGCGCGCTGCAGGACCACGTCGGGACGACGACCAGGGCCACAAGTCATCCCAACAAAACCCGGCAAGTCGCGGCACCTCACACGTTCGGTCCACAAACACGGCACATTCGGGTCGCCGCTTCGCGGTGGGGGGTTCGCGGCTGGGTGCCGGGGGTTCAATTCGGCGAGGGGGGTCCGTACGCGGCCCGCAAGCAGTCGAGTGGTCCGAATTGGCTCACAGGATCGTGGCTGCGTCGGCCGGGTCGTCCGTGGTAACGGGGTTCATTGACGGGGTTGAGGTCCGGGTGCTTGTTGACACGGGTGCGTCGGCCACCATCATCTCGGACCTTATTTATAACATTCTTCCCGTCCAAAGTAGACCCCTTCTGCCGGTAGACGTGCCATTTTATGCGGCGAATGGGGGATCCCTGGGGATCATCGGCCAGATTCGGGCGACTATTTGCATTGGTGACATTAAATTAGCGGGCCCTATTTTTGTATCATCATCGCTGGCCGTTCCCTGTTTGCTAGGTACGGACTTTTTGTCAAAAATGCCCATCAAAATTCTTATAGATCAGGCCTGCATAGAGCTTCCGTCAGGTCGGCGGGTTGCCTTCTTGTCGAGCCCTACCAAAGTGCGCACGGTTTGTGCGACGGTGCAGGCGCTGGCGACTCACACTGTACGGGTGCCCCCGGGATCGCAAATGTTAGTACCCCTTCGGTTCAGGAAGCCACTCGAGGTGGGTGCGGAGGCACAGGGGGTGCTGTTGGGGCCGTCAAACAGAGCCAGTAAGGGCCTCGACTTAGCGGTTGCTCAAACCATGGTGAGAGGGGACAGTGAGCCGTTCGTAATGGTCCTGAATACGGGGTCGCGGCCGGCCGTAATTGCGCAGGGAATGGTGCTGGCTCACGCCGCGCCGCTACCCGTTGAGGAACGGCTCGTGGCTCAAGCAGATTTCACTGTCAAGTCGCATCCTCTGAGTGATGAGGGGACTGAGTGGTTGGACTCGCTGTGTGCGGGTTCAGATAACTTGTCCGGGGTGCAATTGGGAGCATTGAGGGGTTTGCTCATCGAGTTTGCTGACGTGTTCAGCAAACATAAGTACGATATCGGCTGCACTGACCTGTTGCGCCACCACATAGCTACAGGGGACGCGGCCCCTATTCGTCAGAATCCCTTCCGGCTCAGCCCGGCCGAGAAGGAACATGTGCAATCGGCGGTTAATGATATGTTGGCGGCAGATATCATTTCGCCCTCTTCTAGTCCGTGGGGTGCTCCTATTGTCCTAGTAAAGAAACAGGACGGGTCCTTGCGGTTTTGTGTCGATTTCCGCCGCTTAAACAAAATCTCGATGGCGGATGCGTATCCGCTCCCCAGGATGGATGAGTCGCTGGATGCCTTGGCGGGAGCGCAGTTTTTTTCCACACTCGATCTGCTTTCTGGATTTTGGCAATTGCCACTCGATAACGAGTCTAAACCTAAAACTGCTTTCCGAACACCTGGGGGCCTATTTGAATTCAACCGTTTGCCCATGGGCTTACATTCCGCTCCCGCCACGTTCCAGAGACTCATGGAATTGGTTTTGTCGGGGCTCCAATGGGATACCTGTTTGATTTATCTTGACGATATTATCGTCTTTAGTCGGACTTTCGAGGAGCACCTCCAGCGGCTGAGAGCGGTGTTCCTCAGGATGCGTTCCGCTAAGCTTAAATTTAAACCGGCTAAATGTTTTCTGCTTCGGGAATCGGTCAGGTATTTGGGCCATATCGTGAGTCGTTCAGGGATCTCGACGGACCCTGCTAAGACGCATTGTGTCAGCTCATGGTCAACGCCAACCTCGGTCGCGGAGGTTCGTAGTTTCATTGGTTTTGCCTCCTATTACCGTCGTTTTGTCAAGCAATTTGCCACCATAGCCAAGCCCCTGCACGCTTTGACGGCTAAGGGGGTGAGGTTTCGCTGGGGGGCGGAAGAGGAGGCTGCGTTCTGCTCCCTCCGTGACGCTTTGGTGCAGGCTCCCCCCTTGTGTTACCCCGATTTCACACAACCGTTTTTGCTTGACACGGACGCCAGCAATACGGGTATCGGGGGGGTGCTCTCACAGGTGGTCGGGGGGGTTGAACGGGTGGTCGCCTACGGTAGTAGGGTTCTTTCCCCCGCAGAACAACGCTATTGCGTAACTCGTCGTGAATTGTTAGCCATTGTGTTTTTTACACAGCAATTCAGGCCATATCTTTACGGCCGTCATTTTACGGTCCGGACGGACCATGCGGCTCTACAATACGCTATGCGCGTGGCACAGCCATCGGGCCAATTGTCCCGATGGTTGGAGGTCCTTCAAGACTACCAATTCACGACGATTTACCGCAAGGGGTTGCGGCACTCAAACGCGGACGCCTTGTCGCGGTTGCCGCCGTGCACGGACTGCACATGTTTGTTGGGATCAGCGCGGTGCAAACCCCCGGTTGCCGGCACCCCGGGAGTTGCGCTCGCCGCCACTGACACCCCGGGAGAGGACGCCCCCACGGGGAGGGATTCGCTGTTGTCGTTGCCCCTCATTGAGTGGGGCCGCCTCCAGATGTCCGACAGCTCCCTACTTACGCTGCGTCGGAAAGTTGGCGCTCCCGAAGAAGGGGAGGCGCGGGTCGGTTCCTGGGTGTGCAGACAGGGCCTTTTGATGAGGTGGGACAACATGTCCCGGCGTCACGTGCTCGTTGTGCCTGTTGCTATGCGGGGTAGGGTTGTTTTGGCAGCTCATGAACGGCTCATGCATCTGGGTTTTCACAAAACGCTCGCCCTAATCCAGCGAGACTATTATTGGCCGGGGATGGGTAACGACGTGGCGAATATTCTTAAGGGATGCGTAGGGTGCGCCAAAAGGAAACCGCCACCATTTGCAGCTAATCCACCGCTGCAATCCATTCAGGTTTCGCGTATAAACGAATTGGTAGCGTTGGACATTTTGGGGCCCTTTCCGGTTACACCAAGGGGAAATAGGTTCCTGCTGGTTGGCGTGGAATATTTCACCCGATGGCCTATGGCATGGCCGCTCGCCAACCAGTCGGCTGCGGCGGTGGCGGACGCCTTTGTCCAGGGTTATGTGTTGGACAAGGGCGCCCCCGAACGCTTGCTGACGGATCAAGGGCAGAATTTTTCGAGCGTTTTGTTGCGCGAGGTGTGCGACCTGTTGGGTACAAAGAAAGTGCGTACTTCCCCCTACCACCCGCAGACTGACGGGATGGTTGAGCGTCTGAACAGGACGATTACGTCTATGTTGTGCCAACAGGTCTGCGACGATCAGGTTGATTGGGACTTACAGGTGCCGGGGGTACTTGCGGCCTATCGAATGGCCCCTCATGCGGCGACGGGGTTTTCCCCATTTTTTCTTATGTATGGGCGGGAGGCCGATCCGGCCATGGACGTCCAACTGGGGATTTCCCAGCCACATGCAAAATCTAAATTGGCAGACCACATCAAATTTAATATCGCCAAATTGACTGAAGCGCGGGAGGCGGCAAGGTTGAATTCGCGGTCGCGGCAAATTGCAAACGAGAAATTGCATGAGCGGAGGGTGCATACGCATGATTGGAAACCAGGCGATAAGGCCTGGCTGCATTGTCCACATGCACCGTTGGCTACGTCCCCCAAGTTGTTGAGACCTTGGAGGGGACCGGTGGAAATTGTGCGGGTTGCACGACCCCAGAGTATACAGATAAAATGGGGGAAACGCCGTTGGTATGTGCACCCCTCCCGACTGAAGCCCTATGCGGCACCGTGTGACCCCGTTCTGTGCCGTAACGACCGGGCGTGTGATGTGACCGTCGACTCGGGGAGGGAGGTGTCGCAGGCTGCTCCTCACGTGTTTCCACCTGACCCACCCCCAGGTGCCTCGGGCTTGACGGCTGCTGACCGTCGGGAGCCTGAACCCTGCGGCACGCACGGGTCCTCGGTGCCTGGCCGATGTCTTTCTGAACCGCCGGCACCACCGGACGTTCAACCGCGTCTGGTGCCGTACGACGGACCGGCAAGGCGGACTCGGGCTAGGGCTCGACAATTTTCATGAAGACGTTTTTTTCTCTATACCGAGCTCGCCCGGTGTTCCCCTCTGCCGGGGTATTGTCCCGTTGTAGGGACGCTCGGAAAGAGGGGGACACCGCACGAGTCGTGGAAAAAAAAAAACAAAAAAAAAATTTTTGTCTATTTATTTTCCTTTCTGCATACACATTGCTATTGTCACTCGCCGGTTTGTATATATTGTTCTATTGTCGCGGTGGCATTGGTTGATGGTTGCTGATGGTAGTGTTCGCGTCGTGTTGTGTTGTTACGTTAGTTGTTGTTCTTGTTGTGGTGTTGTGTTACGGGGCACACAGGGCGGTTTGTATATTTTTATAGCAGCCGGGTCGGCTGCGAGCTATGTGGTAGGGGGTGATGTAGTGGTGGTATTGACGTGCGCCGACTGTGACAGTGATAGATCACGGGGCGGCGCGGGGTGCGGGGTTGGGCACGCGTTGTGGGCGTGGTGTGGACGCGCGCGCCGGGAGTGACAGATGACGGTGCGGCGCGGCGTGGCGCCCGGCGATTGGTCGAGTGAGTGGGTGCTCGCATTGACGTCGGCAGGTGGGGTATAAAGGGGGACGCGCGAGAGCACTCGGGGAGAGTTACCCAGTTGAAGACCCGAAGACGGAGCTGAAGACCTAGTGAAGCCGAGTAGCTCAGTGGCGTTAGTCGCCGAGTAGCTAAGTGGATGTTGGTCATCCGAGTAGCTCAGTGGCGTTAGTCGCCGAGTAGCTAAGTGGATGTTGGTCATCCGAGTAGCTCAGTAGGTGTTAGTCACCTGTAACCAAGTTTGATAAAATAAAGAGTGTGTTACCCGTGAAGTCGTCTCCCGCCGAGTTACTACACTACACATTGAAGAGCGTGTAGAAGTGTTCAGACCAGCGGTTCAGGATTGAGTCCTTTTCAGTGAGCAGTTCTTTCCCGTCTGCACTCCGCAGGGGGCTCGGGATTTGGTACGAGGGGCCATATACCACTTTTAGAGCTTCGTAGAATCCATTGTAGTCGCCAGTATCAGCGCAAACCTGAGTTTTTACTGCGAGGTTGGTCCACCACTCGTTATGAATTTCTCGAAGCTTGCGCTGGATGGTGCTGCATTCCAGGCGGAAGGCTGCTTTTTGTGTGCGGGCAGGATGGTCGGGCCCGGTGGGCCTGGTGTGCTGATCTCTTCTTTGACAGCAGCTCCTGGACTTCTAAATTGTTCTCATCGAACCAATCTCTGTTTTTCTTCGTTGAGAATCCGAGGGTATCTTCAGATGTTTGCAGAACAACAGTTTTGATGCGGTCCCACAGCACTTCAGGAACCGGAGGCGAGTCTCCTAGGCAGCTCGGTTCCTCTAGCCTAGATCGTAGGCTTTTCTGGAAAGCTGATTTGACCGCGGCAGACTGAAGGCTGCAGACTTTGAGCTTCTTCCTCGGGGCGCCACCGATCCTTGGTCTGGGTTTAAAGTGAAAGCTGAGTTTGCAGCGGACAAGACGGTGGTCTGTGTGACACTCGGCGCTGGGCATTACCCTGGTGTGAAAGAAATATTTTAGGTCACGCTGGCGCACAAGGATGTAGTCTATGAGATGCCAATGTTTTGACGAGGGTGCATCCAGGTTGTTTTCAGACTGTCTTTCTGCTGGAAGATGGTGTTGGTAATGGAAAGCTGCTGTTCCGCACAGAGTTCAAGTAACAAGCGTCCATTGTCGTTGCAGCTGCCCACGCCGTGCCTTCCAAGTACGCCTCTCCAGGTTTCCGAGTCTCTGCCCACTCTGGCGTTGAAGTCAGCAAGGATGACAATCTTGTCGTCAGCTGGGATATCCTGCAGAAGGCTGCGTAGTGTATAATGTACTGTATGTAATATTTAACACTGAAATGAAGCATAGCTACTTTTTTTTCACGCACATAGTGCCAATCGCCGGACTGTTGTTACAGCCTTTAGAGCAGGGTTTGCCGAATAATGTTGAAAGCAGCCAGTTAATGTTGGATGCAGCCGGTTTATGTTTGAAGCAGCCGCATAATGTTGGAAACAGACGGATAATGTTGGAAGCAGCAGACGGATAATGTTGGAAGCAGCAGACGGAATTATGTTGGAAGCAGCAGACGGATAATGTTGGAAGTAGCAGACGGATAATGTTGGAAGCAGAAGACGGATAATGTTGGAAGCAGCAGACGGATAATGTTGGAAGCAGCAGACGGATAATGTTGGAAGCAGCAGACGGATAATGTTGGAAGCAGCAGACGGATAATGTTGGAAGCAGCAGACAGATAATCTTGGAAGCAAACGGATAATGTTGGAAACAATGTTGAAAGCAGCCGGATAATGTTAAAAGCAGCAGCCGGTTAATGTTGGAAGCAGCAGACAGATAATATTGAAAGCAGCCGGATAATGTTGGAAGCAGCAGCCGGTTAATGTTGGAAGCAGCAGATGGATAATGTTGGAAGCAGATGGATAATGTTGGAAGCAGATGGATAATGTTGGAAGCAGCAGACGGATAATGTTGGAAGCAGATGTGTAATAAAGGACTCGGTCAAGCGATGTAGGTCTCCGTTCGTCCTTTATTTGGGTTCTTGTCTTGCACCCCGCTGGTCCTCGTCCGGACCCGCGCCGCCTCTGCTGTGCACTATGCGCACGCTCCCTGTGGCCCTCGCCCACACCACGGCCGCTCCTCTTCCTCCGTGTGCCCCTCCGCACACGCCGCCAGCCACACTGCTGGTCCGTGTGCCCCCGCACACCCTGCTAGCCACTCGCTAGCTACGTGTGCCCCGCACACTCTGCTAGCCCCTCCACACTCTGCTAGCCCCGGCACCCCACGCACACTGCTGGCCTACGGTGCACGTAGGTCTCCGACCACGTGGCAAATGGCGCCACTTCTCCGCCACTGCCCAGCGTGGCTCCCCCTCTATTCTCACTCTCTTCCAACCTCTCGATCTCATCCGGCTCTCTCCTTATATCCTCCCCCTCACGTGACCCTGACTCCTCCTTCCCGTACTGCCCCCGTCTCCGCCCCCGCTCACCCCGTCTCCCATTGGAGCCGAGGTGAGCAGTGGCTCCTCCCACACGCTCCGCCGACCAGGCTCCACCCCCCAATACTCCGGGCCGTGTGAGTGGCACGGAGGCCAGCAACCACCCTGTTGTTGCTCGCATTACATGACCCCCCCCCCCTGATGAAAAAGCCAGCCATCCCCGGCTGCAATAAAACAACAATAATGCGAGCAACAACATGACAATCAGGAATCACAAGACAAACGGAGATTAGAATAACAACAATTAACGATAGGGAAGGGACTTAGAATGAGTGCGGGTCGCAGGCCCGTCCCACACGGGGGGTGGCCCCCGCACGGACCGTGATCTTGACAGGGTTTTAGGAGAGGCGGGACCGGAACCGCCCGCCGCTGTTGGAGGCCTGTCAATCCCAGCGTCCCATTCCCCAGAGAGGCCCGTCGTCGGGGCCACCTGCAACTGCGCCCGCGGCGGGGTTGGAAGGGCAGCGGGGCCAAGTGTCCCCATCGCCGTGGTAGGCCCACCCGGAGCAGCAATCACCTTGTCCGGCAGGATCACAGCCGGTCTGTCTACAGGAGGCACGACAGGCGTGCTTGCAGATTGAATAGGCAAAGTCAGTGGCGCGTCGGTCGCGACAGACACCGGCAAGGCAACATTAGGAGATGACGCATCCATCCGCGGGGCCACGTAGGGTTTCAATCGAGCCGTATGAACTTACCAGTGCCGCAATCAGAACCGAACACGCGCGGACTGCGGACTAGGAACCTCAATAAGCACAACCGGCCCCTGCCACGGTTTGTGCAACTTAGGGGTGGTCCCCACCGGTACCTGCGGGCAGTGCAGCCAGGCCATGTCCCCCACCTGCCAGGGGGACTCACCATGCGAGCGCCGTGCACAACGTTCGTTCCGGGCCTGGGTCTTGGCCGTAGCCAATCGGGCCCCCTCCCGCGCCTCTGCCACGCGACGAACGGTGTCCCGAATAAAATCAGGGAGAGGCTTGACAGGACCCTTCGCCCCCGTGCTCAGTTGCACGTCCACCAGCGGCACATTCTCGCGGCCGTACATCAAAAAGAAAGGTGAGTACCCCGTCGACGCATGTGGCATCATCCGGTATGCGGAGAGCACCCCAGGGATATGCAATCCCAATCAGCCTGTTTTTCGCTAACCGTATGACAGAGCATGGTCGACAGGGTCCGATTGAGCCGTTCAACCATCCCATCCATTTGCGGATGGTAGGGAGACGTCCGAACTTTCTTGGTCCCCAGTGCAGCGCATACCTCGGCCAACAGTTTTGAAGAAAAATTTCGCCCTTGGTCCGTGAGCAACCTTTCCGGTGCCCCTTTGTCCATTACGTATCCGAACAGGAACGCCTCCGTGATAGACGCCGCTGACTGATCGGCTAAGGGCCAGGCCATCGGCCAGCAGGAAAGATATTCCACCCCAACCAACAAAAATGTATACCCCCAAGCGGACGGCGGAAAGGGTCCCAAAATATCCAATGCCACCAACTCGTTAATCCGTGACACCTGTATGGACTGCACTGGTGGAACATATGGGTGTTTAGGCGGTTTCCGCCGGGCACAGTCGGAGCACGCCCGAATGTGCCCGACGACATCAGTCGTCGTGCCATGCCAAAATAATCCCGCTGTAACGTCAACAAGGTTTTCTGCACCCCGAGATGTAGCAACTTCTCAGAGTGCAGAGTCCGAATCAACTCATATCGCAACGACGACGGTACAACAAGACGCCAGCAAGCCATCCCGGAGAGCAGCTCCCGACGTCCCATCGGACGGTGGTCCACCTCTCTCCTTCGCAGCCCGACCCCGCAAGGCCCCCAGCGACTCATCGAGCAATTGCTCGCGAACCCATACCGAACGCGGCAGATTCAAAACCCCATCAGCCGGTTCTGGACACGCGGGAGCCTCAGGCACCTCCACTGCGGACATGACAGGCCGAGGTGGCAGTGGAACCAGCGTGCACCTATTCATGCACGAAGCGCAGGCGCAAGGGGGCCCCTGCGGCAATCTGGAGAGTGCGTCCGCGTTCGCGTGACGCGATCCATTACAATATTGAATCTCAAATGAAAATTCCTGCAGGGTTTCCAACCATCGTGCCAATTGGCCAGACGGTTGGTCAACCCTCAAGGAATATTGCAAAGCCGCATGATCCGTGCGCACAATAAACTTACGGCCGTATAAATACGGGCGATATTGACGAATAAAATGCACTATTGCCAAGAGTTCCCGACGAGTAACGCAGTAGCGGGTCTCCGCCGGAGATAGCACGCGGCTACCATAAGCCACGACGCGTTCAACGCCGCCCTTAGACTGGGACAGGACAGCCACAATCCCGGCGTCACTAGCGTCAGTATCCAGAATAAAAGGCCGAGTAAAATCAGGATAGTCCAGCGTCGGCGCCGACGCCAAACGATCGCGTAGGCTCTGAAACGCCGCCTCCTCCGTCGGTCCCCAGCTGAACCTCTGGCCCTTCGCCGTAAGGAGGTGCAACGGCCTAGCGATCGTGGCAAAATTTGGAACGAACCTGCGGTAATAGGAAGCGAACCCAACGAACCGACGCACATCCCCCACTGTGGCCGGAGTCGGCCAGTTTCGGACGCACGCTGTCTTCTCCGGGTCTGTGGCCACCCCGTCCGAACTGACTATGTGGCCCAAATAGCGCACGGATTGCTGCAACAGGTGACACTTTTTGGGCTTAAATTTCAAATTGGCGGAACGCATCCTAGCAAACACCGCGTCCAATCTCCGCAGATGTTCCTCAAACGTGCGGCTGAAGACGATAACATCATCTAAATATATCAAACACGTGTCCCACTGCAGACCGGCCAACACGAGCTCCATGAGCCACTGGAACGTCGCCGGGGCGGCATTCAAGCCCATGGGAAGACAATTAAACTGAAACAAGCCCTGCGGCGTACGGAAAGCCGTCTTTTCCCTCGAGGACTCGTCCAGGGGAAGTTGCCAGAATCCCGACGAGAGATCTAGCGTAGAAAAAAAAATTTCCCCAGACAAGGCATCGAGGGAATCATCCATAAGCGGCAGGGGGTACGCGTCCGCAACTGACACCTTATTTAACTTGCGAAAATCGACACAAAATCGCAATTTCCCATCCTTTTTCTTCACAAGGACCACCGGGGCGCCCCACGGACTGTTGGACGGGGAAATAATGTCAGCGGCCAGCATATCCTCCACCGCGCCGCGTACATGATCCCGCTCCGTCGGACTCAATCGATGAGGGTTCATCCGAATCGGAGCGGCATCCCCCGTATCAATATGGTGGGAGAGCAAGGAGGTGCGTCCCAAATCGAAATCGTCCGAACTAAAGACATCGGAATACTTTCCCAACAGCGCGTGAAGCGTGGACCATTGGTCTCCAGTCAAGGACGCATTATCCCGGCACAACTCGGCAACCCAGCGATCATCCTGTGCCGTGGAGGCCGAGACCCCCCCTATGAGGCCCCGGCGGCCCCGATCGTCATGGGCCGTAAAAGCAGTCGTAGCATGAGGCAAAACCGTTCCGGCGGCACAATAACATTATCCGCGCTCCCATTCAACACTTGTAAAAACGGAGGCTGACCCGGCCGAACAATCGTCTGTGCCCCGACCAGCGTCAAGCCACCCGTTATAGCATTTGACGGCGACAACAACACGCGTGCCGCACCCTCGATTCCCGGCACTGGTTTCCAATACCGCAGCGGAATAAGCATCTGCGAGTCAGGTGGAATATCAACCGATACCTCGGACAGCGCCTGCACCTGGCGGTCAGGAGCGGACTGGCCCCAGGGTGATGGCAAGAAATAAATTTTGCGGCCCCCCGGTAATTCGATACAATTCTGATCCACCCTTATCTGAATGGGCATTTTCGCCAGGAAATCGGTCCCCAACAAGCAGGGCACCGCGAGGGACCTGGAAATCAACACCGACCCTGTAGCTGAAACACCCCCAACCGATATGCTGGCGTCCACCTGACCCACAATGCCCATACTTCCCCCGTTCGCCGCTATGCAAGAGTCGTAAACCGGTCGTACCCGCCCCGGCGGAATGGCCAGAAGATGGAATATCACGTCGGAGATAATGGTCGCGGACGCACCCGAGTCCACCAAAATGCACACATCGACCCCTTGGATCGAACCCGGCACAGTCGATGACCCAGTAGCGGCCGCAACCACCCTCCGTGCCAATTTCCGCCATTGCGTCAGCGAGCGACGCGGATCTCTCAGCGCCCCCCCGTTAATAATGCCATTCGGACCGCGTAGCGATGTGATGCATGAGATGACAGGCCTTGCCGGGTGTCTGATGCGTACCGACTTGCCTGCCGTGGGTGATTTTGCCGTGTCGCGTCCTTGGCAGGGGCCTCCTGCTGAAGCGGCGGCCGAGAGCGAGCCCAACACTCTCTGGCGAAGTGCCCCCGCCGGCCGCAGCGGAAGCACAACAAGTCGGCTCGTCGACCGGCACCCCCTCTGTCTTGGCAATCCCGCAATGGTGGCCCCGAGCGCAACTCCACTCCCCCTCGAGGAGGCCATTGGGTTGATGCTGCCATCAGCGCCTCAGGCCCCTTCTCGTCCCGTACGTAGACAGCTTTGGACGGATCCCACCCTGTGGCACCGCCTTCGATGTTGGGGCTCCCCGTCCAGGCCGTCACCTACTTCCACCGGCGCAGGTTGAATTGCGCGTCCAGGCACTTAGCCACTATCCGAGAGGTCAGCTGTTCGTGGCCGCACACCGGCATGGGGATGCCCAAATCCCTGGACAACTCCAACATCTTGCCCAAAATTAAAGGCTCCAGCAAGCCAGGCTCTGTGTCCGGATATGCGGCCATAGCCAGCTCCAACACAGCGCCCCGGAAAGCCACTGGCGATTCTTCTGGTGCCTGTTGCCGCTGCACGAATCTGCGATGTGCGTCGTCCGGGGGCTCATAAGCCTCCGCCATTTCCTCGAACACACCTTTCAGCGTCGTCTTCCTAGCGGCCTTGATGGAGCGGAAGAACCTCACAGACTCGTCGTCCAGGAGCGTCGGTAGGACTTCCAAGGCTTCCGCATCCGTCCACTTGGCGGATCGGACCGCCGCCTCAAAACAGCAGGCAAATGCACTCCAATCCCCGCCGATGGAGAAATCCTTGACCGTCGTCAGACGATGGCTGCGGGTCCCCGAGTCGCCGTCTCCCGCTGCAGGTGTTCCACGCGGTGGCGACAAGATGGCGTCACCATGCGGCGGGGTCAAGATGGCGGCTTCCCGCGGTGGAGGCAACAAGATGGCGGCTTCCCATGGTTCGTCCCCGACCACGCCAAGATGGCGGCATCCTGCCGCGTGTCGGAGAGGGTGGGAAGCGTCACGCAGGCCCCAATGGTGGACGTCTCGGCCCCACTCGAAGGCTCCCCGCTTGGGCGATCCGGCCTCGTCGCTGTTGTCACCAGGGTGCATAATTGCATCAAAACGGATCAAAACGGCCCTCAGCGAATCCAGTTGGGCCGTCACGTGTCGCCAGCCCTCCTCGGCGCCAGTTGATGCAGACGGCCCGGCCGCCCCGACGACATCTTGCACCCGTGGCGCGTCACCCGTCCCCACTTCGCCTCCGCCTTCCATCGTCGGGAGCGCACCGCCGCTAGAAGATCGTCTTCGTCTTCAGAAGATGGTGCAGGTATGTTCTTTTTCTTGAGATGTTTAGACATCTCGAACCACTTCTGACACTAGTGTAATAAAGGACTCGGTCAGGCGATGTAGGTCTCCGTTCGTCCTTTATTTGGGTTCTTGTCTCGCACCCCGCTGGTCCTCGTCCGGACCCGCGCCGCCTCTGCCGTGCGCTACGCGCATGCTCCCTGTGGCCCTCGCCCACACCGCGGCCGCTCCTTTTCCTCCGTGTGCCCCTCCGCACACGCCGCCAGCCACACTGCTGGTCCGTGTGCCCCCGCACACCCTGCTAGCCACTCGCTAGCTATTTGTGCCCCGCACACTTTGCTAGTCCCTCCACACTCTGCTAGCCCCGGCACCCCATGCACACCGCTGGCCTAAGGTGCACGTAGGTCTCCAACCACGTGGCAAATGGCGCCACTTCTCCGCCACTGCCCAGCATGGCTTCCTCTCTATTCTCACTCTCTTCCAACCTCTCGATCTCTTCCGACTCTCTCCTTATATCCTCCCCCTCACGTGACACTGACTCCTCCTTCCCGTACTGCCGCCGTCTCCGCCCCCGCTCACCCCGTCTCCCATTAGAGCCGAGGTGAGCAGTGGCTCCTCCCACACGCTCCGCCGACCAGGCTCCGCCCCCCAATACTCCGGGCCGTGTGAGTGGCGCGGAGGCCAGCAACCACCCTGTTCTTGCTCGCATTACAGATAGATAATGTTGGAAGCAGCAGACGGATATTGTTGGAAGCAGATGGATAATGTTGGAAGCAGCAGACGCATAATGTTGGAAGCAGATGGATAATATTGGAAGCAGACGGATAATGTTGGAAGCAATGTTGGAAGCAGCAGACGGATAATGTTGGAAGCAGATGGATAATGTTGGAAGCAGATGGATAATGTTGAAAGCAGACGGATAATGTTGAAAGCAGATGGATAATGTTGAAAGCAGATGGATAATGTTGGAAGCAGACGGATAATGTTGAAAGCAGCAGCCTGATAATGTTGGAAGCAGATGGATAATGTTGGAAGCAGCAGACGAAAAATGTTGGAAGCAGCAGACAGTTAATGTTGGAAGCAGACAGATAATGTTGGAAGCAGCCAGATAATCGCGCACCGGATAACTGATGATCAACTTGATTGTGTACTCATACTGCTGGGTGGACAGAGGTAAAGGATTTAAAACAAAAAAAACTTGCTCATTTGATTCAACTACCACTCAAAGAGATCGAACTGGCGACTTATGGATTTCCACCCCAGTATGCTCACCACTACACCACGGCAGGTGTGTGGTGGTCCAAATATTCAAAGTGACACATTGTCCGCGTAAAAAGCTACGTTCATTCGCATGAAAAATCACCTTCCTTTCGTATGAGCTTTCAAATGCTGTTGTGAACCATCAGTGTGGTGTCCATGTGTAATAAAGGACTCTTCCACAGTGTCAATCTCCGTTGTCCTTTATTTGGGTTCGTGTAAATCTCGCACCCACGGCGTCCTCGCTCAGGCCCGCGTCTCCTCCGTCGAGCACTCCGCAGCCACACTGCTGCTCCGCCCTGCAGCCACCCTGCTGTTCTGCTCTGCAGCCACACTGCTGCTCCGCTCTGCAGCCACACTGCTGCTCCGCTCTGCAGCCACACTGCTGCTCCGCTCTGCAGCCACCCTGCTGCTCCGCTCTGCAGCCACCCTGCTGCTCCGCTCCTCCTCGCTCACGGCCAGCCTTCCACAGCCCGCTAGCCCCCCTGCGCCCGGACACTGATGGCCGACGGTGCCGAGGTCTCCCAACACGTGGCGATCGCGCCACCCTCCCAGTACTGCCCAGCGTGGCCTCCTCCCGTTTTCACTCCGTCTTCTCTCCCCGATCCCTTCCGGTTCTCTCCCTAAATCCTCTCCCCCACGTGACCCTAACTCATCCCTCTCCTCACGTGACCCAGACTCCGCCCCCCCTCAATCCTTGCTCGCATTACACGACTCCCCCCCCCCTGATGAAAAACCCAGCCGTCCCCGGCTGCAACAGAACAAAATAATGCGAGCAACTTTCAACCATCGGGCATCACCGGACAACGGAGATTATAATAAGACGATAACAAAGAACAACAAGAACAAGAACAACAATCAACGAAAGGAAAGGGATTTGGAACGCGTGCGGGTCGCCGGCCCGTCCCGAACGGGCGGCGGCCCCCCCCACAGACCGTGAACGCGACGGGGTTTTAAGAGCGACGGGATTAGAACCGCCCGCCGCTGTTGGAGGCCCGTCAACGCCAAGGTCTCGTTCCCCAGAGAGACCCAAGTCCTGGGTCTCCCGCCACCATGTCTGTGGTGGGGTTGGAGGGGCAGCGGGGTCAAGTGTCCCCGTCGCCGTGGTAGGCCCACCCAGAGCAGGATTCACAGCATCCGCCTGTGTCACGGCCGGTTCGTCTGTAGAAGGCACGACAGGCGCGCTTGCAGGGTCAACAGGCAAAGGCAGAGGTGCGTCGGATGCAACAGACACCGGCAAGACAACATCAGGAGATGACGCATCCGTCAGCGGGGCCACGTAGGGTTTCAACCGAGACGTATGGACGTACCAGCGCCGTGATCCGAACCGAACACGCGCGGACTGCGGGTTAGGAATCTCAATAAGCTTAACCGGCCCCTGCTATGGTTTGTGCAGCTTAGGGGAGGTCACCGCCCGCACCTGCGGGCAGTGCAGCCAGGCCATGTTCCCCACTCGCCAGGGGCATTTCCCATTCGAGCGCAACGTTCGTTCCGGGCCTGGGTCTTGGCAGTAGCCAATCGGGCCCCCTCCCGTGCCTCGGTGACGCGTCGAACAGTGTCTTGAATGTACTCGGGGAGAGGCTTAACAGGACCCTTCACCCCCGTACCCAGCTGTACATTAGAAAAAATGGAGAATACCTGTCGACGCATGAGGCATCATCCGATACGCGGAGAGTACCCCAGGGATATGCAAATCCCAATCAGCTTGTTTCTCGTTAACCGGGTGACATAGCATGGCCGACAGCATCCGATTAAGCCGTTCCACCATGCCATCCGTCTGCGGGTGGTAGGGAGACGTACAAACCTTCTTGGTTCCCAGAGCAGCGCACACTTCCGCCAACAATTTAGAAGAAAAAGTTCGCCCTTGATCCGTGAGCAGCCTTTCCGGCGCCCCTTTGTCCATTACATATCCAAACAGGAAGGCGTCCGTGATAGACACCGCCGACTGGTCGGGTAAGGGCCAAGCCATCGGCCAGCGGGAAAGATATTCCACCCCGACCAGCAAAAATGTATTGCCCCTAGCAGATGGCGGGAAGGGTCCCAAAATATCCAACGCCACCAACTCGTTAATCCGAGAAACCTGTATGGACTGCACTGGCGGCACATATGGGTGTTTAGGCGGCTTCCGCCGGGCACACTCGGGACACGCCCGAATGTGTCCGACGACATCCGTCGTCATGCCGTGCCAGAAGTAGTCTCGCTGCAACGTCAACAAGGTCTTCTGCACCCCGAGATGTAATAGAGTGTCGGAGTGAAGAGTCCGAACCAATTCGTACCGTAATGACGACGGTACAGCCAGACGCCAGCGATCGTGCAACCCCTCCCTCCACATCAGCAACCCATCCCGGAGAGCGGCTCCCGGCTTCCCACCGGACAGCAGTCCCCCTGTACCCTTCGCAGCCCGACTCCTCAAGGCCCCCAGCGAGTCATCAAGCAATTGCTCGCGAATCCATACCGAGCGCGGCAGGTTCAGAACCCCATCGGCCGGTCCTGGGCACATGGGAGCCTCGGGCCCCTCGACAGCTGACATGACAGGCCGAGGGGGTTGCAGAACCGGCGTACACCTATTCGTACCCGAAGCGCAAGCGCAAGGGAACCCCTGCGGCAATCTGGAGAGCGCGTCGGCGTTCGCGTGATGCGACCCCTTCCGATACTGAATTTTGAAGGAAAATTCCTGCAGGGTTTCCAACCATCGTGCCAGTTGGCCAGATGGTTGGTCAACTCTCAGGGCATATTGCAAAGTCGCATGGTCCGTGCGCACAATAAACGAACGGCCGTATGGATACGGCCGATATTGGCGGAGAAAGTAGACAATAGCCAGTAGTTCGCGGCGAGTAACGCAGTAGCGGGTCTCTGCCGGAGACAGCACGCGGCTACCATAGGCTACCACGCGTTCCACGCCGCCCTTGGACTGTGACAGAACGGCCCCGATCCCAGTGTCACTAGCGTCCATATCCAGAATAAAAGGGCGATCAAAATCCGGATAGTCCAATGTCGGCGCCGTCGCCAAACGATCGCGTAGGCCTTCAAACGCCGCTTCCTCCGGCGGGCCCCAACTGAACCTCCGGCCCTTCCCCGTAAGGAGGTGCAGGGGCCTAGCGATCGTAGCAAAGTTCGGAACGAACCTGCGATAATATGAAGCGAACCCAAGGAAGCGACGTACATCCCCTACTGAGGCCAGGGTTGGCCAGTTGCGAACGCACGCTGTCTTCTCTGGGTCCATGGCCACCCCGTCCGCACTGACTATGTGTCCCAAATAGCGCATGGATCGTTGCAGTAGGTGACACTTTTTGGGTTTAAATTTCAAATTGGTGGAGCGCATCCTAGCAAACACCGCTTCCAATCTCTGTAGATGTTCATCAAACGTGCGGCTAAAGACGATAACATCATCTAAATATATCAAACATGTCTCCCACTGCAGACCCGTTAACACCAGCTCCATCAACCACTGAAAGTGGCGGGGGCAGCATTCAAGCCCATAGGAAGACAATTAAACTAAAATAAGCCCTGCGGCGTACGGAAAGCCGTCTTTTCCCTCGAGGACTCATCCAGGGAAAGCTGCCAGAATCCCGAGGAGAGATCAAGCGTAGAAAAAAATTTCACCCCAGACAAGGCATCGAGGGAATCATCCATACGCGGCAGGGGGTACGCGTCTGCCACGGACACTTTGTTTAATTTTCGAAAATCGACACAAAACCGCAATTTCCCATCCTTTTTCTTCACAAGGACCACCGGCGCTCCCCACGGACTGTTAGACGGGGAAATTATGTCAGCAGCCAGCATGTCCTCCACTGTGCCGCGAACATGATCCCGCTCCGTTGGGCTCAACCGATGCGGGTTCATCTGAATCGGAGCGGCATCCCCCGTATCAATGTGGTGGGAAAGCAAGGAGGTGCGTCCCAAGTCAAAATCATCCGAGCTGAAAACGTCGGAATAGCTTAGCAACAGTGCGCGAAGCGCGGACCGTTGTTCCCCAGTCAGGGATGAATTTTCCCCGCACAACTCGGCAACCCAGCGATCATCCTGCCCCGTGGGGCCCGAAACCCCCCCTACCAGGTCCCGGCGGCCCCGGTCGTCATGGGCCGTGAAAGCAGTCGTGGCGTGAGCCAAAACCGTTCCGGCCGGTATGCTAACATTATCCGCACTCCCGTTCAGCACTTGTAAAAACGGAGTCTGACCCGGCCGGACAATCGTCTGTGCCCCGACCAGCGCCGAGCCGGCCGTTTTAGCCGTGGATGGCGATAACAAAACACCCGCCGCTCCCTCAACGCCAGGCACTGGTTTCCGATACCTCAACGGAATAAGCATCTGCGAACCAGGTGGAATATCAACAGATACCTCGGACAGCGCCTGCACCTGGCAGACAGGGGCAGACTGGCCCCAGGGCGACGGCAAGAACAACATTTTCCGACCCCCGGCAATTCAATGCAATTTTGATTCACCCTTATTTGAATGGGCATTTTTGCCAGGAAATTGGTCCCCAACAAACAGGGCACCGCGAGGGACCTGGAAATCAACACGGTCCCTGAAGCTGACACCCCCCCGAACGATATGTTGGCGTCCACCTGGCCCACAATGCCCATACTTCCCCCGTTCGCCGCTATTCAAGAGTCATAAACCAGTCGCACCCTTCCCGGCGGAATGCCTAAGAGATGAAAAATGACGTCTGAGATAATGGTCGCGAACGCACCTGAGTCCACCAAAATGCGCACCTTGACCCCCTGAATAGAACCAGGCACAGTGGACGATCCAGTAGCGGCCGCAACCACCCTCCGTGCCAATTTCCGCCACTGCGTCAGTGAGCGACACGGGTCAATCGGCGGCCCCCCGTTGTTAATGACACACGGACCCCGCGGCGATGGTGATGCATGAGGTGACAGGCCTTGCCGGGTGTCTGATGCGCACCGACTTGCCTGTCCTGGATGGTGCTTTCGCGTCACGTCCATGGCAGAGGCCTCCTGCTGGGGCGGCCCCGGGATGCGAGCCCAACAATCTCTGGCGAAGTGGCCCTTACGGCCGCAGCGGAAACACTCCAAGTCGTTTCGGCACGCAGAACCCCCTCTGTCCCGACGCTCCCGCGTCGGCGGCCCGGAGCGCACCCCCGCTCCCCCTCGAGCAGGCCACTGTCTGGACGCGGCCGTCAACTCCTGCGGACCCCTGTCGTCAGGAACGTAGACAGCCTTCTTGGGGTCCCACCCTGTAGCACCGCCTTCGACGATGGGGCCCCCCGTCCAAGCCGACACCTGTTTCTACCGTCGAAGGTTAAATTGGGCATCCAAGCACCTAGCCGCAACACGGGACGTCAACTTCTCATGGCCGCACACCGGCATGGGAATCCCCAAGTCCGTAGATAACTCCAGCATCTTGCCCAATATGAGGGGTTCCAACAAATCAGGCTCCGTTTCAGGATACGCAGCCATAGCTAGTTCCAGAACGGCGCCTCGGAATGCCACCGGCGATTCTTCCGGCGCCCGTTGCCGCTGTACGAATCTGCGATGAGCATCTTCCGGAGGCTCATACGCAGCCTTGATGGAGCGGAAGAACCTGACGGACTCGTCGTCGAGAAGTGTTGGCAGGACTTCCAGGTCCTCCGCGTCCGTCCATTTGGCGGATCGTACAGCCGCTTGAAAACGGCAGGCGAACACGCTCCAATCTCCGCCGATGGAGAACTCTTTAACAGTTGTTAGATGATGGCTGCGGGTCCTTGCTCCGCCGTCCTCCGTCGATGGTGACTCGTGCGGCAGCGACAAGATGGCGTCACTCCGCAACGTGTTCAAGATGGCGGCTCACCGCGGTGGAGGGTGTAAGATGGCGGCTTCCCGCCGTTCCTCCTCGGCCACGCCCAAGATGGCGGCTTCGTGCCGCGTGGTGGAGAGTGCTGACGGCGTCGGCAAGGCCCCGGCCAGCTGTTCCCCACTGGGCCTCTCCGAAGTCGTCGCCGGCGTCACGAGGTCGCACAACTGCGTCAACACCGCAGTCAGTGCCTCCAGTTGGGCCGCCACCTGTCGCCATCCTTTGTCGGCGTCCAATTGCGCGGATGGACCCACCGAAGCGGCAACGTCCTGCACCCCCGGACCGTCACTCATCCCTGCGTCGCTTCCCCCCTCCATCGTCGGTAGCGCCACCGCTGGAGGGAGGTCGTCTTCAGAAGATGGTTCAGGGACGTTCTTTCTTCTGAGCTGTTTTGACATGCCGTTTCACTTCTGACACCAGTGTAATAAAGGACTCTTCCACAGTGTCGATCTCCATTGTCCTTTATTTGGGTTCGTGTAAATCTCGCTCCCAAGCGTCCTCGCTCAGGCCCGCGTCTCCTCCGTCGAGCACTCCGCAGCCACACTGCTGCTCCGCCCTGCAGCCACCCTGCTGCTCCGCTCTGCAGCCACACTGCTGCTCCGCTCTGCAGCCACACTGCTGCTCCGCTCTGCAGCCACCCTGCTGCTCCGCTCCTCCTCGCTCACGGCCAGCCTTCCACAGCCCGCTAGCCCCACTGCGCCCGGACACCGATGGCCGACGGTGCCGAGGTCTCCCAACACGTGGCGATCGCGCCACCCTCCCAGTACTGCCAAGCGTGGCCTCCTCCCGTTTTCACTCCGTCTTCTCTCCCCGATCCCTTCCGGTTCTCTCCCTAAATCCTCTCCCCTACGTCACCCTAACTCCTCCCTCTCCTCACGTGACCCAGACTCCGCCCCCCTCAATCCTTGCTTGCATTACACATGTATTCAATGAGTCGCCACGTGTAACACCACAGAGTGCCCACAGGACGAATGTCGTTATAGAAGTTTTTATTTGACATTTAAGTTTGATATGTACGCAATACTTACATTTACGAGAATAATTACATGCTCTATTAATTGTTTGCCATGGTTATTCCACGACCAAGTAATTTGCGATATCAGGCCTATAAGTGATATTTTTACGACACTACCCTTTTATATGGGCAATAATCTAACGTTGTTCCGCGTATAAACAAAATCCTAATCACTTAATTTAGCTTTAATGGTAATTATATGTGCTTTAAGAAAATATTCGCATTAGTATGTTTAGATTAGCATTAAACGATAAGATGTGATTAAACAGAGCAAGCTGTATTCTACAATAGCCCATGCTAATCTATTTTTTGCAATAGCCCATGCTAATGCAGTGTCGTTGACTGAGTGAGAGCAGCAGCGTGGTGTCATATTTGAAGTGATAACTTCACGCACGGTGCTCGAACCCAATGTCATGCCCTCATTTCAGCTCAGGCTGTCCCTCTGATATCCCTCTATCCTCCATTGAGGCAATCTAGCCAATCAGTCAGTCATCCAAAGCCAAACCTGAGTGTATTGTGGGATTCCTAAAAGGAATGTGCAAATCCAGATGTTAGAATGGTGTGGATGTGTCGCCTGGCAAGATTCGTATGCAACAGAGTGTGATCGCACATCCAGCTGCAAGCTTCATGTCTTACTGTAATGTTTTGCAAAAGCAAAACATTACAGTAAGATTTGGTACAGTACACAAAATTCAACAACTAGTAACATGCACTAAAGGCGAATTACCTAAATTATCAACAGAAGGTGTATATCGGATTAATTGTGTATGTGGCAGATGCTATATTGGACAGACAGGGCGTAACGTTAGTGTAAGACTAAAAGAACACCAGAGAAATATTAAACTATCACAAACACAACTGTCGGCAGTGGCAGAACATGCATGCCAACAGGGACACTCAATTGATTTTGACAACGTGGAAGTGTTGTGTAAAACTAGTTACTACTGGCAAAGACTAATTAGAGAATCGATTGAAATTGAGAGAAACAGAAATAACTTTAATCGCTCAGACAGCTACAGGCTTAGTGGGGCCTGGAAGCGTATTATTAAATAAGATACATTACAATTCCTTATAAGGGAAACAAACACTAACTGATTACTAATGTAGCATAATCACAATAAAACACATTCCAAATGATTACTAATCTACAACTCGCATCGTAACAACAGCCTGATTACTAATCTAGTATATAATTACAATCACTCCCCCCTTGAATCTTTGCACCTGATGAGTTAATGAGTTAATGATGACGTCACCCTGCTGCTGCTCTATATAAGAACGGGAGACACAGCAGAGCCTCACCATTCTGGCGAATTGCTCGATGATGCTGGATGCAATTACCAGCGAAACGTCGTACTCAAATTGTAAATGTTGTGGCTTCAACACACCGGTGGGCTAAAGCAGTGAACTATTTGTCTTTTGTCAACGTGACACATTTTTACTGATTGGCCGTGTCGGGTGGTGGAGGGTTACGACACATTTATAAATAACGCGATCTAAACCCAAAAACGTTGATTATGAATTCATGTCCTAACCCCACAATGTACCGTGATCGTTTGTTTGATGCCATTCTGGACTACAGGTTTTATTTACATGTAGAGTATACGGTCTGGAAGGGTTGAGCAAATCATTTTGGAGCAGTTGAATTTTGTTTCATGACATTGCTCCATTCAGAAGATATGTATTTAATGGGAGTACTAGCCTTGAAGATCATGTTAATTAGTTAATTACATATTAAGGACCAGTGGGACGGTGCCACTCCTTATTGGTAGTCGATCTTATGACTTGAGAGCGGTTTGCAAACACGTTCCTAATTATAATACAGTAAAACAAAGTGGCAAACCTTAGACTACATTTTGAATGCTGTACATATTGTAAAACACAATAAATTACCCATTATAGTTCACCCTATATTATTGGTCACATTTCTATATAGGGTATCGAGGTATATGCTTCATACAAATAGTTGTTATCCGTTGTTATAGGTAATCTGAATAACCCTGAGGATAATAAGCATGGAATGAGGGTGGCTTCACTAATCTAATTTTGTTCACAAAACCCATTACTTATTTTCAGCCGATGGGCCCTGTGCCATTAATCAGCTTTCCCACAAAATCCCACGGTGTATGCACACACCCCAAGAGGTAATCTCTTTCCTAGTCTCATTTTTGCCCTTGCCATTTCCAACCCAATAACCATGATACTAATTACCACTAGCTCATATTATGAGTATTTTTTTTTTATATGGTACGTTGAGTAGATAAAGTAATGCTCAATTTGCAGAGGAACAACTTCAGTTGAAAAATTATATTTGTTTGCTCATATTGTGATTTATATTGTTTCACTGTACAATGTAAGCATTAATTGTCATTTATGAGTGGATTTCACAACTATTACTCCAATATGTTTATGTGTATAATATTTGATGATGCTTTGCTGTGATGAAGATGCTAAAATGTAAAAATCCCAAAGTGATACCAAAACCATGTACTCTAAGTCTGACACCAGTCATATATTTAATAAATGTTTGAATAACTTTTGTTATGAGATAACCAACAATTTAAATGGGGAAGATGTGGGGGAAGGAATTGTTATTTAGCATTTGGGGTGAAAATAATACCTCCTTGATGTCCAGTTATATGAAGAATAACTCATGAGATTGTATCAAATGATAACAAAATAGAAAATGGTATTTGCTCAATTTCCACAAGCCAAGGTTAAAACATCAAGCATACCACAGCATTCTAAAACATTGCCAATAATTTAGCAAATGCACACACTTATCATACAGAGGGTGTACGCATTGAAATATAGAAAAAATGCTGACATGAAACATCTCATTCAGCAGATAGGACATTTTCCAGTTTTGATAGTTTGTTTTAAACTTATTTCAACAACACACCTTTTATAACCATGATTCCGCTTATCAGAGTTATAGAATACTTCCACAAGTAGTGGTGATTATTATTGGTCTGCTTTGGAGGGACAGCAGTGCTGTGCTTCATGTTTTATTAAAACGAGCATGTGGCTGCTTCAATCTAAACATAAAACGGAGTTTTGAACTCCTTTAGTCATAGACTTTTTCTTTTTAAATCAATGTTGTCTCAGACAGTAGATTCTTACTGTGTATGGCCTTGAATCCACTGCACAGGAATACAGGCAATGAAGCCAGCATAGGGAGTCCTTCATCTCATAGCGGTTAAATAATGACAACGATCAGTGACATAATGCATAATATACTTACATGTGAGTGTGTATTGTTTAAGAATATTTAATAGTATTTATGTTTTACAAAATGTGAGATCATATTTATAGTATTGGGTCCAGTGTACTAAGAATACGCTGTGTTGTTTAATCGCCACAATAACTTACATCAGCGTTGGCATACTAATTGCATCCACAAAATACTTTGTATGCTGCAGAGTAATACAAAAAATATGACGGCTGAAATAAATGAACGTAAATTATTTTGTAATGTAATTTCCACTTGTAAACTTTTGATCTGTTCTAAAAACAATTAAATCAGTCAGAATACAAATACAATCATCATCATTTTTTATGATTACTTTAGATAAATATTGCATTGTTTTTATGAACATTGAGCTTGAGGCTGTAATCCATGATTAAAGTATATAGTGGTGGGCTCAGTTATCCTGGCACAAATAATAGCATGTATGTGTTGTGAAACTTGTAGCTTACATATGGCTGCACCAATAATATGTTGCCATACATCCGAGTCATTGTCATCACCATCAGTTGTAACTTTAATACACGAACATGTGATCAATTGTCACCGATGTCGTCCAACTTTAATTGGGTGACAGATGGAGCCGCAACACTTTCAAGGATAAAAAGACCCAATGCTTCTCACCAACAAAGCACCAAACCTACCTATGATTCATAGCACTTGGCACAACTTAAACCATAAATACAAGCTTGTAAATCAATGTTCAGACACCCTTTGCATGCAAAATATTGTAATTTATGCTGAATTGGGGCCGTTATTTAAATAATAAATACCATAATAATTTTCACCATATATTTCCTCTAATTTATTCATTATCTGTAGTTTTGAATAGCAAGAACAAAGTCAATAAAGTAATGAATTCAGGGAAAATATATGTTGTTTAATAAATTAACAGTTAATTAACCCTGTGAAATGTACTGTGGAACCAACTTTTACTACAGTGACACAGGATAATTTCCATATTGATTATTTTAAAGTTACTTTATGTACTCTTTGGTTCTTTCGGTAAAGTCACGTAGGTATAAAAATAAAATAAAATATGTCAAACCTAAAATATTTTGGTGCTGCATCAAACAGCTCAACTCACAATCTGAAGGTTGTGAATTAAACTAATCTTTCTGGTTCCCCTAAAATAAGTACCACTTTTTAGGAAGTCAGCAGTCATTATCCAATGTAGAGAACAGCCTCCATCATTTCAATGTGGAATTTCTACCTGTGCATCATCAACTGAGATAAGCATCACACTGTGTCCGTTTGCACAAATTGACGGATATTCCATATTCAGAGGAAATTCAGCTACAAAATGTAATTTTTTTAAGTGCTTCCAACCTACCTGCTTGGGCAACAATCAAACGTTACATGCTGGATGTATGAAATTAGGTCAAATAAAATGTATACTATAATTCATACTATGGAACAATGGTAACTAAGCTAAAAAACCAAACTCTTTTATTTTACCAGGTAAGGCCCACTGAGCGATATAGCTTATTTTCAGAAGCAACCTGGCCACAAATGATAGCTCAAAGAAGTGGCTTGTTATGTGGAAAATTATAGCAGCCAAATATTCTAAAAGCAAGTTTCTTCTGAACGTGGAGGGCAAAACCGGAGTACACTGAGAAAATCTACGCGACCACGGGGAGAACATGCAGACTCCAAATATACAGGTATCAGGGTCGGGATCAAACCCAAGACCTCCTGTGTACCAGGCCAGGGCGTCAACATCTCACCACTGTGATGCACCATGTCGTGACTTGCCAGTAGTGGTGGAGGTTGGGCGGGGGTGAGGATGGCACCTTGCCCCAGGCTACGACTCCCCTGCCTCCATGTGCATGTTAACTTAGACGGGCCATATGTGCCTCTTCCAATCCATCAGTCCATATTTTCTGAGTCATCCTCTGCCTTTTTTGCCTTCCACTAGTGTAAACCTCGTGTTGCCATTGATTTTAACTGGATTCTTGTTTGGTATTGAGGTAAAATTGTTAACAACGGAGATTATCCAATGCAATGTAAACCAAGGAAAATAATCAGATCTTAAAAAGATAGATAGATAAATATACAGTAATCCCTCGCCACTTCGCGGTTCAAGTTTCGCGGGCCTCAGTGCATCGCGGATTTTTCGAACTGATTTAAAGGCCTCATTATACCTGTGCAGTAACACCATCATCATCATCATTCATCATCACATTCATCGAACTGCACAGGTCTGCAGAGGTGTGGACTCGAGTCATGTGACTTGGACTCGAGTCAGACTCGAGTCATGAATTTGATGACTTGCGACTCGACTTGGACTTGCATAACAATGACTTTGTCCCACCTATGAGATGTGGACTCGAGTCATGTGACTTGGACTCGAGTCAGACTCGAGTCATGAATTTGATGACTTGCGACTCGACTTGGACTTGCATAACAATGACTTTGTCCCACCTCTGCAGGTCTGTCATCGTCGTCATTGTCATCGTCATTGTCATCGTCGTCATTACTGGAGTCAAGTCTCAAGATACTATTGTCATTGGTGAGTGTAGAACACCATAATACGTATCGTATGAGAGAGAGAGAGTGAATGTATAATATTAAGGTTTTATAATTAAATATATTTAAGTAAAATATATATATAAAGTATAAATATACATATTTTAAACATTCTGGTACCCACACACACATATACGGAAATTCCTAGGGGGCCAATCCTACTTCGCGGATTTTCACCTATGGCGAGGGGTTCCGGTCCCCATTAACCGCGATAAACGAGGGATCACTGTATAGACATTCAGAAGATCATTGCTAAAGGCTTTCATATAGAATCAACTGAACATGACCCTATGGACATCATATATCGAATATACTCTGCCCATTTATTCCAGGGAATTTGTTGGCACTGTATTTTTAGACCTAACAAAATAATTTGAGTTTAAGGCTTTCGCGACCAATATCCATAATGGAGGTTTTTGGGTTAGATCGCGTAAATATATTAATGTATCATTAAAACCTGCTACCACCCGACACAGCAAACTAGTGTAATGCGAGCGTAAATGGGGTTGCTGCTGGACTCTGGCCCAATCACACGACCCGGGGTATTGGGGGCGGAGCCCGGTATGGGGGGCGTGTGAGAGGGGCCGCCGTTCACCTCGGCTCCAATGGGAAGCGAGGTGAATGGAGGTGGAGCCAGCAGGGCAGTATGGGAAGGCCGGATCTAACGATCCAGAAGGGAGGAGTCGGGGTCACGTGGGAGAGAGGTTATAGAGGGGAGCCCGGAAGAGATCGAGGCCAGTTGATGGAGTGAAGAAGCAGGACCACGTTGGGTGGCCGCCGCGCCATCAGCCACGTGGCTGATGGGGCTTCGGCACACCGTCGGCCAGCGGTGTGCGGAGCGGGAGAAGGAGCTGACAAAGGAGCGTGCGGGGCACGCGAGAGGAGCATGCGGGGCACGCGAGAGGAGCGTGTGTGGCACGCGAGAGGAGACGCTGGTCCCTTGTCAGGACCAGCAGGGTGTGAGGATGAGTGAAGGAGCTGAGGAGGAAGCGCGTGCGCGTGGTGCGCGCGAGACGACGCTGGTCCGTGGAAGAGGCCAATGGGGTGCGGAGAAGAACCTGAATAAAAGACAGACGGAGACCAGCAGTGCCTGACGGAGTCTTTTATTACACTAGTAAAGGCTGTCACATACACCGAACATGCCAATTTGTCACAAGTACAGCACACCAGTGTGTTGGAGAGCCAAGCTACAACATTTACAAACTGAGTACGACATTTTGGCAGTAATTACAACTCGCTTCATCAGGCGACAGCCAGATTTGTGGAGAAGTCTTACTGTTTCGTTCCTTATATAGAGGCGTAGATGTGTTGTAAATAGCTTGTGTATGTCTGTGTGTCTCCGTGTCTGTGTT
Organism: Lampetra planeri; assembly: GCF_965212315.1. NCBI lineage: Eukaryota > Metazoa > Chordata > Hyperoartia > Petromyzontiformes > Petromyzontidae > Lampetra > Lampetra planeri. The sequence continues at coordinate 26,019,595 of NC_136107.1, forward strand.
TTGTCTCTCTTTCAAATTTAGCAATCTTTGGAAGAATGTAATCAACCAGGTAGGGTGTTGACTGTTGTGTTAGCCGACTCTCTGTGTTGTATTGCATTATATGTCTAAGTTTACTATGTTTGTTTTCTCATTCATTATTACCTGATGACGGTTGCTTGTGTTGCAATCGAGACGTCATATTCTATTATGATTGAATTTATTTTCTTTCTACGTGACTTCACCGAAAGAACCAAAGAGTAATTACTGCAGTCACGAAAGCTTCGAATCTAGTTTATAAGCAAGTATGTTTATCCATGACTCAGAGATAGTGAAAAAGGGCCAAAACAACACAAACAACGAAAGCACACGTTTTAATGGTGAAGAGCTTAATATGCACGGTACTTGACAGGCTAGTCACATCAGGGCAGCTTGCAGAAAATCATATCTTCACATGCATTAACCTTGCAACCACCACTTCTGTTCGACGTCTGCAAAACGTGAAAATGCTTTATCTAAAATATGTCACGGAAAATTACATTAAATTAGATACTCAACTGTTTTGTTAGACGTGCATACGAACACGGAAAGCCCCCCGCTAAAACAGCATTATTAGTAAAGCAGTGTCGAAATAAATGTATCCTTTGTTTTTATATAAAATGTGTTTAACTTAGTAACATTTTGAAGCTGCTTTGCCTCCTTGCCAAATGAAATGTAAATGCTCATGTTGCATGTCTGCACTCAGGGACGTTTATGAGACTTAATGCTATTGTATCAAATATTTAGAAAATATTTTTATGCTAACTTAATACTGTAACTGGCTCAAGCTATTAATTAACATAATCTGTTTTGATGTCATGTTTCAGTTGCAAACAACCTAATAATGTATTCGCTGAACTACCGCCAATGACGTGAGGTAACTGTTGCTGCTTTAAACTTAATTAAAGCTTGATAAGGAGTTGGAGTGTGCAACCAATATTGAAATCAAATCTTCAAAGAACAACTTCATGGACTTGGTATAAATACGGACATATGTCACAGAAGCAGACTTTGAAACACAAAATAAGCACGTTTTTCAACAAGATTAGTTCATGAGCACATTAACATATTGCTCGCTAGCATGACCTTCCGCTCTTCTCAAATACCAAAATGAAGGTTCCCCCATTTCCTAATTGAACGTATCCCCTCGCTACTGTATTTTTACATGTGATTAAAATTTTTGCAAGACAAGATATATTGTGAAAATTGTTACATTGCGAAATCATTGTGGAAAGATGTATAATCACACGATGAATAATAAACAAGTGTGTATATAACTGGAAAACACCTCATAGTGTGTATACCTCGGGCAATTAATGAAGAGGGACCACTATGAAATTTGATTACAGAGCCAAGGAAGACCAGGTTTGGAGTACTATGGGAATATTGAACTTAATGAAAGCAACTTACCAATGTGCTTGAAGTAATGCCGTGACATGATTGAAAATGTGGATATTGAACAATCTAATAAGGAATATTGAACAATGGCATTCAGAGGTAGAAATATGAGCACATGGATAAGGAATTACATGTAAATTAGAGATATTATATTGAGTATCGTTAAAATAAGTGGGCAGCAATGTTGGAAAGTTCTTAATCGAAACTGAATATGCCCAGGCCATAGTGTCTTTATGCAAAATTATCGTAATCCTTATTGGTAATCAATAATCCATGTTACAGAAATCCAGCAAAGCAGCGAGTAAAGGAACTGTGCGATGTTACAAAAGTTAAATGCAAGCACAACAATGTACTCTCGATGCAAGTACAAACAATAATTGCACTAGGCCGTTGGGAATGCAGTGATTGCCAGTATTGTGTGCAAATTACTTTCCAGTCTTTTATCTTTGACATGAAATAAGTAATCACTTAAGCATCTTGAACATTCATAGCAGTGTCAACATTTCCCACATTGGTAATTGTGCACACTCTCCGTAATTATCCTTTAATGTTTTCAAATTAAGTTTTCAGAATGCCCTTTTGGTTTAATTTACACAGACTGCTTTCATTTGGCACAACCATTGATTCCTTAAGTCATCGTTATGGGGTTTTTTTAGTTACCATATGACGTATATGAATATGCTGACATTTTACTTCTACGGAGCATGACCCCGATCATCATTGAGTTTGTGCTTTCGTTTTTATTTCCTTCCCCCACCCTCCCTCATTCCCAATTACATTCAAAGTATCACGTCATAGAACAAGGAACATATGCACATGTATTCAGAACCATCCCAGTGGGCAGTGAATTCTTTCATATCAGAAAATTACCCCTGACAGGTAATGTCATGAAACTACTTCTGCAGTGACTTAAATAGGCCTCTTATCCACACTCCAGTGCACAGAAAAGAGTGATCGCCACATAGAAATCCCACAGAATGGATTAGTTTCCAGACCTCGAATGTGCTAAATTAGGTAAAAAAGCAAATTTTCCATGTAGGCCAATGAACGAGGTTGGCGATGGAGTCGTGGCCAATAGATGTAACATGCCCGAGGGGATGACCGCCACTGAGATAGAGCAGCAATAAGAATAGCTTGAGTATGTAATGTACGTTGAACTTGTGTCACACCGTACGCAGCCAAACGTGCTAATCAGAGGTGTGGGCGAAGGACAACAAACTAAACACAAAAAGCAGTCCTAAAGAAATGCGTTTTCAATCTAGATTTTAAAGTGTGTAGTGGGCCCAACTGAGTCGCAGACGTACTTCTTAGAAGCAACACATTTATTACACCAACACGAATACACAAAGGGGTAGCTGCCCCTTTACCAGATAACAGCCTAAAGTGGTGGACCACCCGTCTAACTACACTAACACACTGGGAGTTAGCTACAATGGACCGGACCCTGGCTCGGGTTCCGGACCACGTGTTGGAGACTCTTCTTGACGTAGATCTTCAGATGACGGTAGTAACGCCGACCCCGGATTCTGTGGGGACCCGGCTTATATGCTCCCGGGTCGGGGCCGGCTCTGCCTTTGGCCCCGCCCACCTTCGAGAGAGCTCTGGCTCTCTCTCGACTCTTCTTGAGACAACTTTCCCCCAGACACGTGACCACCCCTTAGCCCCCACCTGTAGACTTTACCGGTCAAGTGCCTTCGGGGTCAACCAGAGTGCCATGGCCCAGGGTAACCCTGTCCCTGGGCTGATACACTCCGACTCCCTCCAGTAGGAGACAGCACTGTACGCCATGCGTGGTGCCACTGCTTTATCCCAGTGCTCACCAAGCCCTCACTAGGGCTGGAACTACACCCACCTATGGGGTGTCCGCGATGACGATGCATTGCACGCCGTGCCTTGCTAGAGCCGGCATTACTCGGTGACATGCACGATACTGCTACATACGTGACGTTCGCGATGTGAGTACATTGCACGCCATTTCCCTCTAGGGCCGGCACCATACAGTGACATCTGCCATGTCACTACAAGTGCATAGCTCCAGTGGCTTCCAAATTGGTTTAGTACGATTTTTCACACAAAAACTTGCTGTAAATCCCCAGTGCCTCTGAGTATTTTAAGTAACATTTTTAATCAATAAATATATAATAAACCACATTGTTATAGATTGTTTTACGAGTATGATGAATTCTCAGGATTTTGTGCAGAAAATAAAATCAGAACATGAGAAATGGCCTGGAAGCTCTCATAGGTCACGTACACCCTAGGACCTTCCAACATCCGTACAATGCTAAAGAAGTTCAATATACATACATACAAACTACGCAATATTTTACTCGCCGACTGTCACTTATATAACATTGCACATTGGCGCATTTAAGTAGTTTTGCAAGGATGAACAACTAAAAATGTAACATCCAATTCCTTGATGATTAGATGCAATTTTCGGATCCGTTGGAACAATTTAGATCAAACCTTTTAATTTGATAATTTGTAAGTTATTGTTAATGATTATTATTAATAGTTGGGAGGAAAGTTGTGAAATTATTTTCGATATTTGGAGGCAGCCTGTTTTAAAATGGCAGTTATATTAATTTGAAATAAAATTATATCCTTGAGTCTGCCAATGCATTATCATGGTGAGACAAAAATGGTGATGATTTGAAACGCTAGCAACATTAAAACTTAAAGGTCAAAATGTCAGTTTCACCTAAATTCAGTTTTATGGCCTACATTGCAACATTACGTTCACTTAGGCTGTGAAAAAAATGATAAAGAACACCCTATAATTGCTTGCACACATCACGACTAGTGTAAAGCCTTCACTACAAGGAGCTCTTGGAGAGGCGCTCTAAATGGTACTTTGGCCAATTCTTCCATGGTTGCCAGACTTATTGGAACAAGTGAAAGTACCCACACCTTACCCGACCGCATGGTGATGGTATACCCATTAACTAGCATTGACTTTTTATTAAGGATATTCCACATTCAGGTAAGTACAAACACTATAAATGTGGAAACATTGTTAGTATGATTACTGCAACAAGTATTATAAACCTAGTATATGGAGTAGCACATTAAAATATCACTTAAACAATATGTGATATATACAATATAAAAATCGCAAGATGCGGTTACCATAATTTGTTTACGACGATTAGTTACGTTCTTTATTAGGTCTGTTAACTTTCAGTCTTCTATGACATACGGATCATAAACATGGCCAAAGATGAAAATAAAATGGAACAAAGGCAGAAAAGTATACAAAAAGCATGAAAATATTACATGTGGGTGATTAGACGGAGGGACAGATTTATAAAGACAAAAGTGTGCCTGGACAGGACACATCCCTCGAAGGGATGATGCCCAATGGATGAGAGTGATGGTGAAATTTCAGCCAAAGGAGCCAACGTGCCCGAGAGGATAACCACCACAGAGATGGGGCAATCATATTAACTCACGTGCAGGAACGTGATTGATTGCGGCATTGAAGGGCTGCGGATAAAATCACGGTTCATATTGCAGACTTGCATTTATTCACTAATTTCACTGGGTAAAGTTTTCAAAATATGAAGAAGAAAAAACCTGACGTGCCGCAATGGGAGGGCATTTCTGTCTAATGCATTTCCTCTGATTAGTGATGACATTCATGCTTCATCAATGTTACCGCCAAATTGGAACTATAGTGTGAGCCTGTATTGTAAAGTATTTTCATTTATCGCACACGTACTGGCTATTCATGTGTATGGATTTACCCATTGTAAGCAACCCATTTTATGCTGGCTGTGAACGAGCAAAAAAGTGTAAAAGGTCAGAATAGACAATGACATGAAGTCATGCAGAAACATCGCCAGTTTTTGTCAAAATCATAGCATTTCATTGCAAATAATAATATTTAAGACTTGCTGTTTGTGAGATATCTAAAAATAAATGAATTAGAGATTACATTTTAAAAGTATATATTTCAGATCATTGCATAAGTAATATTTGTAAAATGGTATTCAAGGATGTTTACGCGTATATGGAATTACCACCACTATCATAGGGCTGTCAATGGAGACGACAACTCCCCAATACTAATTAAAGCAGGGGACACACCTTGTTTTGATGTCGTTGCAATGTCGTTGCAGCACTGATATTTTATACACGTGGGAAGATGTGTTGAGCAGGAGATGATAAGGCCGTGCCACTTGAGCACACACTGCAATCTCGAAATTCATATGTATTCTTCAGAGCAGATACATATTTGCTTCCAACATATTCGCCCACATCATGCTGCTGAGCATTGATGACGTAAGCAATATAGTAACAGTTAGCCTTTTGAAAACAAGATTAGTTTTTATAGAAAATGCGTTTTTTAAAACAGGACAATGCAAGCATGAAATGTAGTTATCTTCATTGTTTGAATAAATGTGTTGCAATAGACATCCTGGGTTTGCCACTGATGCACCTACTAACAACAACACGCAGATAAATATTGGTATTGTATGTCCTGAACATGTGCTGGACCTGGCAGTGCCATTTGTTCAAACATTGTTCTCAGATTAAATAGTGCCGTTTATGTAAGCATTATTCTCAGAGGAAGGAAACTTTATATTTTTTACGCTATCTAACCCAAAAAAAACTCTATTATGGATTATATTGGTCGCGAAAGCCTACGTGTTATATTGTGAATGTAGAGTTGATCCATATAATGGTCATTCACACACCTTGACAATAGTTCTGGGCACAATATAAGAAGGCTATTCATTTTGAGGGGTTTTTAAACCTTGTGGAATGTCCACCTATTATATTAAAACGTGTCTGTAAACTGAACAGGAGTAGCGGGGGGTTTCAAAGTCATATTATGCCCGTACATTGTGCAGGATTAGCAGCATCAAAGGGAGGGGATAGGGGTAGCATTAATAAAGGTGTTGCTAATCCTGAATAATGCACGGGCATAATATGACTTTGAAACCCCCCGCCAAACCTCCTACGCATTTCATAAGTAGTACTAATCACATACCTGCATTTCCCATAAATATGCTAAATTCCTCTTGATATGCAAATTATTTTGTCAAGGCGCCCTTCCCCCCTTCCAACCCAGCTTAAATATACGCTGCAAGCGTGGTGGTGTTTCATTCAGTCGCTGTCTTCCCGACAGACCTGGTCTTCACCTGAAGACGGCTGCTTGCGTTGTGGCCGAAACGTCGTGAGAATTATTTTATTATGTTTTGTTTTTATTATTGTATTACTTCCCTTCTACGTGACTTTACCGAAAGAACCAAGAAGATGAATCCCTGCAGTCACGAAAGCTTTAAATCGAAATTTAAATTGAACAGGAGTAGGTTTTCATGCAATTGGATTGTGGACAAATGAACCACCTATTTTTGCAGACCACTGAAAATGAAACAGCATGTGATCATTACAAATGGATATTATGACAGGCTTGATTTCTTTCATCATAATTTGCAATTTTAGTGAAAATTAAAGCTCTTTAGTAATAAGTCTAGGCTGATTTTGGATGGGGGTAATATGCTACGTAAATGTGCATAATTAATTGCATGCAAATGTTATTGTAAATTATTCAGCAAATTTAAATGCAAATGTAGCATTTAATTTGTGCTTGTATACATGCTTAACATTCATTTGAGTTTAAATGCATTGTGATGTTGAATACATTGCTTCCATAATTTTGAATTGTCGGAAATCTAAGGACACATCAATGGCCATTGCATTAAGTTGCGTGAAATTTCTGTAAATAATTACAGATAAGACTCACAAAGAGTTTGTTGGTTTGAGCAATGTTCCACTACAGTCATAATCAATCTCATGTCTCGAATCTGGCAGGACCTCTTTATTGGCATTGTTGTTTTTTCCTGCTGAATGGATGCAATCATTTATAGAGTACTGGCATTCTCGATGTGAGTATTAAGTATAATAATTTTGTATATGACGTACATGTGTGATATTTGTAATTGTCTCTCTCTGTTTCTCAGTGTAATTCGATACGTGCAATTCTCTATGATATTTATTTGTGTACTTTTCAGATGTATTTTCCATGATCTTTATAAAAGTCTATACTGATGCTCCATATTTCATGGCAGGTACTCTGCGCTGATTGAAAACTTTGTTTTTCAGGCATATCCAAGTATTGCTCTTCTTGATTAAAGTCTGATTTCCATAGGTACTGTAACCTGCTCTTGTTAAACCTCTTTTTTCATAGTTTTATTCTCAGACCACCTTCAGTACTTGTCCACAGTATTTTGTTTTGTTTTCCAGTTGTATCCCGAGAAGATATATTTTATTTTGTTGAGAAAATCTGACGTATGACATGTTTTTGGCTCAGCTTTATCTTCAACCAAACTTTGCAGCCCTCTTTGTTTTGCATTCGTAAATCATCTTGACAATACATCATAATTCAATTTATTATGGGCATTGGCTTCTTGAGTAAGAGTAAAATGCAGCCTTAGCGATGTTTCAATGTGTTTTTTACTGCCAAGCTACAAATCATTAATTGCCAGAGTAAGCAGTACATTTTGGGCTTCAGAAACCTTAAAATCATCACCCACTCATCACCCATTGCTGATTTTAAGGTCTAATTGTTAGTCCTCTGATTGCTTTGACACTAGTGTAGTGGCGTAACGCGCGCAGGGTTTGCAAACAGCAGTTGCATTCATGCACGGGGTTTCAAGTATTGAGGTCAGCTCATGATAAGCAGGTGCAGGCGGGTGGCCTGGGTGACAGCAAACAGAGAGATGCCACCAATTAGGGAAAGAGGTAAGTGATTGGCTGGCTGCAAATGCAAACGCGGGGTAGGCACCACGGAGGCAAGAGATAGAGGCGATAAGGGGGAGAACACGTGCAAACACACCAGAAAGACGCCGGCTTGATGAAGGCCATCTGAGGGCACTTAATGAGGAGAGGGATATAAGTGGAACGTGTGAGGCAGTTGGATGGAGTTGGTTGGAAATGAAGTAGTGAAGAGATTAAAGAGAAGTCCAGGACCTCGCCCTCCACACCTCGTCCACCCCAGTGGTGTTGGCTGAACCCCTGCTGGGGGAACGGGTGTGAGGTTGGAGGTGCGGGTGTAGGCAGGCTAGCAGTGGAGAGGCTAGCGCAGGGGTCGGCAACCTACGGCTCCGGAGCCGCATGCGGCTCTTTACGGGCTACTTCTTGACGATATGTACGTATGTACATAGATGCATTGCGGCTCTTGAAATACTGAATTTTGTACCGAATTGGAAAGAAATGGCTCTTCTTGTTATTTTGGTTGCCGACCCCTGGGCTAGCGGAATCTTTAGTCTGAGTGTGATAGGCTAGCGGGGTGAGAAGCTAGCAGAGTATACAGAGAGAGAGTCCGTGACAGGCTAGGAGAGTGGGGAGTAATAGGTTGGCGGAGCGAGAGAGAGTTAGCTCGAAGTAGCAGGCTAGCAAAGGAAGAGTTCGCGACAGGAGTACGTGATGTTGAACGGATTAAAATAGCCGTACCAACGGATTACCGTTGGTACGGCTATTTTAATACTGGTAGGAACCTCCTGGTTACACCAACCCACAGGGGATTATCCGTCCGTCGTGCAGTGAGAGGCTAGGTGGGGAGGGTGGGGCTAGGTAGGGAGGGGCTGGGTGGGGAGGGTGAGGAGGGGCTGGGTGGGGGGTGGGAGGGGTGGGGCTGGGTGGGGAGGGGCTGGTCACCCCGTGGTGCCCTTATAAAATTCAACGTTTAACCTACTCACGCCGGCTTGTGCTCGCCCTCACAGTCGGACATATTTTCGGAATACACCACGCCGCCGTTACCCTGGCCATTGACCGAGCAACCCAACGTTCCTACCAGCTCCTTCCGCAGGAATGTGTTAAACACAATAGACAGGAAGAACAAGTTCAAAGGGCTCGCATAATGCATAATGTACATTGCCTCAGTAACCCCCCCCACCCACGTGGCGCAAGAGCGCAGAAGCGTGGTCACCACATCTATGCATATATATAAGGAACGAAACAGTTAGACTTCTCCACAAATCTGGCTGTCGTCTGATGAAGCTAGTTGTAATTACTTGCGAAACGCCGTACTCAGATTGTAACTGTTGTGGCTTGGCTCTCCAACACACCGGTGTGCTGTACTAGTGACGAATTAGCCACGTTCTGTTCATGTGACAACCCTTACTAGTCGGCTGCGTCGGGTGGTAGCGGGTTTTAACGACACATTAATATATTTACGCTATCTAACCCAAGCAAGAACGATTTAGATGGGAGGGGCATGCAAGAGATGAGGAAGGGTGACTGCGATGGTGTGTGCGTAGGGAGAGGGGAGGGAAAAAGTGTAGGGGCAGGAGGAAGGAAGAGAATGGGCATTGATATTAATGTATCTGGCAAATCTTGTGAATATATTTTATACCTAGCAGATTGCTAACATTTAAACACTGCAATTTTCACTCAGATAAACGTTTTATTTTTTGCGTGCTACATACAAATCGGTCTCATATGTCCATGTTCATAATAGTTATAGTTTCAAGTGTTCGAAGAAGCGTTGAGGTGGATCTCATCTTCATTGCTAACCCTCAGCCAACAATGGGAATTTCACTTTCATATGGTGGAAAACAGTCTATCCATAGGAGAGGAGCTGTTGACTTGCTAGACGGTGGCAATCAAACATTCTGCAGCCAACATCACCACCCACATGAATGAATATATATGTAAAGGAAATTAACGTTATTTGATTCTCTACATCAGGGGTCCTCAAACTACGGCCCGCAGGCCACATGCGGCCCGCCGAGGACATTTATCCGGCCCATGGTCACTAATTGGGCTGCGCTTGTGAGCACTAATTGGGCTGCGTTGGTGAGCACTCATTGAGCTGCGGCGGCGAGCACTGATTTGGCTGCGCTGGTGAGCACTGATTGAGCTGCGGCGGCGGGCACTGATTGAGCTGCGGCGGTGGGCACTCATTGGGCTGCGCTGGTGAATGGTTCAATGGGCCAATTGACTGGACTTGCCCCCCAGGCCTAAGGCTGCCAGCCCTCCCCTGGCTGCTCTCCCTCCCTCAGCTCCCTCACTTGCCCCTCGGCTCCACTCCCAGTGATATTCCTGTGTGCTGGGGATGTACTGCGATCTGTGAACAAAACTGCAGGTGTAATTCACTTTTTAATGGCACCCACACCAGTGTGAGCCTGGGGTAAAAGCGGAGTTCCCCCAATCAGACTGCATTGATGGGCAGTGCAGTCTGTATGTTATTGCTGGTATATTGTTTTTGTAGCGCTGTATATATATTGGTATTTTACTAATAGCAATTTTGACTCCCTAGGAAACAATGATGTCAAGTAAGAGAAAAATTGACTCGGAGTGTAGGATATTCAAAGAACAGTGGACTTATGATTACTTTTTCATGCAGTACAAGGAAAGAGCTGCGTGTCTGATATGCCAGAATATAGTGTCTGTGTTCAAAGAATACAATTTACGTCGACACTATGAAACTCAACATAAAGATAAATATGATTGTTTGGTCGGAGAAGTGAGAAAAGATAAAATATTAAAACTGAAAAATACATTAACAACTCAGCAAAATACTTTTGTGAAGCAGAAGAAGCTAAATATTTCATCACTGCGAGCAAGTTTTCAAGTTGCCAAGCTAATAGCGTGCACTGGCAGACCATTCGTGGAGGGAGAATTTGTTAAAGAATGCCTTCTTTCTGTTGCCAAAGAGATGTGGCCAGAGAAGGCCGATTTATTTAGTACAGTGAGTCTTTCAGGACCTACAATTACACGGAGGATTGAAGAAATGGGAGACAATTTGCATCAGCATTTGCAAAACTCCACAAAAAACTTTCCTATTTTTCCTTGGCACTCGACGAAAGCAATGATGTTCGTGATTCTGCACAACTTCTAATTTTTATTCGTGGGACGAATGACTATTTTGAAGTCACAGAAGAGCTTGCTGCACTGCAAAGCATCAAAGGAACAACTACAGGAGAGGATATCTATGAAAAAGTTTGCCAAACTGTGAATGGTTTGGAGCTGAACTGGGCTAAACTAGCCAGTGTGACAACTGATGGTGCTCCTAGCATGGTGGGGTCTAAGAAAGGAGTAATTGCTCGCATTAACCAAGAGATAGACAAACATAACCATTCTCATCCAATAGCCATACACTGCCTCATCCACCAACAAGCGCTGTGTAGTAAATCACTGAAGTGGGACTCTGTTATGAAAATTGTGGAATCTTGTGTTAACTTCATTAGAGCTCATGCACTAAACCACAGACAATTTCAGGAATTTCTGTCTGAACTAAATGTTGACTATGAAGATGTTCTGTACCACACAGAAGTCCGTTGGCTGAGTCGAGGGAGAGTTTTGAAACGTTTCTATGACTTACTTCCACAGATTACAGCTTTTCTGCTTTCAAAAAACAAAGAAGTACCAGAGCTCAATGATGCAGAATGGAAATGGCACCTTGCCTTTCTGACAGACGTAACAGAGCTACTCAACAGTTTCAATGTGCAACTTCAAGGAAAGGGGAAGCTCATCTGTGATATGCAATCACATGTCAAAGCATTTGAAGTAAAATTAGGCCTCCTCATCAAACAAGTTAAGGAGGAAAACTTCTGCCATCTCCCCACAACTCAAAATCTGTTAGCGGAAAAACCATTGGTTGCAATTCCCAAACAAAACATGTGTGGATTCACTGGAAAAATTGCAAAAGGAGTTCCAATTTAGATTAAAAAAGCTTCATCTCCATGAACACGACATACAGCTTTTCCGTAACCCATTTACTATTGACATTGAAAATGTGGATACAATTTACCAAATGGAACTGGCTGAATTGCAGAATTATGACTCTCTGAAAGACGCATTCAAGTCAAGCAGCCTTCATAATTTCTATGCATCTCTCCCCTCTGAGACATATCCTCATCTCAGGAACCATGCACTCAAAATGGCAACCATCTTTGGCAGCACTTATGTCTGTGAACAGACTTTTTCCAGAATGAAACATTTGAAATCTCCAACCAGATCTAGACTAACGGATGCACACTTGCATCACTTGTTACGACTAGCAGTGACAAATATGGAACCGGACATTGACCATCTCATTAGCCAAAAGCAGGCCCATAGTTCCCATTGAAATACTGGCAAGTTCGTTGATTTAACTTTACTTGTTCTTCATTTAAAATATTGTATTTGTTCCCGTTTTGTTTCTTCACTTCAAAATAAGATATATGCAGTGTGCATAGGAATTTGTTCATAGTTTTTTTTAACTATAGTCCGGCCCTCCAACGGTCTGAGGGACAGTGAACTGGCCCCCTGTTAAAAAAGTTTAAGGACCCCTGCTCTACATCATCAAAATTTCTTCTGAGCATAAGAATCCTCAAAGCCCTTTGTGTCACACAGTTTTCAAGGTGAATTGTTATATATTTCTGGTCATAAGCTTCGGTGTGCTCTTCATATCAGTGTCATGCCAGGGCTAATAACAGTGTTTTTGCTTTCATCAAGGCGTTTTATAACTGAAAGCACTAATTTAAACGTCAAAATCAACGCTTAGATATTCTTGGGTCCTTTGGTGAAGTCACGTAGATAGGGTCAAAGAAAACAAACTACGACGTTTCGATCGCAACACAAGCGGTCGTGTTGTTTTGCGATCGAAACGTCGTAGTTTTTGGTTATTTTATTTTATTTGAACCTATCTATGTGACTTTACCGAAAGACCCAAGAATATGAATTCCTGCAGTGGCTAAAGCTTTAAGTCAAGATTCAACACTTAGCTGTTTCATGCTGACAGATTGTGACTTTGCCAAAACAATTGTATTCCCTACAGCACGTCTATGGGTTGAATTAAGTAAAAAAAATTCCTATCGAGTCTGTATTTTTATTCAGGAGGAAGAAATGCTGACAGGGTCAAGTGCTTCGTAGGAAGCTACTATGCCCGCCTGGAAAGGCTATAAGGTTGGCTCATTACCATTTGACACCTATTAAATGAAAAGCTTCTCAACTCACATCCGTCGCCCGTGCTGCTTTCCCAAAGACTGCAATGGAACCCTCAGCTCTCAGAAGCAACTGCCACGGCAATACTGTACTTGCTCATTCTAACTCGAGGTCATGTCACCCATTCTTCTTGCAATCACTGTACGTTTCTTTCATGCTAGTTAACATCGCAATATTTCGTGTCATTTTGAACTCCCATCACAATACAATTAAAATAGTATTCTAAAGATGCCTCTGCTTCTCATGAGTGAGCGGTTCCCGTGACTCACTTCACAGAGATATTATGAGTGCACGGGGTGGTCACAGGCAGAAGATTTGATGCATTTATGTCATGAAGAAATATATTTGTATGTGGGAAACGTAGGTACCAGGAGGGCTGAGCATCAGAGTTCACATCCCAGTGACTCAACATTTGTCTCTAGAGCCCGGAAAAGCCCATGTTTCAATGCGGTAAACGTGGTATACCTACAGCGCGTTCATCATGTCATTTTAATATAAAAAGGTGAGATCTACATTTGCATGCAAAAACACATTCGCATTGAAATGCTTTGCTCTCTTCAGCTATTAGGTCCCACGTTAATATTGATATCTGCTAATGTACTTTTGATACCCCTTCAGTACTGAAGTGTCAGCTATTTATGTTTAGTCATGTTAGTTTAGTCCTATAACCGTTTTTCAGGACAATCCAGCCATGTTTTTGCATTTGGGGGGCCGTGGTTGCGATGTAAATTCCAAATGAGTAATTTATGGGTATTTTTGTTTTCAAATTTGGCCCATGACATACGCTTGTGAGTGACATTAAATTAAAATATTTATTCATTTTACCAATACTTTCCGCTAGTTGTGTAACTATGACATTACACACACATGTAAGATGTTTAGTTATGTGTTAAAGTATGCATTGCTATGCATCTCACTTATCAGGCAAATAACCACGTTTAAAATAGCTGGAGGGTTTTTAAATACTCGAAGAATAAAGATGGGTTCACGATGGCATACGCTTGTGAGTGACATCACAGGATCCTTAGCATCCACTGTGAAGCAAACAGCATGTGCAGTATGCCCTCGTTATTACTACTATAATAAGCCAAGAATGTCTGTTTGTGTGTAACGCACGTGACGTCACTCCACATGCCGCACCCCCCCCCCCCATCATTAATAATCATGAGCGGGTGGATGTTTACACTTACGCAGGTCGAGCGGAAATAAAAGTTTTTTCGCAAATTCGCTTTAAGTTTGAAGTTTCTTTATTGAAAGTTAATCTAATAAATAATTATACGCAGCAACAAAGTGGATTTTGTGTCTTTATTTATTTCTTCAGCACTTGAGACAAAAGGTAAGTCTAATTTATGCTTCTACATTATGGTAAATTAGAAAATTTTCAGTGATTTTCCAGATATTGTATAGAATTCCAATTTATTTCAACCCTAGCGACCAAAAGCAGAAGAGAATAAAGTATCAGAGCAGCGAATTTGAACAAATTGAAGGTCATTTATATATATAGTGCTAGTGACATGACGTTAGGTGTTTTATGACATAGTTTCGTGCCAGAATCACTGCCATTAATACAATGCTATAGTGAACTGCAGTGAAGTGTTTAATGACTTCGTTTTTTGCCATATTCACTGCCATTAATACAGTGATACAGTGAAATGCAGTGAAGTGTTTGATGACATACTTTTGTGCAAGATTATCTGCCGTTAAATTGACACAAAATACAATTATACTCTGCTCAATTATTTCTTAAATATTACAGCTTCCGTCCTAGGACGGGCAAACAAGCTAGTTCATTTATAAACGTTGAATTAATACTTTAAGTTTTATTTACTTTTTGTTTATTACAACCAATTTATATTGGTGTTATGATAATATTTAATAGCTTATGTATGCATTTATTTAAGGATTTCGTAGGCCAACATCATTATCCGCGAAATTTGCTATTCACGAGCATATCCGGAACGGATCCCTCACGAATAACGAGGGAACACTGCAATTTATATAGGTCATACAACCACTGCATTATGCTGGGCGGCCACTGGATTTGAACCCTGAACCTCTGAATCAAGCAGCGCTATTGCTTGGCCATGGATATGCTGCCGTGTTGTAATGGTTCTCATACTGAACTTGTAATGTTAAAGTCACCCTTTCTATCCGAGTTCCTGTACCACAGGGGGAACTATGGGCAAGATTCTTAAATCCCCTTGTCGTATCTCGAGTATAAATCGGTGCAGTTGACTCGCAGGTCACGTGTGATGGGGTAAAGTGTACCGTAGATATTTCCACCCCTGCTGAGATATTGCCAGAATCGCAGAGTAGGCCAAATACCATTGAGGGCGACTCAGGAGATGGATCTCATGCAAGCCCTTCCTGTCAGCAGTGGCATGAGTGAGCAATTGCAGGGCTGCACCTTTACTATTACTTAAGTACATAGATTATATAAAAACTAAAAATGTAAACTATTTTTTGTTTTACCAGGTAAGGCCCACTGAGCTGCGTAGCTATTTATCAGAAGCGACCTGGCCACAAATGATAGCTCAACGAAGTGGCTTATCACGTGGAAATTTATAGCAGCCAAATACTCTAAATGCAATGTTGATTCTAAATGTGGAGGGAAAAACCGGAGGATCCGAAGAAAAATCCACGTGACCACAGAGAGAACATGCACACTCCAAATATACAGGCGTCTGGGTCAGGATCGGGATCGGGATCGAACCCACGACCTCCTGTATACGAGGCGAGGTAGTTAACATCTCGCCACCTTGGCTCCCAAAGTAAAGGCTACCTACAGGGGTTGTAGAGTTTATTGAAACAGTTGATTGAAACATGCGGTTTAGACAGATTTCCATTGCACTGTCATCCGTAATGTTTGTTGGCTGGTGTCCACCTCCTTTCATATGCTCTGTGTTGTGCACCTGGAATTGTTTTGTTTATAAAACACTTTTGGATTTTTTTTATCAAACAGAGAATACATGAACTGAGTGGACCCCCATCCCCCCAGCTTGGATTTTAACTCACAACCTTCATATTGTGAGTCGTGCACTCATATCACAGCCTCTTCTTTGAGTGTGCTAATTGTTTATCACCTATGGAAACGTGAACATCTCGTACAAAAAAAATATGTACGTTTTGGTTGCAAGGTTATTTTAATTTGTAACGGCACAACATTTTGATGATTTTTTTATACTTTGCGATTATTATTAACTCATATTGTGCAGTGTTGAAGAAGCGGGATGAGTTGCTTTGCTCATTAAAATATTTATTCATTTTACCAATACTTTCCGATAGTTGTGTAACTATGACATTACACAGACATGTAAGATTTTTAGTTATGTTTTAAAATATGCTTTGCTATGCATCTCACTTATCAGGCAAATAACCACGTTTGAAATAGCTGGAGGGTTTTAAAATACTCGAAGAATAAAGATGGTAATTGGTTCTTTACCCTTCTATCTGGCAACAAAACTGACACCTTTTTACAAGGAGTCATGTTTGCATAGACCGCAATACCTGCAGTCATAATACAAACAAAAGAACATAACTCTGATAATGTGCACTGTCCTTGAAGTTGATTGGTCCACACCCGAGACAGCTTTCCTTAGAGCCTAGTCTCATATGGGTTGGACCAGATGACGCCAAAAGGCGCACAACTCAAGGACAATGCACCATCAGAGTATGAGAGCTCGGGGCAAGCATCTACACTATGGGAACCTCATTTGCCAGTAAAAATATGATAATTGGTTCTTTACCCTTCTATCTGGCAACAAAACTGACACCTTTTTACAAGGAGTCATGTTTGCATAGACCGCAATACCTGCAGTCATAATACAAACAAAAGAACATAACTCTGATAATGTGCACTGTCCTTGAAGTTGATTGGTCCACACCCGAGACAGCTTTCCTTAGAGCCTAGTCTCATATGGGTTGGACCAGATGACGCCAAAAGGCGCACAACTCAAGGACAATGCACCATCAGAGTATGAGAGCTCGGGGCAAGCATCTACACTATGGGAACCTCATTTGCCAGTAAAAATATGATAATTGGTTCTTTACCCTTCTATCTGGCAACAAAACTGACACCTTTTTACAAGGAGTCATGTTTGCATAGACCGCAATACCTGCAGTCATAATACAAACAAAAGAACATAACTCTGATAATGTGCACTGTCCTTGAAGTTGATTGTTCCACACCCGAGACAGCTTTCCTTAGAGCCTAGTCTCATATGGGTTGGACCAGATGACGCCAAAAGGCGCACAACTCAAGGACAATGCACCATCAGAGTATGAGAGCTCGGGGCAAGCATCTACACTATGGGAACCTCATTTGCCAGTAAAAATATGATAATTGGTTCTTTACCCTTCTATCTGGCAACAAAACTGACACCTTTTTACAAGGAGTCATGTTTGCATAGACCGCAATACCTGCAGTCATAATACAAACAAAAGAACATAACTCTGATAATGTGCACTGTCCTTGAAGTTGATTGGTCCACACCCGAGACAGCTTTCCTTAGAGCCTAGTCTCATATGGGTTGGACCAGATGACGCCAAAAGGCGCACAACTCAAGGACAATGCACTATCAGAGTATGAGAGCTCGGGGCAAGCATCTACACTATGGGAACCTCATTTGCCAGTAAAAATATGATAATTGGTTCTTTACCCTTCTATCTGGCAACAAAACTGACACCTTTTTACAAGGAGTCATGTTTGCATAGACCGCAATACCTGCAGTCATAATACAAACAAAAGAACATAACTCTGATAATGTGCACTGTCCTTGAAGTTGATTGGTCCACACCCGAGACAGCTTTCCTTAGAGCCTAGTCTCATATGGGTTGGACCAGATGACGCCAAAAGGCGCACAACTCAAGGACAATGCACCATCAGAGTATGAGAGCTCGGGGCAAGCATCTACACTATGGGAACCTCATTTGCCAGTAAAAATATGATAATTGGTTCTTTACCCTTCTATCTGGCAACAAAACTGACACCTTTTTACAAGGAGTCATGTTTGCATAGACCGCAATACCTGCAGTCATAATACAAACAAAAGAACATAACTCTGATAATGTGCACTGTCCTTGAAGTTGATTGGTCCACACCCGAGACAGCTTTCCTTAGAGCCTAGTCTCATATGGGTTGGACCAGATGACGCCAAAAGGCGCACAACTCAAGGACAATGCACCATCAGAGTATGAGAGCTCGGGGCAAGCATCTACACTATGGGAACCTCATTTGCCAGTAAAAATATGATAATTGGTTCTTTACCCTTCTATCTGGCAACAAAACTGACACCTTTTTACAAGGAGTCATGTTTGCATAGACCGCAATACCTGCAGTCATAATACAAACAAAAGAACATAACTCTGATAATGTGCACTGTCCTTGAAGTTGATTGGTCCACACCCGAGACAGCTTTCCTTAGAGCCTAGTCTCATATGGGTTGGACCAGATGACGCCAAAAGGCGCACAACTCAAGGACAATGCACCATCAGAGTATGAGAGCTCGGGGCAAGCATCTACACTACGGGAACCTCATTTGCCAGTAAAAATATGATAATTGGTTCTTTACCCTTCTATCTGGCAACAAAACTGACACCTTTTTACAAGGAGTCATGTTTGCATAGACCGCAATACCTGCAGTCATAATACAAACAAAAGAACATAACTCTGATAATGTGCACTGTCCTTGAAGTTGATTGGTCCACACCCGAGACAGCTTTCCTTAGAGCCTAGTCTCATATGGGTTGGACCAGATGACGCCAAAAGGCGCACAACTCAAGGACATTGTTCTTTTGTTTGTATTATGACTGCAGGTATTGCGGTCTATGCAAACATGACTCCTTGTAAAAAGGTGTCAGTTTTGTTGCCAGATAGAAGGGTAAAGAACCAATTATCATATTTTTACTGGCAAATGAGGTTCCCATAGTGTAGATGCTTGCCCCGAGCTCTCATACTCTGATGGTGCATTGTCCTTGAGTTGTGCGCCTTTTGGCGTCATCTGGTCCAACCCATATGAGACTAGGCTCTAAGGAAAGCTGTCTCGGGTGTGGACCAATCAACTTCAAGGACAGTGCACATTATCAGAGTTATGTTCTTTTGTTTGTATTATGACTGCAGGTATTGCGGTCTATGCAAACATGACTCCTTGTAAAAAGGTGTCAGTTTTGTTGCCAGATAGAAGGGTAAAGAACCAATTATCATATTTTTACTGGCAAATGAGGTTCCCATAGTGTAGATGCTTGCCCCGAGCTCTCATACTCTGATGGTGCATTGTCCTTGAGTTGTGCGCCTTTTGGCGTCATCTGGTCCAACCCATATGAGACTAGGCTCTAAGGAAAACTGTCTCGGGTGTGGACCAATCAACTTCAAGGACAGTGCACATTATCAGAGTTATGTTCTTTTGTTTGTATTATGACTGCAGGTATTGCGGTCTATGCAAACATGACTCCTTGTAAAAAGGTGTCAGTTTTGTTGCCAGATAGAAGGGTAAAGAACCAATTATCATATTTTTACTGGCAAATGAGGTTCCCATAGTGTAGATGCTTGCCCCGAGCTCTCATACTCTGATGGTGCATTGTCCTTGAGTTGTGCGCCTTTTGGCGTCATCTGGTCCAACCCATATGAGACTAGGCTCTAAGGAAAGCTGTCTCGGGTGTGGACCAATCAACTTCAAGGACAGTGCACATTATCAGAGTTATGTTCTTTTGTTTGTATTATGACTGCAGGTATTGCGGTCTATGCAAACATGACTCCTTGTAAAAAGGTGTCAGTTTTGTTGCCAGATAGAAGGGTAAAGAACCAATTATCATATTTTTACTGGCAAATGAGGTTCCCATAGTGTAGATGCTTGCCCCGAGCTCTCATACTCTGATGGTGCATTGTCCTTGAGTTGTGCGCCTTTTGGCGTCATCTGGTCCAACCCATATGAGACTAGGCTCTAAGGAAAGCTGTCTCGGGTGTGGACCAATCAACTTCAAGGACAGTGCACATTATCAGAGTTATGTTCTGTTGTTTGTATTATGACTGCAGGTATTGCGGTCTATGCAAACATGACTCCTTGTAAAAAGGTGTCAGTTTTGTTGCCAGATAGAAGGGTAAAGAACCAATTATCATATTTTTACTGGCAAATGAGGTTCCCATAGTGAATAAAGATGGGTTCAACTAATCATATCAACGAGGAAAGCGAAGATAATTATGCCTTTCATTTGAATAGCACCAAGTGCCATACCAGCAAGTTTGTTGGATTAAAACGAGGCCTGCATTGCAATTACAGGCTTCTCTATCGCAAAAAAATGCCCACAGAAATCTAAAACAATTCAGATGATAATTATAGATCAAGTTGACAGCTACGTATAATTATACAACAGCTCACTTGCAAAACAGCACTAAAGCCAAAGGATAGCTGCATGTCTGGGCAAGGGAGGATGAAGTAGAAATGGAGAACATATGAAATAGAAAATCTCATTGTTGACCTTTGTTCCATTAGGTTGGTGGATTGGTAATGGGAGATGTGAACATTTCTATCCCAGGGCTTTTGTTGCATAAACATCAGTGATGATGTCACATCGACTAAATTAAAATTGTCTTTAAAATAACACACATGACATAGATGCATGCAGCTGCTCCAAGTATATTTGGTCACTTTTTCACTGAACTTGGCAGAAATTGCCTTCTGTCAAAAACATGAACAGCACACTTTGTTTTGCAAGCATGCCTTTTTTAATTGCAGTACAGTTTGGGTGACCGTGATGATAACTTACGTGATAAAACATTTTCATACATAGTTTACAAGCGTACGCTATAGATTTTGCAGGAATATGTCAGTGGCTGCTTACAGTGAGGGAAAAAAGTATTTGATCCCCTGCTGATTTTGTACGTTTGCCCACTGACAAAGAAATTATCAGTCTATAGTTTTAATGGTAGGTTACTTTGAACAGTGAGAGACAGAATAACAACAAAAAAATCCAGAAAAACGCATGTCAAAAATGTTTTAAATTGATTTGCATTTTAATGAGGGAAATAAGTATTTGACCCCTCTGCAAACATGACTTAGTACTTGGTGGCAAAACCCTTGTTGGCAATCACAGAGGTCAGACGTTTCTTGTAGTTGGCCACCAGGTTTGCACACATCTCAGGAGAGATTTTGTCCCACTCCTCTTTGCAGATTTTCTCCAAGTCATTAAGGTTTCGAGGCTGACGTTTTGCAACTCGAACCTTCAGCTCCCTCCACAGATTTTCTATGGGATTAAGGTCTGGAGACTGGCTAGGCCACTCCAGGACCTTAATGTGCTTCTTCTTGAGCCACTCCTTTGTTGGCTTGGCCGTGTGTTTTAGGTCATTGTCATGCTGGAATACCCATCCACGACCCATTTTGAATGCCCTGGCTGAGGGAAGGAGGTTCTCACCTAAGATTTGACGGTACATGGCACCGTCCATCGTCCTTTTGATGCGGTGAAGTTGTCCTGTCCCCTTAGCAGAAAAACACCCCCAAAGCATAATGTTTCCACCTCCATGTTTGACGGTGAGGATGGTGTTCTTGGGGTCATAGGCAGCATTCCTCCTCCTCCAAACACGGCGAGTTGAGTTGATGCCAAAGAGCTCCATTTTGGTCTCATCTGACCACAACACTTTCACCCAGTTGTCCTCTGAATCATTCAGATGTTCATTGGCAAACTTCAGACGGGCATGTATATGTGCTTTCTTGAGCAGGGGGACCTTGCGGGCGCTGCAGGATTTCAGTCCTTCACGGCGTAGTGTGTTACCAACTGTTTTCTTGGTGACTATGGTCCCAGCTGCCTTGAGATCATTGACAAGATCCTCCCGTGTAGTTCTGGGCTGATTCCTCACCGTTCTCATGATCATTGCAACTCCACGAGGTGAGATCTTGCATGGAGCCACAGGCCGAGGGAGATGGGCAGTTATTTTGTGTTTCTTCCATTTGCGAATAATCGCACCAACTGTTGTCACTTTCTCACCAAGCTGCTTGGCGATGGTCTTGTAGCCCATTCCAGCATTGTGTAGGTCTACAATCTTGTCCCTGACATCCTTGGAGAGCGCTTTGGTCTTGGCCATGGTGGAGAGTTTGGAATCTGATTGATTGATTGCTTCTGTGAACAGTTGTCTTTTATACAGGTAACAAGCTGAGATTAGGAGCACTCCCTTTAAGAGTGTGCTCTTAATCTCAGCTCGTTACCTGTATAAAAGACACCTGGGAGCCAAAAATCTTTCTGATCGAGAGGGGGTCAAATACTTATTTCCCTAATTAAAATGCAAATCAATTTATAATATTTTTGACATGCGTTTTTCTGGATTTTGTTGTTGTTATTCTGTCTCTCACTGTTCAAATAAACCTACCATTAAAGTTATAGACTGATCATTTATTTGTCAGTGGGCAAACGTACAAAATCAGCAGGGGATTAAATACTTTTTTCCCTCACTGTATATATTATGCATAGGCACACGTGTCATACAATATCCTGACACTATGCCAAACGGCTCCAAATATATGATTGTTAAAAAAGAACAAATTAATGCGTTACGTTAATGAACTATAACATATTAAATTATTTTATTCTTTTAATCCATAACATTAATTAAATTGTACGAATCAAATTGATATTTTCTCAAACCCTCCCAGTGGGGTGCGAGCATTTTGAGCGATTACGACTTCACGCGTTATCGTTGAGGTGGGGCTATGCACACTGCCGGGCTACCGCGTGCGACCTGAGAACAGCTGGGGCTTACAAAATGCCCCTCAACAAGGAGTTCCCTGCCTTCCAACTCATCGCACTTGCTGAAGATGACACCACCGACGACATCTTGCAGTTTCTTCAACAATGCCAACGTTAAGTTGCTGAGCCGTTAAATTACTTGCACATTTTTACGGAAATATTTGATGGCATTTCAAGTCGCAGCCTGCTTCAATACCAGCTGACAGCGATATTGTCATTAAATTTACTGCAATTTCCTATTTGTTCCTTCATAAAGCCTCAACATATGCCACAATGTACAGGTTGCCGGATGATGTGTGTACTGCATGAAGCTCGCCCTTCCTAATGGTGCAAAGTCCTTTAAACAGGAGCCCTAAATCTGGAGTGTTACTTTTTTATTACTTTTTTCTGATTGCAAACAAGACCTACATTTAAAATCATGTTGACCTGATGCCCATATATTCCTATTTTGCATATGCAGCATGTATTTTCCCATCAGCTATAAAGGGCCTTCAGTCCTGTTTCATAACATTGGCTGATGCAGACAAACTTTAAACCATTTTACCTGTTAGATCTTATCAAAATAATCTCATCAGATTCAGCAGTATTAGGTCTGTTATATGATGAAACTTATAAGGTCAAAACTGCTCTCCAGAGTGTGCCAATTTATAGTAAAAGTAATTATTTCACGCAGACAGACTTTCGTGTGATATTTATTTATTTCGGTATACGCCCACCCAAAATGATAGCGCAAATTTAGTGTTTATACAGTGACCATAATGGATTAATTTACGTATATAACATTTTAAGCTTCGAGTTGGGCTTTCCCATTACTTCAACAATATATTACTCTACATTTAATAATTTTGATTACTTGACTAATTGGATGGCACAAGATAGTTAAAATAAAAGGCTCACCTCACTTCACACGTGTGCCGCTGGACAGGAGGTTGTGGGGCGAATCGTGCTGTCATCCACAACATCAGCTGCATGACACTGGGTGTGCCAGATGATCGCTTTGTATTGACCAATACTAATACCCGCCATTCGCCCCGAAGTGATGGTGGCGTCACCACGGCGCCTGTGCCAGGCTAGGTGCGCTTTGAGGCCACGTGAATTGTCGAAGGCTTGCTGGCAGGAGGGGTCACAGGACAAACCCAGGTGACCACTTACCTAGCACAAGCGTACGTGCAAGCAGAAAGTCAACCAAGGCCTCCGATTGGTGCAGAGAGGCCTCAAGAGTGATTGGTCGGGAGGCGAAGTTCAAAAGGATTGGAGGAGAGATTCAAAACTTAAAAGGCGGGAAGCGAGGGTGGACTGCAGAGAGGACTGTTGACAACCGTTGGAGGAGGAGGTCGAGGATTGAATGAAGGAAGTGGGGTGAGCGAAGCTTCCAGAGAGGGTGCTCGGGAAGGTATTAAAGGGGACAGCACAAGGGGAAGAGACGTTCAACTAAATACGAGTTCCAAGCATCAAGAACGAAGCCCGAGCCGAGTGTTGGTGCTCTGTCAGATGAAGGCTCAGAGTAACAACGTGTATCGCTGTCACTACACCGTAATTGTAGATAGGGATTGGGATTTTAAAAAAGAATCCACATCTCTGCTGCCTTTGCAAAGACGTGATTTGAAGAGGAGACGAAGATTTTGGAAAAAATATCGTCCATTTAAGTAATTAATTGATCAAGGTCTGTGATTCATTGGGATAACATGTATGATAAGAGTGTACAATAATATCATGGAACATGTGCTAAATGTTAACCTTATAAAACTTGATGCGAAGATATTTTCACTGGTTTTGAAAGTTATGTTGAATAAATGGGGATGGTAAAAAATATATATGCAATTTTTTGGCCATAAAAATTTCAGGTTCCATATCTGTACAGAGACCCTCTGAGTTGACCTTGAGGGTAGCCTTGTTGAAGACCCTACAAGCTCTGCCAGAGAAGGAGAGATTGTGGGTGTGAATGCGTATCGACGTCGCTGCTGTAAATTCCTGCTATAGGGCGGTGAGAAAGTGCTGTGGTGACAGTTGGACATACCTGGGCAGAGACCGTAATGGAAGTCTTCGCAAGCACTTCTTCAACAGCACGAAGTTGCACAACTTTGTCAATGTCAATAAAAATACAATATAGATTTGAAGTTTTCGGGCTACTATCAAAGGTTTGTTCATGAAGCCATTCATATATATATAAACATAGACATAACTTCAACCGAGAAGATGGATGCAAATTGAGAAATTATTGGAAAGATGTTATTAACCAGGTAAAACCTCAACTGCTTTATGGTGTTGCCTTCATATCCGCATCTCCAGCCTCCCACTCCCAGCCCCGCCCACTCCCCCCCCCCAAGCATTTTGTCTGCTCGTCCTCTAAACGCTCTAGCAGCGCTCCACTTCCTCTACCCCACACCCCCTCTCTATCTCTCCTCCCTTGCTCCTCTCCCCTCTCTTACCTATATAGCCTCTTGTCAGGGCAGCCCTTTTGCCCACTTCAGCAATTGTTTCTTGCTGTGGTTGTCCCACCTGAAGACGGACGCTTGTGTTGCGCCCGAACCGTCGTATTTTATTTTATACCTACGTGACTTTACCGAAAGAACCAAAGAGTAATAAAAATACAGTTACATTTTCTCCACCGTTGGAGAAAAATCACTGTTTCGTGGATTTTGTTCAGACTTACGAAGCTGCATTGTAGTCAAGAATGGATTGTCCGTGCACTTTAACACAGCTTTGCCGTAATTTAAATATGTATTTAAACAAATGCTAATATTGAAAAATACACTAATGCTGTAGTTTAACAAAAAAATAGCCCTTTAAAATGTACGTGCATTTGAAATGGTATGGCACTGTGTGTCGATTTGATAAGTCTTGAGGTAGGAACTACTGGAGGACATCGGGAATAAATGGATCGTTCACTATAGTACGTTCACCCTTGCCAATGATGCAAATTCCTAAAAACCGGATCCCTAAATCGCAAGTGTCCAATTAAAAAGTTACTTTTCATGATAATAGGGTCTACAATTTTACATTTCTTTAGATTGTATTCATGTCAACTGGTTTGACCAAAGCGGAGCAGCACATTGACAACATTAACAGTACGGTGAGTACTGACAATTCAAACTGCCAAAACACTAGAGGTTTGTTTAACTATGATCATACTTTATCATAGGACATGGTCAAGTTAGTGTCTGCATGCATTTAAGCAGATAATTACATATTTAAATGAATGCTGCATTTACGTGTCATCGCGATCCTACCAAACACAATCCCATTGTTACAATAAAGACCGTTAGACTGGTTGTGTTATTAAGCAAAAGAAAAATCCACGACATGCAACCACCGTGTGTGTGGATTATTTGTATTAAAAAGTGGCTTATATCGCAGCATCAAACTATAAATGATGGAAGCGCAATCGGGTGTTACAAAAAATCTGAGCCAAAATTAAATTACGGCTGAAGCAAGAGCCCTAGGGAGATGTCTTACACGAGGGTGGGATTTGGAGAGAGCACATGCAGGGCATCCAACGAGAATCCTCGTCAAGGCCTGCTTCCCTCAGGATGAGTGCAACTCCCGACCTGAGAGACGGCTATTACCTGGCACAGCGAGCGTGGGAAGTCAACAACGTGAAACATGCTGGCAGACCGCACATCGGATTTTGTCGTGAGGTTGCTTTGTCTACCTTGCTCAGTAATGTTAAGCAATGTAGTTGTTATGTTTTTTAGTATAGTTGTCCGTTGACTTCATGAGACATCCCGACGAATGTTTTTGTAGCATAACTTGCAGTACTAACAACACCCTAGGTTCATGTATACGTCTCAATTGCTGCACTATTTGATTGCTATCATGTATGTATTTTTATATTGCAATTCTTTTGTTTGATAGTACCATAATATTGTAATATTCCATAACATATCTGTGAACCCATATAAAAAAGGCAATTATGAAAAATAGAGTTGGGTTAAGTAAGTGACTGTGATTTGAGTGGCTGCGTTCAGACATGAATAAAATTGTTTAGTAGGCAGAAAACGTTACGCTTGAAAAGGAAAGGGCATAGAGCTGGCAGGCAGTGAGACCACACCAATGAAATAACCTCTCAATTCTGGTTTTGTCCATTGTAAACACTGCACCTGACCTACGCAATGTGTAAAGAACCGATGTGGTCTAATTGGATTGAACATATGAAAGGGTTGAGGGTAACTTTGATTTAACCTCTGCCCAATTCTGTGCATTTCACCACTTTTTCCCCCTGGCTATCATTGTGTTCCCAAAGACGAGAAAGTGAAGGAAGTAAATAATCTTGATCCCTGCAGCCTGTTGTGTGTTGGAATTGGGACGTTTGAAAGCCTGGTGTGTCAGCGGGAGTGTGTGGGGTTTTTAGGTGTAGGTGGATGAACGCAGTGACCAAGAGGGTAGCTGCCATTCTGCCAAGCACGGTGCTGTTCCGGTCACTGACTCCGGGAATGATTAATCCGGAGAGGTTGAGCGTGACAGGGATGGGATGAGGCATCACTCATGCAGCATGTGGGTTCTCAAGCGAGCACTCCAGTCAAGCATCGGTGCATATCCCCTTTGCTGCGCTGGCAATAGGGGTTGATTGTCTGAGGGCCCCAGAGGCCAGCGTGAGTGAGCATCCCCCATTGACATGGATGGACTCCTGCGGTCTGCAGTTCTTTTTGAAAACTTGTCACGCTAATTTGTAAAATCGGCTTCAATATCATGTAAATGCAAAGTAAAACAAAGCATATTAACAGTAAACATAATTTTAAAAATGTTTAATTGATATTGACTAAGTGTTCCTTTGGGTGTTAATAAAAACATTAGATTTGTTTATACAGTGCATTAAAATATTTGTATTCATGAGAATACATTTTAACCTTTGCATTATGTAAATAAATAAGCTTGCTTCCTATGAGTACATGAGTCATGACATCTTTAAGTTTATTTAATTTGCTAAAATAATCGTAAAATCTATTATATTTGTTTTAGTCATCAAAATCTAAGTGACCTCAAATATACTGGCGTCTACCATAGGAAATGGAATTTCCACAAATCCACCACTGACTCAACACTGCCTCTGTCATCGCCAGGTTCTTAGCGCAATGCGCTTACAACTGCACGATCACTCCGAACACACTCCTTTGTTTAAGAATATTGTGTTGATCATAATTGAGTGCCAGCTTAACTACCCGATGTCTTACCCTGGACACCGCATTGTTTTTTTCTTTATCTATAACGCAACCTATGTTATGATCGCATATGCCATTGTTTTTTATGGTGTTGTAGTGTAATTGCGCTGGCTGGTGGACAGCAGCGACAACTGTGGTGGACAAACAGCGCACACGCTGGTGAGGGTGTGCACGGGGTGTGGGCAGAGCGGAGGAACTAGGGCAAGGGGCACGGAGGACCCCATCTGGAGGCCCCTGGAACCTGCTTGCGGGTGGTTCGAGAAGGGAGGCGCAGTAAGGGCGGAGCCAAGCCGTGCTGGTAGCATAAAAATTAACCCGTAAAAACAAAGTTTTTCACTATAAATCCTTTATATGCGTGGCATCGGTTTTATTTTATTATTCATTTCTGTTTTTCTTGAGTAAGAGTTTCGTTTTGATCACATTGGTATTTGAAATAAAATATGAAATTTTTTTTTCCTAAAAAGTGGAACATTTTGGAAAAAAAATTTCACGAAAATAAATTGTCACGCACAACGAGTCTGTGTGCAAAATGTCAGCTCGATTGGATCACGGGAAGTGGGTAAAAAACGACCGAAAGATTTGCACGGTCGTAAGCGTGCAAGCAAGTGAACTTAATATAAAGGCTTTAATAAGTATAACCCGTAAAAACAAAGTTTTTCACTATAAATCCTTTATATGCGTGGCAGCGAACTTAATATAAAGGATTTAAAAATATATTCGCCGGTGGAGGACGCGGGGATCGATCCCGCGACCTTTGGCATGGGAAGCGAGGGCGCTACCAACTGCGCTACTCCGCCACGGCCTGTGGAGGGGTTACGCTCTGGGCTCTTATACTGTGACGTTCAGCCAAAGCGATTAATGAGTTCTATTTGAATATATGTAAAATATTTTTTTTGCTTAAAAAGTGTGAAATTTTGGGAATTTTTTTTCACGAACATTAATTGTCTGTCACAACGAGTCTGTGTGGAAAATGTCAGCTCGATTGGATCACGGGAAGTGGGTTAAAAAACGAGTGAAAGATTTGCACGGTCCTAAGCAAGCAAGCAAGCACGCAAGCACGCAAGCAAGCAAGCGAACTTAATATAAAGGATTTAAAAAGGAGCAGAGAGTGGGAGGTCGAGGCTGCCGGTTCTGGGAGTGGACTCGTCTCGTCGTTGCTGTCGTCTCGTCGCCTTCGTCGCTGCCGTCTCCACTAGATATTGCACTATAAGTTAGTAGTTGGCTATCTCAGTCAGCGCAATCAGTGTTAGATGGCTAGTGTTGTGTACAGGCTAGGCTAAGCTACTGTGGAGAGTGTGTGGAGGAGACCGTGGAAGTTGTTTAATAAAGAAGGTGCCTCCTACAAACTGTCTCCGAATCATTGACACTACAGTATCATGAACATTAAGTGTAGAGGTAAGCAATTGATATATCCGCAGTTGGAGTGGGTGATCTGGACCATGTTGTGCTCTTCTGTTCATCTCATTTACATCCTGTTCGTGAAAGGGATTTCCCAAAAGACCCTGGTACAGTACATTATTCACCTATAAGTCATCTGTACTATTAGTATAGGCCATTGCACATCTGTGCACAATTGGAAGATTAGATTACAAGTTCAAATCTGGGTCAGGGGTTTGTTTACCAAGCACATCGTATATCCAGGGGTGGTAGCATATATATTTACTACTTTGTGGGATGTCAACAGTGGTTATCCAATGGGAATATGTAATTTCCACTACTGACTCAGGGCAACTAATGCAAATGAGCACTGCTACATCTTTAATGAAACATGAAATAATTTTGACGTTTTCAAATAATTGTTTATTATATTAATAAAAAAATATTTTTCTGGATTTCCAAGGATGCTATTATTTAGTATATACTTGGAGACAGTTTCTTCTTGAAGAAAACCCAGCACCTCTTCTAAGTTTTCCGCATTTAGAAGGTAGTCCCAAAGATGGGCATGCTTTATAATTCAAAAATTATTTGCATCTAAGTCGAGCATACACAAAAAAATTCCAATATGGCATTCAGATAGCTGAATAGAGATGGTTGAAGTCAAGCAGAAGGCGTAATGTTTAAGTTAAATTAAATAACAGAGTGCATTTTGTATGTACTATAATCTGAGAGGGCAAATAGAGGATAATTGCAGATGCAATATGGAATTATTTTTCAAACAATCAAGCCTGTGGAAATGATGGTTGGATAAATTGAATTTAAAAAGTAAAAAAATATTTCACAACACTACTCCTATAGCCCACCCCAATATTCACATTCATAGTGTTTTTTTCTCATTTAGTTATGGGATCTTTTGCCAGGCTCAAAGTATGAAAAATAATAATACGTTTTACCCTTTCTGGCAATAAAACAGGTGTTAAGATGTTCAAACACCAAATAGAAACCTTTTGCAAGGAATCAAGTGGGAACTTTTGCCTTCATAGCTGCTCACCTCGAGCTATAAATGATCTGTTACGTGCATTGCTTTGTACTGTTCGCCTTTTGGCATTCTCTGGTCTGACACTCGTGAGACTAGGCCATAAAGAAGGCTGTCTCTGGTATAGGCCAATCTGTTTAAAAGTTAATGCATATATTACCAGAGCATGTTTTGTTTGCATGTTCGCCATAAGTACGTGTGGTTAATGCAGCCATGATTCCTTACAAAAGGTTTCTATTTGCTGTTTGAACATCTTAACACCTGTATTATTGCCGGTAAGAGTAAAACTATTCTTATTTTTAATACTCAGTTTTAGCTATTGTTACACATTATAGCAATTCATTAAACCACAAGTTGAATTCTCAACAGCATGAAGTCATAATCCCTGCAGGATTCCTCTAATAACATTCTATTTAGATTTCAAAATGATACAATTTTGGGAAATCACAATGGGAAATAATAGCATAGCACTTGTGACATTTTTGCAACATATGCTTTGAAATCTCTTGCAAGTAATTAAATATATTTATCAATTCGTCCTTTCACCATTGAAAAATCCCCAAACCTGCCTCAATGAGATTTCAAACTTCAAATCTAGATTTTATACCACTAAGAACACATTGGAAGACATCTACGTGATCAAAAAAATTCCTTGCAGAGGAAATTTTCATCTATTTTATCCTGTCAGAATTATTAACACTGCGATTCCTTATGCTGTGACCATGAAACCAGATTCTCAATAACATACTATGCATGAGTGTGTTTATGTGCAAAGTAAAAATATGATTTATTACAACAAAACATGTTCATGTCCATTATTTAGATTATTGTATCTTTAACGTAAGTTTTCTAATTTATATGAGTGTGAAACATATCATAATGATGCATAATTATCAATGTTATGGTTACACTTCATAAATCTGGACACAAAACCCACATTTTTAAAATAAATTGTTCCTCATTCTTCCTTTGGCAAGTACAAGCTTCATATGCACCAGCAAAGAGTAGTACTTTTGGAAGTAAAAATTATTATCCGATTAATAATAATTATATACATTCACCTTGTTGGCATGGGACTAATTTCAGGAACATTTCTGTTCTGTTCGTCCCAGGAGGAGGACTGATTGATGCTGGGAGCTGTCCAGGGTACTGATTGTTAAAGCATGCAGGAATGCCCCATGCACATGGGTTTGTTCTGGTGTGAAGGTCAATTTTCATAACTGCCTCCTGCTCACTTCACTCGAAATAAATCTTCGTAAAATGCAGCTTTATTATTGATCAGTATAATTTAGGACATCGCTTGAATATTGTGTATATATTATATGTCATGCTTTGCCCGTAACTTAAGATCTGAAAACCAATTTTGTCGTCTGATTGGATTACTCTTTAATAATTATAATTTGCTTTTATCATAGTTCTTCATTTTCTTGGAATTTTAAAGTATTATTTGATATTTCATGGGACCTCCTTTTCCAGTACCAAAATATGATAATATTTCCTCCCTTTTTTCTGGCAAAAAAACAGGTGTTAAGATGATAAAACACCAAACTTAAACCTTTTACAACACCATTTGAGACGAGGCTCCACCGAAAGCTGTCTCTGGTGTGGACCAATCAGTTTCAAAGACAATGCATATATTATCAGAATATGTTTTTTGTTTGCATTCTGACCACAAGTATTGTGGTTAATGCAGACATGATTCCTTGTAAAAGGTTTGAGTTTGGTGTTTTAACATCATAACACAGCTGTTTTGTTGCAAAAAAGGGGGAAACCTATTCTCATTCATTGATATTGTTATTATCATCTTTCTATTTCGCTTAGAGTGTATCTATACTTGTGAGCGTCGTTTAACTTTTCTTTACAGTGCGATGTGATAGTTTAATATCAAAGCCGCTTTTTAAACAGGTTATTTTTTATGATGGAAAACTGGTTATTATTTTTATTATTATCTTGATTTTTATTTTTTAAGTGCAATTTCAAGGAAAACATACTCCAGTGAACTGCCTTCATGTTCAATGTTAAAAAGTGTTAGAGTATAGTTCGTGTGTGAGTGATATAGTTGTGTTAAGTTTTCCCTCAACATTATTTAAGCTCTAAAATGTATTAATGTTACTATCTCAGTCATTGTAAATTATAAAACACAGCTTCTGTAAGAATCAAAATACTCTTTTTTAGCATGATGTGCAGCTGCTTATTTCAGGCAAGGACTCGGAAATACAAATTCTGTTCACTTCAGTTTCAGATCTGACTACTGCAGCAGTCTTCCGTTATCTAGAAAGTTGAGTGTCATGCAATACTGATTGAAAGCAATAAATAATAAATAAAATATACACAACGTATTGTTAATCTGGTTAAAACACACAATTAACAAAAACAATCACATTTACTGTAATTAATATCATGAATTGGACAATATAAGGATGTGGACAAGTGAGACACTGCAACGTAGCGATTCTGTAAATTATATATCTTTATATTTAAAAACATGAGTTTACAATTGTCAATCATGTTCAATGTGTGCTACTGAGCATAATTACCTGAAGCCACAATGCTTTCCTAATGTTGTGAAGCCATACAAATGTCATGGAATGCAAACACGAAGTCAATTATAACAACAAACCATGACCCATATTTTATATTATATTGGCCTGAATTTTAATGTAACCATATGAGTAGATCGTTAAGAATTGGTGCTGTTCCTTTTAAAATGTTTAACAATAAAACATTTAATATGAATACATTATTTCAGTGCATTCGATTTATATTATTTTCACATTGATCAGTGAATTAAGATTTTCTATGGTCAATAACAACAACAGACATAAATATAATAAATAAAATAAATTACTCCTTAAGGCATAACCCTGAAATCGTCAGGCCACAGATAAATGGCTCTCATTAACAGTTCATCCTGTGAAGGAAAATGAGCCGTGCCATTTCCCTATCCATTTCAATTATCGGCGGAGCTATGAACCACTGATCCATAGCAGAGAGCCTTGTGGGCTCCACTATCATTAGCCACAAACTCATCTGAAATCCCCAGCTCACAAGCAAAAATGCACATCCCAGCCCTGCCCGTACTTTGACCTCTATAGCCCTCTTGCATGCACACTCTTGATTAATTATCCTTTCTATACATAACTTCATACATTCCAAGAGTACGAGACAAACCTATGCACAATATTTTGTATTGGGCCTTGCTTCCGTATGTGTTATTGTTATCAACATTTTCAACAGAAGGCAAATAAAGTAGGTTATTTTATAACTCAGATGTAAACTTGGGTTTTTATTGTACGTTTACATTTTTAGATTTTACCCCAAACTGATTAAAATCGGACAACAAGCCACGGATGGTGATGTTACTTATCTATTTCTTGGATCTCTGCAAGTCTCCCTTTATCCATGCTAGGAGAGTGGCGCTTTCCCACATGCCCTGCTATAAAGACGTTTGTCCCAAGGCAGTCAAAACTCAATTTTCTTAATCTCAGTGGAATTCTCAGAGCTGGATTTTTGCCAAAGTAAGTGCACTTATACCAGGCAGTCACACAGGCTCTCCTAAACTAAGGCCTAAATTAAAACACAAAAAGCAGTTATGAAAACCGTTTATTAAAACATTTAACAGATCCACTCAGAATGTATTTGGAAAGCAACAACATTTAAATCAGATGAGTCAGTTTATCCTTTTCTCTATGTTGAACTGTTATCGTTGTTCTATTGTTTGCTGTTGTAACTTGCTGACCTGCCCATGCTGGACATCTGTAAAATAAGAGCTTGCTAGCTCATCGGATTCCTCCAGTCTAAATAAAGATTCTGATTCTAATTTTGACCATAAACATGGACATTGACAAATAATGGAACAACAGCTGAAACAAATGTGAGTAAACATGTAGAGGCATCTGCTTGAAATTAACTGAGATACAGTAAAAATAACACGTGGATTACAGAACAGACACTAATCAGATGCATCATATTGACTGTAAATAAAAGTAGCCTGGGGCAGGACACATCACGAGAAGGATTTTTGCCAATAGACCAACCTGGGGATAAAGTGGCAGTCAATAGAAGGATCATACGCAGGGCCATGAAGGATGCTAACAACTTCCTTCGTCAAGCAGCCGACGATGTAATTAGTGACGGAGTTGAGACCTTCAACTCGCAAAGCTTCAGAAGAACCCATTCGATTCATGAATTCACACACTGTCGTGCCAGGCCAGTGCTTTGACCCCTGAACCAATGCAGGAATCTGAGGCATAGTCTTTACAGTTATTTGGAAGAACAAGTTAGTATTTAAATATTAAAACAAGAATACGTGTCAATACATAATCACGTTTATTTGCCTCTTTTAAAACGCACATAATCTTAACATTGTCCTTGTTTGTAGTTTACTATTTGCATTTGAAATACATACAGTAAGTATATACTGGGACAGATGTTTTGTTCTGCTCTTAATGCTTCCCCATACCTTGGCTAAAAGCCATTTCTTTCCCCACTTGCATTGAAAATGGTTTCAGTTGGATTATTATAGTTTCCACACCAGGTGTAAGTCGCTCCCTGTTGGTTCAGCCTGGTTATCTGGCCTCGTGCTCACCTGTCTGGAAGAATAGGGGCCACCGTTTCACTCTCACAGCACACCCCAATCGAGTGCTATCATCAGCCAAAGAAAACATCTGCTAAGGCCCTGGACATAATCAAATTATAACAAACGCAAAAGTCACATTTAAGTAAAACTTTACGAAAAATGTAATGTAAGGATGGAAGATGCAATGTAGGTGCAGCCACACGGAACTCAAGGTGGTGGTACCAACAATAATAGACCTTTGTATCACAGTAGATAGAGAATGGTGGTGATGATGAAGTCTAACTGTTAAAGTTAATTTACTATGAATGTTCTATACTGATGTAGAATATTTCAATTGCTATTATATTTCAATTATACCGTTGTTGTATAATAGTCTCTAGATACAATATAACATAACTAAGTTATATCGCACAATTGTATCATTGCATTTCAATAAGCATTAATCGTATTTTTTAAAGGCAAAAATAATAATAATTATATGCAGGCAAAACAAATGTTTGTTTAATATTTGATAATATTTGCGTATCATCACTCACATGTTTGCTCGTAACTACTCCTTCACTAACTAAGTCTTATTTTAATTACGACAAACACGTGTTTTTACAAATTGCCCATAATAATAAATAAACTATAAAGTCCTCAGACAGTACACAGACTGTGCTGTCATTAGTCAACGTAGTATTTTTATTACTTTTCAGGTCATTCACAAATATACAAGCGGCGATGTAACCAGCGCTCATCAGCGATGAATACACGATAAGACTCCGGTCCACACGCTAATGTTGCAGGTATTCATCAAATAAAAACTTTGTTCATGCAGTCTCTTTTTATAAGGCAACAGATGTGTTAACATCGTCTTGGACACAATGCACGAGAGGCCATGTTAATAAATGTACAAGCACACGTGAGCTTAGCGAGGAAATTAGCCAGCATCACTCAAGCGCCACGCTCCAGATCTCAAGCACACTATGTCTTGCTGCACATGCATAATTGGGATTTAGAGTCCAAGGAGGTCATTTCCATGGCCTCACAGTGCCTTGATAAAAACAATTGCCTTCCCTTAAGCTGTCAGCAATTCATCACTGAAACTGGTTGTAAGTGGAGCCTTGTGTGTGTTTGTGCTTTCTTGCTTTAGACATGCTTAAACAATGTTAAAAATCAAGGTGCACACGGAGTTCAAGATTTGTCCAACCTCATATAGGAATACATCTTGACACGCACACAATGGTTTTGCTGTACATGTGTTTAATATTCAGCCTGTTTACAGAAATCAGCCCTGGGGTTCATGTTCAGTGCCTGCAGAAAGCTCAGTGCAGGTGTTCCTCAAAGAGCCGGCAACACCATCTCATTTATCATTGGGATTTTGGCAGCATGCTGGCTGACAAGGAGTGGTTGTGGTGGATTTGGAAATGTCCTCCCTGTACATCCTGACTTTCTCTTTCCAATACATAAACTTAGTTAAACACAAGATCCAGGTCCGATTCAACACAGTACATAAAATCCGTGATCTGGTCCCGTCTGTAAAAGATGTGGTTCCAGACATACAGTACCCTGGCGTCTACAAACTAAGTTGCCTCTGTGGTAGCAGTTACATTGGGGAAACCAAACGACATGTCTCGGACCGCATCCGTGAACATAAAGCAGACCTGAAACACGGTAGGAAAAACACCTCAGCCGTGGCAGATCACTGTTACAACTCAGTGGGCTCACATGACATTGACTTCTCCAAGACAGAGGTTCTCTGCAAGCCATCTGGCTATCATGAGAGATTCGTTCATGAGGCGATCCACATATACAAACACAGAGACAATATCAACCGAGAAGATGGATTCTGGCTTAGCAATCATTGGAAGGACGTAATAAACCACTTCGGATCTTAACTGATTGTGTTCACGTTCACGGTGACTTTCAGACCGCGTTCCACTCACTGGCATTGTATTCTCCACAGGGAATGGATTCTTTGCTCCGCTGCAAGTTTTTCCCTCCACGACTCACCCATTGACACGACGGTCAATGGTACAGTGTATAATAACAAATAGTATAACATTTATATGCTTAATACAATGTACAAAGTAATATATAGTATCGTAATTGTATAGTAAACATATAGCAGTGTGATACACATTAGGGTGGGTAGAATAATACATAGTGTTATATTAAAATGTATAAGGTGATTTATAGCAATACAGTATATAATTTAATGTTGGGTTTGTCTATGGCAGTATATAGTACGGTGTAGACTCGTGTGATGTAAGAGAATACAGTTTAGATGGAAGCATATTATATAATTTTTACGACGTAGAATTGTAATGTATTACTTACTGTTAGTAACTCAGTTTATTATAGAGTATAGTAAGTATACTGATGATGCTATGTAGTTTATACTTTAGTTGTTTAAGCAGTTTATACTTTAGTTTTCTACGTGGTTGTTTAGTAACTGCAGCTACATACTATTAACATTCCTTTCCTTTGTTAATGCTACCCCCCTTCCCCCTCCCTTTGATGCTGCTAATCCTGCATAATGCACGGGCATAATATTCATTTGAAACCCCCCCGCCCACCTCTTACGCATTTTCCATATGCTAAATTCCTCTGAATATGCAAATTATTTTGTCAAGGCGCTCTTCTTCACACCTCCCCCCCTCCAACCCAGCTTAAATATACGCTCCAAGCTTGGTGGTGTTTCATTCTTCACCTGAGGACGGCTGCTTGCGTTGTGGCCGAAACGTCGTGATAATTATTTTATTCAGTTTTATTTTTATTATTTTATTACTTCCCTTCTACGTGACTTTACCGAAAGAACCAAGAAGATGATGCCTTGTATAAAGGTGTCAGTTTTGTACCAGTTTAAAGGGTAAAAACCTACTACTATATTTTGCCACTGGTAAAGGAGGTCTCATAGTGTAAATGTGTTCAGTTTTTTTATTTACATATTACACTGATTTACAGCTAAAATGCTTACGAAATAAATGTAGTCCAACTTTACTAATTCTGGGTCACTGATAATGAAAATGATGCTTAAAATTGTTGATTGGCTCTAGTTTTCAAGATATGCTAATAGGTCAGTATATACGACCCTTGACTTGGAAATGGCGGAGGATAAGTGAGTTATAAAGGGAAGGGATCTCAATTTAAACGAGAAATGACTCAAATACATATTTGGCCGGATCTATGAATAAATCTATGACTGGGTTTGGACAGTAATTGCTTTTTGAGCAAAACAATGAATGATGCAATCTGAACCTGGTATTGCATCCTACATGATATGAATCGCATCATGTTATTCCTGTAAGTCATGGATGATGCAATCATAATTAAGCTTACATCCCTCTGCTGAACAAATTGCCCTATATCAGCTTGAGAAATCACGGAGTGTCGTGCTCTCTTATTTGTCAGTGTTTGATTTTGCAAAGGGACATATTTCTGTTTAGCCAAAGTGAGCCGAGATCCCTCGTACTTGTGTGCACAAAGCAGATAACGTCTGCTATGTTTGTGGTGAAGTGACTTTTGCATCACAAAAGTGCAGTATAACCACTGTGGTTTAGATAGCCTATCACCTTTCTTTTGGCTGCAAAATTGGCGATCAGGACAAGATGTGGGCCCCGCACATATGCTGCAACACGCCAGTGGTTGAACAGGAAAATTAAATCTATACCTTTTGCAATGCCAATGATTTGGAGAGAGCCAACAGATCATATTAGCA
The DNA here is from genome assembly GCF_965212315.1 of Lampetra planeri. Lineage (NCBI taxonomy): Eukaryota > Metazoa > Chordata > Hyperoartia > Petromyzontiformes > Petromyzontidae > Lampetra > Lampetra planeri. The sequence continues at coordinate 26,058,534 of NC_136107.1, forward strand.
ATTGTTACTTCTTTATGGCGCCTCGAGTTGGGAAAGGTGTGTCAAAGAAGAAAAAGTGGACTGTGCATTATCCTAACATTCCATCAGCTATACGCCCAGTACCCCACGAAGAAGGACTGCTGGTTCCTGATGCACCAGAATAATTCTCACTTGAGTCAGACGAGAAAGAGGATGAAACTTATGGTCCTGAACCACCAAGGTCACATGACCCATATTTTCTCCCATCCTCCTCCTCTGAACCACACCTCATAACACAAGCTGAACTGAAAGACCTTGCCAGTGATTTGGAACTACCCAAGAGTAAGGCGGAGCTGTTGGGCTCCATACCGCAACAGTGGAATCTCCTGGCAGGTGATGCTTGGGTTACCATGTTCCGTGACCATCAAAAGAATCTCGTCCCATTTTTCTTCATGGAAGGTGATCTTGTAGAATGCAACAACATCAATAGTGTGATGGCAGCCATCAACATCGATCATGATTCAGATGAGTGGAGACTGTTCATTAATTCATCGACGATGAGTCTTAAAGCTGTTTTGCTGCATAATGGAAATGTTTTGCCATCAATTCCAGTTGGTCATGCAGACAATATGAAGGAAACCTATGACATGAAACAACTTTTGAGGTGCATAAACTATGGCCAACATCAGTGGAAGCTTTGTGGCGATTTGAAGGTTGTTGCTCTCTTGCTTGGTCTGCAGACTGGATACACAAAGTACTGCTGCTTTCTCGGCGAATGGGGTAGTCGCGAGAGATTCTCACTACATCAAGAATAATTGGCCACTCCGACAGTCATTGCAGCCTGGGAATCAATAAAGATGTTGTTACCATCCTTACACATCAAGCTGGGTCTGATGAAGAACTTTGTCAAAGCCATGGACAAAACACACCAGCTTTCAAGTGCCTCCGTGGAAAAATTGCAAGGTTAAGTGAAGCTAAGATAAAGGAAGGCGTCTTTTGTGGGTCCTCAGATTCGTGAACTTCTTCGAGATGATGCATTTGACAGTGCACTAGGTGGCAAGGAAAAGACAGCATGGAAAGCCTTCCAGTTAGTGGGAACCCATTTTCTCGGAAACAACAAGGCAGACAACTACAGGGAGTTGATAGAAAACCTCAAGGCATACAAAAGTTGCAACATGTCACAAAAGATACATTTTTGCACTCTCATCTATATATTTTTCTCAAAGAACTGTGGAGCAGTGAGCGACGAGCATGGCGAGCGATTTCACCAGGACATTGCAACAATGGAGAAACGCTATCAGGGTAAATGGAGTCCATCGATGCTTGCAGACTCTTGCTGAACAGTGACAAGAGATTATCCATTTAATGGATACAAGAGACAAGCCAAGAAGCGCCGAGTAGACACTGAATAAGGACTAAACTATGTACTTATTTTACATAATAGTTTTTTGCCTTTTGTTTCATAATACATTTTATTTATATAACCTCTTTGCTGATTTTTACAGTGTTATATGAACAGTACAGGTGACATGTTATCATATAAGGCAACCATAAACATATGAAAATACCTAGGTTTACAAGATATGAGTTAAACTCTATCTACACAATATACATAGACATAAAATGTAAAAATTTAAATATCCTGGGAACAGTAGCCAATCATTCTTTGGTTTTTTCGGTAAAGTCACATAGAAAAAAAATATTTTTCTTTTCTACATAGAAAGAAAATATTTTTATTTTCTACGTGACTTTACCGAAAGAACTAAAGAAAATATTTTTTTTTCTACGTGACTTTACCGAAAGAACCAAAGGATAATTCCTGCAGTCACGAAAGCTTCTAATCAAGTTAGTAGTCAATCAGTTATTTTGTCATATTTGAATTCAGCACATCAAAATCCATAATAAACAGCACATTTCATCTCTGAAGCAGACGACGACAAAAAAATTGTAGACTTATAATTATAAAGGTATTTTAGAAAACTCTCAGCACTTGTCACCCATGGAAGTCTTCAGGTCAGTGCTGTGCGTGGAATTTAATAAGGCAGGGATTTAAAGAAGGATGTCTTCAGGGTAAGACGTTGCAGAGGAGGCAGACAAAGGTTGTTACTGGTCTCATTCTCATTCACTTGTCACAGCCCATGCATATTCCAGGAAATAAGGGGAAGTGTCTTGTCAAAAGGGCACTTCCCTGGGTGTGAGGACACTTGTCAGGTGCGTAGCAAGAGCTCAGGCAAAGAAAGCCATCACCCCATTCTGCGCAGGAGTCGTACATACTTCTCCGTTCATGGATTTATAACGTTTATATTTTAAATATAGGGTTGTTTTTGTTGCCTTCTTGCAACTCTCACCTTTCTTAACATGTCTAGACAGTATGTATAAAATTCCTGTACATTCCTCACACTGATAGATAAACAGTACATTTACGTGCTGCACCGCTTATCTGGCTATGCACATTTTTAAGAAGTTTAACTTAGAAGTTACTCTGTAGAGAGTCCACCAAGCGAAGATTGAGATTCGACACTTTTCTTTATTCCACGTGAACTCATGCCGCACGCGTCCACCCCACTCCGATTCCCTCTCCGAAGCACTCCGATCGCCCCGCCTTTCCCGGTGATGTCACCTCTCTCTCCTATTCATTATGACTTCATCCTGACACTGTACCCTTAGATCACGTGAGTATTTCTACCCTCGGTTCACGTAATTATTAGTACTACATCATCCTCGAATAAACACAACCCGTGCGAATACAAGGGATTCAGAGTAACCCTTACGGTCGAAAAAAAACATTTTTGTCGGTCAATAATAAGCAATTTCGACTCAACCGGAGTCCTGAACTTTGTGTGTGGAGGTGTGGAATGCATGTATATACAGAACAGAAGGTGAGTGAAGGGGTGAAGGTGTAGGTGTTTGTGGTAACCCGGTTTTTGGTGAGTGTAGTGGATGTTCATCCTAGCGTAGTGGCGCATCCATGGTAGGCTTCGACTGGTCCGGCTCTAGATGGGCGGGGTACAGATACCATCGCCGGCATTCCAATCGGACCCATACACATTGGGGCCTGACAATTTACACCACATTTACAGGGCCCTGCTATGGATGATGCTGTTTGGGCGAGGTCCCTAAGGCGACCTGTGGGCAGTGCAGCTACGCACTATTTCCCACTTTGAAAGGCAGGGGCTTCACTCCTTTTTGCCTGGCCCGTTCATTTGCGGAACGACGAGCAGAAGTCTCCGCAGCTTGTACCACCTTCCTCACTGTCTCCCACTGCTGCATGACCCGTCGCACCGCAATTGGCTATTTTGCAGACCCAGCTGGGAGGTCAAAAAGCGTGCACTCGATGGGAGGGTCTGGCTCCCTACCATACATAAAATAAACCAGGGAGTGTCCCGTTGACACGTGTGGCTAACCGGTATTCTGCCAGGATCCTGCCTGTGTGTAAGTCCCAATCCATCAGTCTCATTGACCACCTGACATAGCATGGAAGTGATCAGCCAGGGGAGGCTCTGGATTGACTTCCCGCATGTGCACAGGCGCTGTGAGGCACGCCGCGTCAGGTGAGAGTGGTCGACCTGGGCGAACCCTTTGCACATGTGCACATACCTGGCTCGGGCAGACGCGATAAAGCATCCGGCATTGGTGTGCCGCAACTCCTTCCTATGGACCACCTCATAGGAGAATTATTGCAGCCTCTCAATCCACCTGGCCATTGGACCAGAGAGTTGGTCGATACGTAATGAGTATTGCAGTAGGGTTGTTGGGCCAATGACAGTACCCGGCTGCCATATGCTATCACCACCTCCCTGCCCGACTGCACCTGGGATAGGATCCCCCAATTCCTACATCGCTACCATCTATATCTAGCGTGAAGGGAAATTAATAATCTAGGTTTGCCAATGCTGGCGCGTGGTAAGGAGTGTCCACAGAATTTTAAAAGCCCTGTTCTTCGGTACCCCATTGAAATTTCTGCCCCTTATCTGTAAACGCATGTACGGTTTTGCAACGGACGCAAAATCCTGTACGAATCTGCGGTAATTGTAAACAAAGCCTATAAATCTTCTAAAATCCGGTACAGATACAGGGGTGGGCAATTTTCTTAACATACCACGTCTTTTCAGAATCAGTAGCTACCCCTGTTGTGCTGACTATATGCCCTAAATATCTGACAGAGGGCTTTGCTAGGTGGCATTTGTAAGGCTTTTAAAATGTGCTTCCCTGATATGTCAGAAAACCATTCGCAACCAGTGTAAGTGATCCTGAAAGGATCGTCCAAACACAATTACGTCGTCCAAATATATTGGGCAAACGTCCCATTGGAAATCCGTCAGTACCAGCTCCATGAGCCGTTGGAATGTTGCTGGGGCCGTTTGTAACCCCATGGGTAGACAGTTAAAATTAAATAACTTCTGGGCTGTCCCAAAAGCGGTTTCCTGTTTTGAATCCTCATCCAGCAGTAGCTGACAAAATCCGATGATAGTTCCAATGTAGAAAAGTATTTGGCCCCTGCTAAGGCATCCAAGGAACCGTTAATCCACAGAAGTGGGTAAGCGTCCACCATTGTGACCTTATTCAGTCGATCGAAGTCGCCGTAAAACTGCAATGAACTGTGTGGCTTTTTCACAAGGACGATAGGGACCCCCCATTGGCTCATGGATGGTGAGATAATATTGACCCTTAACATCTCGTCGATTGCATTTTGTACTTGAGATTTCTCGACCGACCTCATGAGATATGAATTTTGGCAGATGGGTGGCGCATTTCTCGTCTCTATGTGGTGTGACATTAAATTAGTGTGCCCTAAATAATACAGAACCTTACAAAAAATTTCCTAAAATTTTTGCAACAATGCCCGAAGGGCCTGATGCTGTAGCTCAGACAAGTTATCATCCTGCGCTTGTCATGGCTTCCAACTTGGCCATAACCTCCTCACTCACATGTTCAGTTTCATCCGCCATTATTCCTGCCTGCAACTTCTCTGCCCCCTACTGGCATGGGCCGCACATGCACCAAAACTGTCCCCCCATGTATTGTGACCGGCGTGGTTGCCGTGTTTCAAACTTGAATATAATGTTTTGGTGGCGACATAGGATGGTGTTCGCTCCTGCTAAGGCGTATTGATCCATGATCACGATGGGTGTGTTTGGTCGAGCCATCACCAGAGGTGTGCGATATCAAAGGGGAATTAATATTTGTACTCCTAGGGGTGCCGTAAGCGTCTCTTTTGCGACTGCCTGCACCTGAGTTGATATCCGGGTAGTGTTGTCCAGACGTAAGAAATTGAGACATTCCATTATAGTGAAAAATCACGTACGTATGAGAGTGGCTGTGATTGTCAAGAAGTGGCTCAGCAATCATTGGAAGGATGTAATAAACCATTTCGGATCTTAACTGATTGTGTTCACGTTTACGGTGACTTTCAGACCGCAGACCACTCCCTGCAGAGAATACAATATATATATTGACTATATATATTGTATTCTCTGCAGGGAATGGATTCTTTGCTCCTCTGCAAGTCTCCTATCACCACTCTCCCATTGACATATTTCGTTGCTTCCTCTTAGTACCTTTCATGCGACGGTCAATGGTATAGTGTATAGCAGATTGTATAATAATAAATAGTATAAAAGTGTAATGATTAATATGTTTAATATAATGTATCAGGTAATATATAGTATCGTAATTGTGTAGTGAATATACAGCAGTGTGGTATACAGTAGGGTGGGTAGAATAATACATAGTGTAATATTACAATGTATAGTCTAAGGTATAGGGTGGTGTATAGTAATACAATATATAATTTAATGTTGGGTTTGTCTATGGCAGTATATAGTATGGGGTAGACCCGTGTGATGTAAGAGGAAAAAGTTTAGCTGGAGGCATATTATATTTTTTGCGACATAGAATTGTAATATATGACTTACTGTTAGTAGCTAAGCTTATTGGAGAGTATTTTTTGTATATTGATGATACTGATGTAGTTTATATTTTAGTTTCTTACGTGGTGGTTTAACTGCTGCAGCTCCATAATATTAACATTCCTTCCCTTTATTAATGCTAACCGTACTCCCTCCCTTTGATGCTGCTAATCCTGCATAATGCACGGGCATAAAATGACTTTAAAAACCCCCCGCCCACCTCCTACGCATTTCACAAGTAGTGACTAATCCCATATCTGCATTTCCCATACATATGTAATAAAGGACTCTTTCACTGTGTCTCTCTCCGTTGTCCTTTATTGGGTTCTTTACACTTGTCCCACACGGCCCTCACTCAGAGCCTCTCCGCTTGGCAGCTCGACAGCTGCCGTCGCTCCCGTAGCCTTTCCCCACTCCGCTGCAGCTCCGCTGCAGGCTTCCTTGTGCAGTCCTTCAGCTGCTCTCACCGCAGCTCCACCACTGCTCTCTGTTCCTCCTGTGCCCGGTCACCGCTGGCCGACGGTGCCGAGTCTCACCGCGTGGCAATCTCGCCACTCTCCACCCTCTGCCCTGCGTAGCCTCACCCTGTCTTTATTCCCACACTCTCTCCCGTCTCTTCCGGTTCTCTCCCTTAAGAGCTTACCCCTCTCCCCCACGTGACCTAACCCCTCCCCCCGTGACGTCATATCCGCTAAGCCGTTTACGCCCGCATTACACCACCCTCCCCCGTGGATAAAATTGCAGCCATCCTCGGCTGAACAACAACAACAACAACAACAAGTAATGCGAGCGACCACAACCATCATACATGTTAGGACAACGAAGCATACAATAAATATAACAATAACAACAAGAACACAACAGTATAAATCAACGAAACGAAAGGGTCTTAGACCGCGTGCGGGTCGCCGGCCCGTCCCGGACGGGCGGCGGCCCCCCTGCAGACCGGGAACGCGACGGGGTTTTAAGAGCGACAGGATTAAGTCTTCCTGTCGCTATTGGAGGCCTGCCAACGTCCCGGTCCCGTATCCCTGAAGGCCCAGAGTCCGGGGTGTCCCGCAATCGTGTCTGTGGCGGGGTCGGAAGGGCGGCGGGGCTCGGCGTCCCCGCAGCCGTGGTAGGCACACCCCGAGCAGAGTCTCCTGTCTCCAGCAATGTCACGGCCGGCTTGTCTGTAAAAGGCACGACAGGCGCTCTTGCAGGGTCAACAGGCACAGGCAAGGGTGCGTCGGCAGCAACAGACCCTGGCAAGGCAACATCAGGAGATGACGCATCCGTTCAAGGGGCCACATATGGTTTCAAGCGAGACGTGTGAACGTACCAACGCCGAGATCCAAACCGAACGCGTGCAGACTGTGGGTTGGGAACTTCGATGAGGCGAACAGGCCCTTGCCATGGTTTATGTAATTTAGGGGAGGTCCCTGGCCGCACCTGTGGGCAATGCAGCCAGGCCATGTCCCCCACCTTCCAGGGGCACTTCCCCTTAGAGCGTCGAGCGCACCGTACGTTCCGGGCCTGGGCTTTGGCCGTAGCCATGCGGGCCCCTTCCCGCGCCTCAGTGACACGGCGAACGGTGTCCTGAATGTAATCAGGAAGAGGCTTAGTAGGTCCCCTCACTCCTGTTCCCAACTGCACATCCATCGGCGGCACGTTTTCGCGACCGTACATAAGGAAAAACGGCGAATATCCTGTAGACGCATGCGGCGTCATCCGGTATGCCGAGAGTACCCCAAGGATATGCAAATCCCAATCTGATTGTTTTTCACTCACCGTGTGACACAGCATGGCGGACAAAGTCCGAATTAGCCGTTCGACCATACCATCCGTCTGTGGGTGGTAGGGAGATGTCCGTATCTTTTTGGTTCCCAGAGCCGCGCACCCAAATAGAAAGGCATCTGTAATGGACGCCGCCGACTGGTCGGGCAAGGGCCAGGCCATCGGCCAGCGGGAGAGGTACTCCACCCCGACTAGCAAGTATTTATTACCTTTAGCAGATGGCGGGAAGGGTCCCAAAATATCTAACGTGACCAGTTCATTAACTCGAGACACTTGAATAGACTATATCGGTGGCACATATGGGTGTTTAGGCGTCTTCCGCCGGGCACAATCAGGACACGCGCGAACGTGACCGACAACATCTATTGTCATGCCGTGCCAAAAGTAATCTCGCTGCAACGTCAATAGGGTTTTCTGCACCCCCAGATGTAAGAGCGTGTCGCAATGCAGAGTCCTAATCAATTCGTACCACAAGGATGCCGGTACAACAAGACGCCAGCGTTCCTGTAACCCTTCCCTCCACATCAGCAGACCATCGCGGAGAGCGGTTTCCGGCGTACCCCCAGAACCCGGTCCCCCACTCTCTTTTGCAGCCCGACTCCGCAAGGTTGCCAATGAATCGTCTAGCATTTGTTTCCGAATCCACACAGCCCTTGGAAGATTCAAAACCCCATCAGCCGGTCCTAGCCCCATTGAAGCCTCAGGCACCGCAACTGCCAACGCAACAGGCTGAGGGGGGTGCTGGATCGGCGCACACCTATGCGTCCCGGACGCGCACGCTCAAGGGGATCGCTGCGGCAACCTAGAGAGCGCGTCCGCATTCGCGTGACGCACCCCCTTCCGATGATGAATTTGAAAGGAAAATTCTTGCAGCGTGTCCAACCACCGCGCCAGCTGGCCGGATGGTTGGTCCACCTTCAGCGCATACTGCAAGGCCGCATGATCCGTGCGCACAATAAACGAACGGCCGTAGAGATACGGTCGAAATTGGCGGAGAAAGTAAACAATAGCCAAAAGTTCTCAGCGAGTGACGCAGTAGCGGGTTTCTGCGGGAGACAAAACCCGGCTACCGTAAACCACCACGCGCTCCACACTGCCTTTGGACTGAGACAACATGGCTCTAATGCCCGTGTCACTCGTGTCCGTATCCAGAATGAAGGGGTGATCAAAATCCGGATAATCCAACGTCGGCACCGTAGCCAACCGATCACGCAGGCCTTGAAACGCCGCCTCTTCTGGCGGTCCCCAAGCAAATTTCCGTCCCTTACCCGTAAGGAGGTGCAGAGGCCTCGCGATCGTTGCAAAATTTGGAACAAATCTACGATAATATGAGGCGAACCCCAAAAACTGACGCACATCCCCCACCGTGGCCGGGGTTGGCCAGTCACGGACGCACGCCGTCTTGTCTGGATCCGTGGAAACCCCCTCTGCACTAACGATGTGTCCCAAATAGCGCACGGACCGTTGCAGTAGGTGACATTTCTTAGGTTTAAATTTCAAGTTAGCGGAACGCATCCTGGCGAACACCGCCTCCAACCTCAGTAAATGTTCGTCAAATGTGCGGCTGAAGACGATAATATCGTCTAAATATATCAGACATGTCTCCCACTGCAACCTAGTTAACACCAGTTCCATCAACCTCTGAAATGTGGCGGGGGCAGCATTCAACCCCATCGGAAGACAATTAAATAAAAATAACCCCTGCGGCGTACGGAAAGCAGTCTTTTCCCGCGAGGACTCATCGAGGGGAAGCTGCCAGAATCCCGAAGAGAGATCCAGCGTCGAAAATAATTTTGCCCCCGACAAGGCATCGAGGGCATCGTCCATACGTGGCAGGGGGTACGCATCTGCCACGGATACTTTATTAAATTTCCGAAAATCAACACAAAATCGCAATTTCCCATCTTTCTTTTTTAACCAAGACAACAGGCGCGCCCCATGGGCTGTTAGATGGAGATATTATGTCCGCAGCCAACATGTCATCCACTGCCCCTCGAACATGATCTCGCTCTGCCGGACTCATCCGATGCGAGTTCAACCGAATAGGGGCAGCGTCCCCTGTGTCAATATGATGGGAAAGCAGAGAGGTGCGTCCCAAGTCCAATTCGTCGGAACTAAACACGTCAGATTAACTCAGCAATAACTTACGAAGCGCGACACGTTGGTCCCCGGAAAGGGAAGGATTTTCCCCACACAATTCGGCGATCCAGTGATTATCTGCGGCCCCAGGGCCCGAAACACCGGCAACCATGACCTGGCTGCCAAGATAATCCTGAGCCGTAAACGCCGTAGTGGCATGTGCCACATCCGTACCAGCTGGCACACACACGTTTTCCGTACTTCCATTAAGCACCTGCAAAAATGGCTGCTGGTCCGGCCGAACAATAGTTTGCACCCCGACGAGCGCTGATCCGCCCGTTATGGTGGCGGATGGCGACAACAAAACCCCAATTGCTCCTTCACGGCCAGGCACAGGTTTTTGATATCGCAAAGGGATAAGCATCTGTGAGCCAGGTGGAATGTCAACAGATACCTCGGACAGTGCCTGCACCTAGCCGACCGGAGCAGGTCGCCCCCAGGGCGACGCAGAAATGTGATTTTACGACCCCCCGGTAATTCGATACAGTTTTCATTAATTCTAATCAGAATGGGCATTTTGGCCAAAAAAATCAGTTCCCAACAAACAAGGAACTGCAAGGGACCTCGAAATTAACACAATCCCCGAGGCCGAAACTCCCCCAATAGATATATTGGCGTCCACCTGGCCTAAAATGCCCATACTACCCCCGTTCGCCGCAACGCAGGAGTCGTAAACTGGACGCACGGCCTCCGGTGGGATGCCCAACAGATGGAAAATTACATCCAATATAATGGTCGCGGACGCCCCGGAGTCCACTAAAATACGCACGTCAACCCCTTGTATAGAACCAGGTACAGTGGACGAACCAGTAGCGGCCGCGACGACCCGCCGTGCCAATTTACGCCACTGCGTTACCGAGCAACATGGCCCAGTCGATGGCCTCCCGTTATTAACAACACCCGGATCGCGCGACAATGGTGATGAATGAGGTGTCAAGCCTTGCCGGGTGGCTGGTGCGCACCGACTTGCCTGTCCTGGAGGATCCTTCCGCGGCGCGTCTGCTGTCGAGGCCTCTTGCTGGGGCGGACCTGGGATACGGGCCCAGCAGTCCCTGGCGTAATGGCCCTTATGACCGCAGCGGAAGCAGTCGATGTCGTTACGCCGAGCCGCAGGCCCCCCGTCCCGACGCTCCCGCGTCGGCGGCGCTGATCGCGGCCCCGGTCTACTGCGGGCCGACCACTGAGCAGAGGCGGCTGTCAGCTCCTGCGGGCCCCCCCCGTCAGGAACGTACACCGCCTTCTTGGGATCCCAACCCACAGCACCTCCCTCGATGATGGGCCCCCCCGTCCACGCCGTGACTTGCTTCCAGCGGCGTAGATTGAACTGGGCATCCAGACATTTTGCGGCCGCCCGGGATGTCAGTTTTTCGTGCCCACACACCGGCATAGGGATCCCCAAATCCCGGGACAGCTCGAGCATTTTTCCCAAAATGAGGGGTTCGAGTAGGTCCGGCTCCGTCTCCGGGTATGAGGCCATGGCTAACTCCAAGACAGCACCCCTGTATGCCACCGGCGACTCCTCGGGTGCTCGCTGGCATTGAACAAACCGACGATGGGCAGCATCCGGTGGCTCGTATGCATCAGCCATCTCGTCAAAAAACTCCTCTCAACGTTTTCTTCTTCTCGGCCTTTATAAAACGGAAGAATCGCACCGACTCGTCGTCGAGAAGAGTCGGTAGAACTTCCAATGCCTCAGCGTCAGTCCACCTGGCGGAGCGTACCGCCGCCATAAATCTGCAGGCGAAAGCACTCCAGTCGCCACCGATGGAGAATTCTTTAACGGTAGTCAGATGACGACTGCGACTCCTTGGTGCGCCATCCTCAGCAGATGACTCATCACGCGGCGTATTCAAAATGGCGTCGCATCGCAACGTGTCCAAGATGGCGGCTCCCCGCCGCGGAGAGCGCAAGATGGCGGCTTCCCGCCGTTCTTCCCCTGCCACGCCCAAGATGGCATCTTCGTGCCGCGTGGCAGATGGCGCTGACAGCGCAGGCAAGGCGGCGGCCTGTAGATCACCACCGGCCCTCCCCGACGCCGTCCTCGGCGTAACGAGCTCGCACAATTGCGCCAGCATGATTTTCAAGGTCTCCAGCTGCGCCGCCATCTGTCTCCATCGTAAGTCCGCGTCCTCTGGCGCGGACGGGTCCACCGACGCGGCGACATCTTGGACTCCCGGACCCGTACTCGTTCCCGCACGGATCTCCTCCTCCATCGCAGGCAGGTCCACCGCCTGAGGAAGGTCGTCGTCGTCGGATGATGTAGCAGATGATGGCGCCGGAATATTCTTTCTTCTGAGCTGTTATGACATGCCGTTTCACTTCTGACACCAGTGTAATAAAGGACTCTTTCACTGTGTCTGTCTCCGTTGTCCTTTATTGGATTCTTTACACTTGTCCCACACGGCCCTCGCTCAGAGCCTCTCCGCTTGGCAGCTCGACAGCTGCCGTCACTCCTGTAGCCTTTCCCCACTCCGCTGCAGCTCCGCTGCAGGCTTCCTTGTGCAGTCCTTCAGCTACTCTCACCGCAGCTCCACCGCTGCTCTCTGTTCCTCCTGTGCCCGGTCACCGCTGGCCGACGGTGCCGAGTCTCACCGCGTGGCGATCTCGCCACTCTCCACCCTCTGCCCTGCGTGGCCTCACCCTGTCTTTATTCCCACACTCTCTCCCGTCTCTTCCGGTTCTCTCCCTTAAGAGCTTACCCCTCTCCCCCACGTGACCTAACCCCTCCCCCCGTGACGTCATATCCGCTAAGCCGTTTACGCCCGCATTACACATATGCTAAATTCCTATTGATATGCAAATTCCTTTGTCAAGGCGCTCTTCCCCCTCCAACCCAACTTAAATACGCTTTCAAGCCTGGTGGTGTTCATTGAGACACTGTCTTTCCGACAGACCTGTTCTTCACCTGAGGACGGCTGCTTGCGTTGTGGCCGAAACGTCGTGAGAATTATTTTATGATTTTTATTTTTATTATTTTATTATTTCCCTTCTACGTGACTTTACCGAAAGAACCAAGAAGATGAATCCCTGCAGTCACAAAAGCTTTAAATCGAAATATACCCCGTCATTTTCTTTTAGTTCGGGGAGCTGTTCTGACCCCGTCTGCAGACCGTGCTGTCTCCGGATCGCGACTGTCCGGGGCACTGGGAGTAGTGTGACAATTCTCCCCTTTTTCACTGGGATCTCTGTCGAGGTTCTTCTTGTTGCTATGTCGAGGCATATTTTTTATCCTTCCGCTGCTACCAGTTGTAGAGAGTCCACCAGGCGAAGATTAAGAATAGACACTTTTCTTCATTCCGGGTGAACTCATGCCACACGCATCCACCCTACTCTAATTCCCTCTCTGAAGCACCCGGATCGCCCCGCCTCTCCCGGTGACATCACCTCTCTATTCCTTTCCTCGTGACGTCATCCTGACACTCTACCCTTGGATCATGTGAGCATTTTTACCCTCAGATCACGTAAGTATCGGCACTACAACTCCATCAATCATGCTTGTAGGCTGTTTTGATAGCCTACATAAGGTATCTCAATGGATATGACACTTGAGGTGTAGCCATGAAGGTTCCTTTCTGCCTACCTGGTGATTTCACCTCACCATAGTTTATGTTAACCGAATTAGTTCTGTTATGGGACATTTTTTCTCATCTTGGATGATGCTGAATAATAACTGTAACATCTTATTATAACTAAAAACACAGTTGTACAGGAACACGTGCAAGGCTTGCTCGAAATATCATGGGGATTTTTGATTTACATAATTGGCAACACTGAACCGCAATGCAAATAATTTTAACACAGCTCCCATGAGGGTTGCACGTAACAAGATTGTGATGTGCCACTATTTTGCAGGCTTCCTTTTAACCCAGCTCATGGACCGTCTGATTACAGCTGTCCAAATAAACTGATGTCTCTAAGAGCCTTACGGATGGAAAGAGTTAAAATACACTCTGCCTGAACCTGACACAATAGAGCGTATCTTCAGAGTGACACTCATTACATTACTGTGAAGGGAAAGTATTTGACTTAGCATTGAGATGCCATGTCAAATCCTGGTCGGGAGGGGATTTCATTTATAATTGTTATTTTGGGGTCAATAGAATAATTCGTACCTTCTAGAATGTCAACCATGGTTGCCCTATGGATAGACTGGTCACCACTGTATCAAGGCTGTCAATGCATAGCAGAGCCGTTACATCCATTCACAGGGCGTGGGGACATGTCAGAGAGAGGAGCAGAGGCAAGGCAATGATTAGTTGAGAGGAGGGGCAGGGGAGATAATAGGGGGAGAGAGGGAGGACAAGATGGCGATCGAAACTGGGAGATCCACGTGTGAATAAAGGGAGACCTTCTCCCTATGTTGAGCCTCTATGTTCCTTCTTACACATAAAAGCACTCTCCACGTACAAAACCTGTATAAGAATGGAGACAGACTAAGTCTTCAATCAATTGACACATTCACAAATGTATGTATGAGGGGTTATAAAGACCCTTTAATAGTATCCAAGATGGAATGCTGATTTCTAAATACATTTTAAAAATGATCGATACAAATAACTTCAACCGTGATGATGGGTACAAACTGAGTAATCATTGGATAGATGTTATAACCATGTAAAAAAGATTTAACTACACATATTTGTACCATCTTATTTGACAGGTACTTTTCTACTTTACCGAGTGTTGACATCCCCAACGTTTAACAGTATTGCTTTTTTGTATTTGGATTCTCAACAACACCGGTTTAGGTCGAGGTACACCGATTGTTTTCTTGCACATGACGACATTGGCCAATTTATCTTGTAGCCCCGTTTTCTTGCACATGACGACGTTGGCCAATTTCTCTTGTAGCCCCGCCCACCACCCCCACGTTCCATTCCCTGGTTACCACATTCAGATAAGCCCCTCCCCCCTTAACTTGTATTTAAGGGCTGGTCTTTTGGAATTTTTCCTCACTTGATGCAGTAATTTTAGCTGTGACGGTCCCACCTGATGCCTCCGAAACGTCGTGATTTATTATTTTATTTCTATTATTACTTCTATTATTTTTATTTTTTACCTACGTGACTTCACCGAAAAAGCCTACGAGTATGAATCCTTGCAGTCATGAAAGCTTCAAATCTATAATTCATTGACTAACCATGTTTATTTCTTATGTGTTTACAATGTTCGTATCTTTATGTATTAATATCCATTGTTTACATTTCATAAAGTACGTTTTTTCAGTGAAAATTTACTTTCAATGCTGTTGGAACAAATTAAGCCTTTAATGTGCATTTCCTTTTCTCGCTTAACGACCAAATCACTTAACGGCCGGTTTCGTGGAACCAATTACTGTCGTTATGAGAGGTTCTACTGTATCCCAATGGCTCAATGTGTTCACGATCTCACAATCCTGCCTTCCAAAATGCGGAATTACAGATACAAACCACCACACCCAAACACTATGTATGTCAGTCGTGCATCAGTTCTTGTGCATAATCTAACACGACTGGGAATTAAAACGTAATCTTTTTAACAAAGGAGGTGATACATTTGTAATAAAATACTTCCTCGGCAATGCTTGTCTGGTGCTTATTTTATTTCACGATAGTACAGCACAGCTTCGCTTCCCCTCTCCGATGGTTTCCCTCTTCCAACCCAATGGACGAGGCGCCTCTCTCTCTCTCCGCGCTCCCACGAGGCTCACTCCGCTCTCCTGGCCTCGCCGCTGGCTGACGGCGCGCTGGGAGCGGAGGTGAGCTCCGAGGGAGGACCCGCCACATGGCCCGTGGCGAGGATTAGATGTGCAGCGACGCGGCCCGGAACCCAGGCTCCCCACACCGACCTCGAGACTTGCCCCAATCTCCCTTATATCCTACTCGGCAGAGCTAAGCCCCGCCTCTGGCCACACCCCCTCGGGGAACCTTCTCGAGGATTCCCGAACCTCTGCCAGCAACCCCGCCCATCCTCTCTGGCCCGATAATATCACCCTTTAGGATTGGATGCCGATGACATCATGGTGCCCGTACCCATTACCCTCTAGTACCCCCTAGATGGCGCTTTCTCATTACACATTTATACAGTCTACGTAGTTAGCTTTGCAATTCAAATTAAATGCACACAAATTGGTATGTTATTTACAATTACACCATCTAAGTAACGTTCGATGTAATTTCATGGAATATAGTGACAAATGCAACATTATCCCAAGGAGGCAAACGAAGTGGACATACAAACACATACATGGCAGAAGGGAAACCTTGAGGCTGGGGCATTATACTCTTGGTCCAAGGTTCATAGTTTCAAGTCTCCTTTGGTTCTCAAACAATATACCGTAGGAAGACTGTCAAATATGCAGGCTGTCAGATAAGCTTTTGGAAGATTAGTGAACCTATGTAACAGGTCACCTGCTCTAGGCTAATTAAAGAGCACAACATGTAACTTTACAGATTCTGTAGAGTTATAAATTCCAGTGTAGAATTCAGTGACAATTCTTATGGGGAAACTTTCACGGGGTCTGCATTGCTTCCTGAGAAAATTATCATTAGAATAAGGATATAGAATAAACATCCATATATAAGTAATAGCGGTAAGTACCCGGCGTTGCCCGGGCAAAAAATGCAGACAGACGTAGTTATACAGAGTTACACACACAAATCGGCTCACACATACATACATAGACTGAACAAAAATCGCCATTTGCCACTAAGTGGCGGTGACATCACCACAACGCTTGTGCCAGGCTATGTGCACCTTGATGCCACGTGAAGTGTCGAACGCCCACTGGCAGGAGGTGACAGGGCAAAGCCAGATGGCACAGGTGGACTGACTGAGACGACTGGCTGATGCACCACCTGTGACCCCTACTGTGTCAACTTGCTGTGCTTTAGCCACCCGGCGCTTCGCTCGTTGTTGTGAGCGTCGCTCCTCGGCCCTCCGTTGTTGTTGGAGGGCGACTGCCTCCAACTGCCCAGTAGCGTCCTTCAGGAGGCTCCTCCACAGAGGCCGATCCTGACACGGCTGGTACCAGTCATCGGCAAGTTGACTCAGCTCCACGTCCTCCTGTACCACATCACTCCATGTCTTCTGTAGCCCGTGCCAGGCCGTTTAGCCCCCTCGATCCGGCCGAACAAAAGATGTTTAGGCATGTGGTGGCTGGGCATGCGGGCTACATGACTCAGGCAACGCAGCCTTACCTGGCAGAGGAGCTCAACGATGGGACGTTGTCCACATCTTTCAAGGATTTGTGAGCTCCTCACACAATGCAGCCTGGTTAAATCCAGGATGGATCGTAGGCAGGCCATCCTAAATGTTTCTAACCGGCGAAGATGTTCCATTAGGGGGGCGCAATCGTAGAGAAGGGAGGGAATGACCGTGGCCGAGAAGACCTGAAGCTTCGTGCGGAGTGATAGACCAGGTAGCTTCCACACAGTGTTACGCAACCAATGAAAAGATAATGTGGCTCGACTGATTCGGAGTGAGACCTCTGCTGTTAAACCGGAGCCGGTCATTAGCACACTGGCAAGGTATGGGAAACTCTCCACTGTCTCAACAACTGCCCCATCACCAATTGGGAGTTGTGGGGGTGGAGTGCCCGATGGTAGAAAATACCCAGGCAGGTGCTTAGTTTTGGTGGGGCTGATGGTAAGGCCCCCACCTCTTGGTGGCAAGCTCCAGGTTCAGCAGCAGCACCTCCAACTCCTCCTCCGAGTGAGCAGCAATTAGCAGATCATCGGCATACGTAATGTGATTGAGCAATAGGGAGCCATCCCTTGACTGCACCCGGGCATCGATCAGCCTCCCATTGTATCTGTACCAGATGGAAATTATAGCGGTACAGCCATTGAAGGCTTCAGGAACTACGTGGTCCAAATATATGTAAAATAATGTGGGAGCCAGAGGACATCCCTGTTGCACCCCAAGGTGTACAGGGAATGGCTCTGACTCACGGCCACGTAGTTTGACGCGGGGCCGCTCACCATCATGAAGGTCATTAAGGATGGTGAGCAGTGGGTGAGGGACTCGGAAAGCACGAAGAACAACCCAGAGGCCAGGCCTACTGATGGTATCATAGGCCTTGAGTAGGTCAATAAAGCACACACATGGACTAAGACGCACACATGGGCCTACAGACACGCAAAGAAATGGACTTACACTGACTAACATGGAGGCATGCACACACAGCAACTAACATACACGCACATGGACTCAGACACACACACATATGGACTGACACACACACACATATGGACGTACACATATACAGCGACTCGCACACATACAGACATCCACACATGGAGTTACACACACATATATCGGCGTACACACATACAGCGACTCACACACAGACATACGTGGACTCACACACACATTGACGTAAACACACATGTACTTACTCACACAAAGATAGACTGACACACACACAGCCCTACACACATACGCCACACAGACATCTGCTTGAGATACACAGACATGGATGAACACACATATGGACTCACACAAACGCATTGACTTACACACATCGAGTGACACACATGTATAGACTTACATACACATGTGGACTAACACACACACATGGATGTACATGGCCACATCACAGACTGGCAGACCGTCGCAGCGTCATAAAAGCGCAGCAAAAGGGAAAATTTAGCAACCTAAAAATAAAGAGTTTTGTGCACACAAACATTATTATTGTAATGTTTGTCAACTAATGTGTTTAATAATAGAAAACATTGGACTTGTAATAAGTTTTTACCCTTTTAACTAGTACAAAATCTGACACCTTTATACAAGGCATCATGTTTGCAATAACCTCACACAAGTCAAAATGCAAACAAAAAGAAACAACTCTGATGATGATAATGACATGCACTGTCCTTGAAGTTGATTGGTCCACACCCGAGACAGCTTTCTTTAGAGCCTAGTCTCCATTGGTGTTGGACCAGATGACGCCTAAAGGCATACGCAATCAACTTCAAGGACAGTGCATATCATTATCATCATCAAAGTTGTTTTTTTTTGTTTGCATTTTGACTTCTTGTGTTGAGGTTATTGCCAACATGATGCCTTGTATAAAGGTGTCAGATGTTGTACCAGTTAAAAGGATAAAAACCTATTACTATATTTTGCCACTGGTAAAGGAGATCTCATAGTATAGCCATTGAACTTGATTTGTTAGCGTAAGAAGCTTGGAACTTTGTACTTACCATAGGCGTGTTGAGGCCTTGTGCCATGCGTAGCCCCCCTCCTGGCCTACATTGGCGAGGCGGTGGAGTTGGCACGTTGCCAGGCTAGGGGCTGGGCCGCTATCCCCCCCCCAGCATCCCCCGCCCGTGAAAGAATAATGTTATGTAAGCAGTAAAATATTATTATCTAGGGAGTCTGTAGTATAAACTGGACATCGTGTTGGGGAGGAGGGGGGCGAAGAGGGCGTGACACTGTGAAGAAATATCCGCAGCATTATGTGTGTATGTGTTGGCTTTAAACACGTAAAAGGAAATGTCCCCGTGAGATGGAGCCAAGGCGCATCACTTGGCAGGGTCCGCCGACCCCACCCCCCCCACGTAATTGGCGTCAGTTGGTACGGTCGATGTCGCGCAATAAGTAAATAATTTATAATAGAAACGGCACAAATGTGTTAATTAAACTACTTTAAAGTTTAGGGATGGGAAAACGAAATAGCCTATTCCCACCGCGGGGCTTAGGGCGTGCCGCCTGGCAAATTCTTTTCTACAAATCCCCCGCAAGTGCGAGCGCACGGAGACTTTTATATATAAGATATATATATAAGTATGTGCAGTATGAGAGCTCATTACATTCACGTTATGCACTTGTTTATGCATTTTTTTCATCCATATGTAATTAACGACTACCGCGACGACTCTTAACTGGTGTCTTTTATTAAAAAAAATTATCCACAGCACCGCGCTCTCTCTCTCTGGGTAGTTACCTCGCTTCCCCCGCTGCCTTGACGATCCATCTCCATCCACTGCCACGGCACACCTCTCTCTCTCTCCGTTCACGCTGCTGTCCGGCGGCATGCCCGGAGGAGATGCTGCTTTGCTGAAGGTACGCCACGTGGTCGTTGGCGAGGAAAGGTGGAGCGGTGATTCAGTCCAGACCCGAGGCTTCCCACACCGACCCCAAGTCCTCTCCTGCCTCCGCTTATATGCCTCCTGGCGGAGCTAAGCTCCACCTACAGCCACGCCCCATCATGGAACCCTCTGGATGGTTCCCATATATTCTCTTTAGTTCCGCCCATTACCTTTTGCCTAGATCGAATCCCTACTCCAGATTGGATACCGGTTACCCAGCGGTGGCCATAGAGATGTCCCCTGCAACCCCCCAGGTGGCGCTCTCTCATTACACATATCAAAAGGATGGCTGGCATTCCAAGCGCTGGCATAGAGAGGTGAAAGTACCTGGCGCAGCATAACCACAGGAAAGTCCCGAAAAAGTTTGAGGATTGGTTTCGGTTGAGTGTGCCGCCACGTAGTATGTTATTGTACTTTTCACCAGCTGTCAGAAAATGCTGTAATGCTACGGAAAAACTCGTGACTGATGGTTGTAGTGGTGCCTACATTGAGCGATACCCAAAATGTGCTGAAAATAACACACGATGGAGAAAATATGTTCATGGCCTAGAAAACATGTTTTGAAGGTGCTCATGTTCCCCATCACCCAGCATTACATTGACCGAACAAGTAACTGGGGTTGAGGGCATACGTGTTTTTACGTGTACATATGAAATACCCTGGGAATTTCCGAGACACTTCAAAATATATGTCCCATGCTTATGTTAACCCATAAAGGCCACTGGAAAGACACAATTCACGTCGCAGAAGAAGCCATAACTCCACCAAAATTTTGGCAGAATGAAGGCCACGTTTGCAGAAATAAGGCAGCATAAACATTCTCCATTATTAATCAAAATTCTGCCACTTGTGGAATGCGAGTCGCCATGCCTGTATTCCGCATGGTGGAATAGGTGTGGTGATGCAGGTTTGTGTGATGGCTAACGATTGCACATAGTCCGAGCTTAAACGTGAATTTAGATTACTTAGACGATTCCAAAATGTTACGTACACTCTGAAAGTTGTTTAAAGGTTGTGTTATCATTCTGGTGAATGGGAAGACTGACAAGGAAATCATAGTCAATTATAATTAATTCAGAGTCAGAGGTTGATTAAAAGGACTGAATCATGAATTTGTCAACATTGGGTAAGAAAGGTGAGTGGGAGAATGCTACTGATATGAAGAATAACTTCGTGTTTTGGAGTACAGATATGTGAAGAGAACTGGTGGGTGGGGGGAGCATGTGGAGAGAGCTGATGTGAAGATGTGCTGTAGAGTGCTGTAAGAAGACTTGAGATGGATTTGGACACACCTCGATGGAGAATGTGATGGGAGTTATGGCAAGTACTTTATACCATCACAAAGTTGTACCACATTGTCAGTAT
The DNA here is from genome assembly GCF_965212315.1 of Lampetra planeri. Lineage (NCBI taxonomy): Eukaryota > Metazoa > Chordata > Hyperoartia > Petromyzontiformes > Petromyzontidae > Lampetra > Lampetra planeri. Next base: position 26,079,757 of record NC_136107.1, read on the forward strand.
TGAGAGTTTAAGTTTCTCCATTGCTATGGACATTCTTACTGGGTCTGCTGAGGACTGAACATTATATAATCCACAGAGTCAAAGGCCAGTCAGGAAGATTAATGTACGAATTGTTGTTGGAAACCATGGTCCACGTTTCCACTATACAAGTTAGAGAGCAGGCAGCAATGGGGGCATCAGGAACATGTAATGCGATGTCAAATTCTGTTCAAAGTGTTATCCTAAGTGCATGATGGTGAAAATGTACTTTGTGGAATCGGTTCACACTTCATGGAACCCATCCGCACTTTACATATTCCATAAAATGGTTATGTGCCCATGTGTGCGTGTCAGACATATCAGAGCATGATTGGCTGCACTCATATATGGGTGGATAATGCACCTGGGCATCAAAACATTCTGCTTACATTCCTAAGGCCTGCCACTGCCTTGAAATTGGCTGCCACCCAACAATTTTGCACAGCAAAACGAGGCATAAATATGGCCATGAATTGTAATACATTTGTTGTGTAATCCTCCCCTCGCTTAAACTGCTGCAATACACAGGAGTTTTACTCAAAGTCTGACCATCTCGCAACATTTTTCCCAAGCTAATATATATGTATGTGCATGGCGGTGAATGTGATAAATTGATTATGGAAGAATAAAGGAATGAACATGCGGAGTTATTGAAAATCCAAATTAGGCAAAAATTGCAGTGGCTACAATACACAACTCTTAATCTCTTTATATCAAACAGAGGCCAAATGATACGAGTTTTACTCCAGCAACTTTAACCTTAATGTTACATATCGCGACTGACTATATTAAGACAACCACCCAAATCATCAACGCTATTGTAAATAACACCACGTGAAATTATATTTCAAAGATAATTGCACTGACACTCGTTTACTATATTTGAAGTCTTCAAACTATAGCTATTATTCAAGCGATATTGGCACCTTCCTCAATAACTCTAGAAGTTTATTTTATTTTACAGAGTATCCTGATTGAAATGTTTGGCAATTCATTTTTTAGAGTATTTCTGTGTGTGTGAAATTCCAGTGCCTGGAGAAGTCATGCACACGAGAGGAAACATGCTCAAAATGTCTGCACAATCTTCGCAGATGGCTGTGCTGTCATCTGGCCACTTCGTAGCTCTCTGAAGGTTGACAGTCGAGCGCCGATGATGGTGTCTGCATAATTTGCCAACCCGGCTTCAATAGCACTGGTTTTTAGGCATGCATCACCACACATGGCACACAGACGTGCGGCATATCAAAGACAACAATGAGACTATCGTCTGTGTGTGTTTTGGGAGTCGAATGATTACCGTATATTAAACAAGCTGTGTCCCTAATAGACAGTTTTTGCACGTAGAAATGTCATGCACTTTTATGACGACTCTGTAACATGTACATTGTGTTTATGCTGTGAAACAAAACAAGTATCATCTTTGTATTTGCTTTTTAAATTTACAATTAATGTTTAGTTTTCCATCATATTTGTTTTAAAGACGTGAGACTAGTTTATTCAGTTATAGCTAATTGTAACAATTATTCGATCGTTTTGTGTAGCTTTGTTTACATGGCCAAAGCTAAAAGGTATATTTGTTGTGGGTCACTTGGTGACTTTATTTAAAGCTAAAAGGTATATTTGTTGTGGGTCAATTGGTGACTTTATTTAATAATCATAGCAATGCCAAATACGTAATTTTGGGGGGTAGGTTGCTTATTTCTTCTTGATTAAAAAAAATCACTGCTAAGGTTTTATGAAGCATTACCAACCTCAAATTACAATATTATTACGTAATGCATACCAGTTGGAAACTCACTAAATTACAATAATGAAACAGTGTAATATTTACAGTTTCATCTTAAAGTAGACTTACCTGTATCAGACACAATTTTGGAAGCTATGGTTGAAGTAGAAATAACAGCGTTGTATAAGGGTTTGTTTCTGCACAAAAAAGATGTTCTTGAAAGTTAGAGCCTGTCTTCTGTTCAATATTCAATCTCACACCTCCCACACAAAACGAATTGTTCCTTAACTACCATTCTCCTTTATGTCACCTCCTACAAAGCACGTATTGCTACCAGTCCAAGGATTATTATGTTTTACCATGGTAGCATACATCCTCAGACAGTTCCTTAACCTACAGTAACCTCATGCCACTTAGCAGCAAGATGACTGCCACGAATAGAAACCAATTGTCACAGTGACTTCATTTGTTTTGATAATTCTCGCCGCTTTGAAGAGAAGGCTAAATCCTCTTTGAGAGAGCGAGGCCGCAGCTCAGTGACACAACCACTGTGCCCTCCGAAACAGTTAGTAGCATATCTCGCAAAAAACACCATTTTGTTGTGAATTGCCATCTTAAAGATCTAAAGAAAACAGCAGTGAATCATACAAATATTCAACTGGGTACCTTTTCTACACGTATTTGGCACACGTGCTGCTCAAATAGTGTGGCAGCTTGGCATTATAGCTTTGTTATCTTGAGTATTCTGGAAGATGTTTGTCAGTTTATACAAATGTAATGTAGCACTCAGAGACGCTGTCTTTCTTAAGTTATATATATCATATATTACAGTTCATCCGACTCGATGACATGTTATCAGGGGGACGCAGGTTGACTATATACAACTCTATGTAGCTGCTAGACGACGTTCGCAAAATAGCTGACTAACTATATAAGAGCCGTCGATGTAGTAGCCACGGCGAAGATATATAACTTCTTCCACAGCCTTCCAAGACGATTAGGGCGATCCACCGTGATGACAGCGACGACGGTCCATTCCCCGAATCCCCACAGCAGTCCCGAGCCTCTCTCCGCGCTTCCTTTTATTTCCCCTCGGCTCTGCCATGCCCCTTTTCCAGAAGTCTCTCCTTTGCCTCACTATAACACCCCAGGGGTTCCATCTCTACCCCCGCGTTGACTCATCACCCAGTTACCTCACTTGATCCTGCCTGTCCTCATCACTGCAATCATTATTTACGGCCACTAGGCCCCGTACTGTCCTTACACAAATGTTAAGTCAAATCCCTAATGACAATGCCGTCTTGCTCAAGTGGGTATGGGATCGTGCTCACAGCTGGACTGACAGCCCTGAGGTAGATGTACTAGCTGTAGCAAAGGCCCAGGCTCTCCACAGGAAGATCTGCAAATTTCTTCACGTGGAGAAGTTAACACATTGCTTCAAGGCTGGAAAGAACATAAAATATCCCAGTATATGTACAGTATTTTCAGAATAAAACACTTATTTTCATATATTTACCAACAAAAAACATTGTTTTTATCATTTAAATACCAGTGTCCATAAATATGTTATAATTAACACATGTGTAGTGAGTCCAACTGAGTCGCAGACGTTATCTTGGGAGCAACACTATTTATTCCGCATTAACACGTAACACAACACAATCTACACTCGGGTCTCGAATGCCCATCTAACCACGCTACGGCAGAACTAGACATCTATCCTAGCTATCCCGGTCCGGACCACAAATGGATCCCGAACTGCATGACTCGAGGTTTCTTCTCCCCGACGTGGATCTTTGTAACACCAGCACACGAAGAATTCCCGAGCTTCTCACGGAGCCCTCGTTATATGCTCCCGGGCTGGGGCTCGCTCTGCCCCTCGCCCCGCCCACCTTCCAGGCCTCTCGAGCTCCTTCTCAAAGGTTCCCAAGAGCTCCTCTGGACCACGTGACCACCCCACGGCCCCCATCCACGGGTGGCCCCCCTCCAATATCATCCGGTCATGTGACAGCAGATCAACCAGCGTATCATGCCCCAAGGTAACCCTGGCTGGCTAACGCTCCCTCTCGCTACCTCACCGGGAGCAGTGCCTCCGCGCTAACCAGCGCTCACCCAGACCCCACTAGGGTTGGTTCTGCATCCTGTAACCCGGGCTCCTCGACGTGGATCTTCGCAAGCCCCGGCACCATACAGTGACAAGTACAGTCACTACACATGAAACGAATACTACATCTGTAAGGGCTGTATGGGGCCTAGTGGCTGCAAATAATGATTGCAGTGATGAGGACAGGCAGGGTCAAGTGAGGTAACTGGGTGAGGAGTCACTGCGGGGCGAGGGGTGGAACCCACGAGATGTTAGTGAGGCAAAGTAAATCTCCCGACAGGAGAGAGTTCGGGAAAAGGGGCGTGGCAGAGGTGAGATAAAAGGCAGCACGGAGCAGGGCTGGAGGCTGCTGTGGGGGAGTCGGAGCCTGGACCATCATCGCTGTCATCGCTGTGGATCGCCCTCATCATTTTGGAAGACTAGTGAAGGGAGTTACATATTTACGCCGTAGCTACTGCATCGACGGCTCCTATAGTCAGCTATATAGTGAACGTCGTGTAGCAGTTACATAGAAGTCACCCAGTTGTAATTTAGTCAACCTGCGTCCATCTGTTAACCTGTCTTAAGCAGACAACGTCTCTGAGTGCTACATTACACATCTAAACATCACGTGAATATTCCATGTTCGTACCATACAGTAGTGCATACAGATACACTGATCCCCACTTAATAATAATGAAAATGTATAAAGCACCCTAAAACAATCGTTCTCAGGGCACTATGCATAGTAAGGCAGGAATAGTTTAACATCAACCAAGGAAAGAAGAAGTGACAGAGACGTTTGAAAAATAATTAAACAGAGAAAGCCATTTTAAACGGATACGTTTTTAGTCGAGATTTTAAGATTTTTAGTGTCTCAGAAGTCCTGACCTCGAAGGGCAACGAGTTCCAAAGTTTAAGTGCCGCAATTGCAAAGGCATCGTTACACCCAAGTGTGAAGCCTAGACCGTGGGACAGTGAGCAATGCACAATCTGAGGATCTTAATGATCTTGATGGAATATATGGCTGAAGGAGGTCATGATTGTAGGGAGGAGCAGGTCCATTTAAGGCCTTGAATACCAGCAAGATAATCTTAAAATCAATACAGGTACAGACAGGGAGTTAGTGAAGGGACATGAGTGCAGGTGTGATGTGATTCCTAAAGGGTATGCCAATGAGCACCTTAGCGGCCTCATTTTGAACATACTTCAGCCTGTTTAGGAGCTTGCTCGGGGTTCCAAAAAGCAAGGCATTACAGTAGTCAATGCAGAAGAAAACAAATGCATGGATAAGTCTTTCCGCGTCAGCAGTGTTAAGGATGTGACAGAGCTGGGATTTGTTGCTTAGGTGGAAAAAATTGGTTTTCACGGTTCTGTTGACATGGGATTGAAAGTATAAAGTTTGGTCTAGAAGGACACCAAGGTTGTTGACCTCATGTGTTTGATACACGTTACAACCATCAATAACCAAGTTAAAAGGGATTGATTTGGATACGTGATGGGGCGTACCGATTAAAATAAACTGTATTTCATCATTCATTTTAAGGAATTTTCAGACATCCAGGCTTTGACATGAGAAATTGACTGTGCTAATAATAAAACTGTAGCTATACCATCCAATCCCAGCTGTAGGTAGAATTGAGCATCATTTGCGAAACAGTGATAGCTCCAAGTGCGGCCAAATAGAGAACAGGATGGGGCCTAATACTGATCACTGAGGGACACCGTGAGGAACTAATTTAGTTGTGGATGTATAGGTACCCATCGTGCTAAATTGCGGTTTGAGAGATAGGAGTTGAACCATTTCAACGTGGTGCCTGAGATCCCCATCAAGACTTCTAATCGGTTGAGTAAGATATTGGGATAAATTGCTTCGAAAGCTACACTTAGGTCAATGAGGAGGAGAGCACTTGGATAACCTTTATAAGCAGCAATTAGGAGATAATAAATTGTCCTTACTAAGACTGTTTCAGTGCTATAACCAGATATAATACGAGACTGAAATGGATCGAGTAGATTTTTTTGGCGATGTCTCATGCCAGCTAGACCACATCTGGACTACCAAAAAATGTTGTTAGTCCTCCATAAATGTGATCGGGACCCACCCTGCAACTTGCAGACGTCTTGGAATGGGAAAGGGTTAAGGAAAGTGGGCTCAGCAGGACACATTGCTAGAAGGGATGGTGACTGATGGTCAATAACAAGTAAACCCGTAAAAACAAAGTTTTTCACTATAAATCCTTTATATGCGTGGCGGCTAGAGTCTTCTCGTCCTCTGGCTTGAGATGGCTGCCACCTATGGGTCAGATGATTGTCTGCCACCATTAAGCAATTGGTAATTAAATATTTAATTTGTTTTTCCTAAACAGTGTAAAATTTTGGAATTTTTTTTTCACGAAAATTAATTGGCACACACAACGAGTCTGTGTGGAAAATGTCAGCTCGATTGGATCACGGGAAGTGGGTTAAAAAACGAGCGAAAGATTTGCACGGTCCTAAGCAAGCAAGCGAACTTAATATAAAGGATTTTAAAATATATTCGCCTGTGGAGGACGCGGGGATCGATCCCGTGACCTTTGGCACGGGAAGCGAGGGCGCTACCAACTGCGCTACTCCGCCACGGCCTGTGGAGGGGTTACGCTCTGGGCTCTTACACTGTGACGTTCAGCCAAATCCATGAATGAGTTCTATTTGAATATATGTAAAATAAAAAAAATTGGCCTAAAAAGTGTAACATTTTGGGAATTTTTTTTCACGAACATTAATTGTCTCGCACAACGAGTCTGTGTGGAAAATGCCAGCTCGATTGGATCACGGGAAGTGGGTTAAAAAACGACCGAAAGATTTGCACGGTCGTAAACAAGCAAGCACGCAAGCAAGCACGCAAGCAAGCAAGCAAGCACGCAAGCAAGCAAGCGAACTTAATATAAAGGATTTAAAAATGGTGGAGTGGCAGCCAAAGGATGGAACGCATACGAGAGGACATTAACTGAAGAGATGCAACGTGGAATTAACTTGTTCTAGGTGGATTATTACATCACAGTATCTTGAGAGATTGCATTGGCTTGGGAGAGACCTCCATTCCGCAATGGATACAATAATGGCTAATGATGAATGATTAATTACATTCAACTACAATTACTCTTTGGTTCTTTCGGTAAAGTCACGAAGAAAATAAAATAAAATAATAATAGAATTCGACGTTTCGATTGCAACACAAGCAACCATCATCAGGTAAGAATTAATGAGAAAAAACAAACATAATAAACTTAGAAATATAATGCAATACAACACAGAGAGTCGGCTAACACAACAGTCAACACCCCACCTGGTTGAAGTTTATCTCTGTTAGTGTTACCAACTACGAAATTTTTGCATTGAGTCCTCGCCACATTCTGAGCATGATTGCCGATTGATATCAACTGTGAAATCAGGTTGTGAGCTGACTTTTATTCACAGGTGAATGCATCAGTGGACTGAGCTAGGGCTGTGGGTAAGGTCAAGGTTTTCTCAAGAGTGACTTATTTTCTTTGGTATTCTATTTTTCTTTTAAGGAACAAAACAGGACGATTTCTCCACAAATATGGTTGTTGCCTGATGAAGCTAGTTGTAATTATTGGAGAAACGTCGTACTCAAATTGTAAATGCTGTGGATTTTCTCTCCAACACACCAGTATGCTGTACTAGTAACGAATTGGCATGTTATGTTTACGTGACAAACCTTACTATTTGGCTGTGTTGGGTGGTGGCGAGTATAACGACATATTTACACCATCGAACCCAAAAAACATATACTATAGATGGAATATTCTTGTTTGTTGAATATTTCAAATCGATATTTCTGTGGATTGCATGAAATTATTGTATAACTTGATTTGAAGCTTTCGTGACTGCAGGAATCCATACTATTTGGTTCTTTCAGTAAAGTCACATAGTTAGAAATAAAATAAAACAAATCACGACGTTTCGATCGCAACACAAGTGACCTTCATCAGGTGGCACCGATACAGCAGGACAACCGATGACATAGGAGAAAGAACTGCTGACAACAATATTTATAAAGGGTTGTGGTGGGCCCAACCTGGGCCCAACCCAAGGGAGAAGCTGTGCCTGTGGAAGGCAGAGAGCAGCTGTGCCTTCTCTCTGCCTTCCACAGGCACAGCTTATCTCTGCCTTCCACCGATCACCTGCGCCCACCCCCCTCTCACCCTCCCCCCCTTACCCCCCCCCTTTCTTCCTTCTCTAGCTCCGCCCACTTACCCTTGGGTTGGGCCCACCACAACCCTTTATAAACTCTTGTTGTCAGCAGCTCTTTCTCCTATGTCAGCGGTTGTCCTGCTGTATCGGTGCCACCTGATGAAGGTCGCTTGTGTTGCGATCGAAACGTCGTGATTTGTTTTATTTTATTTCTAACTACGTGACTTTACCGAACGAACCAAAGAGTATTGTATATGTTGGCTATTTTTCGGCGTACCATTTATTATGTAAGACAAGTAATACATTAATATTACACCTCATAATTGGATAATGGAACTGCAGCATTAATTGATTTAACAAAAATGAATTTTTTTCAAAGAAAAATTAAAAATCAATAACAAAACAAAATTGTGCATTTCCACATGTTAGCACAATATGTTTGGCAAAAATACAGCACATGTAGATGTACACACACCGCGTGTGGGAATTGACAACACAATAGTGAACACATTTTCGAAAATGATAACACGATCTTCATCATGTAATTAATTTTAGCTACATTTTATGTTTGTATGTTAATACCAACGGTGAGCAAGGGTCATATTCACAGGCAAACCTTGTTTTCTTTTTCCACAGAAGCTGTTGGATAAGGCTGCAGTTGCTTCTTTCCATTCTCATGTCGTGCACAATCACATTTTCGGAATCGGCAAACAATGGAAGACCACAGTTGTAATTGTGTCTCCAGTGCCCGGAAATAAGCTGGAAGAACATTATTTTGGCTAAATGGACTGGAAAAAAAAGGTTAATCACTTAACACACCCAGCGCACGATCATGAGCACTTGCCGAAAAGACTCCAGCAGATTGTTTTAATTTGACCTAGCGGCAGTTGAGCTGCATTATCGTGGTGTCCTCCAGCAGTACCAAAGTGAGGTGCTGTTATAACTCGAGCACACTGTACTGTAGTTTAGAATGCAACTGCCTTGGCACCGCGATGAGAAAGTAATTGGGGGAGGCTTTGTCATAATCACCTCGCCGCTCACTTCTTAGACTTAGTCACCCGACAAAAAAATAAAAAAAATCATGGAACAGCAATCAAGATATATGAGTTTTTGTTATTATGGAGGATAGTGAGTGATATAATTAACCGTTTTGCTTTTTTACTTATGCATTATTGTATTTCACAAAGCAGGAATATTCATGTTAATTCCACAAAACAGGAATATACACGTATGTTCATTTGCTGGTTTGGCTGTATGCCTTTGTAGTGAGCGACTTCCGAGACACGACGTGTAGAGGCCTCCATGTTTATGTCTCACACTTTACAGGCAGAATCACTGAGCGACATATACACCTGGATACGCATACTGATCCACTCATACAGCCTCATCGCCGGCGTCTAACTATATAGCTGGCTGACTAATACAGTGACGACGACGATGAGAACCATACAGCAGATCGGCCTTACGGCCGGACGATGAAGAATAGATGACGCCAAAGACAGCGACGGTAGCCAGGACGATAGCCCCGAACCTCCGGTCACGTCCCCCTTATATACTCCTTGGCGTGGCCAAGCCCCGCCTCTGGCCACGCCCCCTTCTAGAACTCTCGTGCAGGTTCCCAAAGCTTCCCGACTGATCCCCGCCTCTGACCTTTAGCCCAGTTACGCCCCCCTTATGGTGGGCCATTATATAGTGCACCCATACCTGTAATTATCCCTCCTGGTCAACAGATGGCACTCTGTCACTACACCTTGAATTGGCTCGCTGCAGATTTACATGTTTCTAATTAGAAGGGACTTGTGTGATTACATTAAAAACTGCATTATAGTGTATACATCATTTTAAAACGTGTTTGATTATGTATATATGCATTCATGTGAGATCATTTAAATAATTTATCTAATGAGATGGCAACTAGCCAAAATGCCTGAAACAGCTGACAATGTTATGGATTTACATGTGAAAATGACTTCGGACAAGGTAAATATAGCTCAACTTTATGGTTTATTTGCAGATAATGTTTAAACACATAGAGACCATACTTATAGAGGCTTCACTCCAGAATATGCCCAAGCTCTCTCTCTCTTGGGCCCCTTATGCATCCTGTACCCCCTTTCTAGCAGGTGCTCTTTTCCTCCAATCCTCTTTTACAACGGTTATCTACAGTCCATTATTCATTATCTTAATCTTCCCGCCTCTTCCCTTTGCACCGATCTGATTTGAATGCTCCAATGCCTTTCAATCAAATTGGTGTGATGGCGTCACCGACCAAGTCGGTTGTCAGTTGCTCTGCTACTTTTAAACATGTCCTGCCTGTGAAGTCGTTAAGACTTCTGCCAGACTACCCCACACATAAACATAGGGTTGGCCCCAAAAGCCTAACCCTTACACATGTGTAAGGACAGTATGGGGCCTCGTGGCCATAAATAATGATTGCAGTGATGAGCACAGGCAGGGTCAAGTGGTGTAACTGGGTGAGGAGTCAACGCGGGGATAGAGATGGAACCCCCGAGGTGTTATAGTGAGGCAAAGAAGAGAGTTCGGGAAAATGGGCGTGGCAGAGCCGAGGGGAAATAAAAGGCAGCGTGGAGAGAGTCTCGAGGATGCTGTGGGGATTCGGCGCCCGGACCGTCGTCCCTGTCATCACGGTGGATCGCCCTCATTGTCTTGGACAGCTGGGGAAGAAGTTATATATCTTCGCCGTGGCTACTACATCGACGGCTCCTATATAGTCAGTCAGCTATATACGGAACATCATGTAGCAGCTACATAGAGTCACCCAGTTGTATATAGTAAACCTGTGTCCCCCTGGTAACATGTCATCGAGTCGGGTGGACTGTAATATATATATATAACTTAAGAAAGACAGCATCTCTGAGTGCTACATTACACTTGTATGGAGGATTTCTTTTTATTTTAGTAATTATACCGTTTGGAAATACTATAAAATACATGCAAAGTGTATAAAAACAGCCATATGTTGATGCAAGTGTTTTTTTATGATAGTGAACCATACATTTAATTGAAAGATATAAACTGACATAAACAAGTAATATCTCTGTCATAATTCACATACGTTGGCATCATGGTAAATTCTTTGCAAAATGCTAACGTAAAAATAATCGAACTCTAATCCACATAGTTAATATAGTGTGCTTTTCACTTTGTAAACTTGTTTACTGAATAATTTGTAATTGTTTTAATTAACATTCTGTTCTTTCAACTCAAAGTATAGATGTTCATTAGAGACCATTTTGTTGTGAATCTTACGAACCCAGTGTTATCTTTCCTGGCATGTGACCCCATATAAACAACAACAAAGATCCCCTATATCGCCTTTAACATACTGTTGGGGCAAGTACTGTTCGTCAGCATCTATGAAGGTCGGCACGGCACACAAAGGGTGGGTGGCCAGCACCACGCTCGGCCGCCTTTGTCTCCTTAGTGGCGATGTTTTCACATTGTACCAACGGTACTCATTTGAGGCTGAGTCGACCTAGGGGAGTCCCAGGACCGGTTCAGATAATCGTCACTGGTGTTTGCCATGAGTGGAAATCAAACCTGTGTCGCCAGCGCGCAAATCGCTGCACTGCCACTCCCCAAATCCAATAGCACACACATGAATCACGTAGCTCAGCCACCTGATACAAACGCTCGTGTTTACCTTAATCACAATCCATCTTGACCTTTTTGTATGGCTGTTCATGAAAGAAGCAACATTCACTGACAGTGCCGGATCTAGGCATAAGCTAACTAAGTAAACTATATTCTTGGTTCTTTCGGTAAAGTCACGTAGATAGAAAACAAAAATTAAAAGCCGACGACGTTTCGATCGCAACACAAGCCTCTCTTTTCTCTTCACCTGAAGAAGATCGAAACGCTGTGGGTTTTTTGCTTTTAATTTTGATTTTTGTTTTCTATCTACGTGACTTTACCGAAAGACCCAAGAATATGAATTCCTGCAGTCACGAAAGTTTTAAGTCTAAATTTAAGTAAGCTTTAGCTTAAGGCGTCATATTATGTGGGGGTCTCTAAATATAAAAAATATACGAATGCGTATGCTTTCTCAACCAATATCCATAATACAGGTTTTTTTGGGTTAGATCGCATGAATATATAAATGTGTCATTAAACCCGCCACCACCCGACACAGCCAATCAGTAAGGTTTCTCACGTAAACAGAACATGCCAATTCGTCACTAGTACAGCACACCGGTGTGTTGGAGAGCCAAGCCACAACATTTACAATCTGAGTATGACGTTTCGTGGGGGGGGGGGGGGTTAATGAGTCAACGTACATTATGCATGCACATTATGCGAGCCCTTTGATCTTCTTCTTCTTGGTTCTTTCGGTAAAGTCACGTAGAAGGGAAGTAATAAAATAATCAAAATAAAACATAATAAAATTATTCTATGGGAACCTCATTTGCCAGTTAAAATATGATAATTGTTTTTTTACCCTTCTATCTGGCAACAAAACTGACACCTTTTTACAAAGAGTCATGTTTGCATAGACCGCAATACCTGCAGTCATAATACAAACCAAAGAACATAACTCTGATAATGTGCACTGTCCTTGAAGTTGATTGGTCCACACCCGAGACAGCTTTCCTTAGAGCCTAGTCTCACATGGGTTGGACCAGATGACGCCAAAAGGCGCACAACTCAAAGACAATGCACCATCAGAGTATGAGAGCTCGGGGCAAGCATCTACACTATGGGAACCTCATTTGCCAGTTAAAATATGATAATTGTTTTTTACCCTTCTATCTGGCAACAAAACTGACACCTTTTTACAAAGAGTCATGTTTGCATAGACCGCAATACCTGCAGTCATAATACAAACCAAAGAACATAACTCTGATAATGTGCACTGTCCTTGAAGTTGATTGGTCCACACCCGAGACAGCTTTCCTTAGAGCCTAGTCTCACATGGGTTGGACCAGATGACGCCAAAAGGCGCACAACTCAAAGACAATGCACCATCAGAGTATGAGAGCTCGGGGCAAGCATCTACACTATGGGAACCTCATTTGCCAGTTAAAATATGATAATTGTTTTTTTACCCTTCTATCTGGCAACAAAACTGACACCTTTTTACAAAGAGTCATGTTTGCATAGACCGCAATACCTGCAGTCATAATACAAACCAAAGAACATAACTCTGATAATGTGCACTGTCCTTGAAGTTGATTGGTCCACACCCGAGACAGCTTTCCTTAGAGCCTAGTCTCACATGGGTTGGACCAGATGACGCCAAAAGGCGCACAACTCAAAGACAATGCACCATCAGAGTATGAGAGCTCGGGGCAAGCATCTATTATCAGAGTTATGTTCTTTGGTTTGTATTATGACTGCAGGTATTGCGGTCTATGCAAACATGACTCTTTGTAAAAAGGTGTCAGTTTTGTTGCCAGATAGAAGGGTAAAAAAACAATTATCATATTTTAACTGGCAAATGAGGTTCCCATAGTGTAGATGCTTGCCCCGAGCTCTCATACTCTGATGGTGCATTGTCTTTGAGTTGTGCGCCTTTTGGCGTCATCTGGTCCAACCCATGTGAGACTAGGCTCTAAGGAAAGCTGTCTCGGGTGTGGACCAATCAACTTCAAGGACAGTGCACATTATCAGAGTTATGTTCTTTGGTTTGTATTATGACTGCAGGTATTGCGGTCTATGCAAACATGACTCTTTGTAAAAAGGTGTCAGTTTTGTTGCCAGATAGAAGGGTAAAAAAACAATTATCATATTTTAACTGGCAAATGAGGTTCCCATAGTGTAGATGCTTGCCCCGAGCTCTCATACTCTGATGGTGCATTGTCTTTGAGTTGTGCGCCTTTTGGCGTCATCTGGTCCAACCCATGTGAGACTAGGCTCTAAGGAAAGCTGTCTCGGGTGTGGACCAATCAACTTCAAGGACAGTGCACATTATCAGAGTTATGTTCTTTGGTTTGTATTATGACTGCAGGTATTGCGGTCTATGCAAACATGACTCTTTGTAAAAAGGTGTCAGTTTTGTTGCCAGATAGAAGGGTAAAAAAACAATTATCATATTTTAACTGGCAAATGAGGTTCCCATAGTGTAGATGCTTGCCCCGAGCTCTCATACTCTGATGGTGCATTGTCTTTGAGTTGTGCGCCTTTTGGCGTCATCTGGTCCAACCCATGTGAGACTAGGCTCTAAGGAAAGCTGTCTCGGGTGTGGACCAATCAACTTCAAGGACAGTGCACATTATCAGAGTTGTGTTCTTTGGTTTGTATTATGACTGCAGGTATTGCGGTCTATGCAAACATGACTCTTTGTAAAAAGGTGTCAGTTTTGTTGCCAGATAGAAGGGTAAAAAAACAATTATCAATAAAATTATTCTCACGACGTTTCGGCCACAACGCAAGCAGCCGTCCTCAGGTGAAAACCAGGTCCGTCGAGGCGACAGAGTCTGAATGAAACAGCACACGAGCTTGGAGCATATATATAAGCTGAGCGCCTTGACAAAGGAATTTGCATATCAAGAGGAATTTAGCATATTTATGGGAAATGCCTGTCCATTGTGTGTATTAAAATAGCCGTACCATCGGTTTTTCCCTATTGAAGTATGGTGGCATTTAAACAATGTATTATTTGATTCTTTGTTTCCACGCAGCACTAAGTCGATAGCTATCCGAACGGTTAAATTTGTATTTATTTATTTCAATTTCGATAGATTTTCTAATTAGTCTTGGACCAGTCGTAGCTAGTTTTTCACAGAACTTCAACATCAAAATCAATTGAGTGTCCTTCTTGACACGCGTGTTCTGCTACTGCTGACAGTTGTATTTGGGAGTATTTCATATTTCTCTGATGTTCTTTTAGTGTCGTGCTGTTTGCCCAACATAGCATTTACCACAAGTGCAGTTAATCCTGTACACACATTCTGTTAATAGCGTCGGTAATACATCTTTTGTACCAGATCGTAATTCCTGTATTTTATGTACTGTGCCAAATTATGACTTAGATTTTTGTTTTTCCAGACATCTGGCTAGTTTATCAGTTACTCCCGCAATGTACAGTATTTTAATCGTTTAAATTACTTGGGCAATTTCAATGCTCGTGTTATTTGATTTGGTTTTGGCATTCAATGCCCTGTTGATTTGTGCATCATTGTAACCGTTCATTTGCAGCGTTTCTTTAATATGATTAATTTCACTTCTCAGACTGTCACCATCTGACACTTTCTTAGCTCGATGAATGAGCGTCTTGATAACAGCAGATTTCTGTGCAGGGTGATGGTGTGACTGCATTCAGATAGGCGTCAGTATGCGTTTTCTTTCATTCTGTCAGCTTCCGGGGTGAACAGCCACGACAGCTGTGACGGTTCCACCTGAAGACGGAGGCTTGTGTTGCTTCCGAAACGTCGTGATTTTTGTTGTTGTTTTATTTTACTTTTATTAATTTAAAACATTTTTACCTACGTGACTTTACCGAAAAAACCTAAGAATATGAATCCTTGCAGTCACGAAAGCTTCAAATCTAGAATGTCATCACGTCTCACTGCGAGAGTGGCGGACATGAGATTATGTATAAACACATACATTTATCTTGATTTGAAGCTTTCGTGACTGCAATAATCCATACTCTTTGGTTCTTTCGGTAAAGTTACGTAGGTATAAAATAAAATAAATCACGAGGTTTATGTCTGATAGCGAGGATAAAGGAGGAGGGTTGGCGTCTGGTGGTAACTGGCCGTACAACCCTCAAGCCAAAAAGTGGAAAGTCCTTGTAAACAAATGTCCCTCAGTGTGCGAAGAATCTCGGGACCCAGTGATTGCTGCTGCTGAAAGTGCAGACCCGGGCGGTGGTAGTACGGTGTCTGCACAAATCAAGATGGAGAAACAAATGGAAAGAGCAGAAGGTTGTTTTCGAGGAAGATAAGGTTGGCCACATAGGATATTGGAACAATGACAGGAAAAGGTCAGGAATTAGCGGACTGCTTGAGGAGGAGGAAAGTCGACATCGCATGCATCCAGGAAACAAAATGGAAAGGCGGCAGAGCGAAAAAGATTTACCGTGGTTTTAAATTGTTATATCATTTAACAACAGCAGGGGAAAATGTGGTTGGAATTGTGCTGAGTGAGGAGATGAAGACAAAGGTTGATCGAAGTCAGAAGAGAGAATGCTAGTCGGACTGGTACTGGACAGTGAGTTGTAAATGTGATGTGTGCGTATTTATGGGAGAAAGGCGTGTTGAAATATTGATGGGGCTATTTGGGACAACCTGGATTGAGTAGAAAATGCCGGATGCGTGGAGAGAGAGTACATTGGTTCCCATCTTTAAAGGAAAAGGGGATCTACAACAGTGTGGGAACTACAGAGGAATATCATTGATGAGTCACACAATTAAACTCTAGCAAAGGATCATAGAAAGGAAACTGAGGAAGCTGGTGGATATTGGCGAGAGTCAGTTTGGATTCAGACAGGGAAGGTCAACAATGGATGCAATCGTTGCACTGAGAGTATCGATGGAGAAGTGCAGAGAGAAGAAACGAGACTTGTACGTGGTGTTTTTTGATCTAGAGAAAGCGTACGACAGGGTGCCTAGAGAGCTCATCTGGTGGTGTATGAGAAGAAGATGTATTTTTGAGGTAAATGTCCGGCTGATCCAGGATATGTATAAAGGAGCGAAAATGCATGTGCAAAGCAGCTATGGAGCGCTTGAGAGCTTCAAGTTAAAGGGGGAGTGAAACAAGGTTCTGCCCTGAGCCCCTTCCTGTTCAGCCTGGTGCTGGACACACTCACGAGAGATATTCAGAGGGACATTTCACCGGTAATTACAACTAGCTTCATATGGCGACAGCCAGGTTTGTGGAAAAGTCCTGTTTCGTTCCTTAAATAGAGGGGTAGACGTGATGATGGGGAGGGGGGGGTGGAATTAATGAATGCATATAAATGACTACGGGTACCCATTGCCGGTTTGGTTGTTTATATGTAAATCAACATACATGATGCATGCGCATAATGCAAGCTCATTGTTCTTGTACTTCCTATCGATTGTCTGTGTAATGACATGGTAACATCTGCTGATTGGAAAAGGGAAGCACAGGTACAGGCACCACTATAAACATCATCCAATCCCAAAGGGAGAGGTATCTGGGCCAAAGGTAAAGGGTGGGGCTGGCAGAGATACTCCGGGAACCGGCTATAAGGTTCCACGAGAAGGCGTGGCCAGAGGCGGAGCCTAGCTGTGCCTGCGGCAATATTAGTGGAGGTGGAGGAGGACTCGTGGACGGTGTGTGGAGTCTTGGGTCCGGACTGCGTCGCTGCTCGCCATCATCTCTCTGTCGTTCGGCCACGTGGCAATCTCCTGCAGAGTTCCACCACCCTTACCGGCACGCCGTCAGCCAGCGGCGAGGCCGGGAGTGGACAGGTGGAACCCCGCCAGATGATCAACCGTGTGTGTAGTCTGTAATGACGCTAACATCTAAAGTGTGTACTCGGAAGAGGAATAAGATAACGTTGGCCTGTGTTGTGCCCGTATGTAAAATAAAGAAGAGTACCCTCTACACTACGTGTTGTGGGAGTCGCTCATTACATGTGTACTAAAATAGTCGTACCAACGGTAATCCCTATTGAAGTAGGGTGACCTGTATGGCATGCATTTAAACAATGTGCAATGACAGTATAGTCAACCTGTGGTGTGAGTGGACTAGTGGCCACGGGAGGTAATGACAGGGGAGTCAGCTTGCAGTACAAAGGGACTGGTGGCTACGTGAAAGATCGAGAATATGAGCGTGGCCAGGTGATGGTAGAGGACGGTGGAGTCTGCTGGTGGAGCGAGCGTCTAGAGCAGACATGGGCAAACTACGACCCGCGGGCCATATACGGCCCGTTGGGCTTTTTAATCCGGCCCGCCGAACTTGTCCAACCCGATTTGGTCGTGACTCGAACCTAATTTCCCCATTGGATTGTATGTAAATACAATTAATCCGTTCCAGACTCCTACGAACTGTATATAAATATTGTTTTTTAAAGATTATTAAGCACAAAAATAGTTAATTACGCCATATAATTTAGTGTAATAGTAAACTAAATGTAACAACATTGAATAACACTGAGATCACCTTGAATAACAGAGAATAAAGGTTTAGAATCGTTCAACAAGATGATTGTTTCGTCTGCTACATCAGTCGGTCGATTCTGAGAGAGAGAGAATATTCGTACAAGCAATGCATGTTTCTATTGAAAGTAAGTTAACAGTAATATTTGGGTACAGTATTGTTTTTGGAAGCATTCACCGTAATATCGTATCAACGTTTACTTCACCGCATCATCGTATGAATGATGCGAGAAGAGATTAACGGGTTCTTATGTTAGCGATTTACTTACTCGGCACTTTCACTCTCTAAATTACGGCTTGAATGAGGGGGAGGGGTATGACTACACTCACAAAATTAATATCTTACTAGGAATTTCATATAACAAAAGTTATATACATAACTGTTGCGCTTTGTGTAATTCAACAAGAGTTTTAAGCACAGAACACATAATTCAAGCTTAAAAAATCATTAATTATACAAACTTTTCAATAATTTATAATCAACGTTTTTGGGTTTAGATCGCGTTATTTATAAATGTGTCGTAACCCTCCACCACCCGACACGGCCAATCAGTTAAAAATGTGTCACGTTGACAAAAGACAAATAGTTCACTGCTTTAGCTCACCGGTGTGTTGAAGCCACAACATTTACGCGATCTAAACCCAAAAACGTTGATTATGAATAACATTGGTCGCGAAAGCCTTCGTGTTAAATAATTTATTTCTTCACTTCGATTTAAATTTTCTTTAAAACCTTCTTCTCACCAAAATTACCACTCATTACCACTTTCTCCGTAGTAGTGTGGAGGGCAGGTCCAGTTGTGACAACATATTGCCTTGACCAGAACTCAAAATCGGGTTATCAGTTTCGAAGAGCATTGTATACCACCCTTTATACTTTAGGTCACACTACACAGTGAATATGAAAGCATGAAAATAATTTACAGAGTAACAATAGAAAACATTTACATGTGTAGTGACATAGGCCGTCACTACTGTGTCGGCCCGTACGAGGGCTGGGGGCCTTAGGGGGTGCCTGGAGGGTCACGTGGTGGAGGACCCAGACCTTCCCAGAGGTGGGGGAAGGGAGGTGTGGCCTGGGCGGAGCCGGCCCTGCCGGAGCGGTTATAAGCGGGGTGTTAACGCAGAGCGGGGCTGTTCAACACCGAAGTGAAGACGACATCATCAGTCCTCAAGTCCCGGGTCATCGTCCGTGACCAGGCAGCCAGTTGCCTGCCTGGGTCACGCTGCATAGTGATCCAGAGTGTTAGTGAGTTGAGGAAGGTGGTCACCACCTTATGTACAGTGTTATATTACTTACTGTTCTAATAAATAGTGTTGCCTCAAAGCTGTGTGTGTGCACCTAATTCGAACTCACTACACATGTTGCAATCTTTGTTAAATGTAAGTTAAACTTTTTGTTACGTTTAAATAAGAAAAGAACCAGAGCCATTCTAAAACAGATTTGGAAACAACATAACAGGCAATATTTTTGTCACGTTTCTGCTGCAACACAAAGGCAGACGACATCTGTCATATGGGGTAAAAAAAACTGATTGCTCTTAAGGCCTGCTGCTGATTTTTCTTCCCGGAGCAATAGCAGCTGATTACAGCATGTTATGTTTGGCTGCTGTGGTGTACTCCCAGTTGAGAAAAAAATAGCATGAAGCGTATAGACACCAGCCCCAGATCGTGTGCACCCTGGTACAGGATAATACCCGCTCGAAAAATGATTCCAATTGTTCAGCCATTAGAACTTATTAGTTTTTTTATGCGTGACCATTAAGGTATACGATTACAGTACACTTCTATTTAACAATAATAATTTAGAATGTGTAACTTAGAATTTGTAACGTGCACAGCTTCGGTTCACTGAGAGTGAGCGAAAAATATTCAGAGGCGCATAAAAACACAGAAGCTGGAAGGCAGCCAGAACTGCTGCCACCAATTGCCAAAGCTCTGTGGTCCTACATTGGGATATTTGGCGAACACCCTTAACGATGCAATCTATGTATCTTGCTGGTCACACAAGTGTCGGCGGTAAAACACAAACAATGTAGCATCTGTTCGTCTGTAAGCTCCCGGGGGAGCCATGCACCTTGCAGGGGGCCCGCCAGGGCTACGGATTGGGCCATTTCATCACGTGCCCCACACTAGAAAAACGTATGACTGCGGTGCCAAGACACGAGAAGAAGTTGTTGCTGAACAAGTAAAATTATTTAAAAGTGGAGGATTCATGAGTAATTATTGTCAGAAAATCCCGTTTTAGAATGTGATCTTAACCTCAAGCAATTTGTCGATAAGTAATGCCGTCTGCACCTATCACAAATAGGTCAACAGTTTCAATGGTTGCACTTCACGAAAGGGATTTGCAAGGAATGTTTTTGGTATTATTTACATTCCTTAAAAAGATAATATAATGCCACAGCAATGCATAATTATAAATGTGCTTATGGAATAAAAAAAACCCTGCGCAATCATCTCTGAGATAATGGTTTTTGGCTGCCATTATGAGATTGATGTTTGCTAGTGCACGCCAATCTCCACTGGCTCAGTATGGCCAGCTCTCACTCCATGCTACATACCAGGACTTAGTTGTTGTGCTGGCTTCTACCTATACCGTGCACCGTAACGTAGATTTATTTCAATGTATTTGCAATTAAACCTCAGGGAGGTTTCTGGGGTGTGGAAGCACTCATAAATTTCACGACCATGGCTTGAAATATTTGTTTTATCATATAATAAACTTCAAATGAATTCCAAACAAACTGACATAAAATTGCCTAGGCATGTATGTACAACACGATACAAATGAAATGTCATGTTAATAGTCATTAAAAAACTCAAAATCATGCTATAAGCATCTCAAATGTTCGTTGCCATCTCATCACACTGTGTACATGAAATTACTTTAAGGGTAGAAAAGTAATTGGTCTTATTTACTGTATTATTTTAATAAGAGGTGAAGAGGGCTTTGATTACCAGCCCACCAGGAGTGCCACGGTGGCGAGATGTTAACTATCTCGCCTGGTATATAGGTGGTCGTGGGTTCGATCCTGACCCTCACGCCTGTATATTTGGAGTTTGCATAATCTCCCCGTGGTCATGTGCATCTTTCTCCGCGTCCTCCGGTTTCCCCCCTCCACATTTAGAAACATGCGTTGAGAGTATTTGGCTGATATTAATTTCCACACGATAAGCCACTTCGTTGAACTATCATTTGCGGCCAGGTCACTTCTGAAAAAAAACTATGTAAAATAAAATAATTTATAGATCCCATCTGGTTATTTTTCATGCGACCTACAGAAAGGCCATGCCAGAGTCGCAGCTCTTGGACTTCAACAATCCTCTTGCCGAGGAGAGCTTCTGCTGATCTTCACTCGTCTGATGATCTCGAATCCTGTTCTATGTCTGTATCTTTAAATTGCATTCAGTTTATGTGCCATCTTCGCAAGTGGGCGTTCATAATGAAACTGCCCAGTACAAAGGAATATAAATTGCTGGTGTCTGAACAATAGCTTCTCAGATTGGTATGGTTTGTCCTATTTTTGAGATATGAACTTGTGCCACCAAATGGACCATGTCTCTCCTGCCTTGTCCATAATAGTAAAAAAATTGAATCCACTCTGTTTCTTAACAGTTCTATTTCAAAATATCATATTTGGATTTATTCCAACTGCGCTACAAGTGGAAAACTGTGAAGTGCAATTTATTTTAGAAGGTGTGAAGAACATACAGCATTGTGGTCCAATGATTTTGTGAATAATAACAAAAGTGCACATAATTTTAAGCATTCAGTACAATGTATTTTTAGATTTTACTTGTTTTTCAAGATTATAAACTTATATACTATATACATTTTTCTTGTTTCACAAGTAACGTACAGATCCAATGTCATTTTATGACAAAATAATTTGAGGGCATTTTCCTTTTTGGTATTAAAATCAATAATCTGGGTTGTGAATAATAGACATGACCTTATATAACCTGTAGTCTCCTGAAACAAAGTTTTAAAGCTCCTGAAAACGTGAATTTGCATTATCCAAGTCTAAAGGTATAGCCCACCACCGCCAAAGTAAGAAGTTAAAACCAGCACACCAATCCAGAAGACAGTTACTTTTTGAATATTTGAATGTATTGTTTGGGGACGTCATTGCCACGCATAAGTATGCATTAGTGGCAATCACACCATTAAAAAATATATTTTAATAAACCTTAGCATGTTATACAGTATACTACACCGTAGTATATTGTGTAAGACTCACACTTTACACTCCGTGTTTCGGGATAGCACCAATATAACCAAACTAATTACTTATCTATTACCATTATTACTGCAGTGTGCAGAGATAGGACCCATTAGGAGATATAGCTTGATTTGAAGCTTTCGTGACTGCAGGAATCCATACGCTTTGGTTCTTTCGGTAAAGTCACGTAGGTAGAAATAAAATATAATTAAACAAATCACGACGTTTCGATCGCAACACAAGCGATCTTCATCAGGTGGGACAACAACAGCAATAAAATGCTGAAGTCGGCGGGAGAGCTGAGGTTATATAGGTAAGAGAGGGGGGAGGAGGCAAAGAGGAAGAGAGAGAGAGAGGGGGGGTAGGGGGAGGGCCGCGTGAGCGCTAGGGGAAGAGGACGTGAAGCTGGGAGGGGGGGAGTGGGCGGGGCTAGCAGTAAACCGGCAGGTAATGATGGAAACAACAAGTTAAGGAATTACCTGGTTGATAACATCCTTCCAATGATTGTTCAATTTGTATCCATCTTCTCTGTTTAAGTTTTGTCTATGTTTATATATCTGGATGGCTTCATGAACAAACCTTTGATAGTAGCCCGAAGGTTTGCAGAGTACCTTGGTCTCGGAAAAAAACAATATCATGCGAGCCCACAGCGTTATGACAATGGTCAGCTATGGCAGAGGTATTGGTTCTGCCATGTTTCAGATCAGCTTTGTGTTCGCGGACGCTTGTTTCTCCCATCGCGATACGGTATATTATCTACGCCATATTTAACACTGAATCAATGAAGCAGTGACTTTTTTTTACCTGAAGCAGCCAAAATACTTTGATAATGTAAAGCGCTACACTGAAAAACTCACCTTCACTCCGTAGTTCATGTTTAAGCTACGTTATCAGTCTCCACTACAATATTTGTATATTGTTACGGTAGTTACATAACCATCGATCATGATGACACACAGCATAAAGTATCAGATACTTAACACTCCGTATACGCCATATACGTAATCTCACCCATTGAACTTTTCGTAGGGTAACGCTGACTTTAATTATTATTTGTTTTAAATCATGTTGTTCTACGCATTTTGTTAAGTCAATTGTAGAAAGAGGAGTAGAACTATTGTGAAGGTGAGTAAGATATTGTAATTGATAGTGCTGCTCCATTGCAACCGCAGTTCTTGATACTGAGTTCCCCTATGCAGTGCAGGCCTGTGCTGGGTGTAGCCAGCTGTACACACTAATTACTTGCGTGCATATTAACACCCAGCTCTACATTTTGGCATTTTGCTGTAATTAGCCCAGAAGTGGCATCCACCCCAAGAGGTTTGGGATATTTCTAAGCTGCTCATATTCTCAAACACGCAAGATGACATGCAGTCCCCTGTGAGCATCTACAGAGACAACAGCAGGAATATGTGATTAATTATGTCATTGCGATGTCAGGTTGTGTTTATTCACGTTTTCTGTAGGTTTATCTGAAAACTAAATCGTTCACTGTGAGTATATATCAACAACAGAAGCAGCAGTCCAATCAATGGACCACAAGTACCAGCATGCACGTGGCTCAAAACCTGAGCACAAATCGCGGTTTAAGTGCACTGTCAGATAGATGTATGCAGGTGGTCGCAACATTTGTATGTCATACCACAGGTACGTATGTGCTTATGGATGTCCTGCACATTTGTATAATCCCTCAAGAAGGAATTACACGACAGACAAACGATGTTTGTAATTTTAAGCATCCAGAACTTATTTGTGCAAACTATTGTTCTCCACACCAATTGAGTAAATATATGTTCAGTTTGCATACGGTACAAGGGTGTCGTGGTTTATGGCTGATAGGAAACCGACCATCAGCTTAGCCCAGTGGTTCTCAATAGGGGTTATGCACACCCCTGGGGGTACGTGGCAATGTCCCAGGGGGGTACGTGAGGTGATTTATAACTATGAAATATCCCACATGAGAGTCCTTGGTAAATAATCAAGTATGAATCTGGCAATATGAAATAACTAGGATCAAATTTAAATCCAAATTATAACTTAGAACGATATACAAGACCTTGCTAAGCTCATTGATTGTAAACAAAGTGGTTTCCAAGAGTAACCAGCGAGGGCGAGCAAATGACATTGTGCATGCAGAGCGTCCGTTGAATTTGTTTTTTAATCGCTTGCAATTAATAGCTAGTTAGGATACCTCACAAATTGGACAATTGGTAAAAATAGTGACGTTAATTATTCATACATTTATTTCTCAGAACCATGCTGGGTCAGGCAAGGGGTACTAGGTTGAAACAAAATTGAACAAGGGGTACAGTAGAAGCCAAACAAGGTTGAGAACCATTGGCCTAACCTGTGTGTGTGTGGATGCTATTGCCCTACTGGATGCCCTTCTGCTTTTAATAATGCAGTTGAAGTAGCAGGCGCAGAAACTTATACCAGCTTCACTTTAGCCACCACTATCAGATGCCTTTTAATCATGATGTGGCCCATATGATGAGGGCTATGTATTTTTCTACGAGTGCATGGAAGCTATTGGCAGTTGAAGGTGCAGAAGCTAAATATTGGGATGTTCAAGGAGTCTTCATTAAAAAAAAGTCCATACATTTGTACCAGTGGTTATGGATAGATGGGTAGTAACATCGTGTATTAGTTGTATCATGGAAATAGTGGTTTTTTTTTATTGATGTAATATTATAGCAGTAGTGGTGGTCTTAGAAAAAACACCTTTCATTTTACGAAGATGTTCCCCAAGATCTGTGCAGCCTCACCAGTCCTTCAGAGGTTTGGTGTTTCACATGAGGAGCTTCCTTATAGATTATCATTGCTCCTTGAGGGCTGCCTCATACAAAATAACCAAGACTAATGTACGCGAAACATAAGTTCAGAGTACTATTGTATCAGCAGCAGTCTGGTACTGATACGCTTCTTCCTGTGTCCGTGTTTCATTGCTAAACGTTGAGTAAATGAAGACGCTTACTTTGCACGCGTCCCAAACTGCGCTCGCGCACGGTGAACGTGGAGAAATGTTAAAGATCCATCTGCTCATTCCAACTGCCAACTACGTCGCTCATGTGTCTTCAGTGAGATAGGTTGAATGACTGAGCAAATTAACTTGCAGCAGGGAACTTCACACCGCATTAGGCCAAACCATGCGTGCTCTCCAAGCCACCTGCTCAGGGGCAATGCGTCAAGCCCGGTGAACGCTGAGAACTGTGCACACAGCACTCACATTTTGTTAACATTTGAGGTATGCGCAGTGACGGCTACTTGGTCGTTTTCCAAGTGAGTCGAACCCACATAGCATCACACGTTACCGATATGAGAGCAAATTACGGCGTGTAAAAGAGGACACGAGCTTGCAGAAACATACCCAGTAGATGTGAATTGCAATGCCTGAATCCTGAGCTAGACCCTGATCGGTTTGTTCTGGTGAACATACATTGTTTGCATGAGTAATAACTTAATTCTATGCTCGATGCACTCTGTGCTGAAAGTGTTTGCATTTGTAGTTTAAGCCACAACACTTACATCCGTCCATTTTGTGGCCTTTAATTCCCAAGCCTGCGAGACTCGATTGCCAATCTCCCCATAGGATGACTACTGACTTCCACAGCACAGGACTCTCATAATCAACCTAAGCTGGGTCAACACACATCCCAGAATTGAACTTGCGACCTCACAATTATGAGTCAAGCACTTAAGAGGTGAGGTAGTCACAATTATAAACAAGCATTGCTCTTTACGTTTCATGATTTCCCCTGGATGTATTTCAGGCTATCGCGCTGCAACATATAAACACTGGCAGTAGAATATGGCATTAACGACTGCTGGTGTACTATACAATCGTGGGTACCCTCGGAGAACATAGACTAATAGGTGAGGGGAGTGGGTGCTGGGAGACCGACACAGGACCAAGTGTACTTTTAAATAAAAACATGTGGGTGGTGAGGCGGGGTGGGAGGCACTTTGCAACTGCTTTATCGCCTTATATGCCTGTGCATTTCTGTAGATTTCAACCATGAGAGGGTCCCTTTTCGGCACCGATTAACGACTTGACGCATGGAGGTGTTCACCAAGCTCACCACCTGCCATTATCAATTTCCTCCTGACTGGGCCCAATATCTGGTGCTATGAAAACCCATGGGGAGATAAGCTTACGCCTCCTCGTTGCAACCGAGTCACAACGTACAGTGCAGTTTTGGTTCTCTGGGATAATAGTGTTGCTCATTTTGTTTTCCAGTTTAAAAAAGCTATGTATTTTATGCAAGGTGCAACACAAATATAAAGGTGCAAGCCTGCAATTACTTACAGAAGGGCCTCCATGAAAGTAAACCCGAGTAAACTCTACAGGTTGGTCTAGTGGTACAATTTTTCGACCAGATGTGTTGGAAGACGTACTCATATTTTCCCCTCCACACTTGGCCTACCGATCTAAGAAATTGTGATGTTCCCGTTTATTATATAGCTGCATGGATAGATATGGGGGGCTTTTAGAAACGTGCACCATTGTTTCAAAGACTGCACTAGAAGATCGATTTTAACCAGCGACCTCTGGAATATTCAGTCCAGTCTGATACCAATTACACCACGGAATCTCCTGTGTAAACAAAAGCTCACGCTAGAGCTGAGTTTTTGTTCACATCTGATGATGCTGGGTGTAATCTCCAGCGAAACGTGGTGTGAAATTTGTCAAATTTTGATTGTTCTTCTTCATTCCCTATTTGCTGAAAAACAAAATCATTTAGCATATTTTGCCCACGTGACAACTTGATTTAATTGGCTCTATCGAGTGGTTAGGAGGTTAACTTTTTATTATTATTATTAAATTAATCCTGCACGATTGAAACAGAAAGTTACTAATGATGCATCCCTGGGAGAAAAAGGCAAAAAAAAGAAATACAATCTAACCTGTGTTAAATGCTTACTTTCTTTAAGCTCGTTTCCAGACGACCACCCCTCGGCCACAGGGCAGTTGTGACGGGGGAGTGGGAGGGGGGCAGGGGAGAGTGGGGAGTTGGACGGGGGCAGGGGTAAAAGGGGAGTGGGGCAGGGGGTGTGGGAGGGGGACAGGGGTGACGGGGGAGTGGGAGGGGGGCAGGGGAGAGTGGGGAGTTGGAAGGGGGCAGGGGTAAGAGGGGAGTGGGGTAGGGGGTGTGGGAGGGGGGCAGGGGTGACGGGGGAGTGGGAGGGGGGCAGGGGTGAGAAAGGAGTGGGAGAGGGCAGGGGTGAGGGCGGAGTGAGAGGGGGGAGTGGTGAGTGTGGAGTGGGAGGGGATAATAGTGAGGTGGGAGGGGGACAGGAGTGAGGTGGGAGGGGGACAGGTTGAGCAGGGAGTGGGAGGGGAGCAGGGGTAAGGGGAGAGTGGGAGCTGGGCAGGGGTGAGTGGGGAGTGAGAGGGGGACAGGGGTAAGGGGGAGTAGGGGAATACCAGGCCCTGGTGCTGCTACTGAGCTGTGTCCGGGCCGGGGCAAGCCGTTTGCCAATGGGTGTTGAAAATGAAACGCATGGAGTGGTGCCGTCTGCATATAAAGGTAGCTCAACAGAGGCATCGGCACCGCAACCATTCACGCTCGTTTTCCAGGTGGCTGTGTGAATAATTGTGGCACAATGGAAATATTATAAGTTGGATTTATTAATAAGGTCCCTTTTTGCTATTGCTGTTGGTGTGCACCCCAGCCACTTGGCTAATTGAGGCCCGCTCAGTGTGATATACATGTTGCTCCCCATTTTACAGAGATGAATAATAAACGTGTTGCCATAGAAATTTCATTTCTAACCTGAACAATAAAAGCGGGTACAAAACCACACAAAGAATGTGTAATGATATGTTGTGGCTTACAGAAATGCGATTTGTATGAGTTTTGTTTATAATAGGAACAGGGATACATACTCTAAGTCAAGACATATACTAGGAAGGTTTATCACGTAAAAACTAACACCTACTAGTGAACGATTGGTTTCGGTGTTGCATCACACAGCCCATCATGAAAAGGCAGCATCTCGCGGTTAATCGATGCTGCTGTATGGCCTGTTGGCATTTTAGCACACTCTGCAACTATGGAGCTGTTTTTGTATTAATGTTCATTATATTTCAGCACGCTTCGGCAGTGAATTCCCCAGCCAAGAGCAGCGCTTGGAGTGTAACTGCTGCGTAAGCTCAGACTGCCACTGCATTGTTCATTACCCTGCATGCTTGCAGCTGTGGCTAAAACGGAAATCCACTTGTAATGTTCACTTGCAGAATTCCATGTGCTGAATGTGTTGCAGCCACTCATTGTTTCTGGGCAAGTAATACATGTTCTTTTATTCTTTCAGCAGCTCTTGCTTTGCCAGGCCACAGTCCACTTAACCCACTGGTCACGGGCTATCCTGTGAAGACACATGGAACACTGAATCATTGAGCTCATGAAAGTTATTGGGGAATGCCACAATGAAAAACCATATGCACTTTAAAGAGGTACAGTAAAGCTCTCGTATCCTAGACCCAATTGTTTATACGCTTCCACTATGTATGTGCTACAATCTTCCTATTGATGGAGCAATCGTGCCGACAAGAGGAAGTTACCTTGAAGTGTTGGCCAATCCATCCTGTTATCCGACCAATTGTCACCAAGATAACAATAATGGCATACTATCGCACCGATGAGTGACCCGAAAGTGGTAGAAAATTAATCCCCTTATTCATGTTTATCTGTGCTTTGACACTTTGATAAGAGGAATACAATACGTGGATGAACACAGATAACACTATGTAACACAATCTTTATTCCTGGGTAGTAAGTGTTATTTACTAATTGCTTATGCCTAAAATGTATAAAAAATGGCTATTATTCCCCACACACTTTGCTTTTGTGACCAGGACAGTGATATTTTGAAATTTTCCTATTTTCAATGAGAAAACGGGCGAATTTGTGTATTTTCGTTCACATAAAGTCAGAAAAAAACAACCTATGAATCAATTAACACGTATTTATATTAAATTAATACAAAAATGACTACAAAAGATTTAGAAGTGAGTAGTTTTTAGAGATTTACGATTATACTGTAAATCACTTTCACGAATCAGCCCCAAATGTAGTCTCCCATGATGTTCGCCTTATACTGTCCTTGGTAGCGGCGTTCAAAGTCCAGTATATCCTGGTGGAAGCGCTCACCTTACTCCTCCGAATACGCTCCCATGTTCTCCTTGAATTTATCAAGATGAGCATCAAGGATATGGACTTTGAGGGATATCCTACAGCTCATTGTGCCATAGTTCTTCACCAGAGTCTCAACCAGCTCCACATAGTTTTCGACCTTGTGATTGCCCAGGAAGCCATGAACCACTGCAGTAAAGCTGTTCCAAGCCACTTTCTCATTACTAGTGAGCTTCTTGGGGAATTCGTTGCACTCCAGGATCTTATTTATCTGTGGTCCGATGAAGACACCAGCTTTGACCTTTGCCTCAGACAGCTTAGGGAAGAAGTTTTCAAGGTACTTGAAAGCTACAGCTCTGACAAATTGTTTCATACGTGGTAGTGCGCCTTGGTGTCCCTGCTGTCCCAAAGCCAAAGATAGCAGGTAAACTTGGTAAAACTGCCTTGGAGACCCATCAGGAATGCCACATTTTGAAGTCTCCGATGACCTCTCAGCCATACTCATCATACTTCAAGGCATCCAGCAAGGTCTTTATGCTGCTGTAATCCTCTTTGAGGTGCACCGAGTGAGCCAGGGGAAGAGAAGGTACTTGTTACCATTATGGAGCAGCACGGCTTTGAGGCTCCTGGATGAGCTGTCAATGAAGAGGCGCCACTCATTCTGGTTACAGGCGATTCCGATTGCCTCGACCAGACTGGTCACATTGTGGCAGAAGCAGAGCCCATCTTGACGGATGGAGAAGTTGCAAAAAGGTTGGTGACGCTTCCTCTGATCTGCAACTTGCACACTTTCATCCAACAAGTTCCACTGCTTGAACCTAGACGTCAGATCGTTGAGGTATTTTTGGTTGGGGTATTATGTGGTTCTCTCCTCAGCTCCACCTCTGAAATTTCCATCTGGATCTACAACGTCTTCCTCGCTCTCTTACTTGCTGCTCTCTTCTAAAGACGGCTGCTCTCTCTCCGGAGGAGTGGGTACAGGGAGCTCCTGGCAGTGTGGCACGGGGTGATGGATGAAGGAAGGTCTGGAAACGTGATAGCAGGTGCATTCTTGCCAGTTCGACGTTTGGAAGGGTCCACCATGCAGAAGTAGTAGTTGCTTGAGTGGTCAATGGGTTCCCGCCAAATTCTTGGGATAGCGAACTTCATGGCTCTCTTTTCCCCTCTGTACCATCCGAAAATAATACATTATTTCACCCATGACTAATGTGTAAGAGATTCTCGCAAAATTTTTTATAAATGATATTTTTTTTCAATAAGATTAAAAATTGTAA
This sequence comes from Lampetra planeri, assembly GCF_965212315.1. Lineage (NCBI taxonomy): Eukaryota > Metazoa > Chordata > Hyperoartia > Petromyzontiformes > Petromyzontidae > Lampetra > Lampetra planeri. The sequence goes on from NC_136107.1 coordinate 26,110,505, forward strand.
AACATTTTGAAATAAAAATGTTTTACAAGTGTAGAGACACAGTTAGATGTCTCTGTGGATCACACCAACCACAGTGCTGGAGGGGTGCCGAGCGCCGGGTGCCTCGATTGAACGAGTTAAGGGCACATGACCAGAAGCGGTGCCTCGATTGGACGAGCTAAGGGCATGTGACCTCAGTAGACATACTGGCGTCAGAAGTGGTTTGTTAGTTAGGACCGCATCCGTTAACATAAAGCAGACCTGAAATACGGTAGGACAAACACCTCAGCCGTGGCAGATCACTGTTACAATTCAGTGGGCTCACATGACATTGACTTCTCCAAGACAGAGGTTCTCTGCAAGCCATCTGGCTACCATGAGAGATTCGTTCATGAGGCGATCCATATATACAAACACAGAGACAATTTCAACCGAGAAGATGGATTCTGGCTCAGCAATCATTGGAAGGACGTAATAAACCATTTAGGATCTTAACTGATTGTTGTTCACGTTTACAGTGATTTTTAGACCGCAGTCCACTTACTGGCATTGACTGTGTATCTTGTGTTCTCCACAGGGAATGCATTATTTGCTCCGCTGCGGGTCTCCTACCACCGCTCTCCCATTGACATGTTTCATGGCTTCTACATACTTTTAACATTCCCTCCCTTTGTTAATGCTACCCCCTACACCCTCCCTTTGATGCTGCTAATCCTGCATAATGCATGGGCATAATATGACTTTGAAACCCCCCCGCCCAACTCCTACGCAAATTCTTTTGTAAAGGCGCTCTTCTTCCACCTCCAACCCAGCTTATATATACGCTCCAAGCTTGGCAGTGTTTCATTCTTCACCTGAAGACGGCTGCTTGCGTTGTGGCCGAAACGTTGTGAGAATTATTTTATTATGTTTTATTTTTATTATTTTATTACTTCCCTTCTATGTGACTTTACCGAAAGAACCAAGAAGATGAATCCCTGCAGTCATGAAAGCTTTAAATCGAAATTTAAGGTGTAGGTAGCTTACGTAAAGACTTAGCAATTATGCTCACTAGGCAACGACTGCTCACCCAGTTGTCTTCGGATGATGACGAAGAGGGCAAGTTGATCCCTACAAGCGGCCCCGGGTCCTGAAGCCCTGGTGATGGAGGGCGGCGAAGTATGGACGCCGGCGCGGCAGTGGGAACCGGAGCCCATTTCACTGCCGCTGCCAAGGAAGGAACGCCGTGGCAGGAAGGAGCATCTCAATGACCTAGTCTCTGCCATCGCTGCGCTCGCAGCCGCCCTGCTGGAGGAGGATGATGACTACGAGACGCCAACACCGCGGCAGCATGCCTCCGGGACATGTGGGAGCCCGCCAATTCTCCCGACGCCCACGCTGCTTTCGCCGTCGCCCCGTGAGCATGGGACGACTACAGGACGCCGACGCCGCGGCCGCGGGTCTCCCTGACCGTTTCCTGCGCGCGGGAAACGGTCGTGGCGCGGAACATGTGGGAGCCCGCCAACTCTCCCGACGTCCGCGCTGCTTTCACCGTCGCCCTGCAAGCTGTTTCCCGTGCGTCGGAGCCCACCAAAATTTTAAAACCACAGAAAGGCGCTCCCGCCAATGCCGTCCTCCCGCCGACGTTGCTGGCATCCACACGTGGACTAAAATGCCTTCCTTTCGTCTGGGAATTCACTGCAGCGGGTGGCGACTGGGTGGCATTCCAACGCCATTTCGTCGCCGCCTGCAGCCTCGCGGAATGGACGGAAGAGGAGGAGCTGCGAGCGCTCGCTACAGCGCTCGACGATGATGCGTTGGTGTCCCTCGACGCCATTCTCGATGAACGGAAGACGACGCTACCACAAGCCCTGGCGCAAATGGGGGCGATTTTTGCTCCAGCCTCCGCCAAGCACCACAAGTTCTCCACATGGAAAAGGGGAGAAGCAGAGACACCCCTCGCTTATCATGCCACTCTTCAAGGCAGCCTTTCCCGGGATGGACCAGGTGGGGAGAGATTACCTGGTCCTGGAAAAGATGCTGTCATTGACTGAGGACCTCCAGGTCATTATATCGACCACGGAAAATGACAACATCACCTCTCTCAAGGTCGCCCGCTGTCTAAAGGCTCACCTCCATATCCGGCGATGAGGCGGGGTGGTCGCAGGTACTGCACCCCTGGCGGAGGAAGAAGCAACCACCAGCAGACCGCATCTACAGGCAGGGGTTTCGAGTCCTGCAGCGCCGCGGAGGAATCCCAGGGAGGACCGTCGGGGCCGGGTGAGATGGGTCGGCGAGGGTTTCCTCTTGTCAGAGGGATGGGCCCATCATCTGTTTCAAGTACGACCTGCCCGGGCACATCTCCGTGGGGTGCCGCGCGTGACAAGGAGGATCCTCATCATCGACACCGGCCGCTGATCGTCACTCCTTCTCTTCACCAGGCCCTAAGGCGAGTCGCTGTACACTACACACACAGCATCCTCACTCACCTCACTCATCGGGTTCAGGGTTGCGGACTTGTGGCGGGGGGCGTCACGTTATGTACCTCGCCTTTCGGATCCGGTCGCGGGATTACGTCAAGGTGGATCGCGTCCTGATCAAGGGGTGGGAGGCGAGAGGTTTCTCAAATGCCCTGCGCAGTTGACGACCCTGGGCCGCCGTATTGTGGTGGCGGGTTCGTCCATGGTCATAGGGACGGTCGAAGGACATGGTTTTCGAATGCTTGCTGCCAAAGTCACGAGCCGTTTTACCCGTCGTGATTCCCTGTTTCACCGCGAACGGCCAGTCCTGAGGAATTGTCGGTCAGATTACGGCCACAATTGGGATTGGCAACATTCAGTTGTCAGGTCTCGTATTCATTTCCAAACTTTTAGCCGTACCCTGTCTGTTAGGGACTGATTTCCTAGGTAAAATGCCGCTCAAAATCCTGGTGGATCAGGGCTGCATTGAGTTGCCATCGGGCCGCCGCATGGCTTTCTTGTCATCACCAACTTTGCTTCGCACAGCGAACGTTTCAGTCCCTGCCATGGCAAACCAAATGCTTATCCCCTTGCGGTTTAAAAAACACCTCGAACGCAAAACAGCTCCGCATGGGTTGTTGATGGTTCCCTCCACCAGGGCGGTTCACGCAAAAAAATTGGTTAATGCGCAGACTTTGGTTGCAAGCGATGGACAACCTTTCATTCAGGTCCTGAATGTCGGTCCGGACACGTCGGTGATTGAAGAGGGCACTGGCTTAGCTCACGCGTCAGACACAGGTGGCGTTCATAAAAACAGCGGGAATATTGGTGTGCAGCGGCTGTGGGGCAGGGTGAGGACATTGGCGAGGCATGGTTAAACACGCTCTGTTCCAAGAGCAAGGACCTGTCTGATGCACAAAGGCTCGAGCTGCGTGCGCTCTTATCAGAATTTGTTGATGTATTTAGTAAATCCAAATTCGACATTTGCTGCGTGCCTTTATTGCACCATCACATTGACACGGGAGATTCGAGCCCTATTCATCAAAACCCATACCGCCTGAGTCCCGCGGAGAAGGACCATGTGCGCTGCCTGGTGGATTAAATGCTGGCCACAGACATTATCGCTCCTTCCAAGAGTCCATGGGGTGTGCCCATTGTTCTTGTAAAGAAACAGAACGGTAGATTGAGGTGCTTTGTGGACTTCCACAGACTCAACAAAATCTCCATGGCGGATGTGTACCCACTCCCACGGATGGACGACTCGTTAGACGCGTTGTCAGGGGCACGGTTTTCTCCACGATCGATTTGCTGTCAGGATTTTGGCAGTTGCCCTTAGATGACAGCTCTAGGCCAAAGACTGCATTTTGCACGCCCCAGGGCCTTTTCGAGTTAAATCGGCTCCCGATGAGATTGCACTCAGCCCCGGCCACATGCCCAACGGCTTATGGAGCTAGTGCTAGTGGGCCTACAATTGGATGCGTGTTTGATTTATCTCGATGATGTCATCATGTTTGGACGCACGTTCGAGAAGCACCTGCAGAAGTTTTCCTCAAAATGCGGGCTGCTAACTTGAAGTTTAAGCCGCTGAAGTGCCATCTGCTGCAGAGATTGGTCAAATACCTAGGCCATATCGTCAGCGAATCCGGGATTTCAACGGACCCTGACAAAACTGTGTGCATGCGTGCATGTGCACGTGGCCAACCCCCAAGTTGGTGGGTGAGGTATGTAGTTTTATCAGGTTTGCCTTTTATTATCGACGCTTCGTCCCCGGGTTCGCCACAATCGCAAAGCCGTTTCATGTCCTCACAGCCAAGGGCTAGAAATTTCGGTGGGGGCGGAGAAGGAGACTGCATTTGCTGCGCTGCACGACAGCCTGGTCAACGTGTCTCCCCTTCGGTATCTCAATTTTTCTTTGCCTTTCATCCTCGATACTGACGCTAGCAATACTGGTATTGGCACCGTATTGTCACAGATGGTGGACAGAGTAGAGCGCGTGGTCACATACCGCAGTAGGGTGCTTTCTACGGCGATTGTTTATATCGTTCAGCAGTAATGGCTGTACCTTTATTGGTGGAAATTCCAGGTGCGATCAGACCACGCGGCCTTGCAGTATGTGCTGCGTGTTGAGCAGCCGTCCAGCCAGCTATCCCGTTGGCTCGAGGTCCTTCAGGACTATGCATTCAAGGTCTCGTAAAGAAAGGGCGTCCGCTAGACCAGTCGGCAGCCACCATTATGGACGCCTTTCTCCATGGGTACGTTCTGGATAAGGGGGCCCCAGAACGCCCCCTTATAGACCAGGGCAGAAATTTTTCGTCAAAACTGCTTAAGGAGGTGTGTGACCTATTGGGCACTAAAAAGATCCGCACCTCGCCCTATCATCCGCAGACCAACAGCATTGTGGAGCGCCTTCATAGGACGCTCACATCCATGCTATGCCATCAGGTTAACGAACAACAGACCGACTGAGACTTGCATGTTCCAGGGGGTCCTGGTCGCATATAGATTGGCCCCCCATGTCTCCACCAGCTACTCGCCTGTTTTTCTTATGTATGGGAGGGAGCAAGATCTGCCCATTGACGCACAGCTAAATCTGGATCTGGCACAAAAAAAACTTCCTGACCCTCCAGCACCTGTCGGAGGCTTGGGAGGCCTCCTGCAGGAACTCGGCTTTGAAGCAAGCTGCCAACGAGCAGCAGGTGGGTGCCCAGGAGACTGGGACCAAATGGGCAGTCGGGGATAGGGCATGGCTTCATTTCCCCCAGGTTCCCGTAGGAACGTCTCCTAAGCTCTACAAACCGTGGTGGGGGCCCATTGAGATCGTAGAGGTAAAAAGCCCATAGAGCGTCCACATACTATTCGGTCGAAGGCGCTGGTTTGTACATGCGTCGTGCCTCAAAGACGACGCTCATTCATCTCACATCCCTGGGGGCTATGTGTCCATGGGAACGATGCCTCAGAGATGCTCTGCCTCTTCCCCCTCAGGCACGTGACCGGAAGCGGTGCCTCAATTGAAGGAGTTAAGGGCACGTGGCTGGAAGCGGGGAGCACCAGCCTTGATACAGCAAGGGGCGTGGCTGGGGCCAAGGGATAAAAAGGGAGCGCTGGGGGGATTCCGGGCTCATTTTCGGGGATCACGCTAGCTAACACACACGCACATAGTGAGTAGCCTTAGGACAAGTTAGCCACACTTAGCAACAGGATCCGGTGTACAGTGAATTGTTTAATACAGGCTTTGCCTCCTACAACAGTGTGTGTGTGCCTCAGTCGCCATACACTACGCAATTTTACAAATTTTTACAAATTTTATAACATAAAATTCCGAGCAACATTTGACCATCTTACCTTCCAGAGTTTTTTCTTTGCTCGCAGGTGAAATGAGGTGCCCAGGGTTTGTCTTGATCCCCGACAGGCATGCCAAAATATGCCTTGTAGGCCTTACACATCTTAGCAGATGCTTCCACAGAGTACTTTTTCGCTCTTGTCTTGATAAATTGGCCGCAGACATAGCAAAATGTGTCTGCCAGATGCTTGCAGCCTCTTGATGCCATCTAAGAAAAATGCAGATATATATCCACTTAGGCAGCTGGAACTAAACTGAACTGGTGGGTTTAAGGCCCTGCATTTATATGACTATTTATATTACTGTAAAGTTATAGAATGTTCTAGAAGTAACTCAAAGTTTACTCAGCACTGAATCTATCTGGAATGTTCTGGAAAATAGGCAAATTTCAAAATATCACTGTCCTGGTCACAAAAGCAAAATTTGTGAGGAATAATAGCCATTTTCTGTACTTTTGAGACATAAGCAATTAGGATATAACACTTTCTACCCAGGAACACAAATAAATATATAAATAAATGCTTCACAGTGTAATCGGATCGTACCCACATATAAAAGGATTTCCACTGCATTTCAAATACAGTACGTATATTACATTCTGTGTTCTGTACCTGTTATGTATAATTTACGTGTTACAGACTTTACCACATAGGCTTTTGTCATTCATGCCAAATGAATACGCTTGTCAAGGAAACAAACATGCCAGTTTATTGCTTCAGCACACTGGTATGTTAGAGAGCAATTCGAAACATTAAACAAATTATTAAATGTTATTCAATTTTAAGAGTTAGTAAGTGTTTTTTGGGTTATTATTCAGTCAATATAAGTGTTTAATGATAGTGCACAATACATGTCATGTTCATTTGTCAATTTCCTGTATCGCGTAATACTAAATTTGAAAAAGAGCTGTATTGCTCAATGGGTAATTTACCTGGGTAATAAACTTGTCTTCTGATAAGAATAGTGGGACTGCCATTCTCTGACCATGTCACTCGTCGAAAATTCTGATACTGAAAGTTTTCAACATTCAAATAACGAATATGCAAAGCAAATTATTCAGTGTTTCACCCAGCAGATGTCTTTGTTTTTCATTGCTGTCAGGTGAAGGGTGATTGGCAGTTTCATCGTACTGTGTTTGCCAGAGCAGGGAAGGGGTAATTTCTGCTGCTTACAAAACAGTCGCAGTCTGAAAACACGGCACCAGCGAGGCGTTCTGACTCATAAAGAGCACGCTGGTGTCAAAGTTCATAGGCAACAGGGCCTCATTGCTGCACGACTGCAAATTCATTATCCCCCCCCCCCTTCAAGGATGCAATGGAAAAATAAACATCAGAGGGCCTTTTCAATAAGAGGTTTGTGTTGATCTGAACAACTCTATGCAAAAGAATTCCCGTACAATTATAGGTCATTAATCACCAATTTCGAGGCAAACTTTGGCTGAATAAATGTGTTTTTCATCATATCCCGTGTAGTATTGATAGCTCAATATTGATGTGCCATTTTATTGAGGGACTACTGTGTGGTGTTATCTTGGTGTGGTCTGTGACTGTTTTGTTGTTGTTTTCGCTGCCTTGCCCCATTTTGATAAATCGGACTTTTATATAATAAACGTATTCATACTTGATTTGAAGCTTTCGTGACTGCGGGAATTACTCTTTGGTTCTTTCGGTAAAGTCACGTAGAAAGAAAATAAATTAAATAGAATACGACGTTTAGATTGCAACACAAGCAGTCGTCATCAAGTAGAACTAAATTTGAGAGAGAGACAAAATACAGACATGGAGACACACAGACAGAAACACAGAGAGAGACAACTTAGAAACACACAGAGAGAGACACAACACAGACACACAGAGACCCAATGCCTCTGTGTCGTGGCCTTAAATAGAGAGAGAGGGGGGTGGGGCAGAGAGAGAGGTGCGTCTGCTGGAGCAGAGAAATTAGAATGTAATCAACCAGGCTATGCGTTAACTGTGTGTTAGCCGACTCTTTGCGTTGAATTGCATTACATTTTCAAAAATTTGCTAAGTTTGTTCTCTCAATACCAGACTTTCTGGGTCTTTCTCTCCCTCTGCCGCCGCGAGGTGGATTTCAACACAGCTCTCTTATTGACATGCTAATTTATTTGCTCCAGCAGCAGACCCACCTCTTTCTCTGCTTTAGGGCCACGACAGAGGCATTGGGTCTCTGTATGTCTATGTTGTGACTCTCTCTGTGTGTCTCTGTGTTGTCTCTCTCTGCTTATGTGTCTGTCTGTGCGTCTCCATGTCTGTGTTTTGTCTCTCTCTCAAATGTAGTTCTACCTGATGACGACTGCTTGTGTTGCAATCTAAACGTCGTATTCTATTTAATTCATTTTCTTTCTACGTGACTTTACAGAAAGAACCAAAGAGTAAACGTATTAATATTTAGTGGCTTGCTGTTGTAACTTGCTGGCCCGCTCATACTGGAAATCCGTGAAAAAAGAGCTTCGTTCCTCCAGTCTAAATAACGATTCTGATTCTGTTTCCACTCGACTTGTTTTAGTATAATGCACACACGTGTTGTTGCTGAGGACATGGATACATTCCAGTCACTGCCAACTTTTTTTGTCTCACTCGTCTTTTTTCAGCCTTTGACGTAAATGGTAATCGGTAAATATATATTTTTTATCCATTTTATTAATGACACACGGTTTTGTTTAAAAATGGACTGAGTGCCAGAGCCTATATAATTGGAAACAATTTTTTTACACGAAATGTATATACCACTTTGTATTTTTAAATCCTTTATATTAAGTTCGCTTGCTTGCTTGCTTGCGTGCTTGCTTGCGTGCTTGCTTACTTGCTTGCTTACGAACGTGCAAATCTTTCGGTCGTTTTTTAACCCACTTCCCGTGATCCAATCGAGCTGACATTTTCCACACAGACTCGTTGTGCGAGACAATTAATGTTCGTGAAAAAAAATTCCCAAAATTTTACACTGTTTAGGGAAAACAAATTAAATATTTAAATACCAATTGCTTAATACTGGCAGACAATCATCTGACCCATAGGTGGCAGCCATCTCAAGCCAGAGGACGAGAAGACTCTAGCCGCCACGCATATAAAGGATGTATAGTGAAAATCTTTGTTTTTACGGGTTTACTTGTTATTGCACTCTTTACTCAAACTTCATGATCACATTCCATTGTTGTCCAAAACATAGGAAAGTAAAGGTTAGAATGGAATGCAGAGGAAATTATCTTCTGCCATCTGCTGATTTAATCTCTCACATTTTATCGTATTACACAAATGCTGAAAATGGCTATAAACTACACACAAAACATAGTTTTGGAATGCGTTCTTTATGAATGATTGCATTGTCCATTAACTGCAATAATGGTAGTTGACGGGATAATAAATTGTGGAAATGTTACCATATGATTGGTATCAGCTCAGAATTTAGATTTTAGATGTAAGACATATCTTTGACTAGAATCAACATATATGTTTTCATGTCATGCGGGCAAACATTTATTGAGGAACATTTAAGAAAAGAACAGTAAATACGGGTGTCAACATACGAAACATTTTTAATTCTCAATATATTAATTAATCTACGTTAACATTTTAGCAGCTCAAACCATTCGAACACATTTTCTCATAATTGGTATTCTTTTTCATAAAAGGGGACCCCATAATGTGAATGCTTTGTTGAATATATTCCATTTCACGAAGCTGTATTCAGAGGGAGCAGTGACATTAGTAACCACATAATGCAGTTAGACAGTGTATTACTTGATGATTCGCTTGATGATTCGCTGTAAGCATGCCTATACAGGTCACCATACGTCGATGGGGATTACCTGTGAGCAGACAATAACAAGTACTGCTACTTTCGTGCACACAAACTACAGGATGGACAAGAACAATGTGCATGCATAATTACATACATAATGTACGTTGATTACCATATGAATAACCCAACCGGTAATGGATACTCATTATAATGTATATGAACACATTAACCCCCTCCCCCCTTCTGGCCTTCACACAATAAGGGCTCACAAGAGAAGCCATCCCATCTATCCCTCTATTTAAGGAACAAAATAGGAGGATTTTCTCCACAAATCTGGCTGTTACCTGATTATGCTAGTTGTAATTATTGGCTAAACGTGGTACTCTCCAACACACCGGTGTGCTGTACTAGTAACGAATTGCCATGTTCTGTTTACATGACAAACCTTAATAATTGGCTCTGTCGAGTGGTGGCGGGTTTAACGACATTTATATTTACGCGATTTAACCCAAAAAAACCTGTATTATGGATGATATTGGTCGCGATAGCCTACGTGTTAAAGCAAATACTATTTCGTTTTACAAGTTTTTGCACACCTATGTTTGGTGTTTTTATGCTGTACCTTTCATCTACGGTTTTACAGTAATTAAATATCGATTCAAAATAATTCATCTTACACAAACTCTGAGAACACAATATCGGAAACACTTTCTATCCAGGAAATATACGGCAAGTCTGCAAATATCCACATAGTTAACACGATCATTTTTTAAATATATTCATGTACCGCATTTAATTTTAAAATATACAAATATGGAAAAACAGTGACCTCATCTAACATCAAGGTACCTTTCACATCCATGCGAATGAGCATAATGAGAATGAATAAGAACCTGAGAACTCGTGATCTAGAAACAATCATATTTGCCACAAAACAACTTAACGTCTATCTCATAAACCTTAATCAAGCATATATAGCGTAGACTGTCTCTTGTGATTTGAAGCTTTCGTGACTGCAGGAATCCATACTCCTTGGATCTTTCGGTAAAGAAATAAAATAAATCACGACGTTTCGATTGCAACACAAGCAATCATCATCAGGTGGGAAAACCACAGCAAAAAATTGTCTTTTTTAAGTGGGAGAGAGAGCTGCCGTGGCAAGAGGTTATATAGGTAAGAAAGGGGGGAGGGGCAAGGGGGGAGAGAGTGGGGGGAGCGCAGATAGGAATGTGTGGGTGGCTTGCCTGTAGACATAGTGTCCCAACGAGTCGTCAGGTCTCTTCTATTACAAAACATCCAGGAAATGTAGCTTACCATCCTTCTCCACTTCCATGGTGAATTTGATGGATGGGTGTATGGAATTGATGTGGTTGAGAAATAGGTTCAAAGCTGGCAGGCCATGTGGCCAAATGACGAAAGTGCCATCTACATATCTCTTCCACAAGGAAGGACGTAGGGTAGATGTCTGGATGGCATCTGTTTCAAATTTCTCCAAGAAAACATTCGCTATCACTGGTGATAAGGGGGAACCCATGGGGGTACATTAATTTTGTTTGTAGAAAGTACCATTCCAGGTGAAGTAAGTGTTGGTAAGGCAGTGCCTAACCAGAGTAGGTACATCAGGATTCAGTCAATGTTGGACTAAGTCTTCAATTATTGCTAAGGTATCAGGTACAGGAACCTTGGTGAACAGAGAAACTACATCAAAGATGACGAGAAAATAATCTGGGGACAGTGAAATGCCCTTGATTAGAGAGACCAAGTGAGCTGAGTTACGTACTGCTGAGGTAGTCTTGCCCGTGAATGGAAGCAAGGTGTCAGATAGAAAACGGGCCAGTTTGTAGGTAGGTGAGTTTACAGGAAAGCCACCCACACAGATTCCTATCTGAAACCTGATTGCCACCACCATCCGGCACAGAAGAATTCCCTCATCAAAACACTACACCATAGGGCCCACTGCATTTCAGACCAACACCACCTAGACAGTGAACTGGAACATGTACACCAGGCCCTCAAGATGAATGGGTACTCGGACCGCATTATTCGCAAAGCTGTTTCTCAAACCATGGAGAAACAACCCCCTGAGAAGCCAATCAAAACCATCATGTTACCATACATAGCAGGTGTTACCAAAAAGATTTCCAAAATCTTAAACAAACACAAGATCCAGGTCCGATTCAATACAGTACACAAAATCCGTGATCTGCCATCTGTGAAGGATGTCATTCCTGACATGCAATATCCCGGAGTTTACAAACTGAGTTGTACCTGTGGCAGCAGTTACATTGGGGACACGAAACGACATGTCTCGGACCATGTACGCGAACACAAGGCAGATCTAAAACACGGCAGAACGAATACCTCTGCTGTTGCTGATCATTGTTCTAATGCTATGGGCTTGCATGATATTGTTTTTTTCCGAGACCAAGGTACTCTGCAAACCTTCGGGCTACTATCAAAGGTTTGTTCATGAAGCCATCTAGATATATAAACATAGACATAACTTCAACCGAGAAGATGGATACAAATTGAGCAATCATTCGAAGGATGTTATTAACCAGGTAAAACCCTAACTGTTTTATGGTTGTTGTCTATCATATATGCCGGGTATTAGTCTTTTTTCCGAGTTAACTCCCCCCCCCCGCATCTTCAGCTCTCTCGGCCTCCCACTTCCAGCCCCGCACACTTCCCCCCCCCCCCCAGCTTCACGTCCCCTCTCTTAGCGTTCACGCAGCGCTCCCCTCCCCCTGCCCCCCTCTCTCTCCCCCTTGCCCCTCCCCCCTTTCTTACCTATATAACCTCTTGCCACGGCAGCTCTCTCTCCCACTTCAGCAAAAAAAATGTTTCTTGCTGTGGTTTTCCCATCTGATAATGATTGCTTGCGTTGCAATCGAAACGTCATGATTTATTTTATTTTATACCTACGTGACTTTACCAAAAGAATCGTGTGTTAAAATGCTAAAACTACTTCGTTTTGGCTCAATCCACATCTTATGTTGTACATTTTCCAGTCTTATCTCATTTTATTTTTAGTTCTTAGTTGAAGCCACAGAGTTTCAAGCATTTTCACTGACCCACAACAACCCTGAGAATTCCATTAGGCAATATGTCTGGTAACTGTCAGGTTAATCCCACCAACCATGTAAATGCCTTTGGGTATCTTGCTCTCAAGTGCATGTTTAACAAAACTTGTATCGAATATCACTGACATCAGCATCCATTCTTTTATCCCATGTTGGCTTACTTCACAAGTTCACAATACTCGAGACCTCTTCCTAGTAAATCCTTGAACTTGCTCAACCATGGCCTATCCCAACCTTAACTAACCTCATGTAAAATTACTGTTAAGACAAGAACACAGTCTCACACATTCCCATACCACACTCTCCATATAACTCCACAGTCCACAATGCAAAACACTGCATATTCAGCTGCATGCAGTAGTCTACCCGGCTATTATAATTTGTTTGGATTCCACCGATACAGTGTCCATACATTCCAGACCTGTCAAAGTCTGCCAAGCATTATAAGTACAATGGCACGAAAAAAAAACTGTTCAGACGTATACAACATTTATTCATAGTCGTATGCATATAAAAAGCATTTCCAGAGGAATAATTGTGCCTTGCAAATTAACCAAGAACTGGCTTCGAAGCATATGGTTCTGTGTCGCAGCATAATTGAAAATTCTCCAATTAAGATATATATGATTCGTGGCACCATACCACCAGTTGTATGCAGTCCATTATCTGCCAGACCATGGTTGCCATAAGCATTATCATTATAATCCAATACTTTCTATTCAGTGATTCATATGAAGATTTGACTAAAAGTATAATTAGGTTATGTGTTTTTTTTCAACTTTCGTCAAATTCAAACATGATGGAAGGTTATTTCTAAAAAGCAATAATGAACAAAAAAATGTGTCTATAGCGCACAGTGCTGTAAATGTAAAAGATTGGTTCTAGTATCTTGAAGGCACAAAAAAGAGCAGATGACAAGTGCAGAATGTAAATTCAAATTGCTTCAATTTTTTTTAAATTAACCAACAAAATTCGTCGTTAATTATACATTACAATGTGTGATAAAAGATTGAAAATCTAATTTTAAGATACAGTACAATATGGCATTTTACATTACATTATTAATAATGAATGAAACACGTGTAATTGGATAAGCAATGCTGTATGAGAATTTCTGTTTATTTACACAATAATATTTGGAAAAACATTCTTAGAAATTTTAAGATACAGTACAATATAGCATTTTACATTACATTTTTAATAATTAATAAAACACGCGTAACTTGTATAAGCAATGCTGTATGATCATTTCTGTTTATTTACAAAATCATATTTGAAAAAAAAATATTAGAAAAATTAGCACTTGCCTGGTCAACACTTATTTTAAGGACCGCTATCATGCTACAGGAATGCTTCATACAGGATAAAGACAACATTGATTGTACCCAGAGCTGTTCGTTTTCTTTATCCCAGGTCTTTTCAACAGCGTGCATTACTGTTGTTTGAATTCACAGTTGTTAGTAGTGATTCGGAGGGGAAAATTGAAGGAAGGGATAATAGGTGATTTACATTTAACATTTCCCTGAATTGCTGAATAAATGTAATTTGTCTCGTGGTGGAATACACAACTGTAAACAATTCATGTGAGTAGCAGAATGATATTGTTGCCAAGTTTTTACTTCCCTCCAGATGGGCATGTCTTAGCATCCGCAGCTCCGTGTCCTTGCATTTGTAGAAAGTTCCCTCCCAGAAGCGCTCCGATCACCCCGCCTATCCCAGAGACGCCACCTCTCTCTCTGTGCGTTCTCTCTGTATCTCGCCGTGTCTTCTCTCTCCTCCTACGCATTCCACAAATAGTGACTAATCCCATATCTGCATTTTCCATAAATATGCTAAATTCATCTGTTGATATTCAAATTCCTTTGTCAAGGCGCCCTTCCTCCTCTAACCCAGCTTAAATATACGCTGCCAAGCTTGGTGGTGTTCATTCAGATGCTGTCTTTTCGACAGACCTGTTCTTCACCTGAGGACAGCTGCTTGCGTTGTGTCCGAAACGTCGTGAGAATTGTATTTTATTATGTTACATTTTTATTATTTTATTATTTCCCTTCTACGTGACTTTACCAAAAGAACCAAGAAGATGAATCCCTGCAGTCACGAAAGCTTTAAATCGAAATATAATATCGGTTCTTAACATCTAATTGATTGCTCTTTGTACGTGGGATTTTTCGACCGGCCCATGCGATATGAATTTTGGCGGGTGGGCGGCGCGTTTACCGTCTCTATGTGGTGCAATATTAAATCAGTGCGACCTAAATCGTACGGTCCCTTACTAAAGATGTCCTCAAAGTCTTGTAACAAAGCCGGACGGGCCTGATGCTGTGGCTCGGACAAGTTAGCATCCTGCGCTGTCATGATTTCCAGCCAGGGCATAGCTTCCTCGCTCACAAGATCAGTTTCATCTGCCATTATTCCTGCCCGTACTTCTCCGCCCCTGCTGGCATGGGCTACACACGTACAAAAACCATTCCCCCATGTATTGTGACAAGTGTGTTTGCCATGTTTAAAACCTGAATAAACAATTTTTGGTGGTGACATAGGATAGTATCTGCTCCTGCTAAGGCATGTCGATCCATGATCGCCATCACCGGTTGATACCAATACAGATGTGTCTAGTCGAACTATCACCAGAGTTGTGGGATATCGAAGAGAAATTAAGATTTGTGCTGCTGGGGGTACCATAAGAGTCTCTTTCATGACTGCCTGCACCTGAGCTGACGTTCGAGTACCGTTGTCCGGGCGTAAAAAAGAGAGACGTTCTCCCAACGACATTTAAATGCACCCCTGGTCCGTTACAATTTTGATAGGGAGTTGATTAAAATAATCTGTACCCAGAGAACAGGGAACCGTCACCGTGCTGGAGATGAGTACGGGGCCTGATATGACTAATTCTCTCATGCAAATTTGGGTCTCTAACTGTCCCTTAATCCCCATGCTCCCCCCATTTGCTGCTACATTGGACGATTGTACTGGGCGCAGCCATTACTGCTGGGCCGAGGGGATTTCGTGCTAATTATGCTCCGATGGCGACTATCCGGAGACCTTTCCCCCTACCTCTTTGTGGTTCCAGAGCTATCGGTGTTAATTGTGGAGCCTACGATGGATCCGTTGAGGATGGATCACGTCGGTCGTGGAGCTGGAAATCAAAAAACGTGTTTTTGTGGTGTTTGGAAGGTGTAACTTACTGAGAACATTTTTCGATTTAAAGCGTTCGTGACTGCAGGGATTCATCTTCTTGGTTCTTTCGGTGAATGAGCTTCATTCAGACGCTGTCTCCCCGACAGACCTGGTCTTCACCTGAGGACGGCTGCTTGCGTTGTGGCCGAAACCTCGTGAGAATTATCTTATTATGTTTTATTTTATTATTTTATTATTTTCATTCTACGTTACATCTTTCACAACTGATTCCAAAATCTATTCTTGGTCCATATTATGAATCCATAAGCTGCCTCACCTGTTCTGATCAAATATTGTTTTCAGAATGACGTGACTTTCCCAATAATAGAAAAATACCAAACAACCACTTGAGGACAGTCTCCGCAAAATGTTAGCCATGGAAATCTATTTTGGAGGGGTTGGATTCCCAAAGCGAACACAATGTGGAGTTGTTGTTCTATGCAACTCACACTGGATACAAAAATACGCGTTCGTGTCTCCATGTGCCTTTATTAAAACTGCATGATAATCTCGCTTGTTAGACTCTGTAAACAATTTGCGAGCTTCGGTTGGTTATGTCGATGTTTCCTTTCTCCTTACTGCCAATATGTGTGAATTAATAATAACTTAGGTTAAATCAACACACCCGGCAGGCAAGCAGAGTGGCGCAGCGGAAGCGTGCTGGGCCCATAACCCAGAGGTCGATGGATCGAAACCATCCTCTGCTATGATAACTTTTTTATTTTGTCTGCACTGAAGTATACTGAATGATATCATTGTTATTGCATTGAACCAAATAAATATTTTTAAAAAATCCAAATGTTTGCACATTAAATGTAGATTATGTTTACTTTATCACGTGACAAATTTCTTTGGTCGTAATTGCATGACATACAACTACTATGCCTCTAACCTAAAAAGGTAATGGATCAAAACCAGTTAAATACGTAACATTTATTAAATTTTTGGAGCATTCAAATTATATTCTTGAAAAAACATTTCACTTTTTATAATAGATATTCCCCTTTCTTCTGGCAAAAAAACAGGTGTTAAGATGTTAAAGCACCAAACTGGGCATCTTCCGCGCTCTGGTCGGAGCCAGGGTGTGGCTGGAGTTCTGCCATGCGCGGCTGACCCACCCCGTGACGGCCTTCAAGGAGCAGTGGGCGATGGAGGAGACCGTGTGCGCAGTGGCAGATGACGGGGAGCTCTGCATGCAGTTATGAGCTACCCGTCGGAGGCCATTGGACTGCGAGAAGGGCTGCGTACAGAACGAGAGAGAGTGAGGCAGAGAGAGCGAGAGAGTGAGCGAGAGAGTGACCAAGAGAGTGAGCGAGAGGTGGGGGTTTACATAAAGCAAATTTTAAATTAAAAAAAATACGAAATGATTAACGAAGCAAAGTGCCGACTACACCGAGCATCTTGTTTCCACTGATCGTAAAAAAAAGAAACCTTTTACAAGGAATCATGTCTGCATTAACCACAATACTTGTGGTCAGAATGCAAACAAAAACATACTCTGATAATATATGCATTGTCTTTATCGAGCCTAGGCTCGAAATAACGCTGTCTCTGGTGTGGACCAATCAGTTTCAAAGACAACATGGATGTCAAAGTTCGATGTGAATGCTCAACCATCCCGTCTGTTTTTGGGTGGTATGGGGAAGACCGAATCTTTTTAGTGCCGAGGGAGTCACACACCTCTTCTAACCGCTTCGAAGAAAATGTTTACCCTGGTCAGTGAGAAACTGCTCTGGCGCACCCTTGTCCAGCACGTACCCCTGCAGAAAGGCTTCGGTCATGGACGCCGCCGACTGGTCGACCAACGGCTATGCCATCGGCCACTGGGTAAGATACTCAACCCCTACCAGCAAATATGTGTGCCCCCTCTAGGTAACAGGAAATGGACCCAAAATGTCCAATGCCACCAATTCGTTGACCCGAGAAACTTTTATGGACTGCAGCGGTACCTTGTACGGTGGTGCAGGCACCTTCCGACGTGCACATTCAGGGCAAGCTTTAGCGAACAAGTGCACATCATTGTCCATACCCGTCCAATATATATCTTTCTTTATAATCAACGCCGTTTTCTTTACTCCCAAATGCATCAAGTTATTGTGCACCTTGTGCACAAGTCTGCCTTGTAGGCTCGTGGGCACAAAAATACAAAATCTTTGAATGTCGACATCCCATCGCAAGAGGAGTCCATCCATGAGCCGTAAAAAGAGGCGCTCAACTCACCTCGGCGTCTGGGCAGCCCGGCGCCGCAATCTCAATAGGGTGGAATCCTCCACCTTTAGGCGTCCCCACTCACTAAAGTCGAGCCCCAAAAATGAGATCGTCCGGCGCGTGCATCTCGCCTGTCGGGCCCATGACAGCTGCGGTGATCGTATCAGCGGCCTTCCGCAATGGCGGCCCGCACTGCGAAGAGCCCGCCATGCACCTACATGAGTCGGGCGGCGGCGGCAGGCGCGACAGCGCATCTGCGTTAACGTGGCGGGTCCCCTTTCTATACTGCATAATTTCAATCCAACGTGCCATTTGGCCGGAGGGTTGGTCTACACGCAGAGAGTACTGAAGCACAGCATGGTCGGATCAGACAAGGAAGTCCCTGCCATACAAATACGGACGATACAACTGCATAAAGTGGACCATGGCAAGCAGCTCCCTGTGTGTAACAAAATATCTCTACTCAGCAGGGGACAAAACACGGCTGCCATACGCCACCACTCTCTCCACTACGTCGACCACCTGGGACAAGACGGCGCCTATTCCCGTATCACTAGCGTCAGTGTCGAGGATGAACGTCTTAAAGAAATCTGGGTAAACACGCGGCGGTGCATTTGCCAGGGCATCACGAAGCGCTTCAAAGGAATCCTGCTGCGCTTTACTCCAATGGAAATTATGTCCTTTAGCTATTAACGCATGGATCGATTACACGATCGTTGCGAAATTCTTAACAAACCTGCGGTAGTATGAGGCAAATCCCACAAAGCTGCGGACCTCCGACACTGATTTCGGGGTCGGCCACGTGTGCACGCAGCTCGTCTTCTCCAGATCAGTAGCGACTCCCGACGCACTAACCACATGACCCAAATACTTAACTGACGTCTGTAGCAAGTGACATTTTTATGGTTTGAATTTCAATTTAGCATCCCGCAGCCGTTGCAAGTGCTCATTGAAATTTCGTCCAAAAACAATGACGTCATCCAAATAAATATGGCACGATTCCCATTGCAACCCCAACAAAACCAATTCCATAAGGCGCTGAAAGGTGGCCGGTGCGGAGTGGAGCCCCATCGGAAGGACATTGAAGTGATACAACTCCTGTGGCGTACGAAAAGCCGTCTTTGGTTTCAGGGATGGAGTAGAAGGCAGCCAGTGAGTCGTCGTTGAGGGCTGTCGGCAGGGCCCGCAACGCTTCGCGCTCCGACCTGTCGACAGAGTGATACGCTGATTCAATGCGTCAATGAAATGCCGTCCAGTCGCCCTCGGCCGCGGAGAATGCGCGGACCTGAGGTAGCCGACGCAACGTAGCTGTGTGCCCTGTCGGCGAAGTCGATGTCGAGTCCGATGCCTCTGCTGCAACAGTGGGTCCCGTGCCCACTCAGTCGGACACGATCAGCGTTGTTGAAGCAACGTTGAGAGCAGTCGCGTCCGTCTCCACCCCCTTAGACGTCGTCTGGCCCGCTGCTTTCAGCATGTTGAACATGTATGTAACTGCTGCCAGCGTGGTCTCCAAGTGTGCAGCAACATCCCACCAACTCCGTCTCGTTGTGTTGGCCGGAGTTTCCTCACACTCACTCACTTGCGCCGAGGGCAGCCGGTCCCTCTGGTTCTGCAGGCTGAACAACATTTTCGGGAGCCGTGGCGGGAACAACCTTTTCGTCGTTCTCATTGTCGGAAGAGTCGACGGGTAAGTTATTTCGTTTAGCCACTTTCTTTGACATGGCTGCGTAGTTCTTTAACCATTTCGACACCAAATGTAGTGTTTTATTTCACGCAGACAACTTCTTCTTTTTCTCCTGTGTCACTTTTTATTGACACCCTGTAACTTCGTCGCAACTCTCCCACTTGCGCTGCTCGCCTGCTTCGCTCCGCTCACTTCACTCACTCCGCTCTCTCTCTCAGCATCTCTACTGGTTGCCTGCTCTCTCTCTCTCTCACTCTCCTAGCCTCTCCACTGCTAGCCTGCTCTCTCTCACTCTCTTAGCCTCTCCACTGCTTGCCTGCTGTCTCTCTCTCTCCGAGCCTTTCTACTGCTAGCCTGCCTGCCATGCTTTAATCTCAACTATTTTTTAGGGGGGTTCTGTAACGTTTTCGAAGGAGGGGGCAAATATTTCTACGTGTAATTTCACTTTATTAATTTGCAGGTATAATTTCAGTATTGGCATGTTTGGGAGGAAAGAAAGAACCGAGAGGGAACTCATTCCAAAAAAAAGGAAAACATGCAAACTTCACGCAGAAAATCCCTCAAGTCAGGAATTGAACTCAGGAACTATTGGCTACGGGCAAAAGCCTTATCACTGCGCCTCCCTGCATCTCATTAGCGTGAGAAAAATATATATTTACACATGCTACTGTTCTGCCCCACGGCAGTTATGGGGGTGTGTTTACACAGGAACTTCCTGATATGGTGTTGAGTTTGGTCACATGACCAGGAAGATATACGATTTAAGGTTCTCTAAGCCACGGGGAAGGGGTGTCAGCGTATCAGTGAATGTTATTTGTAGTTGGATAATTCAAGCCAAACTTGTGCCCATGTAACTGTAATGCGTTCTTGAGAGCAATGATGAATAAGTATCTCATCCACAGTTCAGTGTTATATGCAGCACTGTACATTTAGGCTGCAGTATGGTGATTACACAAAGTGACCTTATTTAACGAATGAGTTGTATACCTATTCAGTGCTAACATAGGTGTAGTGACATCGCGAATGTCACCGTGTAATGATGGCCCTAGATAGGCACGGCTTGCTATGTATTAGCATCATGTGCACCCCTCATATGTGAAAGCAGTACCGGCCCAAATGGGCTCGGTGAGCACTGACTGACAGTGCTAGATGGCACCATGCTCTGCGTGCAGTGCTGGCTCCTACAGGATAAGGTGTGAGAGTGCCGGCCATGGGAACGGGGTTACTAAGGGCCATGGCACTCTGGTTGACCCCAGAGGATACGTGACCGGTTAAGCCTACAGAGGGCCCCAAAGTGGGGGCTAGGGGTGGTCACGTGTCAGGGCCGAGATCCTGTTTGAGGGTTCTCGAAGGTGGTCATGGCTAAGGGCGGAGCCAGCCACACCACAGAGGATATAAGCCAGGTCCCTGAGAGGGATCAGCTGCTGTTGTTCATCTTGAAAAATCGATGTTCTACGTCCTACAGAGTCTCCAACACGTGGACCTGGACCCAAGCTGGGGTTCGATCCGTTGTAGCTAGTTACTGTGTAATTAGTGCAGTTAGCCTGGTGGCCCACCACCATAGGTTGTTATAGTGTTAAGGGGCAGTTACCCCGTGTCTTGTATTAATAAATGTGTTGCCTCCAAAGAGTATGTATGTGACTCAGTTGAACCTACTACATAGGTGCCTGGTCCGTCCAGGACCTATTGTTGAGATTCAAGTTATCTAAGACAATGTTATGATGCTTCAGTGTTCATTCATTGTATTGATATTGCAAGTATTAACAGATGCTGTATTTTGTGCTATGTTTTTCTATTCATTAAATAGATCGGAGTCGGATGTTCAACGTGGCTTTGAAAGTTTATTGAATGCGAGGTTAACTACTCGGATAGTGGTGCAATGCAGCGCACAGCGAGGCCGAGACAGAAAAAATGTATTCTTCTTGGAGCTCTCAACCAGCCACCTCATCCGGCTTGGAGCTCTCAACCAGCCACCTCATCCGGCTTACAGCCCTCAAGCAGGCAGCTCTACAGCAAGTTTACATTAAACCTGTGCTGCAAACACAGTAAAAAGACATTCTTCATGGAGCTCTCAACCAGCCAGCTCCTCAGGCTTGGAGCTCTCAAGCAGCCAGCTCCGCAGCAAGTTCACATTAAACCTGTGCTGCAAGCACAGTTAAAAGACCCTCTTCCTGGAGCCCTCAACCAGCCAGCTCCTCCGGCTTGGCGCTCTCAAGCAGGCAGCCCTACAATAAGTTTACATTAAACCTGTTCTGCAGGCAGAGTAAAATACATTTTCTAGGAGCTCTCAAGCAGCCAGCTCCTCAGGCTTGGAGCTCTCAAGCAGCCAGCTCTGCAGCGAGTCTACATTAAACTTGTGTTGCAAGCATCGGATCATTTCAGCAGGGAGAGATGCTGAAGCAAGTGAATTAAACAATCCAGGTTATCTCGGCCTCGCCGTGCGCTGCGTTGCACCGCTAGTCGAGTAGATAACCATGTGTTCAATAAACCCTCGGAGCCAGGATGACCGTCCAACTCCGATCGTCATTTATTGATTGTAACAGGTAAAACTGGTGAGAAAACACAGATACAGCATCTGTTATAATTCGGAAACACCCACACAATGAACACCACAGCATCAAAACATTGTCTCAGATAACAATAGATCCTGGAAGGACCAGGCCCCCACATTACCCCTGAACAACTAGACAAAGGCACAAGCTGGTGCGTTGCATACAGGCACATAGTGTAGTCATCTCACTGCACCCCAAATGTACAGCATTACACTTAACACTAAACTGTGGATGAGATACTTCGTCATCACTCTCAGGATCGCAACATAGGCACAAGTCTGACTCGACCTACTAAATCACAAGTAACATCCACAATAAGGAACGTCACAGGCTTCGTTACTAACTAGGCCTCGTATTTACTACAACAACTTAACGGCACCATAAAGGCATTTACATTGCTATAACGGTCATTCCAACATTACAACAGCATTTCCAATATTATAGGAATATAAACAACTTACAGATAATGCTTCTTAAGCTCCCACAATGGACAAGTGCAGCTGTGATCTCACTGAGATGCGATGCGTGCCGCCATCTTGACTTATCTGTGTAATGGCTGACGCCCGCATGGTACAGTGGAAATCTAACATCGTCACTTCCTGGTCACGTGACCAACATTAGCATCAAAAAACAGGAACTTCCTGTGAACACACGCTCCACATCTGCCGTGAGGCAAGACACAGGTCCTCCCATCCTGCCTCAAGAAAACCAAGGGAGTTCAAGGCCCCAAAGAGAGGTCAGGCTGACACAACGGGCCTTGGAAAGCTATGATGCTGAGAAGCAAAACTTAGATGCCAAGATACAAAGGGCATGGGACCGGGTTGAAGCTGACATATCTGAAGCTCAAAACGCCTCAGACACAGTGGCCTCAATTCAGCAGGCCATACATCGAGTGAAGGTGAGCAGTTTAAGCTACCAGCTGCTGACAAGTAAAGTAAATACATCTCCCTCCTGAAGAAGGTTAAGTCAGACGAGGGCATCGAGGGAGTGCGCATTCAAGAGCACTTCCTTGAACTACTCGATGATAACGTGAAGGCAGTGATACAAGACGCAATGGACCATGTGGAAGGCTTAATAGAGACACGATCTCAGCACTCTGTCTCATCCAAGTCCACCACAAGATCTAAAGGCTCAGCACACTCACAGTTATCATCTGCCAGTATGGCAGCAGCTCCGGCACGTGCAGCAGCAGAAGCAGCAAACGCCCATATCTCCTACATGGCTCAAGAGGAAGCCATGATAATTGAAAAGGCCCGCATACAAGAAGAAGCAAGCATAACCAAGAGTACATTGGTCGCTACTGCCACCCGGAAAAAAGCAGAGCTGGATGCTAAGTTAAGCACCCTACAACAAAAAAAAGCAGCTGCTGCAAAGGCCCAGGCAGAGGTGCTCGAAGCAGCAGCCGATCTGAATAAGGAAGAAAATTGGAGTGAGTTTGGCACTCAGATGCCTGTCAAGGTCCGTGATCAACTTACCAGAATAAATGTTTTGGAATGGTCTGAACAACGCACCAATGCTCCTCCACCAACCGATACTGAGCAAAAAGTGGACGTTGAGGCATCGCCACCTCTATGCGGAGAGAACGTGAATGCTGTCTACGGGAATGGTGGAAATGCATATCCAGCCCTGGAAATTAGTTGCCAACTCAGCGTCGCACACGTGGGGTCAGACAAGGATGCATCAAGTCAGACCCACATTACAGACAGTCACATAAAGAGATCAGACCAGCGTGATAAAAACTTTTTGGGCCCACAATCCAACGCCTTCACGAATGACGGCATGCAAGGCAATGCAGCCAATAATAGCACCTCAGAAGCATCAGTATGGACACCCTGGATCAGCAGGCATAGATGACTTTGCTAGGTACTTGGCTCGTCGTGAACTAATCAACACAGGACTCGTGAAGTTTGATGACCACTCTGAGAACTATCGAGCCTGGAGATCTACCTTCAGGAAAGCAATCAGAAATGCAGACATCTCTGCAAGTGAAGAAATCGACCTGTTGGTGAAATGGTTAGTAAAAATATCTGCAGAGTATGCATAGAGGATCCGGTCGGCAAACATGGATGACCCTGCCTCAGGCCTGCATGCGGTGTGGGAGAGGCTCGAGGAGTGCTAAGGTAGCCCATAAACCATTGAGAAGGCTCTCTTCAAGAAGTTGCAGAACTTTCCAAAAATCTCTGGGCGAAACAAAAAAAGGTTACACCATTGGAACCTCATTTGCCAGTAGAAAAATATGATAATTGGTTTTTTACCCTTTTATCTGGCAACAAAACTGACACCTTTTATACGAGGAGTCATGTTTGCATAGACCACAATACCTGCAGTCATAATGCAAACAAAAAACATAACTCTGATAATGTATGCACTATCCTTGAAGTTGATTGGTCCACACCCGAGACAGCTTTCCTTAGAGCCTAGTCTCACATGGTGTTGGACCAGATGACGCCAAAAGTGCTTCAAATGCTGTGCTTCTACAACCCACCTTGGAAGGAATTGCAAGGCAGATATCAAGTACGAAGAATGTGGCAGTGACAAACACGCAACTGCTATGCACACATTTTACTCCAAACCCATTAGCACTAAGGCTTCCGATCCCGAAGCAGAACATGGCGGGGAGCAAGGTGAGACCAATGCATCCACTTCGTCAGTCACAACCAAATGCACAGACGTCTGTGGAGAAGGCTTCAAAGGAAAATCTTGCTCAAAGATATGCCTTGTCCGAGTGTATCCCAAAGGACATCATGAAAGAGCAGTAAGGATGTACGCCATAATAGACAATCAGAGCAACAAGTCTTTGGCAAGGTCAGAGGTCTGTGATCAGCTAAGCGTATGTGGGAATTCATTTCCATACCCACTCAGAACACGCTCAGGATTGATGGAGACAGCGGGAAGAAGAGTGAGTGGCCTCATGGTGTAAACCATGGATAGCACCATGAAGCTAGCCCTTCCTACAGTGATAGAATACAATGAGATACCGGACGACAGGAGTGAGATTCCCATGCCCGAAGTTGCACGTCACCACCCACACCTGAAACCCATAGCAGAGTTCATCCCGCCATTGGATCACGGCGCACAGATTTTGCTTCTGCTTGGCAGGGACATGCTGAGAGTCCACAAGGTTCGCAATCAACGCAATGGACTTCGCTATGCTCCCTATGCCCAGAGACTTGACCTAGGATAGGTCATCGTAGGTGATGACTGTCTCAATGGAAGACACAAACCAGACCGCATTAGCACATTCAGAACAAGTCTACTCACGAACGGACGCATGTCGCTCTTTAAGCCGTGCTCCAACCACTTCACGATGAAAGAGCAACTCGAAGAGAGAAGTCAAGGCTGTACCATGCAAACTTACAAAGAAACCTCCATTCTGGAAACACAAGAATATGATGTTGGACATACGGTGTTGGTGACAATGAAGGACGACGACAAAGCTGCTCCATCGCTAGAGGATAAAGAATTCTTGAAAATAATGGACAGAGAGTTCTTCCAAGATGAGTCAAACAGCTGGGTTGCTCCTCTGCCATTTTGTAATCCCAGATGGCGGTTACCCAACAAGATAAAGCAAGCCCTCTCACGGCTCAACTTTTTTCTCCACATTTAGAAACATGCGTTTAGAGCAGTGTTCTTCATTGAAAGGCCCATGGGCCACTGGCGGCCCCTGGTGGCCTTAATTTCAGCCCCTGATTTGCAGCCCCCGATAATACTTTAATATGAAAACACCCCTCATCATCGTACTGTCAAACTCAATGGTTTAAAATGTGTGGTGCCCATCACACTCATGTCTTATCAGCAAAAGTGGACCCCCTCTGAAAATTATTTAAGAACACTGGTTTAGAGTATTTGGCAACTATACATTTCCACGTGAAATGCCACTTCGTCCCCACCGAAGGATCGTAACTTTATCGTTATGGTGGGGTTTGTGTGTTTCAAGGACCTTCAGAGCTATGTCGTCTAGAGTCTTTTACTCCTGGTAGGGTTTCCCTCGGCGATCTGGGGAGAGGTTAGAGACAAATAACGGTCCAAAAAAAGCCCCTCATGAGTCGTTAAAAAATACAAAAATCAGAGAACCTCGCCCGGACAAGTGATACAGCGATACTTGACTTTCGTCCACTTGACTTTCGTCACTTGGCTCCTTCGTCGCTTCGCTCTTTCGGCCGTTTTAAATATTAACCACATTTAAAATTTCGTCCACGTGCTTTCCTCTTTCGTCCGATTTCATCCAACCTTCCACGACGTTCACGCCACACGCCATCTTTTTCGTTCAGTCTTTGAATAGAAGTCGTTCAGTGAGCATCTCTTATATTTGTGTTTATTCATATATTATTAATACTGTACTTATTTCTGTGATTATACTGTAAACAATTCATAGTTACTTTTGTGATAACAGTATAATACTACAGTGTTTATAGTTATTTTCGTGATTATAAAACACGTGTACAGTATTCACACTGTGCTTATTTTTGTGATTACTGTAAAATACTTATGAATCTAGATTCCCCCTATATCACCAATATATTCATCGTCCACTTACGCAAGAATAAACATATTCAAAGGAATCAATATGTTTGCTTATTTATTTAGTTTTGTTGATTTATTAGTTTCGTTTGTTTTTGTTTTTATTTTATTTCTGTTTATTCAGGTTTCACATGCATGTATTATATAGTTATTGTGGTTATTTGCATGTACGTTTTTTGCTGGCCAAAAATAATTTGCAAGCTAAATAAAGGCTGTGCTTTGAAATTCGTCCATTTTGACATTCGTCCATGCTCTGGTCCCTAACCAGACGAAAGTGCAAGGTATTCCTGTACTGGAACACACCGCTGGAGCCAAGCGTGGGGGTGGTGTTCGCTCCTGGTGGCCAAGTGACCCACGTAACCCGGTTGGGCCCAGCCCGAAATGGTTACGTGGCGCCGTCCTGTGGGCCCATCATCCTCAAGACGAAGAGTAAGGGGCGGGTGCGATGCCAGTATGGCAGGGAGAGGGACATTGGCACTGGAACCAAACATCTTGATCTGGAGTGGTCTCTCTCCTATTCCAGAGTAACTCCTAGTGAGAGCCCATGGGCAGGTGTGGGGATACTCACAATCCCCCAGCTGGGTGCGGTTGAGTTGGAGTTTGTTCCAGTGGATGAGAGGGTCGCCTCAATGAGACTTCAGGTCTCAGAAAGTAAAACTCTGACTGTTGTCTGTGCGTATGCACCAAACAACAGTTCAGAATATTCGGCCTTCTTGGAGACGGCAGGTGCATGCTCGACAGAGTGCCGCCTTTCTGGGCGACTTCAGTGCTCACGTGGGGAATTATGGAAATACCTGGAGAGGCGTGATGGGGAGGAATGCCCCCCCTGATCTGAACCCGAACAGTGAGATGTTATTGGAATTGTGCGCTCGTCATAGAATGTCAATAACAAACACCATGATCAAACACAGAATACGTCCTCTTTGCCTCGTCAATCTGTGAACTCCAGCATGCAGTTGAACCGGCTTGCCAAGATGGCAGCAGTTGCGACAGTGAAAGCCCGGGCATGGGAGGAGTTTGGAGAGGCCATGGAGAGGGACTACCGGGCAGCCTCAAAGATGTTTTGGCAAACCATCCGACGCCTTAAGATGGGTTGACGGGATGCGGCTCAGGCTGTTTTCAGTAAGGGTGGCAACTAAGGAAATAGTCGAGAGGTAGAAGGAACACTTTGAGGAGCTCCTCAATCCGGTGAACATGCCCTCCTCTCAGGAGGCAGCCCTCGAAACAGCTGGGGGGGGGGGATGCATTATGGCTGCTGAAGTCGCTTTGCATTCGAGGGCCTTTATAGCAGCAACGCTGCTGGGGTGGACGAGATTAAGAAGTGTCGTAGGTTAACATGCCTCTTCAATATTGCATGGAAGGCAGGTACAGTACCCCTGGATTGGCAAACTGGGGTCGTGGTTCCAATTTTTTTTAAAGGGGAACAGAGGATGTACTCCAACTTCAGAGGAATTACATTCCTCAGCGTCCCATGTAAAGCTTATGCCAGTGCTGGAGAAGACGCTCCACTCGTTGTTCGAGCCTCAGATTCAGGAGTAACAATGTGGATTCCTTCATGGTCGTGGAACAATGGACCAGCTCTTTTCCCTCTCACGGATATTTGAGGGGTCATGGGAGTATGCTTCTCCAGTCTACCTCTGCTTTATAGACTTGGAGAAAGCATATGATTGTGTTTCCCCCGCAAATGTCTTGTGGGACGTGCAGCGGGAGTGTGATGTACCAGTGCCGCTTTTGTGCGCCATCTGGTCCCTCTATTCCCGGAGTGAGAGCTGTGTCCGTATTCTTGGTGTTAAATCAACGTCGTTCACTGTGGGTGTTGGACTCTGCCAAGGGTGCGTCTTTTCTTCACTTCTGTTTGTGATTTTCATGGACAGTATATCAAGGAACAGCCTAGGTATGGAGAATAGCCAGGCATCGCTACTTTTGCAGATGATGTTGTCCTATTTGCCTCGTCACTCTGTGACCTCCAGCATGCACTTGAACGGTTTGATGCCAAGTGTGAAGCGGCTCGGATGAGGATCAACACCTCAAAATCTGATGTCACGGTTCACTCTCAAGAGATGGCGATTTGTTGTCTCCAGGTAATGGGGGAACAGCTGCCCTTAGTGGAGGAGTTTAAGTACCTCAGGGTATCTTTTGTGAGTGATGGTAAGCGGGAGTGGGAGAGCGGCCGGCGAATTGGTGCGGCGTCCGCAGTGTTACGGGCGCTGTACTGTTCCGTGGTAGTGAAGTGGGAGCTGAGTTCTCGAACAAAGCTCGCAGTTTACAGGTCAGTCTACATTCCTACCCTCACCTATGGTCATGAGCTTTTGGTAATGACCGAAAGGGTGAGATCGCAGGTACAAGGGGCCGAAATTAGGTTTCTCCGCAAGATTTCCGGGCTCACTCTCCGTGATCTGGTTAGCAGTACGGTAATCTGAGAGAGCCTCAGAGTCGAGTCGCTGCTCCTCCAGACCGAGAGCAGCCAGTTGAGGTGGTTTGGGCACCTGGTGAGGATGCCCCCCAGTAGACTCCCCCTGGAACTCAACTGGGCACGTCCCACTGGGTGAGACTATGTCGCTCAGCTGGCCTGGGAATACCTGGGAATTCCCTAGGAAGAGTTCGAGACTGTCGCCAGGGAAAGGGAGGTCTGGACCGTCCTACTCAACATGCTGCCGTCGCACCAGAACAAGCAGACTGGGAAACGAACAAACTTCATTGAGCTATCATTTGTGGCCAGGTCAATTCTGAAAAAGAGCTATATAGCTCAGTGGGCCTTACCTGGCCAAAATCGTTTGTTCGTTTCTCAATCCGCTTGTCCTGGCAAGCATCGCGGCGGCAGCATATTTAGTAAGGCGGTCCAAACCTCCCTTTCCCTGGTAAAATAAAAAATAGTAAAATGTTTTGCCTCGGGCGATATGCAAGTCCTGCATTTATTTTTCACGTGCACGCTTTGAGAGTCTGTGTGGTGCATATTTATCTGTATCTACATATACATTTGTCGTGCTGTGTTTCCATGACCACTTAGTAGTGGGCCAGCCCAGTTCGTGAACCCATGCAAGTGGGACAAAGCCAGATTTACATGGCAGCATTACGAGGCCAAATGAGCTGTAACTGTCCCTCAAAAAGCCATCACTTGACAGAGTCAATGCAGAATAAATGTGCACCGCTAATGGCATATCTAGTTGTAGGTCAAATAAAAAAACGCAACATCCCTTACACGTTTCTATTTTTTTTAAAACGTGGCTGAAAATTACTCAAAAGAGAATGGACACTTGCTTTGAATAGGGGTAACAAGAAAACCCAAGCGTGCATTAATGCTAAATAATGATGGATTGCTTACCTCCAGCCATGGAGGAAGGGAGGATGGAAGGGGATGAAGGGGGAGACAGCAAGGAGTGGCCAAGGTCACGAAAAAACGTGACTTGGACCGTGCCGTACCAGGAACAGGACAGCACTTACTTCATGAGCCATTTCTAACCCCCAACCATGGGAGGGAAGTGATATCGTTTTTAAAAGATATGGTTTAACAAAAGGTTAAAGGCTTTAACATTGGACTACACCATGCTAACATATATTGTTGCAATGTTACCAGTGACGGCTCGTAACATTTCCACTAGGTGGGGCTGTTGTAAATGAACTCTGTAAATATGGTTTTCACCTGAGGACGGCTGCTTGCGTTGTGCCGAAACGTCGTGAGAATTATTTTATTATGTTTTATTTTTATTATTTCATTACTTCCCTTCTACGTGACTTTACCGAAAGAACCAAAAAGATTAATCCCTGCAGTCACGAAAGCCTTAAATCGAAATATGGTGTTCTAATTAAGAAAAACCTCGTGAAAGTAATATCACTTTCAAATGGAACATTTAGGAGTGACTCCACAATGTTCGTTGCTAATTCTTCGTTTGCTGCCCCTGCTGCCATCGCCATTGCTGTTGATTCCTCCGAGAGCGTGTAGGCCATGACCTGCTATATTTTCACAGTGCAACCTAGCGTTGTGAAATCGTCATTACAGCCATGGGCGCCTTTTTCACCACGCTGAATGGGTCTCAAACGGCGTGGCTAAAATGGTAAGCTAATCGCAATGAATGAAGGGATATCTCTCACTCGGACGCCTTCACAGATCTCCCCGAGGCACAAGTCAGACTATGTTGCAACGGTTTCGAAAATGAACAACTTAAAATGTGCTCTTGATTCAGCAATTCACGTTGAAATAATCATTATATATTAATTTGTTTAACACAACGAAACAATTTATAGAAAATTATATTTTGTATAAAAATAATTTGTCATCTCCATCTGCTTGGTGTGGCGGCGCTCCAACGCCCCTAGTGGACAAACCGCGCCTGAATGTTACGCTGCAATTGATCCTTATGGCGGTACCCGGGGGGTACCAAATCATACAAAATGGCCGAGGAAATTCAATATTTTTTTTCTGGGGCACTTTTTTTTCCAGGGGTGTACTTAACTCCGCGACTGGGGTACCAATCAATCCTAAATCAGTGCTACTCCGCGATGTCAAAACGCAGCGAGGACGAATGCGCTGAAACCCTGAACGCTCGTAAGCACCATAGTGCATCTTGTACAGTTTTTCGAGATGAGTCGATTGCCGAATCGCCGACCATCATCAGACTATAAATGACTGCATCACGGACATTATGCGAGAGCCGGGGTACCGCCATAAGGTGCAATTGATTAAAATGTACAACAGCGGACCAGGTTTATCTTTCAAAACCTCTTGAATGAAACAGGAACAGTTGAAGATTGACCCAGGGAAAATGACGATAAAAATGTAATATCCACAACCATTAATACAATCGAATAGACAACTAAGCAAATAATAAACTTACATACTTGGTCTAGGCAATCAAAATATGTTTAATTCCTTTGAAATATAATTAGCAGGTTGTAAAGCAACATCGGCAACTCTGTCATTAGTACTGTAGTTGGTAATGCATATTGTGATTTTTTTGCAACGGTTTTATTTAACTTCACTTGAGTTTGTCGTGGTCAAATCCTGTAATCAAAAGTTAGTCTACTTCCTGTTGTCCAATCAATTACAAATTATGCACACGTACTCAGGTGAAAATGCATGCCTGTATGGAAATCGGCATCAATTCATCAATTAATTGCTTCCTTTCAAGCAATTACAATGTTTGTATGGACGGCTTATTAATTATATATTTTTGTGTAGGTCAAAAACGCCGCGGTTCCTAAACTGTGGAATCGGCTCGCACAAAAAAAAGCAGGCGCCGTGTGTCTCAGGCGCCATTGATGTACTTCTCGACCGTCAGTTAAACGAAGCTGTTAATAAAACCGTTTAAAAAAAATAAGGAGTTTATTTTATAAATCAGTCTTCACTTGCACATTTAATATATATATGTTTAAAGATGATCATAATTTAGTGGGTCCATACATAATAAGCAGTACATTTTACATAAACCTTGATTCTCAGACTAAGGTTACTCAAAATTCAGGCTGTGATCAGAAGGTGTTATGAAGCAAGAAAACGTCTGTCCTGGAATCGTAAAAATACCGATCGAAATTTAATTAATAACTTATACACTTCGTAATGTGCCTTGATTGAAAAAATGTAATTACATTTATAATGAAAATGTTCCTAAACATTCCAGGAATCCACTGGGTATTTTTTTTACATTTCCAATCAAAGAAGACAAGAAGAAAAAGTGTGATTGTATTTCAAACACAGTTCATTATTCTTGTTAGGTAAAACAGAAATGTTATAATTCTTCAATTTAAAGTTTCTGGAATGGCAAAATACCAACGTTGGCTTTTGAAACTCGTATGTAATGCAGCATCGTGCTCTTTCACAATTGTTCTTGAACAGCCACCGTGACTTTGTGCGGTAGCCGAAGGAATTGTTGTGCTCGAGAAATAAACAGCGATACCTAAAAGACCTGCAAAAGCAAAAGGCACTTCAAAATGTTTTGAGTTAGACTGTGAACCAAGCTTGTGATATTTGCATTCATGGTATTTCAGAGGCAATGATAATTAATCTGTTTTTTTTTCTTTGATAAAAAAACACATCTGAAATATTATGTATGTAAATACGTACACTCTCAATATTCATTTCATCCAGGTAAACCCCCTTGTACACTTTTTAAAATGTGACAAACTAAAACTGAGCAGTCAGAAGTCAGATTCCAATTGTTGTCAAGACATTATGGCTTGCAGAATATAGGATAGAGGTGTAACAAAGGTGGTCTCCAACTATTCAAATATAATTATTAGTCCTTACATTTTAGAGTCAGCCAATGGAGCGTATATTGTTTTCAACCGAAGAATTTAGTGTTTTCCTAAACATGTGGAGAAAATGAATTTCGAAGTATTAGGGTTAATATTTCAAAACATTAGATACATTATTAATACTATTAGGGCAAAGCTCAGCTCGTGAACACCGTATTTTCATGATCACAGTCGACGTAATATTGTACATGCTACTGCCACAAAGTAGACATACACTCACTGTCAATACATTTATTTACACTGTCCACATCTCGTTAATTAACGCCAGTGCAAGCATTTAATGCATCTATATGGGTGTCTATTTGGAAAACCTAAAACGAATTAAGTTAAACTGCTCAACGTCTGAAAAGTGTTATGGAGACAATTAAAAACAGCAGGAGCTCAATTGTTACTCTATGTCTAGGGGGACCATTAAGTGAATGGTAATGATCGGTCAACAGAAGCTATTCTCCGCTGCCATTAGTGTCAGAGGCACATATCAGGCATGGCTACTCAGGCCTGTAATCCCATACTTAGCAGGTGGACTTGGTCGATTGCACACAGATCGAGTGTGTTAGAATTCCAACATGCAGCCGAAAAAAAAAGTACGTTGTAAATAACATATGGCATTTTCAGTGTTATCCCATTGCACTAATCTGGAAATATTAGTGCAAGTGGAAGCCCCTCACGATATATATCGCATTAATTATGTATATGTTCGCTCCTGTTCCAATTGTACGATATATTAATTAGAATTGTACTATAAAAATAATGGAATGAGAAGTACCTAATCAGAAATGTCACAGAGCAATGCATTTCCGTGTATTATTGAACAGCCCGCAGAAGGAGATATAAAATTGCTTCTAAAAACCCCTTCAAGTGATGCTCTTTCTGCACACCATGGATCGCTACACTTTCCAAGACATCATACCACAGATAAATGTCCATTGCATGGCAGCTAAATCAATATTTATTTTCATGCTCAGAACTACAATGTAGAATCTGTATTTTTTAAATAAACTAATTTATTGTGTTATTGGTTCTTTCGGTAAAGTCACGTAGAATGGAAATAATAAAATAATAAAAAATAAACCAATAAAATAATTCTCACGACGTTTCGGCAACAATGCAAGCAGCCGTCCTCAGGTGAAGAACAGGTCTGTCGATAAGCCAGAGTCTGAATGACACGTCCTGGGCTTGGAGCGTCTATTTAAGCTGGGAGGGAGGAGGAAGAGCGCCTTGACAAAATAATTTGCATATCAAGAGGAATTTTAGCATATTTATATAATATTACACTATGTATTATTCTACCCACCCTACTGCACACCACACTGCTGCATATTCACCATACAACTACGACACCATGTATTACCTTGTACATTGTATTAAACATTACAATTTTATACTATTTATTATTATACAATCCGCTATACACTATACCATTAACCGTCGCGTGAAAGATACTAAGAGGAAGCAGCGAAATATGTCAATGGGAGAGTGGTGGTTTGAGACTTGCAGCGGAGCAAAGAATCCATTCCCTGCGGAGAATACAAGATATATAGTCAATGCCAGTGAGTGGAACGCGGTCTGAAAGTCACTGTAAACGTGAACACATTCAGTTAAGATCCGAAATGGTTTATTACGTCCTTCCAATGATTGCTGAGCCAGAATCCATCTTCTCGGTTGAAATTGTCTCTGTTTGTATATGTGGATCGCCTCATGAACGAATCTCTCATGGTAGCCAGATGGCTTGCAGAGAACCTCTGTCTTGGAGAAGTCAATATCATGTGAGCCCACTGAATTGTAACAGTGATCTGCCACGGCTGAGGTGTTTGTCCTACCGTGTTTCAAGTCTGCTTTATGTTCACGGGTGCGGTCCGAGACGTCGTTTGGTTTCTCCAATGTAACTGCTACTACAGAGGCAACTTAGTTTGTAGATATTGGAATGGTAATCACTGCTGTTACCTTGCCAAGTGCATGTGCAAACCGCATAGCTGTCTCTGCATGTCTGTGCATATAAATAAATAATCATCCATGAGCATGTTTGCCTAGCATGCTTGCATTTGCCTTTAGCCACTTTCCTTACTTACGCATTCATGTGTACAAGTGTGGTCAAAATGCCATGCTACTGCATTTAACAAACATACCAAACTTATAGAGTACGTTGTTGCTTATCTCACCATCACTTCTGCCCTAACCAATCAGCCGTCCACACCCAGTGCGGTACAGTGTCTGTCGTCGTTTCTATAGATGTTGGCATATCTGACTTTTTCCACACACTAATACATTATTATCTTTGTACACAATCACGGTACTTATAAAGCATAGTACAGCAAAGTATTTCGCCATGGTTAAAAGAGTTTGCGTTTTTGTCAAGTAACCTATTTGTGCATAATGAAACTTACGCAGATGTTCGCATATCCTATCTTTTCACATAATCACCTTTGACAGCGAATTGAATATATAACGTTCTCCATTATAATTATTTGGATGCATGAGTTGTGCCCATAAAAGTTGGAATATACAGACTCTACGTGACCACAGGCATCCGCTAATTGGATGTCTATACCACTGTTCTGCGGGTGAACAGAATTAACAATGGATAAATAAACTCTGTCACATAGTAGTTTAGTGGTAATGTATATTTTACAAATACGTGTGCATATTAAAATCTTTTGGTTTACCGGTGCTGTGTATACAAGACTAAAACACTATCATTTTAAAGATTGTATTTCACTCGAGTAATTTTAAGAAGAAACTAGTCAAACGTGAGTTACCATTACTCCGCTTCTCTAAATTGTTTTTAAACATGTCGAAATTTCTTCAAAAAGGCCTGTACAGATTTTAACCAAATAAAAATGCTTAATGTACAGTAAAAACAAAGTTCATAAACTAGAAACACCATTCCATGAAAAGCAATGATTTTACATTTTTTTTTACTTGGAGCAATATTAGAAAAGATTTTGTATTGTATAGGCAACTGGGAAATAACTGCTTAAAGTGCTTTCAAATTGTGTGAAGTAATGTGGTACATGATTGCCCAGTTATGGTACATCAAAATAAATCCCTTTCTTAAGTAAGAGCTTTCAAGTATCCCTCGGTTGTTCTATAAATGTGCAATTTACCTCTCAATACATTGTAGGACAATGTTAGTATGATAAACACACACAGCCTAAACACTGTCTTTCAGAATGACACCAGTGTAATCTAGGAACTATAGGACTATTTGTTTTTTTTGTCAGTGTTGCTTTTCACACAAAGAGAGATATTATGGTAACATAACAACTTTAAAATTACACTTTCTTACGTGTCCAGTGTATCAATATTTATTTTCATTTCTTGGGGGCAGTGACTTGCACTAGCAGTAGCACGTTAGCAGCTTGTTGCAGAGGTTCGCGGTTCGAATCCTGGTTATTATCGTGGGTGTATTAAGTGTATTAAGAATGGACATGAAAGACACCGTGACGTTATTGGAAACAAAACCCCACAAATTCCTCAAATTCTGATTATTATCTCCATATACAGTGAGGGAAAAAAGTATTTGATCCCCTGCTGATTTTGTATGTTTGCCCACTGACAAAGAAATGATCAGTCTATAATTTTAATGGTAGGTTTATTTGAACAGTGAGAGACAGAATAACAACAAAAAAATCCAGAAAAACGCATGTCAAAAATGTTTTAAATTTAATTGCATTTTAATGAGGGAAATAAGTATTTGACCCCTCTGCAAACATGACTTAGTACTTGGTGGCAAAACCCTTGTTGGCAATCACAGAGGTCAGACGTTTCTTGTAGTTGGCCACCAGGTTTGCACACATCTCAGGAGGGATTTTATCCCACTCCTCTTTGCAGATCTTCTCCAAATCATTAAGGTTTCGAGGCTGACGTTTGACAACTCGAACCTTCAGCTCCCTCCACAGATTTTCTATGGGATTAAGGTCTGGAGACTGGCTAGGCCACTCCAGGACCTTCATGTGCTTCTTCTTGAGCCACTCCTTTGTTGCCTTGGCCGTTTGTTTTGGGTCATTGTCATGCTGGAATAGGCATGCACGACCCATTTTCAATGCCCTGGCTGAGGGAAGGAGGTTCTCACCCAAGATTTGACGGTACATGGCCCCATCCATCGTCCCTTTGATGCAGTGAAGTTGTCCTGTCCCCTTAGCAGAAAAACACCCCCAAAGCATAATGTTTCCACCTCCATGTTTGACGGTGGGGATGGTGTTCTTGGGGTCATAGGCAGCATTTCTCCTCCTCCAAACACGGCGAGTTGAGTTGATGCCAAAGAGCTCAATTTTGGTCTAATCTGACCACAAGTTGTCCTCTGAATCATTCAGATGTTCATTGGCAAACTGCAGACGGCCATGTATATGTACTTTCTTAAGCAGGGAGACCTTGCGGGCGCTGCAGGATTTCAGTCCTTCACGGCGTAGTGTGTTACCAACTGTTTTCTTGGTGACTATGGTCCCAGCTGCCTTGAGATCATTGACAAGATCCTCCCGTGTAGTTCTGGGCTGATTCCTCACCGTTCTCATGACCATTGCAACTCCACGAGGTGGGATCTTGCATGGAGCCCCAGGCCGAGGTCGATTGACAGTTCTTTTGTGTTTCTTCCATTTGCGAATAATCGCACCAACTGTTGTCACCTTCTCACCAAGCTGCTTGGCGATGGTCTTGTAGCCCATTCCAGCCTTGTGTAGGTCTACAATCTTGTCCCTGACATCCTTGGAGAGCTCTTTGGTCTTGGCCATGGTGGAGAGTTTGGAATCTGTTTGATTAATTGTTTCTGTGAACAGGTGTCTTTTTTTACAGGTAACAAGCTGAGATTCGGAGCACTCCCTTTAACAGTGTGCTCCTAATCTCAGCTCATTACCTGTAT
This sequence comes from Lampetra planeri, assembly GCF_965212315.1. Lineage (NCBI taxonomy): Eukaryota > Metazoa > Chordata > Hyperoartia > Petromyzontiformes > Petromyzontidae > Lampetra > Lampetra planeri. Next base: position 26,148,350 of record NC_136107.1, read on the forward strand.
AAAAGACACCTGGGAGCCAGAAATCCTTCTGCTTGAGAGGGGGTCAAATACTTATTTCCCTCATTAAATGCAATTCAATTTATAACATTTTTGACATGCGTTTTTCTGGATTTTTTGTTGTTATTCTGTCTCTCACTGTTCAAATACACCTACCATTAAAATTATAGACTGATCATTTCTTTGTCAGTGGGCAAACGTACAAAATCAGCAGGGGATCAAATACTTTTTTCCCTCACTGTATATAAAAGGCAAAGTTGTGACTATGTGTGTCTGTTCAAAATGTTTAGCGTACTTCTCGACATGCAACAAACTTGAAATTTCCCATGTGGGTACTTTCCAGACTGTACACCATGCAAACATTATCAAAATACACCTTTTTTGGGGGAGGGGGAGCTCAATAATGCATATATGTTTTTTTGCACGGCAAGTGAGCTGTGACATCAAATCTGTCATGTGACCCGCACGTGTGGAAGCGTCACGCATTGTAGTGTAGTGGTTAGCACGCCGCGCTAAGAAACCGGCGATCCGAGTTCGATTCCCGCTCACGGCCACCACCGGTGATGATTATTTTAACCGGTCCTGGGCCTCCCCTAGGTCGACTCAGCCTCAAACGAGTAACTGGTGTGGTGTGTGAACATCACCACTGGGGGGACAAAGGCGGATAGGCGTGGTGAATCCAAGTCCCGGGCGAAGCCGGGTAGTAAAGCTAGTACATATATATAACCCTAATACCTACTACTAAAACTTGGCAGGACCTTCCTGAAAAACAAAATACAAATGAGCTGACAAAACAACTAAATAACTAGTGGTTGGGTTGTCTATATACTCCCTTCTGTGTCAGGAATGTAGATGTAGAGGCATTAATCGGCACTCCCCATTATGTTAGCGGGTAGCTCCCCCTTCTCGTCAACAGGGGGCGGAAGCGCTATCACGCCAGTGTTAACGACTATGGCCCGAGGGGCCAACGACAATCCCTGGGAAACGGATCCTGGGGCACAATCCCTGGACCCAGGGAGGGGGGACTGGAGGATGATGTCACCTTCCAGAAAGTTCTGGAAGGGAGGCGTGGCTAGGGCGGAGCAAGCCACGAACCAGTATTAGCCGGACCTCTCAAGGGTCTGGCTCAGTCATACCAGTGCGAAGACCTAGAAAAAGACCCTGGACACCAAGCTCCGCTGCCCTTCTCAGGGCCGGAGCTGAGTGTGGCCAGTGGTGAGACCATGGGGCTCCCCTCTCCCGATGTCCTTCTAAGGGCCGGGTCTGAGCGGACCAGAGGTCAGGACCCGTACACCTTGGCACGGTCGGGTCGGGATAGCCTCCCCTAGAGCCCTCTAGCTGGAGGCATACAAAGACGTGCAGGGTAGTCCCAGTGTTAGGCGGTCGTGTAGCCCGGAGGCCATACCTCCTTAGGTATCGGGTGGAAGGGGCTGTTACCCCTTCGTGTTAGGGACCTGTACCCAGATCATTAATAAATATCGTGTTACCTCACAAGAAGTTATTTTTTATTTAAAGCTTTCGTGACTGCAGGGATTCATATTCTTGGTTCTTTTGGTAAAGTCACGTAGAAGGGAAACAAAATAATAAATGCATCTCCGACCAGGAACACATTGCCAGTGAACTCAAGCATGTACACCAAGCTCTTAAGGCTAATGGTAACTCCGACTACACAATCCGCAAAGCCATCACTCCAACCATGAAGAAGGATTCTCCAAAATCTTGAATAAACACAAGATCCAGGTCCGATTCAACACATTACATAAAATCCGTCATCTGGTTCCGTCTGTAAAATATGTGATTCCGGACATACAGTACCCTGGCGTCTACAAACTGAGTTGCCTCTGTGGTAGTAGTTACATTGGAGAAACCAAACGACATGTCTCGGACCGCATCCGTGAGCACAAAGCAGACCTAAACACGGTGGGACCAACACCTCGACCGTGGCAAATCACTGTTATAATTCAGTGGGCTCACATGACATTGACTTCTCCAAGACAGAGGTTCTCTGTAAGCCATCTGGCTACCATGGGAGATTCGTTCATGAGGCTATCCACATATCCAAACACAGAGACAATTTCAACCGAGAAGATGGATTCTGGCTGAGCAATCATTGGAAAGATTTGATAAACCATTTCGGGTCTTAATTGATTGTGTTCACGCTTATGGCGACTTTCAGACCGCATTCCATTCTCTTCCTCTCCCCCCTCCTCTTTTCCGAACATAGAGGGACTCGTCCATCTGAACAACTGCCAAAATCACTGTCCGTGGTTCTGACATTAAGAAAAAAACACCACTTTTTTCAAAATTTCTTGCTGTGTTTTCCACACCTGATGATGATTGTTTGTGTTGCAGTCGAAACGACGTGAGAATTTTATTGTTTTATATTTTTATTATTTTATTGGTTCCCTTCTACATGACTTTACCGAAGAACCAAGAATACGAAGTTCTCCAATTATTTACCCACTACATATAAAACATGATCAAGATCATGACCGGTTGCAGTTCAAATATGCAGCGCTGTATTTACAAAGCTTACAACTATGGGCTATTCAAATATCCACTTGCTATATACTATGGTTTCATGTTTTTAATACTTTGATGGGCTATTCATGCTCTGTAAGCGTACATCTTTCATGTAAAAAAAAATGTATGGGCACACGCATCTCAATTAAGGAGATGGGATCTTAGTAGATGTAAGTTCACTGGCATTATGTTTATATTGTAACAGAAGGCAAATAAATAATTCCCAGCCTCAAGCGATAATCCAGCCTCTGAGCAGATTGTGTGGAGCAAGCAAAGTCTATGGTGAATCTTTCTATATATAAACGAAATTTGTGAATATGTGTCTGTTCGAAATGTTTAGCATCCCGGCATGCAACAAACTTTTGTATTTGGTGGGGGGGGGGGAATAATGCATATATTTTGCACGGGAAGTGAGCGGTGACGTCACATCAGTGATGTCACCCGCATGCAGCAGCGTTACGCAGTGTGCCTGCTGACGTCACGCATCCCCCTCCCCACCCTCCGCGTAGGCCGTGTATTAATCCAAGACAAGAATCCAAGTCTCGGGCGAAGCCGGGTAGTAAAGCTAGTTGTGTATATACTAAACATGTTTAAACAAAAAAAGGGCCAACGTTTCGTTCTGATAGAACATTCTATTTTTAATAGCAACATTGTGCACGGTTTGGGAGATGGCTTTACAACGTGCAATTTCCAAAACAGCTGTTTCTCCAAAAGTCAAGATAAATAAACTTCTAAAAAGTTTTTTTTTTAAACAACGGTTTTATGAACAACTTCGTTTAACTCACGGTCGAGAAGTGCGTCAATGGCACCTGAGACACGCGGCACCTGCTTTTGTGCGAGCCGATTCCACAGTTTAGGGACCGCGGCGTTTTTGACCTACGCAAATATATATAAATAATACGGCGTCCATACAAAATGTACATTTCTTTAAAGTAGTGAATTAATTGATACAGGCATGCATTGTCACCGGATCGGAATACGTGTGCAAAATGTGGAATTGATTGGACAACGGGTAGTGGACGAAATTTGTATTACAAGATTTGACCACGACAAACAGAGGAATCAAGTTAAGTAAAACCGTTGAACAAAAGCACCCGATGTTCACCATGGACATGCATTTTTATTAAACCTCGAGCACAGTAATTTTAAATACGCTTTGACCTGTCGTAACCTGTGGGTTTAGTTTTTTTTGTTTCCATATGGGAACACTGTTAACTACCGGAATTATTAACATATACAGTATGTAATACCCGACTACAATATGCAACCTAAGCTAAGACTATCCTCGGAAATAACGTAATGGAATTAACTTTCAAAAGTTTTGTAGTTTGACCTTGAGACGTAAAACAAAGCGCACCGTTTAAACCATCGGGCTGTGATCGTTATTAAGTCAATTCGTGACTAACTTGTCGACGTCTGGTTATGCGCACACCACATATGGTCAATACGTGAACAATGTCCAAACACCTTTACCCTTCGTTGTATGTGGTTGCAGACAACTTGTGCTTTGCTTTGTAACTTTGACCCCACTGTCCATCACGTGTTTTCATTTTATTATTGTAATGACATCGATTGCAACATTTTGCTTCTTGAGGGATATGAATAATGTGTGACACATTAGGAATGGACCACTCTTTTAATTATTTCCTCGTGCAGCAAGGGAGTAAAGTGTGGTTTTGTGAAAGTCCTTATGTGCTGTGCAGTACATCAATGCACGTTTGTACATCAGCATGCTATACCAGACTTGGGCCTGTAGGCGGCTGGCAGGGTTATTGATTAACCGGACGTGTACACCAGTCACATGGGTAATGGCGACGCGGTTGAAGATTGCTGTGTGACATACGTGCTGTTGCATTTTACAAGTAAAGGACCCAAAGGTTGTTTTTGATTGTTATAGAAATGTTCAGGACTTGTTTTAGACTTCAAGCTTGGCTTTGAATTGTTAGTTTGTGATATATCCAATAGGAGGGGTTTTAGCACTGTGCACTGTAAATGATGACATACTCTAATTACGTACTGTAATTGTAATTTAACACGTAGGCTTTCGCGACCAATATTATTCATAATCAACGTTTTTGGGTTTAGATCGCGTTATTTATAAATGTGTTGTAACCCTCCACCACCCGACACGGCCAATCAGTAAAAAAGTGTCACGTTGACAAAAGACAAATTAGTTCACTGCTTTAGCCCACCGGTGTGTTGAAGCGCGAAACCACAACATTTACAATTTGAGTACGACGTTTCGCTGGTAATTGCATCCAGCATCATCGGGCAATTCGCCAGAATGGCCATTCTGGCGAATTGCCCGATGATGCTGGATGATGCTGTATCTAAACCCAAAAACGTTGATTGTGTAATTGTAATTCTCGAAACCTAATACTGTTTATTCTATAACCATGCCCATGCACCCAGAGTATGACTACTTGCAATGCTATTGAGAATAGAACACATGCACAGTTGTAAGTGGTACAATGGTGACAAGTACAGTACGTATATTGTACACATACAGTACAGGTAATGGGTGTAAGATACCGATATAAGTCGATGGTATAGATCAGGGGTCTCAAACTCGCGGCCCGCGGGCCAATTGCGGCCCTCGGGACGATATTTTGTGGCCCCCACCTTAATATGAAAGTTTAATGTTAGTGCGGCCCGCGAGTTTTATATTGTAGCAACCCCGCTGGTAGCTGCTGTGTGGGACAATGTTATGATGCTCTGGTTTCCTACTGTGTGCCTGTCCAGCGAATGCGGCATGCATGTGAGTGACATGGGGGGCGGGGTCGTGTGTTTGTGTGTTTGTGTACGTGTGAGAGTGAGTGAGAGAGAGAGAGCCGGGAGAGAAAAGAGTGGCTTTGGATGTGCGGAGAGCAGGAGGGTGAAATTCATAGTTTTCCGCCCTCTTTCGCACAGGTCATGATGTATCCAGTGCTTCATTTGTAAATCACAAGGTGCTGGAACGCTAAGTACATATGACAGCGCAGGTGTAATGTAGTAACTCGGCGGGAGACGACTTCACGGGTAGCACACTCTTTATTTTACCAAACTCGTTCACAGGTGACTAACACCCACTTAGTATCTCGGGTGACAAACACCCACTTAGCTACCCTGGCGACTAACGCCCACTGAGCTACTCGGGTGACCAACACCCACTTAGCTACCCTGGCGACTAACGCCCACTGAGCTACTCGGGTGACCAACACCCACTTAGCTACTCGGCGACTAACGCCCACTGAGCTACTCGGGTGACCAACACCCACTTAGCTACTCGGCGACTAACGCCCACTGAGCTACTCGGGTGACCAACACCCACTTAGCTACCCTGGCGACTAACGCCCACTGAGCTACTCGGGTGACCAACACCCACTTAGCTACCCTGGCGACTAACGCCCACTGAGCTACTCGGGTGACCAACACCCACTTAGCTACTCGGCGACTAACGCCCACTGAGCTACTCGGGTGACCAACACCCACTTAGCTACTCGGCGACTAACGCCCACTGAGCTACTCTGGACACTCCCTGCCCGGGGTGTCCGTCTTGACTGTGGGTCCCCAGCCCGACCCACGTGGGCGTCGGACCCCGGGTCCCACAGTCTCGCCTCCGAGCCACACAGGGCCCCGGTCCCTACAAGGACGGCGGGACTAGGGGTCTCGGGGCACTAGGTCTTCAACTCCGTCTTCTGGTCTTCAACTGGGTAACTCTCCCCGAGTGCTCTCGCGCGTCCCCCTTTATACCCCACCTGCGGACGTCGCTGCGAGCACCCATCCTATTCGACCAATCACTGGGCGCTGGCTACGATCCTGTTTTCCCACATCTCAGCATGCCTCACCACCCACGCCGCGCCGCCCCGTCATCTGTCACTCCCGGCGCGCGCGTCCACACCACGCCCACAACGCGTGCCCAACCCCGCACCCCGCGCCGCCCCGTGATCCATCACTGTCACAGTCGGCGCACGTCAACACCACCACTAGACAGGTACGACGAGCACAGGCCCCGAAACGCACATAAAACGACGCTTAAAACAGCTCACACATGCCACTTACAATGCAGTGGGACTTATTTAGGCTATACTGCAGTGACGGTATCAGTCTTTGTGTCAGTGATTAATAAAGTGGCATCTTGAGCAAAGGCGACTTCTGTGTCCAGCGGAGAAAACGAACGGTACACACACACACAATTTGTTAAATTGAAGGCAAATTCAAGGGACAACACGGCTCCTTTACACACACGCTGCGCTGTGAGGTGTTGGGAGCTTCTTTACGCAGACGGATTATTCTAAACCGCAGCAGTTTATAACACGTCATTGAGCTAATATCTACATTTTACAGTCTGGGCTGTTTTACATTATTATTTACACCTGATATGTGGATGAATTTTAATGATTAAAATTCCCTCATCCTCTGGTGGTGACATTTACGCACCGAGCCACAGACTGTACATGTGCATAATTATTTTGGTTCATCTAAGAAGTCTGCATTTTTTATTATTTTATGAAATTGTGATGCTGTTGTTAAGAAAGCTTTATATATAACTTATTAGATTATCTTGTTATTGCGTGGCCACAAATTAGTAATTCATCCACCGATGTCAACAGGGGCTCCGTAATTTTCTAGTGATTACATTATATTTTATTTTAATCATTTCTTAAAAAACTTTTTTTAATATTCATATTTTTTTCGATACGAGAGGTACCGGATCTGCTCAAATAAATCCCGGAACGCAGGCAAGCCAACACGCCGGCACAAAGTAAGCACAAAAATGTATAGAAAAATGTGATGATGTGACTGAAGGCAGCGAAAGCCCCGACAGTGGCCAGCAACATTTGAACCCCGTGGTCACACAATGACGCTGCCTCATATAGTCCTCTCCTCTCCCTCTTTCGGCTCTCCACTGTGCGCGCACCAGAGCGCGTCAAAGCGCAGATCCACAGCTCATCCCGGCTCAGATCCCCGTGCTTTGAACAGAGAAGCGTGTATAGTAGCAGCCGCTACAGCTGTGTCTGCCTGTGACTGGGGTGTGGGGACGAAATCTGATGGGAACGCATTACCCCCCCCCCCCATAATCTACGCACCTGTTGTTACGGGAAAAAGCGGAAATGACGTGCATTTGCGGAAATTACGTCTCCGTGCGTCGCTGGTTGGCTAAACACGTGACTGAAACTTTATTGCGTGAGCGACAGCAAGTGGAATGAATATAGATCTTGTCACACAGCCCCAATCATGTCTTTTTCAAAGCCTGCAGTGAAGAGAAAGGTTGGTGACGAGCACAGACAATTTCAGGAAAAGTGGGAGATGCAATATTTCTTTGTTGAGCACATGAGCACCCCGACGTGTCTTATTTGTACAGAAAAAGTTGCGGTGCACAAGGAATACAACCTCAAACGTCATTACTCAACTAGACATGCTGAGGAGTATGCAAAATACCAGGGAGATGAGAGAGCCAACCGGGTTGCCAATCTTAAAACATGTCTACTGAGGCAACAAAATGTCTTCAAGAAAGCAACCAAAGAGAATAATGCAGCAGTCGAAGTAAGCTACGTGGTTAGTGAGATGATTGCTAAGGCAGGAAAGCCATTCACAGAAGGCGAGTTTATCAAAAAGTGCATCTTACAGGCTGCAAGTATAGTCTGTCCGGAAAAGAAAGGTCAGTTTAGCAACATCAGCCTTTCTGCTAACACCATGGCAGAGCGCATTTCTGACCTGTCAAGTGACATTTATGATCAACTGCGTGAGAAAGCCAAATTTTTCAATGCATACTCAGTCGCTCTTGATGAGAGTTCAGACATCACTGACACTGCCCAGCTCACAATATATGTCCGTGGTGTTGATGACAATTTTGAAGTGATGGAGGAGTTGCTCACAGTAATTCCAATGCATGGCCACACCACCGCTCAGGAGATATTTTGCCAGCTGTGTGATGCCATTGTGAATGCCGGTTTGCCATGGAAGAAGTTTGTTGGAATAACAACCGACGGAGCGCCATCAATGACAGGGAGGAAAAATGGACTGGTGGCACTTGTTCAAAGAAAACTAGAAGACGAGGGTGTGGAGGAGGCCATTGCTCTGCACTGCATCATCCATCAGCAGGCCCTTTGCAGCAAATGCCTGAAGTTTGACAATGTGATGTCTGTTGTTGTGAAATGCATCAACCAAATCAGATCCAGGGGCTTAAAGCACCGGATGTTCCGTACTTTTTTAGAGGAAATGGAGTCAGAATATGAGGATGTGCTCTACTTCATCGAGGTACGTTGGCTCAGCAGGGGAAACGTCTTGAAGAGAGTTTTTGAGTTGAGAGCAGAAGTGAAAGCCTTCATGGAGAAGGATGGGGTGGCTGTTCCTGTGCTAAGTGATCCCAAATGGCTCATGGACTTCGTTTTTATTGTTGACATCACGCATGAGCTGAATGTACTGAACAATAAGTTACAAGGCCAGGGGCAGCTCGTCAGTGCTGCCTATGACAACGTGAGAGCACTCTCCACAAAACTTGTGTTATGGAAAGATCAGCTCTCTCAGACAAACCTTTGCCATTTCCCAGCATGCAAGGCACTCCTGAATGCAGGCAACACCATTCAGTGGTGAGAAGTATGTTGATGCCATTTTGAGGCTACAGGAGGAATTTGATCAAGATTTGCAGACTTCAAGACACACAGAGCCACTTTTCAAATTTTTGCGGATCTCTTCTCCTTTGATGTGCAAGATGCCCCTCCTGTGCTTCAAATGGAGCTCATTGACCTGCAGTGCAACTCTGACCTCAAAGCCAAGTTCAGGGAGGTGAGTGGAAAAGAAGACAAGCTTGGGCAATTTTTTCGAGAATTGAACCCCAGCTTCCCTGAGCTTTCCCGAATGTTCAAGCGGAACATGTGCCTTTTTGGGAGCACATATTTGTGTTAAAAGCTCTTCTCCACCTTGAACTTCAATAAGTCCAAGTACAGGTCCAGACTTACTGATGATCATCTTCAAGCCATACTGAGGGTCTCAACTGCTTCAAGCCAAATCTGGCTCAGCTATGTGAGAGGAAGCGCTGCCAGGTCTCCGGCAGCAAGAAGTAGGCAAGAGAAGCCATGTTCATAAGAACCGTTCATGTTCTTCAATATTCTATTCATGTTCAGAAGAACCCATTGAAGTTAAATAACTGTTAGTAATGACATTTGAGAAGTTTGGATTTTTTTAGCAAAGTTTTTTTTGTGGAATACCTGATGCGGCCCAGCCTCACCCAGATACTGCCTCCAGCGGCCCCCAGGTAATTTGAGTTTGAGACCCCTGGTATAGATAGACATACAGCTTAGGATTAAAGTAATATGTGAATAGTGAAGTGAAAAGGTTACTGTCAAAGACAAAGATGGTTTATCATTAGTAGAATTGGGTTTAAGAGAAACTGTGATTGATTAACTGGATATGTACACCAGTCACATGGTTAATGGCAACTCGGTTGAAGATTGATGTGTGTGACACACGTGCTGTTGCATTTTACAGATTAACCACGTTAAATGTGTTTGCCCTCGATTTGGAGCACCTGCTCACGTCCTTCATTTCGAGTGTGCAACACATGGCTAACGCCAGTGGTCGAGCGATATCTGTGATATCTGACCAATTCCTGGGCATCCTTCCACTTCAACTAAACTGATAAGTGTGGTGAAGTATGGTCAAACAACGACCAAATCCAACGTGGCACGAGGAGGCCTTCATGCAATGTAGATTGATAACGGGCTGCAAATAATAATTTGAAAACTTTTTTTAAAGAAAATACTAAATCTAATGTTTTTGCTTTTTTTTGTTGTAAAAAAACAGATGTTAAAGCAGAATAAATGTAACTTAGAATATGTCACATATTTTTATGGAATAGTAGACATTGTGCGCATAGGAATAAAGACGAAGCATATACAGTTAGTGGGAGGCTTCATTTTGGGAGAAAAACATGTTTGGTTTTAGTTAAAAGCAAGAGGAGGTCATGTTTTAAAAGGCAGACGACATCTGCTGGGTAAAAGTGATGGAGTATCCCGTGCTGCCGGCAAACAACAGGAAATATTTACAAGGCAAAATCTCCAAGTGGAGTGCCTCCTCCGCTATGAAATATTGAAAACATACATAAATAAAACATATTCAGGATGCCCTGAGACTCATTAGTGAAGTACCCTGGACCCACCGAGACTGCCCTGTGGACTTGTTGGTGAAGTGCCATGACCTCCCTGTTGGTGCCCTAGGGACTCGTTGGTGCTGCCTGTGCTGGTCCGGCCGCATCTGGGGCTCACTGTTTTTTCTGGACACCGGTTGCTTTAAGATGTTTCTTGTTCATGTTCTTGTTTTGTTGCGGTTGCACCCGAGTCAAGAGCCGCATGGCTCACAGGGTTTTATATATATATAAAAGGGAAATTTGTGAATATGTGTGTCTGTTCAAAATGTTTAGCGTACTTCCTGACTTGCAACAAACTTGAAATTTGGCATGTGGGTACTTTCCAGACTGTACACCATACAACAATTATAAAAATAGACGTTTGCATTTTGGGAGGGAGGGGGGGCGCAATAATGGATATATTTTTCACGCAAGTGAGCGGTGACGTCACATCTGTCATGTCACTCGCATGCGACAGTGTGACGCAGTGCACCTGCTGACGTCACACACCCCCCCCCCCAAACACTCCACGAGTAAAGTACCATACAAATGTGTTGCAGGTCTAAGGCGTTATTCGCGCAGCATTGGTTTATTAATTGAGTCTTTTACTGCCGTACGCACCCTGAAAGTTGTGTGTGTCTGCAGCAAGCACGTGTATGTGTACCTATGGACGTGCGCATGTGTGTGGGAAGAGCGGTAGTGTAGTGGTTAGCGTGCAGCGCTACAAACACGGCCACCCGAGTTCGATTCCCGCTCATGGCCATCACCGGTGAAGATTATTTGAACCGGTCCTGGGCCTCCCCTAGGTCGACTCAGCCTCAAACGAGTAACTGGTGTGGTGTGTGAGCATCACCACTGAATCCAAGTCCCGAGCGAAGCTGGGTAGTTAAAGCTAGTACCTAATAAATGAAACTGAAACTGCTCTGTTGCGGGCTGTGTCACTCTCTCTCATTTCTCCCACGTATCTCAACCCAAAATCTACCCTCCCTATACGGATTCTCTGTAAAATGAATCAATTACTATAACGGGTTGTTTTTTTATTTAATAAAATATCCCACCTCCGATTAGCACGGTAGGCTATGTATGGTGCGAAAGAAGTTAAACATACATGCAAATTTCGATTTAAAACTTTCGTGACTGCAGGGATTCATATTCTTGGTTCTTTCGGTAAAGTCACGTAGAAGGGAAATAATAAAATAATAAAAATAAAACTAGAAAATTCTCACGACGTTTCGATTGCAACACAAGCAATCATCACCAGGTGTGAAAATCACAGCAAGAAAATGTTTAAAAAGTGGCAGAGTCGGATGTTCACCCTGGCTTTGAAAGTTTATTGAATGCGAGGTTAACTACTCGGATAGTGGTGCAACACAGCGCACAGCGAGGCCGAGACAGACATCGATTTAATCTCCTGATGCAGCAGTTGAAAAACTGGGGAAGTTTCTTAACCACAGCCTCTGTTCACCCATGAATATAAACCGGTGCATCACAGTTGATATGTAGATCACAAGTGGTGGGGTAAAGTCTGGGTACTCTCACTTCCGAGACATCTGGCCGGCGTGGAAGGGTAGGCGAAACTGCCTTCTACAGTATCTCCATAGAGGTCCCTCGAGTGAAGGACCTTCCGCGAAAAGTGGCGTGAGCAAGCAATTTAGTGCTCCGCCTTTACTCATGTACCGAGAAATACGTGCACAACCATAGCTCTTCAGTCAGTGGCAGGAACTGTGGGCATAGCCCAGCCATGCTACCCACCCCACTCATACTGGTTTCGCATCGCGCAGTGGTAAAGCATGAAGTGAGCTACTTTAATTAGATTATGCCATATTAAGCGGCCCATTTAAATGCAAATCGTCTATTAATATCACGTAATTGAGCACAATTAAACACGGGTTATGTTGTCACTGAGTATAATTTGTAGCCTACTCACAAAAATATAAACCCGGCATGGAACATAGTTTACCCTCGTGTTGCTAGGTAGAATGATTTGTTATTGATATACTGTACTGTAGTGTCCTATACGCTGGGCTGTCTGAGAGCGCTGTACATCATCACATCCCAACGCATTTGAAAGGGGCACCCCCAGTTGAAGCTGTCCCCGTGGGCACAAGATGACTCATAAGTCAGCACCTGGCTTGAAAAATGTTAGTGTGCCAGTAGAAATACAAAGAGAATGTCGAATTTGTCAAGGCTCAATGACCTTGCCAGGATGTGCTATGAAGAAGGACCATTGCCCGAAACGTCGTCTATTATGTATTTCTTTTATGGCAGTGTTATTTGAAATTTTTGCCAAAAAAAGCTGGATTTACTGTACAACGATAGCAGGAATTTTGATGAAATGTTTAATTAATTTAAACTACACGTGCCTAAGTGACTATTAATGGTTCAGTGGGTGTGCATGACCATATATTGGTGGATGACTGATTATGAATGGATGCTTATTAGATTATTGCACATCCATGGACATTCATGAAATTTCAATAATTTTTTACGCAGAATTTATTCAGTTAAATTATGTGGGTTCGTTTTAACAGGTTTTCCCCCTTGGTTTAAAATACGTTGACAACACAATTTTCATATACAGTACTACATTGGAAAATAAGTATGATTTTGAATGTTCTGAAACAAAGGTGCCAGCCCTGCTGTTAGATACTGTATTATACTCTAGCTATGCATTATTTGTCAAAAAGACTAGTCTTTTAGTTATAACCTTTTCTGTACATTATGCATTATTACTATTGTACGGTATAAAGAAATATGATATATAAATTCTTAATAGAAGAGAATATATCCATCAAATCATACCCATCCCATTGTATTATATACGTTTTAATCAGGCAAGACTTCAGTCACTGCATACATAATTTACATATACGAATATGTCTCGTTTTCCTGCATTGTTCATATAATGTATAATATGAGAATTTGTGAAACATGGCGGGTTGAAAACTTTAAACGATTCAGGTTTACGTTTCTGTAAGGCATAATGCATCCAGTCTTAATCGACCGATCAAACATTACATGATAATTAAGTTATCCTGCCAATCTGTTATGAGCTTCGTGTGTCTCAAGGTACAGGTGTTTTTGTGTTTTGATGTTACATATTAGTGATGCCAATTCCATCCTTCGTATTCAATGGTCAACCTGTGGCTAAGTTTCAGCCCCAACCATCACATAATAATGCAATGTCAACACGCTTACTGTAGAACAGGTACCTGCAGGAGTTCAGGAATATATATGCAATGTGCGTGTGCTGAATGTCACTGTATATGATTGCAATATTGCCTCATGAAATGAAAAATAATTTCGAGCAATTTTTTCTACCACCAAGTCAACATATTATTATTAAAATCTACCCGGGCTTCTTTAAAGTTCAAACATGCAGGGTCTCAAAGCACGGTCCATGAAAAATGCAAACCAGTTGAGCACCCAAGATCCATTTTATACAGATCCATGGTTAACGCAAGATCACGTTTCAAAATGTACTCCGATTATATCTGATGTCCTTAAGTAAAGGGAATGCTGTATGTTGACATTGTTTATGTGCCTTAAAATCAGAGAGGCTCAATAACATTAATACATGTTTTTATTAACTTCACAATTAAACAATGAGCAATTAAATAATTAACTATAAAAAATGCAATCAACAAAGTGCCCAAAACGTCGCCTGTTGTATACATTTTTATTTTAAAGTCATGGTGTTATTGACAAATGAGTTGAGTGTTTTTTTTCTGCTTGAGCATGGCTGCCAATGCAGTATCACCAATTTATAGATCTAAAAAAACGATTACAGTACGTAATTTTAACTATGTCATTAAGAATTAATGTACCTGTGTAGTGGGTTCACTTGAGAGAAACACTGATTCAGGAGGCCACACCATTTATTCTACAACCACAACGGGGTAACTACATAAACCACAACAGGGTAACTACACAAACGGGTCAGGTCCGTCAGCACACTGCCCGACCCACGATGCCGAGCACGAAGACCGAAGACCAAAGAGAAGACGTAGCATAGCGGGTTCCATTCCAGCAAATAGCCCCGATGGGACCCCGGGACCTCCTTTTTATGCCCCTCAGCGTGGCCTGGCTCCGCCCTCGGCCACGCCCCCTTCTGAAACTTCCCAGAAGATTCTGGGCCATACACCACGTGTCCGTTCTGTCACCTTTGGCCCACATCATTACCCCGTCCTATCACGTGCCCTTGCCAGCCAATCGGGCTACTTCGTCCTCAAATGCCCCCTACTCTGCCAGCCCCCAGAACCATGCTCCCCTAAAGACCTCTTACATGACATCGTGTACTCGCTGGCAGAGAGGGCTACTACACACGCAATTCCTCACTTTGTCGGGAGATGGCGCTAGGTGCCGTAGTGACCCATTATATGTCACTACACCTGCATGAACCACAAGCAATGGTGCCTGCTGCACGCTTGTTTGTGATATGCTAAGAGCCTTGCAGTGGCATTTCACTATATCTTGGTCATGATGGAAAATAGTGCAAACGTCAATATTGTATTCCAGGCTTGAGAGTTCACTTTGTGACAGTGATAAACAGTGCTTGTGAATAAGTTCATTGGACATCATTGTGGGGAGTGGTCGTGCAGCAAGTTAGCGCGCTTTGCTACGGACCCCGCGACCCGGGTTCGATTCTCACTCATGGTCAACATCAGTGACGATTATCTGAACTGGTTCTGAGCCGCCCCTAGGTCGAGTCAGCCACAAATGAGTACCTGGTGTGGTGTGTAGACATCGCTACTAGGGAGACAAAGGCCGCCGGGCGTGGCGCTTACCACCCATCGCCTCATGTGCCGTGCCGGCCTTCATAGGTGCTCACAGCACTTGCTCTTACATTCTTATCAGGCGATATGGGGAATCGTTATCTTTGAAGTGGACATCATTGTAGTCCGTGCATTTTATATTTCCCTATATGAAGATGCCGCTAGAAAAACAGTTTTTTTGTAATACAATATATTTTGCTTTTGCTTGTGGAAAGAAACAAGTCATGGTACCACTTTGTGTTGGGACTGAAGTAGGGGAACAAAAAAACATATCAAGAAACCATAGTGATGCTGAGACGTGCTTATTAAAGTGAGGAGGAAGCTAGGTCGTGATCGATATTGGATAGGTTGAATGGGAAAATCTGCAATGGGACATTCAAATCGCATGGTAAATGCAAGCAAACATGTTCTGGTTGCGTGTGGTGTGCAGCATTTACAGCAAATATACTGGTTATGCTGTTCACGGGGAACTTGTTAA
The DNA here is from genome assembly GCF_965212315.1 of Lampetra planeri. NCBI lineage: Eukaryota > Metazoa > Chordata > Hyperoartia > Petromyzontiformes > Petromyzontidae > Lampetra > Lampetra planeri. The sequence goes on from NC_136107.1 coordinate 26,164,230, forward strand.
CTTCCTGTGAGCCCCTCATTGGCGGTGGAATCTTGAAATAACGCAGAAAGTATTAAGGTTCCTGCAATTGATTTTGATGCCTAGCTTAATTTAGGCGTCAGCTCGTATCGCAATCCTTGCTGCCCCAATTTTTTCGATGTTAAAGCATGCTTGCTAAAATAACATGAGAGCTTCCAAACAGAAAATATGCAACGCTTGTTATATCCTGTTTTAAGTATTCAGTATTCATGTTTATAGGTTGCGTTCTTAAATTTCAACGTGACTTGTCAGTTGGTGGGGCCTTACCATCAGCCCCAACAAAACTAAGCACCTGCCTGGGTATTTTGTACTATCGGACACTCCACCCCCACAACTCCTAATTGGTGATGGGGCAGTTGTGGAGAGAGTGGAGAGTTTCCCATACCGGGGCAGTGTGCTCATGACCGGCTCCAGTTTGACAGCAGAGGTCTCACTCAGAATCAGTCGAGCAGCATTATCTTTTCATCGGTTGCGTAACGCTGTGTGGAAGCTACCTAGTCTGTCGCTCCGCACGAAGCTTCAGGTCTTCTCGACCACGGTCATTCCCTCCACTTAGTGGCGAATGGCGGTATATATTAAAAAGTGCATGTAAAAGTGCATAGTTTTATATATAAAATATGCAATCAGACAGCACAACAAGTAAAACATGGCATGAATCACCATCTCACGCCAAAAATGCATGAGAAGATTGAATTTACTCCATCTAGTTACACAATGATAATGTCCATTCTAAAGCAAAATATATTTTAGATGATTTACGTTATTACATACGTGCACTGTCATCGTAATGTAGTAATATTTAAAACAAATAAAGGATGAAGGATCCTGTATATTCATTGCCCTCAGGGGTCAGAAGGGCATTTTCTGCCCGTGTGTTCATGTTAAATGGCTCGGCACACACACGGCTGCCATTTTCCTTTCCGCACACAGCAAACACAGCATCCTAGTTTGATGTCAACCTCGTTTCAGCCCGAGGGAAGTTCTCACAGAAGGCTGTTAAAGTCTTTGGACATTTCCGTTGCAATGGAAATAATTAAAAAAACGGATTTCTGTCGTGAAAGCAAAGAGTATTAGCCCCTTAGCCATGACACTTTTCTTTTACCGGATGGGTACTAACACACCGTCATGGTCACACTGACTATCAGATGTAACATTTTCAATCTGTACATTGTTTCGATATGTTAATGGGATATAATTTGAATAAGTTACATGAACACAACAACACGCATTACATTTGCATGTTGTTGCAATATTGGTGTTTTGTGTACATATCGGTAGTAAAGATGACGTCATTGATATCTTAAGTTTTTTTCCGGATCTTGAACCTACATCTGGGCAATATCTCCTGCATCCACCATTTCCAGCTGCCAATGAGACCCTCATCCTTGCGTTCATCACATTCCAACTCAAGTATTGCAACTATCTCCTCTATGTCCTCCCCACATCCCTCATCACCACCACCAAACTCTAGATGATGCAAAATGACATTGCTAGAATTATCACACACACCCAATCCAATTCCGGATCAATTTCAAATCGCACTCACTGTCTTTAAGATCCCCCAAGCACTCTCACCTTGCCCCGATCTCCCCTCTTGTCACTACTGCCCTCCAGGAACTCTCCACTTCAGCAAGTAACCCTTTCTTTTAAAGCCCCCAGTGAACGTTCTGTCGATGAAATATTGCCTATTCAATCATCTTCTGCACCCATAGTCTATAACTCCCTTCTCTCAGCCATGTGTGCTATCAACACCCCTACGCCTGTTTTAAGTCCCAAGTTTCCCTTTTCCCACTACCTAAGACTGACCGCTTCTTTCCTGCCATAAAATAAATAGGTGCAGTATATTTAGATCCGGTGCCATTTCGCCATGATGAAGACAATTATTTTCTTCAGTAGCGTAGCTAGCGTCGGGTTAAATTGACTAAATATTGCGTGTTGCAAATCTGTACCACTGTTGGTAATAATATTGACATCTATTTAATTATCAACCAGAGCAGCTGAATGTTGATTAAGCTATCTTTAGGTTTACTGCAGTAAAAATTCCACTGGTTATTCGTTCAGTATCCATTATCACTCTCCAGCTCCCAAACCCTGCTTTAGTCTGAACACATGTGATTAGATCCTGACAGTGAACCACGCCATACATATATGCAATGCCCTGGTCATCTCTGATTCTGTCTGGTCTACTACACCAGAATATATTTTTTGATCCGGAACAAATACATTAACACATCAAAATTTGTATTTTAAAATACAGCAATGGCAAATGCCAGGTGCTTTGCTCAAGATGGTAAAGACTGCTGATGACTTGCACCTCAGTCTCATACTTTCCCTGCAATTATTTCACCGGCAGCAAGAAGGGTTAAGAGAAACAATTTTCTGATCTCTGAAATCACTTTACCCCCACAATTCCACAATAGAAAGAAGAAAAAAATCCACTCTGCTGAGTGTGTACCAGTCTTTGCCATTCCCCATGTTGTGCTGATAGGGTCCCATAGCCAGTTCAAAGGTTTCTGCAGTGACAGCAACTAACATTCGTAACAATAATAGAATTTAACGACTGAAGATAATTGAAACATTCCTTCGTGATCAGCAAAATTTATGGCAGCAGCACCCTGGCAGCGCCTATAAAAGTATAAATCGATGAGAAATTTTACATTTTAAATTTTGACATCAGAAATTATTTAGAACAGTAATACCCTGGTTTACATCGGGGATGCGTTCCTGAAAGGCAGGACGACGAATATCTAAACGATGTAAATCAAATCGATTTATAGCAAGGCCGTAATTATAATATATATTGGGGGGGGACACATCCTCCCCCAATATTCAAATATGCTCCAAATGTCCCCCCCAATATATTGCGATAAAAATATTTTAAAAAAAATATAATTTCGATGCTATGTAAATAAAAACAACAATTTGCTAAACTTCTTGGTTCTTTCGGTAAAGCCACGTAGAAGGGAAGTAATAAAATAATAAAAATAAAGCATGATAAAATAAAATAATTCTCACGACGTTTCGGCTACAACGCAAGCAGCCGTCTTCAGGTGAAGAATGAGACACTACCAAGCTAGGAGCTTATATATAAGCTGGGTTGGAGGTGGAAGAGCGCCTTAACAAAAAGAATGTGCATATGAAGAGGAATTTAGCATATTCATGGAAAATGCGTAGGAGGTGGGCGGGGGGGTTTCAAAGTCATATTATGCCCATGCATTATGCAGGATCAGCAGCACCAAGGGAGGGTGCAGGGAGTAGCATTAACAAAGGAAAGGAATGTTAACAGTATGTAGCTGCAGTTACTAAACAACCATGTAGAAAACTAAAATATAAACTACATGAAAAAAACCAAAGTATAAACTGCATAGCACCATCAGTATACTTACTATACTCTACAATAAGCTGAGTTACTAATAGCAAGTAATACATTACAATTCTACGTCGTAAAAATTATATAATATGCTTCCATCTAAACTTTATTATTTTACATCACGCGAGCATACACCGTACTATATACTGCCATAGATAAACCCAACATTACATTATATACTGTATTGCTATAAACCACCCTAAACCTTATACATTTTAATATAACACTATGTATTATTCTACCCACCCTAATGTGTATCACACTGCTATATGTTTACTATACAATTACGATACTATATATTACTTTGTACATTGTATTAAGCATATAAATGTTATACTATTTGTTATTATACACTGTACCATTGACCGTCGTGTCAATGGGTGAGTCGTGGAGGGAAAACTTGCAGCGGAGCAAAGAATCCATTCCCTGCGGAGAATACAATGCCAGTGAGTGGAACGCGGTCTGAAAGTCACCGTAAACGTGAACACAATCAGTTAAGATCCGAAATGGTTTATTACGTCCTTCCAATGACTGCTAAGCCAGAATCCATCTTCTCGGTTAAAATTGTCTCTGTGTTTGTATATGTGGATCGCCTCATGAACGAATCTCTCATGATAGCCAGATGGCTTGCAGAAAACCTCTGTCTTGGAGAAGTCAATGTCATGTGAGCCCACTGAGTTGTAACAGTGATCTGCCACGGCTGAGGTGTTTGTCCTACCGTGTTTCAGGTCTGCTTTATGTTCACGGATGCGGTCCGAGACATGTCGTTTGGTTTCCCCAATGTAACTGCTACCACAGAGGCAACTTAGTTTGTAGACGCCAGGGTACTGTATGTCTGGAACCACATCTTTTACAGACGGTACCAGATCACGGATTTTATGTACTGTGTTGAATCGGACCTGGATCTTGTGTTTAATCACGATTTTGGAGATCTTTTTTGTGACCCCAGCAATGTAGGGTAAGGTGATGGTCTTGAAAGGCTCCTCAACAGGATCCTTCTTGATGGTTGGAGTGATGGCTTTGCGGATTGTGTAGTCGGAGTAACCATTAGCCTTAAGAGCTTGGCGTACGTGTTTGAGTTCACTGGAAATGTGTTCCTGGTCGGAGATGCATTGGGCTCTATGATATAGAGTCTTGATGAGGGAATTCTTCTGGGATGGATGGTGGTGGGAATCCGGTTTTAGGTAAGCATCCGTATGGGTGGCTTTCCTGTAGACAGAGTGGCTCATTGAACCATCAGGTCTCCTTTTGATTAGGACATCCAAAAAGGGTAGCTTGCCATCTTTTTCGACTTCCATGGTGAATCTGATGGCTGGGTGTATGGAATTGATGTGGTCGAGAAATTGGTCTAGAGCAGGTCGGCCATGTGGCCAGATGACAAAAGTGTCGTCTACGTACCTCTTCCATAAGGTCGGGCGTAGAGTGGCAGTCTGGATGGCGTCTGTCTCAAATTTCTCCATGAAGATGTTGGCTACAACCGGAGATAGGGGGGAGCCCATTGGGGTGCCCTCAGTTTGCTTGTAGAAAGTTCCATTCCAGGTGAAGTATGTATTGGTTAAGCAGTGTCTCACCAGGGGGGGTACTCCAGCATTCAGTCCTTGATGAACCAAGTCTTCAATGATTGCGATGGTGTCAGGTACAGGAACCTTGATGAATAAGGAAACCACATCAAAACTGACAAGCAGGTCGTCTGAGGACAGGGCAATCCCCTTGATTGTCGATACCAGGTCAGTAGAGTTTAGTAACTCAGCTTATTGTAGAGTATAGTAAGTATACTGATGGTGCTATGCAGTTTATACTTAAATTTTTTTTCATGTAGTTTATACTTTAGTTTTCTACGTGGTTGTTTAGTAACTGCAGCTACATACTATTAACATTCCTTTCCTTTGTTAATGCTACTCCCTGCACCCTCCCTTGGTGCTGCTGATCCTGCATAATGCATGGGCATAATATGACTTTGAAACCCCCCCGCCCACCTCCTACGCATTTTCCATGAATATGCTAAATTCCTCTTCATATGCACATTCTTCTTGTTAAGGCGCTCTTCCACCTCCAACCCAGCTTATATATAAGCTCCTAGCTTGGTAGTGTCTCATTCTTCACCTGAAGACGGCTGCTTGCGTTGTAGCCGAAACGTCGTGAGAATTATTTTATTTTATTATGTTTTATTTTTATTATTTTATTACTTCTTTTCTACGTGACTTTACCAAAAGAACCAAGAAGATGAATCCCTGCAGTCACGAAAGCTTTAAATCGAAATTTGCTAAACCTTGGCCACAATATCTGGACTTGTCTTCAGATAACAATGCATAGATTTCTGTTCATATGATTGTGGTTATGGTTGTACTTTATGAATCCTTAATCTCTGCGATTACATATGTTGAGTAGTTGTTGAGTAGTAGACGGAGGTACTCGGAGACGGAGGTGAGTTAGGGGCTTCCGCCAGGGTTTATTAACACATATCACTATCCCTGGTTCCCTCTTTACCCCTTCTACTATCCCCGTTCCTCCAGTGACCCCGCTTACGTCACGGGGTCTCCCTTAAATACCCTAGGAGGGGTGACGTCACGTGCACTGCCCAGCGCGTGCGACCCCACGTCCCGTGATGTCACCGCACCGGACAGCGCACACGACGCCACCACTCTCCTCTACTCCTCTACATCACCCCCCCACCCCCCGTGAAAAAAAAACAGCCGACCCGGCTGCAATCACCCCGCAAGCGGGGCCCCACACCGGACCGAAGACCGAATATTCACGAGTTCGTGTGCCTGAAGGTATAACCGGCTGCTAGAAAACTAAACCTTAGGGCAGCACGGCCCCTCAAGCAGAACAGCAACAACAACCACAACAACCAAAAAACAAAACAAATAGAGCCCGAAAGCCTCATCCGCCAGATAGCGCCGAACGGGCGCCAGGGGCTGGGCCCGCTGAACGGCCATCAGGGCCGTCACCGGAGCCGCATCCCCCTCGAGCGGGTATGCGCTGCTGGCCCGCTCCCCCGTATGGTGTCCGCCACCCGTGCAGGTGGCCCGTCAGCGGGCAACAGGCCCACCGCCGTGGCCTCCGGTGACCGGGGGGTCTCTGTCGGCCTCACTCGGGAGGGGCCTGGGGGCACACACACAGGTCGGACGTCACCTCCGTCAACGAGACCCAGCCGGTCAGGCACGCCGGATACATCATCAGCCGGCCGCTCCAGAATTGGGGGTGGATCCCCCAGGGTAGATGGAACATAACGTTTGAGCCGGGACGGGTGCACTATCCACTGCCGGCGACCGAACCGAATCCGGACGCATTGCGGCCGGCGGACCTCCACAACCTCCACAGGTCCCTGCCAAGGGCGATGCAATTTGGCCGATGTGCCAACGGGGACCTGGGGACAATGCAGCCACGCTTTTTGACCCGCTACCCACGGGAGGCCAGCTGCCTGGTGTTTGGGCAGCCACTCATTAGCCGCCTGCCGGCTTGCGGAATTCTCGGCAGCGGCCTGTCGCGCCTCGCGCAGCCGGTCAAGCGCGACCTTCAAAGGGGTCGGCACCGCCGACCCCTTCTTGGAGGAGCCAACGTCCATCTGGACGTGCACCGGGGGCTCCGGTTCCCTACCGTACATCAAATAAAAAGGCGAAAATCCCGTGGAGGCATGAGGGGCCAACCGATACACCGCCAAGACCCCCGGGACGAACAGGTCCCAGTCTGACTGGGACGTGTTCACCTGGTGGCACAGCATGGACGTAAGGGTGCGGTTCAAGCGCTCTACCATCCCGTCTGACTGGGGGTGGTAGGGCGAGGTGCGGATTTTGTTGGTGCCAAGGAGGTTAATTTACCACGCAGGCTAGTGGGCACAACCACACAATAGCGTTCCAATTGGGCATCCCAACGCATGAGTAGTCCGTCATGCACGGCGATCGCCGGGGCAGCCGACGAAGCTGAGCTCCGGGCCTTATGTTCGACACGGCGCCGTAGCTTCAGCAGAGAGAAATTCCGCCCCTGGTCAGTCAACAATTGTTCCGGCGCGCCCTTGTCAAACACGTACCCCTGGACGAAGGCCTCGGTGATAGAAGAGGCCAACTGATCGACCAAAGGCCATGCCATGGGCCAACGTGTGAGGTACTCAACGCCCACCAAGAGGTATTTGTGGCCCCGTTGGGATGCAGGGAATGGCCCCAAAATGTTGAGCGCTACGAGCTCATTAACGCGAGAAACCCGGATGGACTGCAGCGGGGCCCGGTCCCGCACAACTGGGGCCTTCCTCCGCGCGCAGTCGTGGCAACCCTTCAAAATCAGTGCCACGTCACCCTCAACACCCGGCCAGTAATAGTCCCGCTTAAGGGTCAATAAGGTCTTGTGGTAGCCAAGGTGCATAAGCTTCTCGTGAATGGCTCGGGTTAATTTACCACACAGGCTAGTGGGCACAACCACACAATAGCGTTCCAATTGGGCATCCCAAAGCATGAGTAGTCCGTCATGCACGGCGATCGCCGGGGCAGCCGATGAAGCTGAGCTCCGGGCCTTATGTTCGACATGGCGCCGTAGCTTCAGCAGAGAGGAATCCTCCATCTGCAAGCCGGACCATACCTCCCGGGGAAGTCCAAGGCCGAAATCCGCGGACGACGCCGCACCTGGAGGGGTGTCCGCCTTGGCCGACGCGACCAACTGGGCCGCGGCGTCCCCTGGGGCCTTGCAACGGCTAGAGCCCAGGGCGCAAGCACACCCGCCGCCTGCCGGCAATCGGGATAAACCGTCCGCATTTCCATGCTGTGTCCCCTTCCTGTGGATTACATCAAAGGGGTAATCCTGGAGCACTTCGAGCCAGCGAGACAGCTGACCCGAGGGCTGACTAATCTTCAGCGAATATTGCAGGGCCGCGTGGTCGGTTCGGACCGTAAACAGCCTACCGTACAAATATGGTCTATACAACTGAACAAAATAAACTATGGCCAAAAGCTCCCTCCGGGTCACACAATATCGCTGTTCCGTCGAGGACAGAACGTGACTGCCGTAGGCTACCACCCTCTCAACCCCGTCGACCACCTGGGCCAGGACAGCCCCAATTCCCGTGTCGCTGGCATCAGTATCGAGCAGGAAGGGTTTCGTAAAATCCGGGTATTCCAAGGGCGGCGCATCCGCCAAGGCCGTGCGAAGCGCCGCAAAAGCCGCCTCCTCCTCCGCGCCCCAGTGAAACATTTGGCCTTTGGTGGAAAGGGTGTGCAGTGGCTTTGCAATTGTCGCAAAATCGCGGACAAACCGGCGATAGTACGATGCGAAGCCAACGAAGCTACGCACCTCCGCGACAGATGTGGGAGTCGGCCACGTCCGGACACAAGCCGTTTTATCCGGGTCCGTGGCGACACCTGACGTGCTAACAATGTGTCCCAAATACCTCACCGATGGTTGTAGCAAGTGGCATTTCTGGGGTTTGAATTTCAAGCCAGCAGCACGCACTTTGACGAAGACCGCCTCAAGGCGTTGCAAGTGCTCGCCAAACGTACGGCCAAAAACAATAACGTCATCCAAGTAGATTAGACAAGACTCCCACTGCAGCCCCGCCAAGACCATCTCCATGAGACGCTGGAAGGTGGCTGGGGCCGAATGGAGACCCATAGGAAGCCGATTGAACTCGAACAACCCCTGGGGCGTGCGGAACGCTGTTTTGGGTCTAGAGGCCTCATCCAGTGGCAATTGCCAGAAGCCGGAGAGCAAATCTAAAGTCGAAAAGAACCGCGCGCCCGAGAGGGCGTCCAGGGAATCATCCATGCGAGGCAATGGATATGCATCAGCCACCGAGATCTTGTTCAATCTACGAAAATAGACGCAGAACCGGAGACTCCCGTCCCGTTTCTTGACTAGCACAATGGGGGCACCCCAAGGGCTAGTAGATGGGGAGATGATGTCCGCCGCCAACATTTCCTCGACAGCCGAGCGGGCATGATCTTTTTCCGCTGGGCTAAAGCTGTGGGAATTAAGTCGAATAGGGGCCGCGTCGCCCGTGTCTACGTGGTGGTCCAAAAGAGTAGTGCGACCCAGATCAAACTTACTTTGGCTGAACACATCGGTGAACCGCTCGATGAGGTCGCGGAGTTGCCGACGTTCCCCGGAGGACAACGAGGCATTCTCATCGCACAACGTGGCGATCCATGATGCGTCGGGGTCCCCCGTGCGCATCACGCCCGCCACGACCCCTCCATCCGGGGCAGCGCTCTCGGGTGGAGGAGCCGGGGTCGCGTGTGCCAGGACGGCGCCGGCCGGGACTACGACCGGCAAGGGTCCCGAATTGAGGACCTGCAAAAAAAGGTCCTGGCCCCCCGACACGGCTGTCAAGGCGCCCACCAACCCCTTCGTCCTTGAAAAGTAGCTTGACGGGGACAGGAGGATACCCGTCTCCGTGGAGCCCATTTCGAGCGGTTTGCGCAACTTAAGGGGTATCAGGATTTGTGACGCCGGTGGTACGGTCACCGGCACTTTATTCAAGGCCCGTACACCGGTGACCAAGGGAGACAGGACGGTAGGCGATTGTAGGAATTGCAGCCGCCTCCCTGACGGCATTTCCACACAGCCCTGGTCAACGAGAATTCGGATGGGCATCCTAGACAAAAATTCGGTCCCCAAGAGGCATGGCACTGCCAAGGTCCTGGAGACCAAAATCGGCCCGGCCAACTCAATCTCGTCAACCCGAACCGACGCTACAACGTGGCCCAAGATGCCCAAACTGCCGCCGTTCGCGGCGACACAAGCCCCGCGAACCGGCCTTAACGGACCCACGCTGCTGGGTAGCAGCCCAAAAATGGCCTCAGAAATATTGGTGGCCGACGCCCCCGTATCCACCAGGAGGCGAACGTGCACCCCTTGCACATATCCTGCCACCGCTGAGGGACCGGCAGCTGCCGCCACCATCCTATGCGCAAGCGCATCCCAGTGGCGGGTCTGTCTGGGCCATTGAGGGGGTGATGACGATGGTGCACCCGACCCTTCGAGGACAACCCCATGACGATGGGCACTAGCCCCGCTAGATGCATGAGGTGAAGGGAGCGGCCGCGCAGATGATCCATCGCGACTCGCCTGGGGCCCCGGACCCGATGCCAAGGAGGGTCTGGGAGAAGGTGGAGTCCCTTTTCCAAAGGCCCCCTGGGCATTCCGGCAGCCCCGCTCAATGTAGCCCCGCTGACCACAGCGGAAGCAGGCCACCGTGTCCGCCTCCTGTGGACGGGAAGGTCCCGGCCGCCCCCGCTGCTCCGGACGGTGTTGTATGTGTCGGGTTATGAAATTTTGATGAAAATAATAAAAATTAATAATTTTCCAAAAAATGCGCAAATCGCATTAATTATGTTAATGTGTGTATTAATATGCATAAATTATGATAATGCGTGTAATGATATGCATAAATTATGATAATCACGGATATATTCTATGCGGATGCTTGCGATGATGTTAATGTGAGCAGTTGTGGTAATTAGGCTCAGCTTCGTTTATCCAGAGTTATGTCAATCAGGATAACACGATGATCATTGATTAAACGTTTACCGATTATCCTAGTGTGTGTTATGATATTTAGGTCTCCATTTTCATATCTCATCACAGGATACAGTTATCAAAAATAAGATAGTTTTGCATGGACTTGGAAAGAAGCACTCGAACAGTTGGTGTTAAGCAATTTTATTCTAACAAGCATGTGACATTCTATCATGCAGGTCAAACATGCGTCAATAATTCATGAATAACCAAACTCTTATGCATTTGCGATACTATGCATTCGATTAATATGAATAACTAAAATCCTTATGCAATTACGAGACTATGCATTTGACTAAAATGAATGAATAAACACTTATGCATTTGCGAAACTATGCATTTAACTAAATTGAATAACTCAAACCTCTTATGCATTTAACTATATTATGCATTCGACTAATATGAATAACTAAAATCCTTATGCAATTACGAGACTATGCATTTGACTAAAATGAATGAATAAACACTTATGCATTTGCGAAACTATGCATTTAACTAAATTGAATAACTCAAACCTCTTATGCATTTAACTATATTATGCATTCGACTAATATGAATAACTAACATTCTTATGCAATTACGAGACTATGCATTTGACTAAAATGAATGAATAAACACTTATGCATTTGCGAAACTATGCATTTAACCAAATTGAATAACTCAAACCTCTTATGCATTTAACTATAGTATGCATTCGACTAATATGAATAACTAAAATTCTTATGCAATTACGAGACTATGCATTTGACTAAAATGAATGAATAAACACTTATGCATTTGCGAAACTATGCATTTAACCAAATTGAATAACTCAAACCTCTTATGCATTTAACTATAGTATGCATTCGACTAATATGAATAACTAAAATTCTTATGCAATTACGAGACTATGCATTTGACTAAAATGAATGAATAAACACTTATGCATTTGCGAGAACAACTCAAAACTCTTGTGCATTTAACGAACTGAATGACTAAAAACCCTCCTAACAACCAGGCATCTCATTAGTTCGTTTTGGTATCGATCACAATCGGCGACTGGCCGAGTTTGAAACCAAGCATGACACACTTCATTTTGCGGTAAGAAAAAGCACTTATTGTATCCCAGAGGCGAAAGTATATGTCAATAGATTCGTCGGCAAGTATAATATCCTTTTAACGGATTGTTTGATATAATGGTGTGGGAGGGCGTGTGTGTGTGTGGCGAGCGGATCTGGCTCTGTTTTAATTAATTCTTCGGCGAGATTCTCTGACAAAGAAAACTGGTTTGACAAGATTTTCTCTCTTTGTGCACGGTCGATTCGTAATGAGGATTTCGGGAGGTTGAGTTTGCCTTGACGAGTCTATTGATCGCCTATGTGATGAGCGGAATGAGGGAAAGGCACGGAAAACAACCTCACTCTTATAACCGACGGACTCTTAATCACTCGATGGGCCACGATTCCTCATGGCCAGCTAATGGTTCATGTGGTTGATAATCAGTCTTCTGATAATTGACTAGGGTTGATACGATGGTAAGGGTGAACTAGATAGGATAGTCTCACAGGTGAGTGGGGCGTCGATGCGTGCGTGTGTGTGGGTCTATTGGTGGGGGAAGTTGTGGGTACGAACGACTTTCGGAGAAGGGCCCTCCTTGTCGCGGTTGCGGTGATCAGCTGCTGCAGACTCCGTCCTCGGCTGACCCCGTACGATGATTGTCGGCGCGGTCAGGCGATGCACCTCGGCGTGGCGACACGGCACGGGAGCTGGGCTCGTACCCTCGTGTGCGGCAGGCGATGCACCTCGGCGTGGTGACACGGCAAGGGAGCTGGGCTCGTACGCTCGTGTGCGGCAGGCGATGCACCTCGGCGTGGTGGCACGGCAAGGGAGCTGGGCTCGTGCACTCGTGTGCGGCAGGCGATGCACCTCGGCGTGGTGACACGGCAAGGGAGCTGGGCTCGTGTACTCGTTTGGGTCAGGCGATGCGCCTCGGCACCTCGGCGTGCCTCGTCCTTCTGGATGACGAAAAGCTTCTTGTTGGCGGCGACGAGAAGAGTTGGAGCCGAAGCCCTGGAGATCTGTGAGGGGGCCAGAGGCCCTGACGATCTCTTTGGTGGGGCCCGTGGCCCGGACGATGTGGTGGGGCCAGAGGCCCTGACGATCTGAGTTGGGGCCCGTGGCCCGGATGATCTGCCCTGGCGACGAGATGGGGCTCAGAGCCCTGGCGATATGTTTGGTGGGGCCCGTGGCCCGGACGAAGTGGTTTGTATGGATTTTCCTTCGGTATATATTGAGAAAATCCACTCAGTTTCCCGAGTTGTTCAAAGTCTGTCATAAAACCTTCCTGTGGGTGGGACCATCTGCATCCGTGTGTGTGTGTGTCGTGTGCGTCCGTCCGTGTGTTTCGCGTGCGTGTTTGTCCGTGTTGTGGGAAGACAAAGACGGTTGTTTCCACGGTGGAAGCACCCGGCGCATGCGCTTATTTATTTATTTCCGAGAGCGTGTTAATTTCCTTTGAGCCATTGCCCGGGAGTTTTATTGGGTCGTTTCCTCGCTTTTGTGCCTGCGTGTGGAGATCCTCTCGGAAAGACAAAGACGGTCGTGTTGCTCGCTTCCCATGGGATGTTGTGTTTGGTTAATTTTGAGAGCCTTATCCGCCCTTGATTCCTCTTCCACTTTAATTCCGTACTTATTATTTGACTTCTTGTGATTATTTAATCTGATATCCCGGCTAGGGATCTTTGTTTTGGAGCGAAATAGATGCCATAATTATTCTTCGATGCTTCGGCCCGGCCGTGTAGAAATCCTTTAAAGGTAAATAATGTCAGTATTTAATTAACAATGATGAGTCGCGATTCTGGTGCAGACTGTAGTCTGATTTCCAATTGGAGTGAGGATGGGTACTGTTTGCTTAATCTTCATGGCTAAGTTGGTACTTGTGCATCTAACATGGTTCAAAGACCCGTATGTGCTTTTTGTCGTCAATGCTGTTTCTTTGTTAAGAATATAATTATATATTCCTCCGTGGTGCCCGGCCCTGCACGGCTTTTTTTTTCCGAGAGGGTGTCATCCCAACCCACCCCCCCTGCCATTCCCCCCTCCCTTGTTCCTCCTGTGTGAAATTCGGGGAGTTTTTATGATCTTGATTACCCTTCTTTCATGCCCTCTTTCCTTTGAAATGAGGTGTGCGCACATATGTGGGAGTGTGGGGGCGTGTCCGTTCTCACATTGCCCCGTGTCTTTTAAAAAAAACGATATTTTATATGTTGGCAGAATAATTCTAAAAAAAAAATATTAACAAATAATATTTAAAAAAATAAAAAGGGGGCGTATACACAACAACGGCGACCACCCGCCCCCCTTCCTCGACGATCGGGCATCGCCAGGGCCGCGAGGGTGTCCACCCCCTGAGAGGTGGCCCCCCCGTCCGGCGCCGGGACCCCCGCACACGCCGCCATCTGAGGCCGTTGGCGGAGGGAGAGGTGCGCCTGAATGTTTTCGGCGACCGCCAAGGATGTGATCTGCCGATCATTGTTGATCGACAGAGCAATTCCTAGCTCCCTTGCCAGGTCAAGCAGCTTCCCCAAGGCCATAGAATCAAGTGCCCTGCCGTACAGGTCAGGGTATGCAGCCTGCGCCAGGGCCAGGAGCGAGCAGCGGAAGGCCAGCGGCAGTTCCCCCTCCTCCCGCCGCCGCAATGAAAACTTTAGCTGCGCGGTGGACGGCGGCTCAAAAACGTTGGCCATTTGGATATAGGCCGCCGGGAGTGTAGCGCGATTGGCCAGATGGATGGACTTGAAGGCCTGCAGAGCCCTTTCGTCCAAGCAGGTCGGAAGCGCCGGCAAGGCCTCCTCCATGGACCAGCCGACCGACATGTATGACACGTCGAACCGGTCCTAGAAGGCCGACCAGTCGCCCCCTTGCGCGACAAACGGCGCAACGTCGGGTAACCGGCGCTGCCATTGGTCGCGCGGCGCCGCGAGGTGTGGAAGTCAAGCGGCACCTGCGGGCCACCCGGCGGACGCGACGTGGTGCGGCGGTGGCAGCATTGCGGCTCCCGCGGGCCACGCCGAAGACATTGAAAGGTGCGGTGGTGCTGCGGCCCCCATGGGCCACGCCGTAGGCGCAGCGAAGTGTGGCTGAGTTGCGGCCCCCATGGGCCACGCCGTAGACGCAGCGAAGTACGGCTGAGTTGCGGCCCCCATGGGCCACGCCGTAGACGCAGCGAAGTGCGGCTGAGTTGCGGCCCCCATGGGCCACGCCGTAGATGCAGCGAGGTGTGAAGGCGCCTGCGCTTTCGCGACCCACCTGTCAGCGGCGGCGTACGAAGCCACGGCGTCGTCCCGCGACGCGGCGAGGGACCATGGCGTTGCAGCCTCAACGGGCCACGCCGAAGACGCGGCGGTATAATTCGGGCCTGCAGCGGCCCCCGCGGCCCACCCCGCCGGCGCAGCGAGGTGCGGGACAGCGGCCGCAGCCGCGGCAACCTCTCGCGACGCGGCGAGGCACCACGGCGTTGCGGCCTCCCCGGACCACGCCGAAAACGCGGCGGTATAACACGGAGCCGCGGCGGCCCCCGTGGCCCACCCCGCCGGCGCAGCGAGGTGCGGGACAGCGGCCGCAGCCGCGGCAACCTCTCGCGACGCGGCGAGGCACCACGGCGTTGCAGCCTCCATGGGCCACGCCGAAGACGCGGCGGTATAACACGGAGCCGCGGCGTCATCCATGACAAGGGACGCAGGCACGGCGAGGTGCAGAGCCGTGGCATCGCCGGTGGCCGGCCCCGTGAGCGCGGCGACAGGTTGAGCCGCGGCAGCACCCGCGGCCCATTCCGGCGGCACGGCGATGTACGGGGCAGCGGCAGCCGCCGCTGCCCACCCCGGCGGCCCGGCGAGGACGGCACGCGCGTACTTACCCGGGGCCCCCCCGGCGGGCGCAGCTTGATGTAGAGCCGCGTCGTCGCCGGCGGCTGGTCCCGCAGGAGCGGCGTGCCGAGAAACCCTGGCCGCGTCGGTGGAGAGACGCGGCGTCGCGGTCGCCATGGCAGCCATGGCGCCGACTTGCGGCGTCGCAGCAACAATGTCCGCCGGCCGCCGCGTCGCAGCCATAGCAGCGGCCACATACGGCTCCCGAGCCAACATGGCCGCCGCGGATTGCGTCGCAGCCAACATGGCGGCCATTTCCGGTGGAGCGGTCGCTGGGAAAACGGCGGCGCTTTCAACGTTGGCAGTTGACAGTTGCTCCCGTCCCGAGTGCGGGGCGGTTGGCTGCGTCCGTGCCTCCACCTTGGCCAACCTGACGGTCAGCTGCCCCACCGCCTGCAGGAGCTGCTGCAGCAGAGCTGCGGGGACGCTCTCCGTCTCTGGCGGCGGCGGTGAGCTGGCACTCCCCGCAGCCGACTCCTCCCGCTCCGGCCCGCTCGTCTCCATGGGGACCGTCACCGGGGTCCCGGGCTCCGGGGTCACTGCTGGAGCCTCCTCTCCGCCTTCGGCACCCTCCAAGTCATGTGCCGGTGGGTTCTTACGCCGTGCGCCCGCTTTATACATGTTGGCGATGGTGTAAACTTCTGACACCAGTTGTTGAGTAGTTGTTGAGTAGTAGACGGAGGTACTCGGAGACGGAGGTGAGTTAGGGGCTTCCGTCAGGGTTTATTAACACATATCACTATCCCTGGTTCCCTCTTTACCCCTTCTACTATCCCCGTTCCTCCAGTGACCCCGCTTACGTCATGGGGTCTCCCTTAAATACCCTAGGAGGGGTGACGTCACGTGCACTGCCCAGCGCGTGCGACCCCACGTCCCGTGATGTCACCGCACCGGACAGCGCACACGACGCCACCACTCTCCTCTACTCCTCTACACATACAATGAAACAAGAAAATGTAAAAAAGAAAAAACAGCAATGTAATACCAAACACTATTAGACATTATTGTAAAAATTTTATAAAAAGTCCATCCCATGTGTTAGTGAATTTTTTTTGTATTTTCGGCAGGAAATGGCAGGAAATTAGTTTTAAAATTTAGATATTTTTTTCTGGGGGGGGGACCCCAGACCCCCTGGAAGATTTGGTCCCCCCCCAATGTAGACTCCATAGCTACCGCCTTGATTTATAGGGTAGGTGGAGGCAGAGGCTGAGGCGTTTGATACGAGAAAGGACAGATGCCATCCCCATGACCCTCAAGTCCACGCTACACAACCCCTTTGATACTGCCAAAAGCCTAGAGCGTGTAGACAGTGACCTACATTTGTACAGTGTAACCTAGCGTTGTGACATCGTCATTACAACCATGGGTGCCTTTTTCACCGCCCTGCATGGGTTTCGAACGGCGTGGCTAAAATGTGAAGCTAATCGCAATGAATGAAGGGAAATCGCTCACGCCTTCACAGCCTTCCCAAGACCTTCCCAAGACCTTCCCAAGGCACAAATCAGACTGTGGTGTTACGGCGGTTTCTAATATGAACAACTTAAAACGTCATCTTCATTAGGCAAGTCACGTTTAAATAATCATTTTTTAAAAATTCAACACATCAAAAAATGTATAGACAAGTATTTTTTATTTATCGTCTCCAGCCGCTTGGTGGGGCGGCGCCCCAAAGCCCCTAGTGGACGACCCGCGTCTGGATATAAAACGGGGGATTATTGTACAAAGTGACATCTTGAAAAGAATACTTTCAAACTTGCAGCGATATCAGCCGGTGCGCATCTCGAGCTAGGCGATGTAGCTTAAACCTAGCATAAACAACTACCGTTAGCCACTAAGTGGCGGTGACGTCAAGACGACACTTGTGCTAGGCGAGGTGCACCTTGAGCCCACGTGGAGTGTTGAAGGCTCGCCGGCAGCAGATCACAGGACAGACCCAGGTGCCATGGGTTGAATGACAGATGCAGCACCTGTGCTTCCTCCTGTGCTGCATTTCAGGCGCCTGGCGCTTTGCTCGTTGTTGTGAGCATTGCCTCCTCTGCCCTGTTGTTGGAGGGTGACTGCCTCCAACTGCTCAGCAGCATACTTCACGAGCCTCCTCCACAGTGGCCGACCTTAACATGGCTGATAAGTTATCAGCAAGTCCACTCAGTTCCAAAAACTGGCCAAACAGAAGCTGTTTGGGCATACAATGGCTGGGCATGCGTGCTACATAATCCTCCAATAGGTCTCCGTCGCTGAACAAGCTCATTGATGGGACTGTGTCCAGATATTTAAAAAATCTGTGAGCTCCGAACACAATTCCGTCTGGTTAAACCCAGGATGGATTGCAGGGAGGCCAGTCTGAATGTTTCACACCGGCACAGATATTCCTTCAAAGGGTTCCACGTTTCATAAACATAGAGAAGGGGCCAGATGGCTTCTACACATCGTTATGCAGCTAATGAAAAGATTCCATTCAACTGATTCAGGAGTGAAACCTCCACTGTCAAACCGGAGCTGGCCTCACACACCCTCGAAATCACAACTTCTTGTCCCACTTGTATTTTGCACAGACAGAATGTCCTAATTTATGCTATTTAATTTAAATACAGCCAGCCTAAAATATATTTCCTTTTATAAATTATATAGATTGTGATTTAAATGCTTTGATCTGTGATGTCAAAGATATGTATAAGATAAGATGTATTTTTTTATGTTTGATTATTAAAGGATTAATGTCAGCCAATAACCTAATATCTTGATTTGAAGCTTTCGTGACTGCAGTAATCCATACTCTTTGGTTCTTTCGGTAAAGTCACGTAGGTAGAAAAAAATATATATCACGACGTTCCAATCGCAACAGAAGCGGTCGTCCTCAGGCGGAAAAAAATAATCCAGCAGTGGAACTGCTGAACCAGCGAGAGAGCTGTTACAACAAGGTTATATATAAACGATAAACTATTTATTAACGAGCTTTAGTGAAAACACAAGGGGCCGTTTCTCCAGGATGCATTAAGTGGCAGGAAGGAAAGAAAGCAATGCAACCAGATGTACTATATCATAATATCAGAACCAAATTGAGTTTGAAATATCTGGCCAACTGCGAATGTAATATTATGCAAGCACAGCATTTGTATTCTACATCCGACCAGCACAAACAAACAAGGCGGTATCATTTATACACAATGTTATATTTTACTGCAAAGTTCAAAAGATTATTAATGTGTTTGGCATTAAAAATGTATCATCTTTTCATTCTGCAGTCTACCAGGTCACTAATGAAAGGTTAATTCTGTTCAATACAACCGCTGTGAGCTCCAGCTGCCTAAAACCATACTTGGGACACAAAAAAGACATTTTGATAAATACATTAAACTTTCTCAGACAATGTTATACAATGCATTAAAATGCACAATGTGCTACTTCACATAATGATTCCTGCCACGTTGGATAATTTATAAAGAGGGTAAATATTTATGACATCATCCACTTCTAGCTGCACTTGACATCGGTGATGTAATATTTTAGGACATGTTTCTCGATGTATGGATATTTGCGTGTCTATGTATGTATGCGTATGCATAGGTTCTCGCTAACAGCACTTGCCCCAGCTGTATGTTATGTGTGTGCATTCGTGTAGGGAGCGGTGGCGCAGCGGTAAACGAGCTGCGATTATCTGAACCGGTCCTGGGCCTCCCCTAGGTCGGTTCAGCCTCAAATGAGTACCTGGTGCGATGTGCAAATATCGCCACTCGGGAGACAAAGGCAGCCGGGCGTTGAGCTGGCCACACACCCCACTCGTGTGCGTGCCAGCCTTCATAGGTGCTACTCGTAAACAGCACTTGGTCCAACAGTCTATTAAGGCTATATGAGGGATCATTGTCTTTGCATTCATGTGCACTTGTGTGTGTTTTGTGCACCCATTCAGTCTACCTCCTTTAGCTGTGAGCCAACCCTAATTACTGCATGACACGAATTCAGATACACAAACAACACGAACCTACCGTACTCTTTCTGCAATATTAACATTTGTAAAGGTAAGTGGCTTTTCGGGAATGTTGCTGCCTACTTATTGGCTCACTCTTTGATGCCTCACTGCAAAGAATGCATAAAACATTATACGGAAAGACCTTCGGTGGCTTGAATAATAAATGCGTAAAAAAATAGGAACGCAAGGCATTGCAATTTCTGGAAAGAGCCACTCGGAGAGAGTGTTGTGTGCTCCTTGTCCCTGGGCTATCCCCAGGACGCGTGTTTCAAGTCAAGAACTCTTGACAGCAATAGCTGCGTCACAAAAAGTAGGTACCTGCGACTGCATTGTACTCATCTCGATAAACACCACACTCATAGTACACAACATATCTAATTATAGTTATCTTATGGAAGTAATGTATATTATGCTATTTAACGACAGAGTATGTTAAATGGTGTGATTATATATTCTTGGGTCTTTCGGTAAAGTTACATAGATAGCTTCAAAGAAAATAATCAAAAATAAAAAACTACGACGTTTCGATCGCAACTCAAGCGGTCTTTGAACCTATCTACGTGTCTTTACCGAAAGACCCAAAAATATTAATTCCTGCTGTCACGAAAGCTTTAAGTCATGGTGTGATTATATTCCACTTTATTGACTTACACGTCTTGTTTATGCATTGAGGAGAAAATGTTACACGTTAGACCTAAAAACCTGCCGAGGTGTTCTTCGATTGAACGATGGGCTGCAGCTTTCTACGCCCGACTCAATTGGGAAGCGTCGTGCTTGATTTTTTCCCGACTGGTCCAAATTTCTCCCCCCCCCTACCATTCTCTGTGATCGCTCCTGCGGTGCTCGACCCCTGACAGCATTCGCACATGATCCCATCAGTAGACGTTAGCGCAAACATAATCGTCTTTTTTGTTAAACGAAAAAAATTCGTAAATGGCAGCGGTTAACGCCAAATTAAACTACGACGTATATGTTACTTTGAATTGTAAATATGTTGCAGGTTACCTGATTAATTTGTGTTCTAAATCTAAGCACTTATAAACTCCTCTGACCAAATAGGCACCCAGACAGTGAGGAGTCATAACAATTTCAGTACCTAGATAGGGAGTAATAAACTACATCTACTCAATATTAACGAGCACACTTGTGTAGTGAGTCCAACTGAGTCGCAGACGTTCTTTAGAGGCAACACATTTATTGTAACATCAATACGTTAACACGAAGGGGTAACTGCCCCTTCACCAGATACAGTCTAGGGTGGTGACCACCCAGCTAACTACTCCATACGTAGGAGTTACAGCTACGAAGGGTCTGACCCTTACTCGGGTCCCCGACCACGTGTTGATGCCTCGTAGGACGTAGAGCTTCAAGCTTGTAGAATGCAGCAACCCAGGTCCCTCTCAGGGACCCACCTTATACCCTCCCGGGTCGGGGCCGCTCTGCTCACGGCCCCGCCCGCCTTCTCGAGCGTTCTAGCTTCCTCTCGAGAGCTCTCCCTGGACACGTGATTACCCCCTAGCCCCCCCCCCACCTGGGGCCTTCACTGTGGACACTCCAGATCACGAGTATATGGACTGAAATCAGAGATGCTGGTGGTATTGAATATAATGAATGACCACGAAACATATAAATCATTGCGGCACTGTGTATTCACCACAAAATCATTGCTGCCCATGTTCATAACCACCTACGCATACTGATGGAACACACGCACAGGCATTTTGTTTAACATTTAGTATGCACCGATGAGGTACATGCCGTCAAAAATAAATTCTCCAAGTTATGTTATCAACTTTATTAAATCACTTATAACACGTATCTGATTTGCAGTCCAAAACGCATGATTGACCTCCCAACACATTCAATGTTTCAATTCCAGTCCTCTCAAAATATGTTATATAAGCATTTTGGAATGTAGAGTAGAAATGTATTGGGTGATATGGAAATATGAACTGTATGGGGCATAGATAACCCTCTAAGTAAGTGAACAACCTCAATGTCGTAATGTTATGCCATTGTATATAATTACTACATGTCTAGTAGCAATAGATACATTCAATTTAAACAATACATCACGATATATATTTCAATCAACACACGCAGCATTTGCAGGTATGGTTAAATTATAAATTGCAGAATTGTATTTGTGCACCCCTGGGGCTTTCTAAGTGCTAGCAAAAATGTCCTGTAGCTCTAACGCATGTTAAAATTTTCACAAAAATATTGCTCTTCGAGAATTACTTAAGCACTAAAATGAGTTGTGTTGCAATGGGAGGGGTTCACAAAATTAAGTTCATAACGATGTTTTATTTTAGGTGTCGTGTGCCTTCACACGTTTTCTTCAGATGCGATCCAGTGCAAAGTGATTGCTTTTGTACGTAATATTAAAACATTTGTTTTGCAAAATGTTATGAATGCTCTACCTTACAAAATATACTTTTGTTTAAGCACTTCATACAATCTGTTTATCGACATACTGTAAGCTATCAGTCATTTATTCATAAATCGTAATTCCACTTGCCCTTTTTTATTATCCTTCCGTTTTGAGAGCATCGGCGTGGGCGAACAACAAGAGATCTACCAATGAAATGTATCGTGTCCAGTCATTTAGATAAAGTAATACAAATTAAAGGAATGGCAGAATGAGCGTCGACGGGCACTGAAACCTGCCTTCTTTGACAAATGCAAATGCACACCTCTAGTATGTCTCAGCATCTATTTTTTGTCCTCGTGTATGCATCAATCCACAGGATCTTATTTTCCTTCTGTTCTAATCACTTCAGACAGGCCATACATTTTGTAAAAGTGGATTGTGCAACGGATGATGAACTGCTTTGCAGTTTTCGTGCACTCCTTTAGTATTTTCACACTTTAATCTTTGTTCTGATGGCAACGATGCTGCTTCCTTCCCAATATGGCTCTAGGAATTAGTGCCTAATCCACTTGGGTGGATTATACACTGATTCCTGGGTGGATTAGAGCGTGCAATTCACAATAAAAGAAGTTGCAAGTTCAAATTAGGTAAGAGTTTACTCAGTCTTTCATTGCTCTGGAGTAAATAGAATGAGTAAAACTTTGTGGGAGACAAACTGTCGTAGTTATATGCATCCCCACCCTTACCATAGTGTAATGCGGGCGTAAACGGCTTCGCGGATATGACGTCATGGGGGGGAGGAGTTAGGTCACGTGTGAGAGAGGGGTGAGGTCTTAAGGGAGAGATACCGGAAGAGACGGGAGAGTGTGGGAGATAGAGTTAGAGTGAGGCCACGCAGGGCGGAGGTCGAGGAGTGGCGAGATCGCCACACACACATGGAGAGTAAGACTTGGCACCGTCGGCCAGCGGTGACCAAGCGCGGAGGAACGACGGGCAGCGGTGGAGCTGCGGTGAGGGCAGCGGTGGAGCTGCAGTGAGGGCAGCCGGAGGACTGCACAGGGAATCTGCAGCGGAGCTGCCGAGGTGTGGAGGCTACGGGAGCGAGGGCAGCTATGGAGCTGCCAAGGGGAGAGCTCTGAGCGAGGGCCGTGTGGGAAAAGTGTAAGAACCCGAATAAAGGACAACGGAGACAGACCCAGGATCGAGTCCTTTATTACACTGGTGTCAGAAGTGAAACGGCATGTCAAAACAGCTCAGAAGAAAGAATATTCCTGCGCCATCATCTGCTACATCATCCGACGACGACGACCTTCCTCGGGCGGTCGACCTGCCTGCGATGGAGGAGGAGATCCGTGCGGGAACGAGTGCGGGTCCGGGAGTCCAAGATGTCGCCGCGTCGGTGGACCCGTCTGCACCAGAGGACGCGGATTGGCGATGGAGGCAGATGGCGGCGCAGCTGGAGACGCTGAAAATCGTGCTCGCGCAATTGTGCGACGGCGTTGGGGAGAGCCGATGGAGGTCCGCAGGTCGCTGCCTTGCCTCCGCTGTCGGCGCCATTGGCCACGCGGCAAGAAGACGCCATCTTGGGCGTGGCAGGAGAAGAACGGCGGGAAGCCGCCATCTTGCGCTCTCCGCGGCAAGAGGCCGCCATCTTGAACACGTTGCGATGCGACGCCATTTTGAATATGCCGCCTGGTGACTCATCGGCTGAGGACGGTGCAACAAGGAGTCGCAGTCGTCATCTCACGACCGTCAAATAATTCTCCATCGTGGGCGATTGGAGTGCTTTCGCCTGCAGATTTCTGGTGGCGGTACGCTCAGCAAGGTGGACGGACGCTGAGGCATTGGAGGTTTTACCGACTCTTCTCGATGACGAGTCGGTGAGATTCTTCCGCTCCATAAAGGCAGAGAAGAAGAAAACATTGAGAGGAGTTTTCGACGAGATGGCAGATGTATATGAGCCACCGGATGATGCTCATCACCGGTTTGTTCAACGTCAGCGAGCACCCGAGGAGTCGCCGGTGGCATACAGGGGTGTGGTATTGGAGTTGGCCATGGCTGCATACCCGGAGACGGAGCCTGACCTGCTCGAACCTCTCATCTTGGGTAAGATGCTCGAGCTGTCCCGGGATTTGGGGATTCCTATGCCGGTGTGTGGCCACGAAAAGCTTACTTCCCAGGCGGCCGCTAAATGTCTTGATGCCCAGTTCAACCTGCGCCGTTGGAAGCAAGTCACGGTGTGGACGGGGGGGCCCATCGTCGAGGGAGGTGCCGCGGGTTGGGATCCCAAGAAGGCGGTGTACGTTCCTGACGGGGGGGGCCCGCAGGAGCTGACAGCCGCCTCTGCTCAGTGGTCGGCCCGCAGTACGCCGCGGCCGCGATCTGCGCCACCGCCGCGGGAGCGTCGGGACGGGGTGCCTGCGGCGCGGCGCAACAACATCGACTGCTTCCGCTGCGGCCATAAAGGCCATTACGCCAGGTACTGCTGGGCCCGCATCCCGGGTCCGCCCCAGCAGGAGGCCTCGTCAGCGGACGTGCCACGGAAGGATCCTCCAGGACAGGCAAGTCGGTGCACACCAGACACCCGGCAAGGCTTGACACCTCACTCATCACCGTTGTCGTGCGATCCGGGTGTTGTTAATAACGGGGGGAGGCCATCGACTGGACGTCGCTCGGTAACGCAGTGGCGTAAATTGGCACGGCGGGTCGTCGCGGCCGCTACTGGTTCGTCCACTGTACCTGGTTCTATACAAGGGGTGGACGTACGTGTGTTAGTGGATTCAGGGGCGTCCGCGACCATTATATCGGATGTCATTTTCCATCTGTTGAACATCCCACCTGAGGCCGTGCGTCCGGTTTACGATTCCTGCGTCGCTGCTAACGGGGGTAGCATGGGCATTGTGGGCCAGGTGGACGCTACAATATCTATTGGGGGAGTGTCGGCCTCGGGAATTGTGTTAATTTCGAGGTCCCTCGCGGTTCCTTGCTTGTTGGGAACTGACTTCCTGGCCAAGATGCCCATTCTAATTCGAATTAATCAAAACTGCATTGAATTACCGGGTGGGTGAAAAATTACATTTCTACCGTCGCCCTGGGGGCGACCTGCCCCAGTCGCTCAGGTGCAGGCGCTGTCCGAGGTATCTGTTGATATTCCACCTGGCTCACAGATGCTTATCCCCTTGCGATATCGGAAGCCTGTACCTGGTCGTCAGGGTGCAATTGGGATTTTGCTGTCGCCGTCCGCCACTATAACGGGCGGTGCGGCGCTCGTTGGGGCGCAAACTATTGTCCGGCCAGACCAGCAGCCGTTTCTGCAGGTGCTTAATGCAAGTACCGAAAATGTATGTGTGCCGGCTGGTACGGTTGTGGCACATGCCACTACGGCGTTTACGGCACAAGATCATCTGGGCAGCCAGGTCATGGTTGGTGGTGTTTCAGGTCCTGGTGCCGCAGATAATCGCTGGATCGCCGAATTGTGTGGGGAAAATTCTTCCCTTTCCGGTGAACAACGTTGTGCGCTTCGTAAATTATTATTGAGTTATTCTGATGTGTTTAGCTCCGACGATTTGGACTTGGGACGCACCTCGTTGCTTTACCATCATATTGACACAGGGGACGCTGCCCCTATTCGGTTAAACTCGCATCGGATGAGTCCGGCGGAGCGAGATCAGGTTCGAGGGGCAGTGGAGGACATGTTGGCTGCGGACATAATATCTCCATCTAACAGCCCATGGGGCGCGCCTGTTGTTTTGGTTAAAAAGAAGGATGGCAAATTGCGATTTTGTGTCGACTTTCGAAAATTGAATAAAGTGTCTGTGGCAGATGCGTACCCCCTGCCGCGTATGGACGACTCCCTCGATGCCTTGTCGGGGGCGAAGTTCTTTTCAACGCTAGATCTCTCTTCGGGATTCTGGCAGCTTCCCCTTGACGAGCCCTCGCGGGAGAAGACTGCTTTCCGTACGCCGCAGGGATTATTCCACTTTAATTGTCTTCCGATGGGGTTGAATGCTGCCCCTACCACATTTCAAAGGTTGATGGAGTTGGTGTTAACGGGGTTGCAGTGGGAGACATGTCTGATATATTTAGATGATATTATCGTCTTCAGCCGCACATTTGAGGAGCATTTACTGCGGTTGGAGGCGGTGTTTGCCAGGATGCGTTCCGCAAATTTGAAATTTAAGCCTAAGAAATGTCACCTACTGCAACAGTCTGTGCGCTATTTGGGGCATATCGTAAGTGCGGACGGGGTGGCCACGGATCCGGACAAGACAGCATGCGTCCGTGACTGGCCAACCCCGGCCACGGTGGGGGATGTACGTCGGTTTTTGGGGTTTGCCTCATATTATCGGAGGTTTGTTCCGGATTTCGCAACGATCGCGAGGCCCTTGCACCTCCTTACGGGTAAAGGAAGGAAATTTGCTTGGGGACCGCCGGAAGAGGCGGCGTTTCAGGGCCTGCGCGATCGACTGGCAACGGCACCGACGTTGGATTATCCCGATTTCGATCACCCCTTCATTCTGGATACGGACGCGAGTGACACGGGTATTGGGGCCGTGTTGTCTCAGTCAAAAGGTGGTGTGGAACGCGTGGTGGCATATGGTAGCCGGGTTTTGTCTCCCGCAGAAACTCGCTACTGCGTCACACGCAGGGAACTTTTGGCTATTGTTTTCTTTTTCCGCCAATTTCGACCGTATCTCTACGGTCGTTCGTTTATTGTACGCACAGATCATGCGGCCTTGCAGTATGCTCTCAAGATGGACCAACCATCCGGCCAGTTGGCGCGGTGGTTGGACACGCTGCAAGAATTTTCCTTCCAAATTCAACATCGGAAGGGGGTGCGTCACGCGAATGCGGACGCGCTTTCTAGGTTGCTGCAGCGATCCCCTTGCACGTGCGCGTCTGGGACGCATAGATGTGCACCGATTCAGCAACCCCCTCAGCTTGTTGCGTTGGCGGTCGACGTGCCTGAAGCTCCAAAGGAGCCGGGACCGGCTGATGGGATTCTGAATCTTCCAAGGGCTGTGTGGATTCGGGAACAAATGTTGGATGGTTCATTGGTCTCGTTACGGAATCGGACTGCGAAGAAGAGTGGGGGACTGGGTACGGGGGGTATGCCGGAAACCGCTCTCCGCGATGGTCTGCTAATGTGGAGGGAAGGGTTACAGGAACGCTGGCGTCTGGTTGTACCGGCATCCTTGCGGTACGAGTTGATTAGGACTCTGCATGGGGACACGCTTTTACATCTGGGGGTGCAGAAGACCCTATTGACGCTGCAGCGAGACTATTTTTGGCACGGCATGACAACGGATGTCGTCGGTCACGTTCGCGCATGTCCCGATTGTGCCCGGCGAAAACCACCTAAACAACCATATGTGCCGCCCATACAGTCTATTCAGGTGTCTAGAGTTAACGAATTGGTGGCGTTGGACATTTTGGGACCCTTCCCGCCATCCGCTAAGGGAAATAAATACTTGCTAGTTGGGGTGGAGTACCTCTCCCGCTGGCCGATGGCCTGGCCTTTGCCTGACCAGTCAGCGGCGTCTATCACAGACGCCTTTCTATTCGGGTACGTTATGGACAAGGGGGCGCCGGAGAGGCTCCTCACAGACCAAGGCCGTAATTTTTCTTCTAAATTGTTGGGTAAGGTGTGCGTGGCTCTTGGAACTAAAAAGATACGGACATCTCCCTACCATCCGCAAACGAATGGTATGGTCGAACGGCTGAATCGGACATTGTCCGCAATGTTGTGTCACACCGTGAGTGAAAAACAATCGGATTGGGATTTGCATATCCCTGGGGTACTTTCGGCATACCGAATGACGCCGCATGCGGCTACAGGATATTCGCCGTTTTTCCTTATGTACGGTCGCGAGAACGTGCCGCCAATGGATGTGCAGTTGGGAACTGGAGTGAGGGGACCTGCTAAGCCTCTTCCTGATTACATTCGGGATACCGTTCGCCGGGTTACTGAGGCACGGGAGGGGGCCCGCATGGCTACTGCCAAAGCCCAGGCCCGGAACGAGCGGTGTGCTCGACACTCGAAGGGGGAGTGCCCCTGGAAGGTGGGGGACATGGCCTGGCTCCATTGCCCGCAGGTGCGGCCAGGTACCTCTCCTAAATTACACAAACCATGGCAAGGGCCGGTCCGCCTCATCGAGGTTCCCAACCCACAGTCTGCGCGTTTTCGGTTTGGATCTCGGCGTTGGTTCGTTCACACGTCGCGCTTGAAACCATATGTGGCCCCTCGAGACGATGCGTCATCTCCCGATGTTGCCTTGCCGGGGTCTGTGGCTGCCGACTCATCCTTGCCTGTGCCTGTTGACCTTGCAAGAGCGCCTGTCGTGCCTTTTACAGACAAGCCGGCCGTGACATTGCTGGAGACAGGAGACTCTGCTCGGGGTGTGCCTACCACGGCTGCGGGGACTCCGAGCCCCGCCGCCCTTCCGACCCCGTCGCAGACACGATCGCGACGCACCCCCGACGCTGGGCCTTCAGGGACACGGGACCGGGACGTTGACGGGCCTCCAAGAGCGACAGGAGGACTTCATCCTGTCGCTCCTAAAACCCCGTCACGTTCCCGGTCTGCAGGAGGGCCGCCGCCCGTCCGGGACGGACCGGTGACCCGAACGCGCTCAAAGTCCCTTACATTTCGTTGAATTTTATTGTTGTGTTTTGTTGTTGTTGTTATATTTATTGTATGCTTCGTTGTCCTTGAATGTGTGATGGTTGTGTTCGCTCGCATTACTTGTCTCGTTATTGTTCAGCCGAGGTCGGCTGGATTTTCTCTACGGGGGAGGGTGGTGTAATGCGGGCGTAAACGGCTTCGCGGATATGACGTCATGGGGGGGGAGGAGTTAGGTCACGTGTGAGAGAGGGGTGAGGTCTTAAGGGAGAGATACCGGAAGAGACAGGAGAGTGTGGGAGATAGAGTTAGAGTGAGGCCACGCAGGGCGGAGGTCGAGGAGTGGCGAGATCGCCACACACACACGGAGAGTAAGACTTGGCACCGTCGGCCAGCGGTGACCAAGCGCGGAGGAACGACGGGCAGCGGTGGAGCTGCAGTGAGGGCAGCGGTGGAGCTGCAGTGAGGGCAGCCGGAGGACTGCACAGGGGATCTGCAGCGGAGCTGCCGAGGTGTGGAGGCTACGGGAGCGAGGGCAGCTATGGAGCTGCCAAGGGGAGAGCTCTGAGCGAGGGCCGTGTGGGAAAAGTGTAAGAACCCGAATAAAGGACAACGGAGACAGACCCAGGATCGAGTCCTTTATTACAATAGTAATGTGAAATTTTCTACTACTGGCTCAAAGGATACAAACGGGAAATTAACACCACCCCACAATTGTCTGATGTGGCTTGAGACGTGTATATCCAAGCAAAGATTATCAAGGCTTATACAAAGGTATGATGATGCCAGGTTGTATTACTGCAATGTTGCAGCATTAACATTAACCTCCAATTAGCACTATTGGCTCCGTATGGTGCGAAATAAGTTCAACATACATATATACATACAGTAGATACAACAAGACATGTGCCACAATGTTTAAGTATTAAAACTACTGTATTAGCATTATGTGAAATCTCCTTGACAATTATCCAATTGTTCATCATCCCAATAGCTGCGATGTTGATTGTAACCTCTACAGCAAAACAATGTCTCCCCTGATCATTCAATACTTTATCACGGTTTGGGGTCATGATCGATTTCAATTTTTGCTGTTGCCGTTTTGTTGTGTTGAATGGACAGCCTCAAGTGGATGTAGTGTTTACACGAACCAATTAGAACATTTTCCGATTAAAAAAAAATAATTTCCACACGTTTGGATGTGTGTATGGAGAGCTTAAAAATATATTTCAATAAATGAATTGATGCACCGTTATATGCTAGTATCCCAGTAAACATGCAAACATTGGGCCAACGTTGGTGGACGTTGGTCCAAGGTTGGTCCAGTATCACTGGTGTAATGGTTAGCAAATTGAACTTGCAATCCAAAGTCGCCAGTTCAACCTCCTAGCGAAAATATGAGCAAGATGTTGTGAGAACATGGGTTAATATATGCTCTTCATTCTGTTTATATATATCAAAGCAAAAACTGACAATGCAAGAATCAGAATACTTCAATTTAAATTAAATATACTAACATATTAACCATAGTTGCCTACCTCATCAGCGTATAAAACATTAATGATTGCAAGCTATTCATTAGTCCGAGAGATGAGAAATATATATATTTTTTTAGATGATTGGAGTGCAGACGCAATATCACTCACTGTAATTTATCCACTGCAGATAGCATATACAGTCTGATCTCCTATAATGCATGTTTTCATAATACGAATTGGATAATACGCGATTGAGTGAACAGAATTGCGTCACGCGAGTAGGAATAAGCGGTTTGACGGCTGCCTCGACATCGCATCACACACTGCTGGATACTTCCAGATGTTACCCACGCGCCTCGGTCTTTGTTCAGCCTGCATACGCATCTCATGTGTCATCGCGAACTGTGCTTTACGCAATATAATGAATAAACAGTACCGTACTAGCAGAGAGCGGAAATTAAGAAACAGCTGTCATTTTCTGTACTGGTCGGGGCTCTAAAAGTAATCTATTTTTTAGTTCACAAAATGTCAAGATAACATGTATTGTGAGGGTTCTGTTTCTAATCTCTAGGATTTTAACAGTATTCTGGCTAGATAATGACATTAACAGGAGCATGAATTTAAGTTGAGCAATTTCATATGAACCACGTTAGTCTTCTGTATTCATTACTCCCACCTCTTCTGTGCCACTATTATACCTCTTCCGAACTTGTTCCGCAGTTTCAATCCAATTCAGCGTTTATTTTCTTACACTGGAAATTCCGTTTAGCCAGTTACCAAGCTAGTTTTGGTGGCAACGGCCTGCAGCCACTAACCGTAGAGTTATTTTGAAAATTTTGATTTAAAGCTTTCGTGACTGCAGGGATTCATATTCTTGGTTCTTTCGGTAAAGTCACGTAGAATGGAAATAATAAAATTTAAAAAATAAAACATAATAAAATTGTATTATTTCCCTTCTACGTGACTTTACCAAAAGAACCAAGAATACGTAGCGTTATTGTTGGTGTGGCGAGCAGCCCAGACAGGAGCCAGGTAGGAAACAGGAGATATAGATTATTTCAAGAGCAGCATGATATTATATGCAATGTAAACAACAATGAACAACGCTGTACCAACAGTAATGACATGTATTAATCTGCTCCATTTATACCTACAATATGAGCAATAGTATTTGTATATGCATGCCATTAAATAGTTTCAAGTTAATGAAGTATAAAAACAATCAAATCACGTTTACCTACAAAAGCATACTGGCTTCCCTAGGCATAGTTTGGAATTTACAAGCTGTGATAGTGCTAGAGAGTATCTGAGCCTTAAGCGTGAAGGTCATTCGATATTGCTCTAAAACAATACCAGGTCATATAAAAACAAACGTTGGCCTTATATCGAAGCCATCTTGTACTAACCGGTACATATTACGATAAAAAATGTGCTTATTGTGTGCGTGCTTACTTTAAATATCCTCATCATGCATATTATTTAGGCTCAATAATCTCCAAAACACCATGGCCAATTTGAACTTAATTTAATTTACATTTAGCAATGTTATGCAACATTATCATGTTAATCATTTTTTTTTTATTATTTAACAACCACCGCTTCTTCCCACGCAAAGACAATTTCTATCTCGAACCAAATCACTCCAAGTGTGCCTAGTCTCCTCGGACCTTGGAGCTGCTATGTGGCTGGCAGATGGTTACCTTGAGCATCATCCCCTTATATGCATGGATTTTCTCCCTGTACAAACTCCGTTTTCCTCCAACATGCCGAACCCCTCTTTATTCATAGCACAATCCTTACCAGATCATCAAGGGTCTGCAATAGTATCACCTCTCACGGACCAAATCTACCACTTTATTTCTCAACATTCCACCATCCACCCTGTTTTACATGACTTACAAATTAAACATTCCTGATTCTCCACTTATGATGTTTATTCCCTTTTCACAAGTATGCTTCTCCTCTGCACATCTTTTACTCTATAACCGAAGGCTCGGATATCCTGTAAATAGCCTTTGTGATGTGCCTCACTTATGTATTACACTTGCCCCAGGGATTTTCAGAGCCTCACCTGCCCAGTCAGATTATTAAAGTTTGCATTCTCGTTTGCATGCTAGAGTATACGTCTGCAATTCTATTCTCGTGTATGCCAATGTCGGTCTGCCGGCCATGAGAGGGCTTCAGGAGAGAGTTTGTGTAGTTTTGCTATTCCTCCATTGAAGGAGCACAGACCACAGTGATTTACTATATGGTCCATAGTTTGTATATTGCGTGAGATTATACAGTATAAGTGTATGCATAACTAAATTAACCCATTGCGATTATTATTGAACACCCCTCATACGTATTTCAAAATATTGTAGGAAGATCATCCTATTACACAGAATGAGAGGTCTTCCCATCGCATCAGTGCAATCAATGGCATTTGTAGAACAACATCAGCACCACTACAACAGCAGAGTGCGCACACTATTGCTGCAGTGCAGCGAGTCATCTATCCTTCATTGTGAATCGAGCATGAAGGCAGGGTACAGGAGGGATCCTATCATTTCATAACATAAGTCAGTCCCAAAGGGCCTCTGTCTACCAACGGATTGTTTTTCTTATCCCTTGGAAGACACAACAAAGAAATCCATTTATTACGCCTAATGGTCTCACATGCACTTCACAAGCAGACGGGTCCTATCAGTACCACTCTTTGTCTTCAATTACCACATATAGTTAACCTCCTGAGCGAGAGCTCAGTTTTCTGTTTTCACCTGCAGCCAATCCAATGGGATTCCTGCTGCCAGACCAAAGTACCATATCTGTTTACCTCATTGCTCACATGTCAATTGGTATTTATCGATTTTGGATTGTACAAGCTGTCAAATAATCAATTACAATGTTAGTGCCTGATGCCACAGAGAAGTGACCAACACTGGTGCATTGATTGGACTCGCCTTTCCCTCCCCCCCCACCCCCAAACTTCCCCCGCACCCTTCTTGACTACCTTGACCACATCAACTGTCTTCCATCCGGAGCAAGGATTTAATTTACACATGCATGTATGAATGTAGTTCTACTGTCAGTGTAGAAGCTGAAAGCTCAACTTACAAATGAAAGACAATAGTTTGTTCTGTCAAAGTGGCTGGACACATTTAACTCGTCCATATTTATTTCTGTCCATTCGGCAGTAAAATGCGTAACCTGTAGTGAGTCTCCCGGAGGATCACTTTGGAAGACTATACACTGGTCAGTGTGCATGTCGGATAAATGGCCCTCTGAAGAGAGAGAGGTCCTCCACTTCCAACAAGCATTGGGTGCAAACGTGAATTTAGTGCACAGCCAGGCCGTTTCAATGGCTATAGTAGAAATTTGCGTACCAATACTCATAATGTATTGTATTTTGTTAGTGTACTGCTGGATGAAAGTCTCGCCATGCTGTATCGGTCATTGGGGTTGTTTGACCATGGAGTACTTTACCGTACTCGTTAGTGCGGCTTAATAAAGCTCGTGGAGTCAGTACTGCTACAGATATCACTAAATCACGTATTCGTTGAAATGGCCAAACATCCCAATGCAAAATCCTCCTGGATATTATATACTCTCTAAGCTTCTGGATGCCGATGATATGGAATGACTGCGGCCTGTAGCGCTACTGACAAATTGGTGATAACATGCTGTATAGAAAATTGTGGATTTCACACTGGTAAAGTGTGGGTACAAAAGGCCAAATACCCTCTAGAGGGCCTCTCTATAGCTCCCTCTAGTGGAGGGCCTTCCACCAACCAGTGGAGTAAAGCGAGCAACTGAAGGCATGCGCTTTTACCTTTTTTACTGTGAACATTATTTTCTCAAATTTTAGGAGACAATCGCTGGGCTCCTAAACAGCACGAGGGGAAGTATCTATTCTATAGTATAGACTCTGCGGGCTTTGCTGAGCTGGTATTTTGGATTCAATATCCGCTGCTGCCTCTGCTCCCTTCGCACATGGATCCAATAGAAAGTGCAATACTGACTCCTGCTGGACTAAGGAGTAATAGCTGAGGCCAATACAAATCAAAGCCAATTACTGTTTAGTTTTTTAATATGTAAAAAAATCGGTAACATATTTAGTAAATGTTTTATTCTCGACAACATATTAATAACTTTACTAACATGTCCTTAATTATCGACAACATATTAAATATTTTTTGATTTAAAGCTTTAGTGACTGCAGGGATTCATATTCTTGGTTCTTTCGGTAAAGTCACTTAGAAGGGAAATAATAAAATAATATAGATATAAAAATATAAAAACAATATTGTTTTTATATTTTTATATTTTATTATTTCCCTTCTACGTGACTTTACCGAAAGAACCAAGAATATAACATAAATTGTCCAAAATCACGAATTACATGTTTGGAAATTGAGGACAGTGGGTATTAAAAAAAAAATGACAAAAAATATATTTATAAAAATAGTTTTAAAAAATATATTTTGTTAAACTCAAACCAAACCCATACCATAGGGGTGGTAGGGGAGGAACCACGTGCACGCGTACAGTGCGCGGCACCGCCACCACCCAGCACGTGGCCTCCGTCGTCCCACAATTCCGCGTACAGTGCGGCCACGGGAGCGCTTCCGAGCTTGAGGCGGCAGAGTCGAGAGCCTCCAGAAAGATTAAAACCGCGCAGAGAGGTAAATAAGTCGACTGCAGTGGAGTCGCAGTAACATCTGTCTGCATTACGCGGAGTTCCGGCGTCACTGGATGCCCGTAGTGCGCACGTACTAATAGCGAGTCTCGAGACCTTATTCAGGAGGATGTTGGCTGCTGCTTCGTATGGCTGCTGCTGTAGACGCAGAACAACAATTCCACGTGGTGTCAAGCCAAATGACCGCGTCTGGATTCGCGGAGGGGATCACCGCTGTGATGTCTCCTTCGTATTTGTGGATCGGGGTATTGCGTCGTGTTGTATGGATGCTGCTTCATAGGGCACATTCGATAAAAAAATTACACTTCACGAAAATGTAGCTTAATGTGGGAGGAAACCGGAGTAGCCCGAGAAAAGCCACGCTTTGTCGGCTGTAGAGACGTTTGGCCATACTTCACTACGCCGGTCACTATGGTTAGGAGTTTCAAGAGGCCACTTTGGTTCTGCGATCCGCGGCGTTATGGACCAACCACTGCGCCTCCCTCTTTACACACAAATATATTGTGCACGCACATTAAACTGAGACGCACAATGTCAATAACTGGTCAAGTGTTGTTGAACTAGTCATGCGGAGTTTTCCACGTGGTGGAACGATGTGCGTTGATCGTTATATCGATTCTTAAGCGCACGAAAACATGTGCGTTGAGTCGCATGTGTAATCATTTTTGTTGTTCATTAATCCCTGCAGTACTATCAACTTTAGTTCTGCAGGCTGGCGCGCGGGCAGGTCACGTTACGTTTGTGTTGACACGAGCGAGCCTCGCCAAATATGATTGACCTCCGAGTAAATGATGTACAGGCGAGAGCAAAAGTTAGCGGTACTTATGGCGCGATTGCTTTGTACGCTGAACTTGTTGCGCACCGCACGTAGCTAACCGGAGGTGCTTCATCCGTTCCAAGTAGGAGCGCCATGGCGGATGGGGTTGCCGTTGACAGCCCCGTTGCGGCGTGCTCATCGGGTGTCGCGCACGTCAACCCCTCGTGAGTAGTACCTCCTGGCATCACAGCGCTCTCACATCCTACAAACATAGTAAGAGGGGTTTACCCTTTTAACTGGCAAAAAAAACTGGCACCTTTATATCATGGTTGCATTAACCACAACACTTGCGAGCAAAATGAAAACAAAAAGACAACTCTGATAATGAATGCACTGTCCTTGAAATTGATTGGTCCACACCCGAGACAGCGTTTCTTAGAGCCTAGTCTCACATGGTGTTGGACCAGATGACGCCAAAATGCGCACAACTCAAAGACAACGCACCATCAGAATATTGAGAGCTCGGGGTAAGAATTTTTATTATGAGACCTCTTTTGCCAGTAACAAGATATACTAATAGATTTTTACCCTTTTAACTGGCAACAAAACTTGACACCGTTATACAAGGGATCATGTTTGCATTAACCACAACACTTGCGGTCAAAATGCAAACAAAAAGACAACTGATAATGAATGCACTGTCCTTGAAATTGATTAGTCCACATGTTTATGGTGCAACGACCTTGCAGAGCCGTCTCACCCAACGCATCCCAACTTCTATGCCAATTGGATTACAAGCATTTGATTGGGTAGACATAAATACGTGGACTATGTTCTGTAAGGTCTTCATGCTGCTCAGTCATGAATCGTGGTGATGCTTGCATTCATGAGGTGGGATTGGTTTAATTGCGCGACCACACTTCCCACTGGATTATAGATCATTAGTTTGTGCCACAATCCTTGTTGATACGTGGGTTATCATTTCACGTGTTGTTGCCAAGTCAAATTGTGGGACTCATTCCACCCTCTGCAGTATGTTTGGTACCAGACTTGTCTCACACTGGTGAATGTCCAAAAGTATTTCCAGCCATGAGCTAGATGTCTTCAAGTATATACATTTATTTGCAGTTAATGTTGTCACACTGCTACCAGAAACATTGTACCTCAATACTGGATTACTGCATAATCGTAGGACCTATTGGGGTAATATCACAAATCAATTACATTGGTAACTTTTACTTCTAATGTGCCATATTTATCCAGTTTCCATACCTTTGGTGTTTGCTTGTACTCAGGTGTACTGGCACAGCATTAAGAACCGTTGACTATTTTTGCTTGTTTTAAATAACTACATAAACACACTGCTGAAGTTTTGGTAACATGTTTTTGTAATATACTAGTTTCAGTATATTTATATTTAAACAAGTCCACTGTTGATCACGTCTCCTAATGTAATTCACCAAACTCAGTCTTGAACTTCGGTAAATCTGGAAATGTGTAATGCCTTCCACAGCTACTTGACCTCAAAAGATCACTTTCATGACATTGTCAAAGCCTTCAAAGACAAGCAAAAATGTACAGGTAAGAACTCTGAAGGTGGCATCGCAGGAGAGAAGGCGGATAACACCGGGGACAAACCAGAGCCTCCAGAAAAGAGGCCGCGACTGGGAGACGATGACTGCTCAGCGCCGTCGCGTCCGACCAGCACAACGGCCGTTCATGAAATCTCGACGGCCAAGAAGCGAGTACGGGGTCAAAACAAGAACAGGCCTCACGTGAAGCCCAACAGCTACGAGGTCAAGCTCTGCCCCTCCGTGTTGCAGGTAGGCACAGAAGGCTGCTGTGTGCAGGATATGTATGTCCTCAAGTTTTTGAGAGAATACAAACATCTGTGTTAAATTTGAAACTTCCAGAAACCGATCACGATTATCTATCTCTTTTTTGGAACAATAATTAAAATGTATAATGAGCATTCCATCCTAGGATCCACCAAATGCGCAATGCATGAAAAGCAGGAAACAAAAACAGAACAAGGGCAACCGACCATGGCTGTGAATAGTTCTATCGATAATGATTCAAACTTTGTTTTAATACAACATTTGTACACTGGGCCTGTCTTGTTCATGAAGATGAATACATTGGGTTTGTTTCTCTTTCAGTGATGTGCAGAAACTTATAATATTGAAGTTTTATTTTATAATTGCCACAATTGAATGCAATTGTCTTATAGTAAAATGAACGTTAATTTGATCAGTACTGAACCATAATTGATTACTTGCATGCAATAAAGGTGCACACCAATCGTGCATAAACCGAACTGGTAATATGCAAAGAGTTAAACCATTTTGTAGATAAATGACAATGAAAACTTAGTGTTGCCAATGTGCAGTTTCAGTTATGGCTTAATCATGCTTATCTTATAAAATATTGGATAACAATGCATAATTACAGACGATGTACGTTTGTCTCTGTTTTTCTTGCCGTGGTATGGCTTAGGGATCTACGTCCAAGTGCTTCTATGGAGACCGCTGTTACTTCATACACGACGTGGCAGAGTATATGCTCGTTAAACCGCCTGACCTGGGTCCTGAGTGTCACCTGTATCAGACGTTTGGTCGTTGCCCTTATGGCATCACCTGCCGCTATGCCAGTGGTCACCCAGAGATAGCTGGAGGGGCTCTGGAAGAAAAGACTCCAGCGAGGGAAATTACATTTGTTCCACTACCGGGAACTGTTAACCATTTGCAAAAGGGCACACAAAAGCTATTGCGAAAGCGTCAGTTTCCATTTACTGGCGCAGAGACGTACCTGCGTTCGATGTCCAAACAAAAGGGAAATTCTAAACAAAAGCCAACCCCAAAATCTGAAGCTTCCGAAGATCCTAGCAGTACATCTGTGAAGCATGGAGACTCGAAGTCGGAAAGCAGCACCCAGCCAGCTGAGCTTATATCCAACAATTGTCCCACCACATCGTCAGTGCCGATTGAAAATGAATGTTTTATAGAGTCTAATGGTAGCACATTGTGCAGTGATTTCGAAAAAGGAGTTGGCAAGTTGACCGATTGTTTGAAAATGGTGTCTGCTGGTGACCTGAACAATCACGGCCAAGCTGCCGCGTCTGAATGTGCAGCATCCAAGACATCAGAGCCAAGGGGTAGCAGTATAAGTGGGTGTCCTGTCCGCACAAGTGGCGTTCTAACGGATGAGGACATCATTAAAATCCGGCAGCCAGAGAAGAAGACGGTAATATTTTTGTGTCAATTTGTTTACCTTTTTTTTGCTCAGCTCTTTTCCTAAAATAAGCAAGGTATGAAGAAGGGGCTTGACCCGAAATGTTGCAATTACATATATATGTTTCTTTTAAGGCAGTGTTAATGAATTATTGTTTATATAATGTTCAAGTTCATTATGTATATCAATTAAAATTTAAATAATCTGCTGAGGTGGCTTGGAATGCTTCGAGGGTTAATGCCAGGGCACTGAGTGGGCATTGCTGAGATACTAGGTTTGAATTTGGGCAGCCACATTTGATTACACTTGGTTCTCCGAAGGAGTAGGTTAATGCTCTTAGTCTGGTCACCAATGACTGCACTGACATAATTTGATCATGTTTGATTTTCATTTAGTTTTCATATTTAAATAATGAGAATTAAACATTTTTATTGAATTTATATGCAATTGATAAAGTGAAGCTTGGCAAGCCTGTTGATG
Source organism: Lampetra planeri (assembly GCF_965212315.1). Taxonomy (NCBI): domain Eukaryota; kingdom Metazoa; phylum Chordata; class Hyperoartia; order Petromyzontiformes; family Petromyzontidae; genus Lampetra; species Lampetra planeri. The sequence continues at coordinate 26,203,612 of NC_136107.1, forward strand.
TTAATTAAGTAAGAAGTATTCTACAAATATCACCTTCCAGGATTGTTTTGGCAGAGGATAATGAACTGCTGTTTGCAAGATTTAATATATAGTTCCTCATCTTATGACAGTGCTAATAGAACATTTTGGAATGGAGTTTTCCAATAAAAAAACGTAACTTTATAACCTTAGGTGTGATTTGATTAAAAATAGTATAGTGAATGGGGTATGACTGGAATTTATTAGAAGAGTTGACAAGTATAATATTTGAGTTTTAAGAGTATTCAGCTGCTCTAAATTTCCACATAATACGCCAATTCGTTGAGCTATCATTTTGGCCAGGTCGCTTCTGACAATTAGCGATATAGCTCGGTGGGCCTTGCCTAGTAAAATTAAATATATATTTATAGTAGTTAATATTGTCAAAGATGGCAAAAATATCAGTGTAAGATACATGGACTGCCCTGAAATGTCTAGAGGGTATTTTGGTCTACTCTTCTACACTGATGAGAAGTTTTCGAAGAGGTGGGAGTATCCACGCAATCTGTGGTGGTCCCATGAATATTGTAGGGTGGACAGGTGGGGAACTTAAGTAACTTGTTTATATTTTCAACTGCTTAGCCGGGAGATCAAACCGTCAACCTCTGAATTTCAAGTCCAGTGTGTATTGCTCCACAACCGTATCTAGAAGAGCAGTGAGCTGCTATTGTTTTGAGGGTGTCAAGATACATTTATCAAGGAATTAAGCTGCCGGATTATTTTCCCACACTTATCTCTGGCAGATACTATGTACTTCATTCCTGCTTGCCACTTCCAAAATTTGCTTCTCAACCTGAGTAGCTGGCTCGCCTACTACTTCTGTTATCATCTAGAACATGCTCACATCCTGATTGCAGCTTTTCCATCCATTTCTAAATATTGCCATGATTCATGCAGTTGCTACCATATTGCGCCTTCATACTTTGATAAACCTATTTTCCTTTACACAAAAAAATCAGGAACCTGCTGCTCTTTTAATTTGCTCTTTTTTCTGACCCACCCCTACTGGACATTTGTGAAAAAAGAGCTTCATGGCACATCGTATTTCTACAGGATGAAAAATATTCTGATTCTGCAGTTGTTAAAGGAATCCTCCATCTTTGATCATATGATACATCTGCTATCTAGCTGTGAGTCTATTTTTTCAGAAATGCACATGGGTTCTAGGGAAATGCCCAATTACGCCACAGTTTTTTAAACCCAAATTTTCACTTAAATATGTTACGGAATTATTAAAAGTATCTTTACTGAAATTATTTAAACACCCTTGTTGCCAGAAAATGAAAAACATTTTATAATTTTTTTTTCAGATTGATTTCAGAGACAAGCTGTACCTGGCTCCACTCACCACTGTAAGTTTTAATTGGTCGTAGCTAAATAAATGTGCAATATTCTGACTCTTGATGCATTGTTTTATTTGGAAGAGAGTGCCCTTTCCCTTGCTTTGTTCTTCTGATGTATGTATGTTGAACTTTCACACTATACGTAGCCAACCGTGTTAATCATCAGGACATTGAACAATCTTTATTTCTTTGACTCGTGACATGCCTGAATTTATATATTTGCTCAGGGTGGAGAGTTGTGTAGCACCAAATCGGAAACTCGTCCGTTGTCCTATGTTGCATACAGTGTGGTAACCTGCCATTCCGGAGGATCTGCAAGATGCAGGGCGCCGACATCACGTGTGGGGAGATGGCCATGTGCACAAACCTGCTACAAGGCCAGATGTCCGAGTGGGCTCTGCTCAAGAGGCACCACACCGAGGACATCTTTGGAATCCAGGTGCATTCATGCTCCCTCTGGATTTCCCTTGCAGACTTTTAGTAAATTAATGTTAATCTTAAAGTCCGGCTTTTGTAAAGTATTTCCAGTGTAACAATGCATTCATATTCTTTGGGTCTTTCGGTAAAGTCACGTAGATAGATTGAATGAAAATAACAATATAACTACTAGTAATACATTTTCTTTCAACCTTTACCGAAAGACCCAAAGAATATGAATTCCTGCAGTCACGAACGCTTTAAGTCAAGATTGAATGCATTCATAGCTTAATATATTAATCCTTCAGCTTATGGTATATACATAAAATTGCATGTAAGAGTCTTTTCATACTCGTATGGTGAATGTAATGGGTTCACATGAGCCACTAGAGACACGTTCATTGTAGTGTTAAATTAAAAAAATATCCCTGAATGAAATTCAGACGCTGAAGTGTAGCATTTAATCAAATTACCAGCAGGTTGAGTTTATTCAACCCTACTGCCCAAAATGGTTGTAATGTGTATATGTTTGAAACAGATTTTTATATAGATGCCTGGGTCCATGAACATGTTTTTAATAGGTTACCAACAATAACCTAATCTTGAATGAGAGTGATTAACAAAAACATGGCAATTGCATATTCCGCTAGATAAACAAACATGAGGTTAACCCGTGTAAATATATATAAATATAATGTTTTCAGGTCCAGCTGAAACAGTTGTCACATCTGTTTTTATGAAATGTTACACTTTAATTACCACCTACATGACGTATCTTGTGGGAAAAACAATCATTCGTACTGTATGGCCACATCTCATAGGTGTAGTGTGTTTATTCTGGGTCAATGGATGAGGTTCAGCAGACACCGAAGGGGTTTCCCCTGGTTTCTCCATGGTTGTAATGTCCGCTTGGACGATGTTGTTCCGCAGCTGGAGGGGGGATTCCCAGACACCATGACCAAGTGTGCAGAGCTTCTCAACCAGAATGTGGACATGGACTTTGTGGACATAAATGTTGGCTGCCCCATCGACCTCGTGATTAATAAGGTGCGAAGCTACTCATACGATGACCAACTCACCTTGGAATGTACCCGAACTCGGCAGGTATCGGCAGCGAAGAAGGTTTGAGCCTGGATAGTGCTTAGATGAGTGGCCACCATGGGTAAAATTGTTGTTAGAGGCTGCTGCAGGACTGTTGCCAGCAAACAATCAGAATTGGAATATGTATTTATACTGGAGAAATCTGATGAGCTCAAAAGCTATTTTTCACAGATGTCCAGTAGGGGCGGGTAAGTACGATAAAGCAACAAGTGTTACAAAACACGATAGGAGTGCATAGTATAGGAAAGGTAAATAAATCACTTAAAATTATGCAAATAAAAAATATGTTTTTTTCTTGCCAGGTAAAGCCCACTTGATGTATTAACTTATTTTACAGAAGCGACCTGGTCACAAATGATAGCTCAACAAAGTGGCTTATTGCGTGGAAATTTTATAGCAGAGACCAGTGTACTGTGCTATGAGCCAATATATATGCTTTCCACCGTTACCAACCCACACTGACCAGCATGGTGAAAAATGTTAAAACCCCCAAAACTCACATGGCATGGGAAGGTCCCTCATCCAGCAGTGTTTTCACAAAAGAGCTGTACAGTACCACATGCACATGTGCGATATTATATTTTAGTGTTACACCTATTCAACTCCCAAGTTACACAATATAGTTTATTTGTTTGCAAATTAATAATCAATGCACATCATTTTTATACACAATTCTGATCAAATGAAATCCAATTTTCAAATGTTAGAAGTTGCACATTGCAGACCTTCTTGTTAAGCCTGTGCACTTGACATGTGCAGGCTTTGTTAAATTTTGAGTAATTCCATGTTATTCATTATACATTACAATTTGGATGTTTATTTTATCTAGATTCACCAACATCTTAAGACACTGTGAAGTTGGTATCTATGAGTATACCAGCTGGGTGTTTTTAACCATACAGCTTCTGGGTGACATACCAAAATTAAAGGCCCTTTTTTGATGATAGATGCCTGACAAGAGGTTTAATATTCTTCAAACACATGTTTTCACCTCCTTCGCAGACCAACCTTTCCCCTGATGCATTGCCTTAGGGTAAAGGTAGGGATAGGAAAATTAACACTGACTCTACGTTTATAAGTAGCTGTGTGTAGCTCGTGCTTTAAGTTCCTTGTGCTTCTATTGACCATGTGTACATGTATAAATACATGTGCTCTTGTGCACAGGGAGGAGGATGTGCTCTCATGAACCGGGCACTTAAGTTCGAGCAGATTGTGCGTGGCATGGTGTCGGTAAGGCTAATCAATTAAATCCATACAACCTAACACCATTAAACTAATCTTTATCCACTCAACATGATCTTGTGTTGGACATCATGCATTTCTACTTGTTACATTTCTGCGTGACCATTTCTATCCACGTGTTTATATCTTCCAATCAGTCACACATTGCCCATTTTAACTTTATGGTGTGTGTGTTAGTGAGAGACTTTTTTCACGTCTGTATTCTCCTTCGCGCACGTGCGCTGTTGTAGGTTCTTGATATGCCCCTTACGGCAAAAATACGGACCGGAGTGCAGGACAAAACGAACACGGCCCACAAACTCATCCCTGAGCTGCGTGACTGGGGCATCTCGATGGTCACTGTACGTACAAGCACACAGCTCAAATGTGACTACTGCCAGAAATGGCCAGCCTAACCACTGGTTCCTTCTGTTACTCTGGAAGCAGATGTCCACGCATAATTTTTCGGTGATTTGTTGAATTATATCGCTGCTGGAATGCATATTCGCAAACCTCGGGATGTGTCTACGTACGCCTCAAAATTTACTTCCGTGAAAAATAGAAAAATAAATACATTATTGGTCAATGTTTCATCCAGTAAGGCATATATACAGTTTGTGGAGGCTGATGTTACCGTAATAAATAGATGATAAAAGTCCTCCATTAAAATTCACATCATTATAGTTAAATTTGTTGGACTAAAAGACACAATGAATACACTTTTTTTACTTAATTTTGCAATACGAATTATACTTGTTAATGTAATGTTTTTTTGTTCATGCCTATATATACTAACCACTAAATTTGCCCGGTGTTAGTTATGCAGAAAATGTCTTTGCAGCCATTACACTTATTAGGGAATTCACTCATAAATTCCAGCCTAAGCTCCTGAAGTGCATTTGTAAATCAACAAAGCAATGATCGAGGCAAATTGTTTTGACAAAAAAAAAAGGGTGTGTGTACATCCACTGAACAGCATTCACCACATGGTTGGCTCAGTGATTGACACGAGCCTTGGCTGGTGTATAAGAGGCAGTGCTAATATAAAGGTATTAAGCTTATTACATGCGGTGGCACTGCTCTGTTGTGTGAGTGTAGCTGCATGGCCGATCGCGGGAACAACGCTACACAAAACTGGCTGACTGGAAGTACATCGACTACTGTGCGGAGGTGGCCAGCCCGCTGCCCTTATTCGGTATAGTAATCTTTAATAATTCCCTTTACCTTGGAAAGCCTTACTGAGTCTCTAGACTCCTTAGTTTGGCATCTGAAAGGAAACTAGAAATACACAGAAAACATTAACATTTTGGGATAACACTAACAAGCTCTGTACAAAATGAATACATTGAATCTCAATGTGAGCTTAGTCCATTGTGCTGCCATCTCCCGGCACCTTGCATCCCCCTGCCAAACAAATCCGGATGTGCACTAGTGATTTGAAGCTTTCGTGACTGCAAGGATTCATACTCTTAGGTTTTTTCGGTAAAGTCACGTAGGTAAAAATAAAATCATAGAAATAAAATTATAATTTTATAAATAAAAATAATAGAAATAAAATTATAATTTTTCTTTATTTTTTCTTTCTTTTTACCTACATGACTTTACCGAAAAAACCTAAGAGTATGTGCACTAGTGGTCATCCACCCAAGCACTAAGCAGGCTCAGTCCTGCTTTGCATCCGAGATCTGACAATGATCAGATTTATTTTGGGAGTATTAGTTGTGACATATGTGATGTGCATGCTCCCATGGTAATCCTGACCACTCAAGCAGATCATTTGCGTTTTGTGCAAACATACTATTTGTCAGTATTAAGATCTGAATATGGTATAAAAAAATACACTACAATTTTTTTAATGCTATTTATAATTATTATCCTTGAATTGAACACTTGTTGCCAACAATTGATAGTGTTGCATTGGATATTTATGTAAATAAACTTTATTCTGCTCTGCGCTGTGAATTTATCACACTACAATTTCTGATGGAGGATTACATCGGTGGAGTGAGAAATGTACGGAAGATAGTAGCGGAGCCACTACAGTACTTTTAATAAACTATGCCAGTTTATTCAAAGTACTGTAGTGGCTCCGCCACTACAGTACTTATTTACTGCACTTGTGCTGGTAGTTTGGGAAGTAAAGTTGGAGCACAGTTTATCGGCATGTGAAAATGGCTTGGAAATGTGATAACATTTTAAAATCTCATGAGAATGAATAGCTCGTGTCATGTCAGTCTTGCTTACATGTGTAGTGTCCTCCTCCCGCCCGGCGTGTGTGTGGTGTGGTATGCGGCGCACACACTCGGTCGGAGACGAGGCAGTTGCAGGAGGCACCGTCTCTCTCTTTATTATCTCTATCTCATTTACACCACCCACTCCGGCCTCCTCTCTCACGACCACACTGCCGTACAGCCCGGCCCAGACACGACCTTGTCCGCGTTGCACCGACGGCGTCGACCAAGACGGCCAACTACTGTTCGGCCGCGCAATGATCAGACGAAGGCGGCGGCGGCGACGACGAGACGAGTCCACTCCCCGAACCGGCAGCCCGGAGCTCTCGCTCTCCGCTGCTTTTATTTTACTCGGCACGGCTTGGCTCCGCCCTAGCCGTGCCTCCCTTCTCGAACCCACCAGAGGGTTCCAGGGGCCTCCCTATGAGGTCTACCGTGACCCTTGCCCCAGTTCCTCCACCCTGCCAGCACACCCGTGTATATGCTCAACGGCGCATGCGCTAACTGTCCACCGCAGTTGCTGCTGCTGGACAGCAGTCGGCGCTGTCACTACACAATATCCTTTCGCAAATTATATGATTTTATTATTAAGTTCAGTTTTCAAAAAGCACCGCAGCCTGCTCTTGTTTTTATTTAATTAGTTTTCTTACTGGTCTGCCTCAATAATAGTCATACACACTGAAGTATTTTCCAGATTAATCTTCAGTGTTCAGCACACTTGTTTTACGTGACTTATATGTTTTGCTCCAGAGATGGAGTGGTTCAATCAGACAATTTGCACATGGGTCATTACATCGCAGGACCATCAGAGATGGTGGTGGCTTTGGGAGACCTTCATCTATCAGTGGATTGACCATTACTGCTGGTGATGGTGAGGATTAAATTACATTTTTCCCATGCAGGCAATGGAGATGTGCTGTCTTACGAGGACATGGATCTGGCTCGACAGACGAAAGTAGCCGGCGTCATGATAGCCAGGTTGGGAACCATCTCACTTGTCTTTGTCTTATGGTGCACAAACCTTGTATGTATGTTGAACTTATTTTGCATCGTATGTAGCCAACCGTGCTAATCGGTGCGGAGGAAGGACAAAACATTAAACATCAACAAACTTCACATTTTAATTAGTGCTTAACAAGAGCTTAAATACATTGCAATGTTGTACAATATTTAAGGGTGCCTCATTGTGCCTGGGGTGCTTGCCTTGGTGCAGTTTTTTTGCCTTTTAAGCGCTGCAGTCATGAACAAAACGTGATTTGGATATCTGTTGAACATTAATACACTTCAGGAGATCATAATCTCACGACTTATAATAGTTCTGTTTTGATAGGTATCTCAATTTAATGTGAAAAAATACCATGGATTTGTACGTGATTAAGTTTGTAAATATGATGCAAAAATGAATTCCCCCCCCCCCCAACTCTTAGGTTTTTTCGGTAAAGTCACGTAGGTAGAAAATAAAATTAAAATTAATAAAAGTAATAATAGAAATAAAATATAATTTTTGCTTTCTGTACTGGAAATGAAGGTTATTTCATGTCTAGGAAAAGTTATTTGTGAAAACAAATGAATCAGTTGGCACAATAGGTTGTCAACCATTTTAAAGCATCGCGTACAAGCATTTGGAATTCACTTGGTTCGTTTTATGATATACGTTGTGACTGATGACACAAAGTTAGTGCTCAATATGATGGTGCCTATGGCTCTTGAGTGCAGAGGTGCGCTGATCAAGCCATGGATCTTCACGGAAATCAAAGGGCGGCGACACTGGGACATCTCATCCCACGAGCGCTTTGAGCTGCTGCGGGACTTCACAAAATATGGCCTGGAGCACTGGGGCTCGGACACGCAGGGGGTGGAAAAGACACGCAAGTTCCTGCTGGAGTGGCTCTCCTTCCTCTGCCGGTGAGGGACGCTTTGTTGCTCGTCACGTCTACATGAGATCAGGAATTTCATCTCAGATGTTTGCTTGCATGACATCTGGTCATGCTTTACATCACCAGATGTGAAACTATTTTTAAAATAACAGAAGCTTTATCACTGGTGGGTTGCACTGCTGTATGGGCTCATAATTATGGGGGACAGGACCATGTCATAGGTTTAGCAGCAGTGTCGGACACCAATGTCAAGCAATGTTTTTTTTAATTAGCGCACCATGAATTTGATATTTCTCTAGTATCTGCAATGTGCATTGTGTTTATGCACTTTTTAAGTTATTTTCACGTGTGTATATGTTATGCAAGGTATCTTAAAAAGCAAAAGTTGGTGACCATCAATGCATGGCTTGCTTTTTACAAGAAAAGATATGCCTGACTGTCTGGCTCAGGTATATCCCCGTGGGAATCCTGGAACGTGTGCCGCTGAAAATTAATGAGCGTCCACCATACTACCTGGGCCGGGATGACATGGAGAGCCTGATGGCCAGCCAGAACGTCGCCGACTGGATCACAATCAGGTACGGAGGGTTCCCTGTAAGTTTTGTTCTTGGCGCCACAGTGCAGAGAACAGAATGGAACTATGCCAACCAGTCATATTTGTGACTGCTCAGTGTGGACAGGTGGCAGACAGCATGATTAAATTATTTCTATGTAAATGATTGATGCTTATTATTTTTTGGGAAATTTATGAAAATTGTAACTCTGCAAGTAATTCTTAATGAGTTTAACACGTAGAATGGTGACCAATATTCATGAGATTTTTTTGGGTTAGATCGCACAAATATAAACGTGTTCTTAATTCTTACATTGTTCATTTATTGCTCTAATATCTAGGCTCAATACCCGAGGAATGGGGCCCATTTATTGTCTAAGGTTCAAACCCGTTTGATCAGTGCGTACCAGTCTCAGACCCAAATCAACACCGTCTTCCATCTGCAATCTATGGTGATCTGCTGTACCCACGTGTGAACCTTGTGCGATACGGCTAGCACACTTTCGGAGTCTCCAACCCAAAAACCTAGAAAGACTTACCAGCTCACCTTCAGGATCCATCCCTGAGCCAGTTTTGCAAGATACTTAAACCTGTGTTTTCCAAAGAGCTTTCCACGTGTGCATTCGTGATGGACTGGACTCAAGAGTGCGCGATAAGAAATGCTCAGACTTCGTGCCCATCTGTGTACTTGAACAGAGCCATGAGGTTTCCATTGCTCAGCCTCCCGTTTCATCCTCCCCTGCCCTATTCCCAACGAAATTTTTTCAACTAAATTTCACTCAGGCTGGGTTAAGTTAGACTATCGCTAGCTAACCTCTCCCATATGTATTTCCACACTATGTTGCAAGGGATGTCTTGACCCCATCAGGTTACGACCCTTTTCGAAATAGTCCTGGGTGAAAGCGTGCAACTCCTTTATGGAAACAAACCCCAAGGCCTGTGCCAAGTTCTGTGTCACAAGTGCTCTATGGTAGTCATGGGAATGGGGAAAAAGTAGTTAACCGTTTCAGTGTTCATCGAAATGTGATACACAATGTTACGGTGAAAATGATGCCTGTCAACCTGTGTTCAAATAGTTGTTAAAGTATGATTTTATTGCCTAATGTGGTGTGACCTTTTTGTATGCAGTGAGATGCTTTTAGGGCCAGTGCCATCCAGCTTCACCTTCCTGCCCAAACACAAGGCCAATGCTTACAAGTAAGAAGAGTAAGGTCCTCTGGGTGACCCATCGGCTGTGGCCCTTCACGTTGCTGCACGTGGATCAGGCTGTGGCGTCCGTCAGTGTTGGTGGCTACAACATGCCAGAATTTTGTCAAACATATCAATATATATTTTTTAGATATTTTGAAAAGCACATTTGCCCTTGTAGAAGTGAATGATTGTTGACTGACAAAGGTAAAATTAATAGGGTAACCAGGGCATTTCAGAGTGTTGATATAAAACAAATCAGTTGGTATATATATATTCTTGGTTCTTTCGGTAAAGTCACGTTGAAGGGAAAAACAATAAAATAATAAAAATAAAACATTATTTTATTGTTTTTCCCTTCTACGTGACTTTACCGAAAGAACCAAGAATATGAATCCCTGCAGTCACGAAAGCTTTAAATCGAAACAGGTATGTTTTAAATCCCCACCTTTAAGCACTAGTTACAAAATAATGCATAGATTTTTGGGGTCTAAATCAAATATTAGTCCACATGTTACCCTTCCCATAATGTTTTTACTGTTGATTTATATCTCTATGCTGTTGCATATTTATACTTTAAATCCATACTATCACATTGGGTTTTGTGAGCATAGATGCCGATTGGAGCGCGAGTCATTTGCTGCCTGTGTAATGTCATTGTAATTCGTTTTTTTAATGGATAGTGTTAATTTTCCATTTTGTTCATTACTGCCTTTACTTCACCATTTGAATACAAATATTGTACTGTTCGCTTGTTTTGCATGAAATCTAAAATTGCAAAGCACAATGGCCTTTTTATTACATGTTGAATTGGTTTGTTTCACTTACAAGGACTTCAACCGATTATATTTAAGGATTGGGTATCAGCAGTTTTTTCATATGAATGCAGGGTTGAATTGCCTGGTTAAATAGCTTTCTGAAAATAAACTTCCCTGTAAAGCATTGTTTTCTACCATCTTGAAAGACCACACAATGCAATTATACACGTTCTCATTTGGCTTCATCTGGCATAACATGTGCTGCCTTTCGCATTTTCTCCACTTTCTTAAAATGAACAGGGAGGTTTGTGGTTAAAGCACTAAATTCAGAATTTAGCTTAAGTTGCAATATTTTTAGTGGGGTTGGAATTTTGGGCTTGGTTCTGTCAGTCCTGCCCTTTCTTGCGTCGTCTCATTAAGCTGTCCACTTCCTATTTAGGCTCCACCCCTTCCCATTAGGCCATGCCCACATTAATCAATATGAGACCCACCCCTTCAGACAGCTTGGATCGTGGAAAGGGGAGCGTGCAGCTACAGATAGGGGGTTGGTGGGGATGGTAGGTAGGGGTGGGGTAGGTTCACAAAGACCAAGGGCTTGGGAATTTAAGATTAAAATATGGTGCCATAAAAATTGAGTTTTGGATAAACAAAAGTTTACCAACGTGAGATTCGAACACGAGATTTGTTTTAAAAGGATTGTTCAATGCAGGAATTGATGGTATTTGTAGATTCTGGGTGACTCATACCTGCAGTCTTGCAAATCCAAATCGCTTGCATTCAGAGATTGTATATTGTTTAACATGCTTAAGGGCAATGTGTTGCATTTTCCACAAAGTAAAAACTATGTATGTCTTAAAAGACCAGTGTTAATATTGCAAATGCTTTCAGTTTTAATCCTTAGCCACTATACACCAATTTCAATATTTGCCAGGTATACCTTTAATTAAAAACGTACATCTCACGCATTGTTCAGACCTGGCACTGCTGCCAAAAAAAGATTATGGTCTCGATACAAAACCAGGAAAGTAAAAGCTTACCTTTATAGCGATGTTTAACTAATGAGGTTCAAAACAAAATGCGTTTGCAATGGAGTGGGCTCAACTACGTGAAATTATTTTGCACACGCCCAAAATCAACTGGAATGCGCTTCCAAACTCGAATGCAAAGCATTGAGCCCGAAGAGTTATTGGATCGATGGCCATGCATAACAGGCATTCAAGTCTGGGGTTGCTTCACAGGCAGCAGATGGCAGTCCAGCTAAACCCATTGCTATACCAAGCCCCAGACCTTAAACCATTACCAACCAGTGTAACAAAGCGCCTTCGTAGGTTACTTTTCTAGACGATTTATTTTATAGCAACCTATTTACAAGGCCAGAGTAAGACTAGCATTTCACAAGGCGATGACTATCTGCAACCCTGGTGGTTTAAACCATGTAGATATCAGACAGTCTTTGGTTCCACCATGTCGGCACCGATGTCATCCACATTGTCGTCAAGTCCGAGCCACTGCCCTTATCGCGGACCTCGCTCCCTCATCTGCTCAGCCACACCCTGGTAACATCCACTTTCCCCCGGTAGATACTTCCAGCATAGCCGTCGACGTCCCTCATACAGTACCCTGCACCTGTTTCCACCCATCTCCGCTGACCCCACTATCCCTTGCCATGTTACAGTACCTTACACCAGAATGGAAAAGCTGCATGACCAAATTGTGAAGGGAAAGTGAATACTGTACATTTAAAAGGACTGCACATAGAAATTAATCTTAAAATCGAGTCTGCTCAGTGAAGGTTGTAAAGCTGAAGACTTGTTTTTTAATGCGGTGTTATTTTGTACGAGTCTGCAAGGCTTGGGAAATGTCTAAGATGACAAGTGTGGTTTTAGAACCCAAAATATTTTTAATATCTGCCATGTCACAATTGAAACATCTACCAGAAAAAAAATCTTTATTGAGCATTAGAATATTAAAAGATTTAAAAAACACTGCATAATTATAAACGCATTCTTAAATTCTGTAAGCCATGCGAGTCCAGGTTACTGAAATGGAACGGAGCGTTTTGTAGAGTCTGAAAAACACGAAACAACGTGTTAAAATGACGTGCCTCAAGTGAAGCACCATAAATTTAAGCAGTTCTTGTAAAAATTTGAACACATGTCACTAGCCACAGATTTTTTTTAATAATGGCTTTAGCCTTGAAGGGATGCAATGTTTAAAACAGGTTCACTTTGATACCTAGGCCAGGCTGCACACATGCCCGGCCGCACGAGACGAGGCAGCACTTGAGCTCCCCTGGGCATCCCAAGTCACTGCTGCAGCCCTCTTCAAGCCGGGTGCACACAACCTTATCACTCGCCAGGGGACACAACCCGAGCTTGTGCACACCTACAGCCATCGTGGACAAGTCAGGCAGCTTAAAATGTTACAAATATACAATACAAACGGAGTAACGCGACATTAAAATAATATTTTAAATCTTACATTTGTTAGCTTGATAGCGTTCCTTCAGTGTGCAAAGTACCATGTTGTGGATTGTAAGTTCAAGCTGTGCATGACCGAGTAACAAATGGACCATACAACTAATTCACGAGTTGGGCGATACATTATCCAAGAGCAATCTCAGTTTTTAAGCGTTCATAGTACATTTAGCCAATCAATGGACCAGCCGTGAATTCTGTACCTTCTTGTGGCTGCATGCAATAGCGTTCACACTTTGCGTCGCAGCACTTCAGTCGGCCAGGGCACTCGAGATCGGCAGAGCAACGCTCCACAAAGTGAATGCACAAGATGTCATGAACGACGGAGGGACAGAACCCAGGCTTCTGCAATCCTGGGGTTGAAGATAAAGCATTTCCAAACAGTAGTGTGCCAGTCACCATCAGCACTCGTGAAACATTGCAAGGACACACGGTGTTTTATAAAATACTAGGATATTTACTGCAGAATTTCCCAAACGTGTCCTCACGATTTCCCATTAAATAGGTCCAACAAAGTCCTAAAATGTATGCATGTGTAGCTTAAATCTGGTCAAAACAATTATCAAGTCTGAATTGCCAAACTTGGGCATTCATTGCCATTGCTTTTCGGAAATGACGTCTTATCCCATATAACCACTATCTTTTCATGCCGGTTCATTTGCTCGTGACCAAATCACTTTAAATTCAGATATCAGAAACCAAGCAGGGTTGAACGTGGCTATTACTTGTGTAGCAGAGGTCGCAACCGGGTACCAGATACCCGTACCCTACCTGATAACCAGCTACCCGGCCGGGTACGGGTAGACCGTGTGTCACTGGTGAGTAACTGTTTGTCACTCATTTCCCAACGTCTTGTCTCTTCTCACAATTCAAGTTCCTAGAATCAAGCCACCCGCGCCTGCAACATGGCTTCATCCCAGAGGTCGCAATCAGGTACCCGATACCCGTACCCGGTTGGGTACGGCCGGGTACGGGTACCCGTTTGCGACCCTGGTGCAGCCGGGTACAGGTAAGGAATCAAAACCCGTTTGCGACCTCTGTTGTGTAGCGACAGAATTGGTCACCAAGTAGCATAGTGCTGGCTGCTGGCAGGGAAGGGCATCTACAGCTTGTAGAAGCCCTGACTGACAGCAGGCCACGTGATAGACCCGAAAGGGATCTAGGGAAAAGGTTACAGAAGGGACACGCCGAGAGCCCGCTAATCGGTTCCAAAAGGAGGGCATGGCCAGGGCGAGTATAAGAAGGGCCCCCAGAGGGGTCCTAAGGGCTGTCGTTTAGAGTGGGATTCGCGTCGTCGTTGCGGCTGAAGAGTCGCCATCGCTGCTGTCGTCTCCACTTAATAATTGCGCTGCTAGACGTAGTTGGCAGTCTTAATTCAGCACCGTCAGTGTTAGACAGCTAGCGTTGTGTGTAGGCTAGCTACCTGTGAAGAGTTGCATATAAGCAAGAGGCAGTAAGTGTAGGGTGTGCATTGTAAAGTGTACAAAGTGTGTTCGGCGTTTAATTTAAAAATTGCGTCTCCAAGTCATTAACGACACTTGAAAGGATGACCCCGCCAGGGCCTGCCAGGTGCTGCAGTAATGAGGCTGCAAGATTAAGAGATGGCCGTTCCAGGTAATCCCATCATACGAGTGGTGGTCCCTCTCCAATTTCCACCTACATAAAGCTAATATTAATTAAAACATGACATTGGCCTAACAATATTCGAACCCTCCTGACAATCTTGGAGATTCGGCAACAACGTCTGGGGAGGTACAAGTGGGCATATCATTAAAATGACAGTCAAGCGTTATGTGTCAGGACACTCGCCTAGGCGTGTGCCGGTGTCGTCCCACCCGCAGTGTGTGGCACACGACCCCAAAGGGCCCGGGCAGGCAGTGATGTTGCCACAGCTCTCGTCAGGAACCAGGCTGCAGCTACTGCCGCTTCTAGAACTCGGGTCCGGCACGGTGCACTCCCCAGGGGCTGGCGAAAACCACGCCTTGATGCAGGTTTTGTACGAGTCCGTGTCCACTACTTTTAGGATGCACACAAAGGGAGGTTTTACACAACCAGGTCTCACGACCTTTAAAATCAAGCATTGGACTACAATTGACCAATGTGCACGTACCCGTTCTCGGGCATGCGTCATACCATCACGAGTGAAAATACGAGATAGCGCTATAGTGTATTTGAATAAAGTTCCGTTTATTGGGGAAAAGCACCTTCATTAAGCGGTAACACTGATGTAAACTAAAATCATGCAGCGTGCAATTCTATCGATTTGGTGCACTTAGGATGCAATGAACGATTCCAGCCAAAATCCGTCCCATTATATTTTTAAACGTTGCTGCGATTCGATTGCCTTCCCGTTCTGCAAGGAAGAAATCACAGGGACTGTGCGTTAGCAACAGGTGTTCGTCCAGAGACAAATTACGTTTTGTCAAACGTTTAAATTACTCAGACTGCCACCGCATGAAAGGGGGTTCTCACCCGTGGCGATGTTCTTTGCCGAGCTGCGTTCCCACGACGAGACGTTGGCTAGGCAGGTCCAGGGATCAAAGTTAGAGTCTAGCCTGGGGCACGAGTGGTCCCACATGGACATGGGTCCGGGCTTCGGAGCTGTAGGAATGGACACAAGGAGAAACAAAAATATTAACAGATCCCTGCCATGTGTTGAACCTCTTTTCGCACCGTATGTAGACAACCGTGCTATATCGGGAGGTGCGGAGGCAGGGGGAGAACTAAAAAACGAAAAGTTCAAGTTAAAATGTATATTTAAAAGTGCATAGGCGGCTCTAATGACTTCGTAATAATCGGAAGGAAGAACACTCAAGATGGCCACAGAAGCGTGCGATGCAGTTACAGTCTTTGTTCGATAGCCAGCCAAACACCGCTGCGAGGAGGACCAGAATTGGCGTGATAATTTTATGCTACTTGCAATCGGCAAGGCATTGCGGCATGACGGTGCGCTCCACGTGCTGGTTCCATGCCGTTATCACCCAAAAACATTTTTCAGGAACAGAAGCACCCAGCAAGTGGAAGGAAGTCGGGACAGGGTGCCGAACGACACGATGTGCAAATCGAAGCCGCGTTCCAAAAGACAGCCAGCAACAACCACGAACACCTACGCATTATTAAAAACATTGACGTTATTCGCAGCCTAAAAAACACCCTGCCGTTCGTCCTTACCTCACACCCAATAAACATGGAGCGTTGGGCCAACATTGCATGTTTACCGAGCGCACGACCTTGTCAAGTAACCGCAATGGACATTTATCTAAGAGCTCTGCACTGCTATGTTGGAAATTTTAATTAAAGACAATTCTTTGCATCGTCGTGTGGGGGTGGGGGTAACGAAAGTTAGAGAAACACACGCATTGCAGGATAAAAAACTAAGCCTTGTTATTTTACCAGACCCACTGAACTGTATGGCTCTTTTAGACGCGATCTGGCTGCAAATTATAGGTAAACAAAGTGGCTTATCATGCAGACATTAATAGCAGCCAAACACTGTAAAACGCATGTATAATTCTATGGAGGGAAAAAACCGTAGGACCCAGGAGAAAATGCTACTTTACCACCTATATTTAAAAAAAAAAGAGGTAGCTAACATCTCGCCACCGTGGCGCCCCCACCCCCCCAACCTCAAATAATCTACACCGATGGGTTCACTGAGAGACGAGTTACATTGCCATTTAAATAGCCACATCGCAGCCCAATCGGGTGCGGAGAAAGTCACATCTTCGTCATCCAAAAAGCCTCGCTCCCAACACTTTGAGATTGCAAACAACGTGCCACCATGCGCAATGCTCAACCCATGAGTTTGCCGCTTCCATGCTCTTCAAAAATGCCTTGGTTTCATCAAGTTGCCAAGTCCGATAAGAACTCACATGGACTTAAACATAGCTTAGGACTCAAAGTCAACATTTGCGTTCTATAAAAACATTTGGTACTTGCCACAATTCTAGGACAATGGTAATGCTCCTCGCCGATCAGATTGTGGTCGAAGCATTAATACCTATACAAACTATCGAACAGTTAGAGATCGCTTTATAGACCAGAACGCTCATCAGCATCAACAGGTAAGATCTGCGAACCGTTTATGCACTGGCATATTCGGTTGTTCGTATAACGGGCAATAACATGACCTGCAACCAGCTTTGAGAAGAGCTCCAGCGATAGGACCACGAGCAGCCATCCGGTGCGCAAAGACGACTCCATAACTCATACGTAAATATCGCAGCTAGACCTGCCGGACCAGCTTTTTATGGTCGCTCTACTCCCCGCCCTATTGAGCTGACGGCTTTACCAGGTGGCAATAATCGCCTATAATTGCCCCTTCGGTGGGTGGCAGACCGGGTGCCTCCTGGTTTCACGTGCAACAACACTAATTTATATTCTTCTCTCCCTCCTGTGACAATGCTGGTCATATTATTTCTCCCTAATTTACAATAGCGATCAGTGGACCTCGCGTGTGCAAACTTTGCAGGGTGATTCTTTACGTAGAAACAACAACAAAAAACGAAGTGTGTGAAAAAGTGGAATCATTTATATATATATATATAATTTTAAGCAATTAAATTGGAGGCACTTCGACCACATCGTCTCAAACTTCAGTCCTGCCGACCCATTACGGGACACACAGTGCGTTTTACACGTTTTACAATCTTCTCCGTTGGAACGAAAATGAAGTGGTCGAGCCTGCCGCTCTAGTATGCCCACGTGGATGCAATCGACCGTTTTGAATTGGGGGCGCAGTCTCTCACGAGCATCGTCTTAATTACAACATAGCAAAGTGCAGTTTTTGAAATAAATGAAATAATCACATTTCAAATTCGTTGCGGTTTTAACTTCAATCTGAACTGTATTCACCTCACATTTCCCCACCAGGATTGTGTTGACACACCACGGAGAGATACCACATTTCTATAATACTGTACTGTTCTGCGTGGTTAAAATGCAGTGAGTCAAAATATCCCGTTCATTGTGTTCCAAGACAGTGCAATTGAGATTCCAGGTGGCTGTGGTTGTAAATATTTTAACGCTCTT
This sequence comes from Lampetra planeri, assembly GCF_965212315.1. Classification (NCBI taxonomy): domain Eukaryota; kingdom Metazoa; phylum Chordata; class Hyperoartia; order Petromyzontiformes; family Petromyzontidae; genus Lampetra; species Lampetra planeri. Next base: position 26,221,827 of record NC_136107.1, read on the forward strand.
TAAAAACATATCACATCGGTAAACCTACAAAAATCTAGTAGAATTGTTAAGTTTCTGTAATTGAAACCGCTTTTTATTTATGTGAAGACAGCTGCAGCAAAGTGCACGCATCCGAGTTAAAATGTCTCCGACAATGTTAGTTTGTCTGCTCGTTTTGTACAAGACTTGATGTAAATGTGTTACACTTCTTTGAGCATTAAATGTGGCCATGTAATCAACTATGCATATTGTTTATTATAATAATGATACAAGATTATGAGTTGTGATGTATAATAAAAAAAAGTATGTGCCCATCTTATATATTTGTCGTATGAAAAATATTGTGAAGGATAATACTCTCCATGGTTTATAATCGATTTGTGTTGCAATGGTTGTTTTAGTGAAAATTAGATGTAAATATAACGACTCTTTATTCACTATCATCTGAAAGCTTTTACGAAATTCGGTTTTTAAGTTTATTTTTATCAAATGTGTGTTCACTTTGAATCCGATCCTATTCGAGCTGCGTAATAGAGTAACACTCCAATAACTCGGGGTAATATGGAGGGGGTATCGCGGGTTCTGAACTGCGGAGGTTTATTCGATAATCTGCGAAAAATTCGCACCGACGCCATGCGCCTTCGATGATGGGGAGAAAAGAGCCACGCGATTCGATTAATGTGCTAACAAGTTACGGATGATAAAAATAGGTGTTACCCTTTCTGGCAATACATAGGATGTCTTAAGATGTTCAAACACAATGTGGTGAACATGCAAGTACGTGTGGTTAATGCAGACCTGATTCCTTGCAAAAGGTTTCTATTTGGTGTTTGAACATCTTAACACCTGTTTTATTGCCAGAAAGGGATAAAACATATTCTTATTTTTCATACTTTGATAGTGGCAAAAAGGTGCAATGATATATTGTGGATAACAGGAAAGCCTGGGCACGTGACTATCAGCCACACTAATCCATGTGTAGTGACATCGGGAATGTCACTGTATGGTGCCGGCCTGAGAGGGCCCTGTATGGCACGCGATGCACTGTCATCGCATACACCCTGTGAGCGGGTGTAGTACCAGCCCTAGCGGGGCTTGGTGAGCGCTGGATAGCGCGGGCACCGCGCATAGCGTGTGGTGGGGGCTCCCACGAGGGGGAGCGGGAGAGTCAGCCCAAGGGCAGGGTTGCCCCGGGCCATGCAGACACGTGATCTAGAGTGTCCACAGAGAGGCCCCCAGGTGGGGGTACTAGGGGTGATCACGTGTCCGGGGAGAGCTCTCGAGAGGAATTGAAAGGGAGCTAGAAGGCTCCAGAAGGCGGGCGGGGCCAAGGGCGGAGCAGCCCCGACCGTCGGGGGATATAAGGCGGGTCCCTGAGAGGGACCAGGGTCGCTGCATTCTACAAGCTGGAAGCTCAACATCTGGAAGCGGGAAGCTCTACGTCTTAAGCTGAAGCTCTTCGTCCTACGAGGCAACCATGTGGTCGGAGACCCGAGTGATGGCCCGACCCTTCGTAGAAGTAAGTCCTCTGTATAGGGTAGTTAGCTGGGTGGCCACCACTCCAAGCTGTATCTGGTAAAGGGGAAGTTACCCCTTTGTGATACGGTGTTACAATAAATGTGTTGCCTCTAAAAGGAACAACGTCTGCGACTCAGTTGGACTTACTACACATATATTATATAATACGCCTGCAATAATTTCGTGGGTTATAACGTTATGAGAATTTCAATGAACCCAAGTGGAGCAAATTTGCCATACGCATCTATGATGAAGGATGTCTAGCATTTTTTTGGCTCGATGTCCAAGTCTGAAGAATGGTAAGAAAAGGACAAATGAGGCATTACACAAACGAGATAGACACGTGAGATGGGCACTGCGAATGAGACACATTAAACGAAACAGATTATACAAACGAGACAGGAAAACATGGAGAAAATAAATGCATTCTTAAGTTCAAACGTGATTGTAAAGCATGACAATTTATTGAATCGCTGGGAGGTAGAACTTGGATGCCAATTAAGGATGGGACATCGAATACAATCATCAATATATCAAACATATATATGTATCGATGTACACAAAAGCAGAATGTGTTGCGTCGTTGTGGAGAATGTAACCGAATAATTAAGCAGACAACCTTCCTGCTTCACACAGACCCTCCACTAAAAAGTATGTTTACACATCCCAACGGCCACAAGGGCTTCTTATTATTGGCGGAAATAGTTAGATTGTGTTATGTATTATATCTTGATTTGAAGCTTTCGTGACTGCAGGAATCCATACTCTTTGGTTCTTTCGGTAAAGTCACATAGGTATAAAATAAAATAAATCACGACGTTTCAGGCGCAACACAAGCGTCCGTCATCAGGTGGGAAAGCATAGTCATAAAGAAGTGACCCTTGGGCTACACCCATTTCAAACCTTTTAAAACAGTCTGCCTCAGCAACAGACTATGCTTTCCCACCTGATGACGGACGCTTGTGTTGTGCCCGAAACGTCGTGATTTATTTTTATTTTCATTTTATTTTATACCTACGTGACTTTACCGAAACAACCAAAGAGTATGTATTATATCGTTTTATATCAATCTTAAGACTAATATCTCACAGTGAGGTCCCTTTCCTGTGGACATCTGGCGGTCTGTCAGCGTCGGTTCAAGCAAGACTGACTGATGATGAGATGCTGCATTTTGAAACCGGTCCAGAGTTTGCTTGGATTGTACCAATGCTGCTGATAAGCTGGACTCCCAGAATGCCGTGTGGCGGATTAGTTGTGTAAAAATATAAAAAGGGGAAAACCCCTATTATATTTTGGTACTGGCAAAGGAGGTCTAATGATGTAGATGCTTACCCCGAGCCCTCATTACTTTGATAGTGCATTGTCTTTGAGTTATACGCTTTTTGGCGTCCTCTGGTCTAGCACTTATTGAGACGAGGCTCAAAAGAAAGCAATCTCTGCTGTGGACCAATTAGTTTCAAGGACAATGCATATATATTATCAGTGTGTTTTTTTGCACTTTGACCACAAGTATTGTAAAAAGGTTTCAGTTTTGTTGCCAGAAAAAATGGGGAAACCCCTATCATTATCATTCAAACTAATTGTTTTCTGCAAAACTGTCACCGTGATTTTATGTTTTGAATATAGTTTAGCTAGAAGCGAGGTTGAAGATGGTAAGTGTTCCAGCAGAGGGCACTATAACACAAACAAAAAATACAGTCCTCGATATTTAAACAGCGGTCCCCAACCTTTTGGCACCAGGGACCGGTTTCATGGAAGACTATTTTTTCACGGACCGGGTGGGGGGGTCATCATTGAGTCTTTCCCCCTTTTCAAAGAAGCTCTCCAGCGACGTTTGTTTTTTACTCATTGTGGCTACTAGGGGTTAGAGCTTGTGAGCTTACCAACACTGTGACTGAGACAAGTGCGCAGTGCGGGAAAGAGTCGCGGACGGAAGTGGTGAATAATAAAACAATGGGGGCGGGTCACGTGCGGACTCATCTCTCGCACCTCCTGCTGCTGTGCGGCACGGTTCCTAACGGGTTGGGGACCCCTGCTCTATAAGGATCATTCATTCATAAGAGGTTACATGTGTCGTTAAATCCGCCACTACCACCCAACACAGCCAATTAGTAAGGCTTGTCACGTCACCGGGCTATCGCCTGATTAGGCTGGTTGTAATTACTGGCGAAACGTCGTACTCGAATTGTAAATGTTTTGGGTTTACACTCCAACACATCAGTGTGACGAACTAGTAACGAATTGGAATGTTTTGTTTACGTGACAAAACTTACTAATTGGCTGTCTCGGGTGGTGGCGTGTCCAACGACACATTTATATTTACGCGCTCTAACCCAAAAACCTCTTATGGATAATAACGGTCGCGAAAGCCTACGTGTTAAATGGATCATTCATTCATCGCTGTCTTGCTTCCTTCGCTGTTGTATGCTGATGCCCTCACATCTCTACCTATCCCTCAGTGTTGCTGTGGTAATCTGGCACAGCTTCGGCATTTCTGCTTTCAATAGCACGTGCTCTTCCTTCTTCATTGTCCAGCTTTCAGTTGGATGTGCTTCACTTGCATTGATTTCAGATGTACTCTACATTGTAAACAATCCAAGGCCGTAACCATGGAGTCAACATTGGGGGGGACCAAATTTTCCAGGGGGTCTGGGGGTCTCCCCCCAAGAAAAAAAATCTAAATTTGAAAATAATTTCCTGCCTAAAATATTTAAAAATTCACTAACACATAGGATGGACTTTTTATTTCTTTTTTACAATAATGTATAATAGGGTCTTGTATTACATTGCTCTGTTTCATTGTATGTAATGGCAGAGATTAGGGATTAATAAAGTACAACCATAACCACAATCACATAAACAAATTTATTTTATAGCAATATATTGGGGGGGGGGGTATTTTGAGCAAATTTGAATATTGCGGGGGATGTGCCCCCCCCCCCAATATAATATATATTATAATTACGGCCTTGATACAATCCATAGACCATACATGTGATACTGCATTCATATAGGTAACTATAAATGTATTATGTACATTGAATATGCTCCTTAAATGTGGTACAGTTTTGCATAAATATCGTAATCTGAGCAAATTTGAGTGCATATTTTGTTCGGGCCTTCATAAATGGGATGACATTGTTTCTTCAATTTTATTTCATAATGTAGGCATTTTAAAGGTGGCGGTCATGGGTGGTGTGGCTGTGACCCTCCTCGTGGCTTCCATTGTTTGCTTGGTAATCCTGAAGATTAATCCCCCCCATCGATGTTGCCCCTGAGAGTGAGTCCTCTTGTAAACCCGATCTTCCTAGATGTGTGCAACTGTCAAACAGAATCTGCACCAGTGCTCTGACATGGCCATGTTAAATAGATGTATAAAACAGAGGGCTATAACAAGGAATACCAGTTTCTGAATAAGTGCTTTAATAAGAACATCTCTTATGAGAGAAAGAAGTCCTAGGACTTAAACAAAGAATATCGGATTCTGATACATTTGCTACGATGAACCCCATTTGCACAATGTATGTATGTTGAACTTCTTTCGCACCGTACGTGCTAATCGGAGGTGTGGGTAATTGTGGAGTAGACCTGGTAACAGGTCACATTTTATTTAAATGTTGGGGGATTTTGAGCCTCCATATAAAAGCCTCAATAGCCGTCTCATAAATCTACCACTCATTACAAACGATCACAGCAGACTTTATTTTACAATCTTGATTTGAAGCTATCGTTACTGCAGGCTTAATTGGTTGAATGTGAAATATTACAATTATTTGTCATGCACATACAGCCTGAAAAGGGGTTTCTTCGGGATTAATACTGTACTTGTTGTATGCGTTCAATAACAGAATTAGTGTTTATTACAACAATGTCATGACGTAACATAAAATTACCAGCATCCTAAGCTTTGTAAAACGTAACTTAATGGAAATGTATTTTTTTGTGATTATGTTTTTATCAATTTTGTTTTTACGTTTACTTTTTTTTATCACAGTAAGAATACCACGGAGAAGCAACAGCATGCTGGATACAGATTTCCACCTGGTTCCACACCCAATAGGCCACATACGCAGCCTCACTGAACATGGTCCCCCCCCCCGCCTGTCTCACATTCACGTTTATTGCACAATGCAGTCTTCTGTGCAGTCTCCTGGGTAGTGTCGTCTCCAATACGTTGTCCTCATTACACACAGCAAGTGTTTGCATTCAAGTAAATAACATGAACACATTGCTGACTAACTTTTAAAATGCATCGCAGTCTGAACTTCCAATCTGAACTGGATTCAGCCCACAACTCTGCCCGCGGGGATTGTACTGACATGGGCACAGTGAAACACATCACAGTGTGTGGCACACAGGTTATAGACTGCTTGCTCATGATTGCAAATAAACATTGTTGCAATTGTTTAAAATGTATAACAAACATATTGAGCGAACCCTGTCCATCATGCAGATGACAGGATGGGAGTGGGCTCATGCTTTACAAATTCTGCCTACTCATGAATTGCTAAAGTTTGTCCTGGCAGGTTTATGGATCACAGCCCACGCGTTGATGTTTATCTGAAAATAATGCTTTCACGTGAAATGTTGTAGGTATGTTGAAATTATTTCACACCGTACGTAGCCAACCGTGCTCGTGAGAGATGTGGGGGAAATACAACAAACTAAACAGAAAAACCCACAGAATTTACAATTTTACTCTCCAACACACCGGTGTGTTGAAGTAGTAACTAATTGGCACGGTTTTTTTTTACGTGACAAACCTTACTGATTACCTGTGTCGGGTGGTGGTGGGTTAACTACACATTTATATTTACGCGATCTAATCCAAATTAACTTTTATTATTATGAATAACATTGGTTGCAAAAGCCTACTTGTTAAATTAACGTGGATACATTTAAGTTGCCTTCAATTGGGATTCTGCAGTTCAAAAGTCAACATGTGGAATTGCAGCTACCATCATCTTATGTACACTTTTATTATTGTTTAAAACCGCCTTAAATTAAAGCTGTTTATAACCCGATATAAGACAAGAAGATACGGTGACTGCGATGAGACACAGACCCGTGTTATTGATCCCCTGCACGCGCCCACGCACTCAAAGGTCAAAAAAACTCTGCATGCGAAAATACTGCACACGTATGCATACGGAAATACAAATAACTGCTTTTTGTGTTTAGTTTGTTGTCCTTACCCCGCATCTCCGATTAGCACGGTTGTGTATGTACGGTACGAAATAAATTCTACACACGTATAGTCTGAATGGACATTTTGGGCAAGTGCTGTTAGCGAGCACATATGAAGGCTGCCACGGTACACGAGGGAGTGGATGGCCAGCACCTGTGCCAACCGACCACCTTTGTCTCCCCAGTGGCGATGATTTTACACACCGTACCCATTTTAGGTTGAGTCGACCTAGGGAAGGCCGACGACCGGTTCAGATAATATAATCTTCACTGGGTGTTGGCCATGAGCGGGGATCAAGCTCGGGTCGCCAGGTTCGTCAAGCAGCGCGCTAACCGCTACACTCCCCACAAGATGAAAACACGCACACACACAACACACACGCCTGGCTTGTTTATTGTGAACGCAGAGCACGTAAAGAGCGCGTGTGGAATTGCAAACATCAGACCCACAATAGCGCACGAGGAAGGTAAAATACCACCATGTCTCCCTTCCTCGTCGATTCACCGATAACCCCTCTCAATGAAGTCCGTGGTAAGGGGTTTCCCCCCTTCTGTCATTCGCATGAGTAATCCAGAGCGGACGGCCATATAACAGCCCCGCAGTAATATAACCTGAGCTGAGACGGCGAGTGGATACGGACCAAGCCCGTGATTTTATCGTAACGTGGGTTCACCTGGACACCCTGAGACAGCACCAATACGGTATGCTTCATACGAAACCATAATGCTTTGTATATAGTATCCCTATACTCTAGTTATACGTCTTCTTCTTTCGTATGGCATGTACGCTACAATTTATGTAGATGATGTCATGGTTAAATGTTAAGGTCCTTCAATCCAAGGCGGCAGTCGATGCTGCATGGATCGCAGCGATACTGCCAGAGTGTGCATGGATGGCGGTGATGTGTTTGATGGCTTGGGCTTTACCACAGCCGCAGTTTGGTGATTCTCGATTTTCCATTTATGGAACGTGTACGCACATCTCCCGTGCTGTGTCCGAGCGTGGTTCAGTGTGGTCCACAGCCGTCGTGAGAGAGAGAATCCCAGACCATCGAGTGCCGGCGTCTTTATTTTCAGTTGCCAGAGCAGAGGCGCGTATCCAGAAAGCCTTCCTGGATTTAAGCCGAGGGCTTGGGGGTTCCTGTATGTATTGGTGGAGCGGCAGCGCGAAGTTTTCAATGATCTTGTACATCCGGATCGTCGCGGCATCACGTCGGATGTTTGCTGGAGCGATGTTCGCCAACACAAGAAGCCACGGGAGTGGAGTGGACTTCAAGGTGCCGCTAGTTATACGTAAATAGTTGTCACGGGCGTACATGACTAAGCAAGTCGCAGGACTCATCCAGGTGTTACGAGTTGACTGGCATATACAACACTTGTGCTGCCCACTGTGCCAACATGCTTTAGGTCGTCCAGCACTCGGAGAGTTATGAGCGTCGCTCCTCTAATCAACTCCGTTGTTGCCACTGCCTTCAACGGACCAGCAGCCTCCTGCACGAGCTGGACGCTACTGGGCAAGTCGACTAAGTTCCACACCACATTAACCAATCTCTTCTATAGCGCCTGCCGTACCCGTTTCGCTCCCTTGATGCGGCCAAACAGAAGCTGCTTGGAGATGCGGTGGCTGGGCATGCAGGCTACACGACCTATTTCAACGCAGCCTCGCCTGTCGGAGGAGCTAACTGATTGGGAACATGTCCAAACCTTTCAAGGATCTGTGAGCTCCTCACACAATCCGATCTGGTTCAACCCAGGGTGAGTCGTAGGCTATCCAGTCTGAATGTTCATGGCGGCGCAGATCTTCCTTTCAAGGGGTCAACGTTTCACAAACATAGAGAAGAGAGGGCATAGCTATCGCCGGTAATGGCGTTATGCAACCGATGAAACAATAATGCTGCTCAACTGATTCGAAAACAACATCCTTTGATGCCAAACCGGAACTGGTCATGAGCACAACTGCCCAAAGATATGACTCCTCAAATCGAGCCACAACTGCCCCATTACTAATGGATAATTCAGAGTTGAGTATTTTTTATGATGGAAAGTGTATTTTATGATACAATATCCAGGCAGGTGCTTGATTTTCGTGTGGATGATGATCAAGGTCGCACCTCTACGTGGCATTCTCCAGGTTCAGCAGAAGCGTCTCCAATTCCTCAGAATAAATAGGCCATGAATTTTGATTTATAGCTTTCGTGACTGCAGGGATTCATATTCTTGGTTCTTTCGGTAAAGTCACGTATTATTTTATTATTTCCCTTCTACGTGACTTTACCGAAAGAACCAAAAATATAGGCCATGAATTGTTTTATATTTGTACGCGTAGAGACATATATATGAAGGAGACATCTGCTTTTCTATTTTGCCAACTACACTATTTATAATTGTGATTTGTGTATTGTATTATTTAGATTCGAACTAGGATCCATATCTTAACGTGAGGGACATTGTCGCCATCATCTGGCAGTTCACCAGCATCGATGCAAGTGTAATGTAGTAACTCGGCGGGAGACGACTTCACGGGTAACACACTCTTTATTTTATCAAACTCGTTCACAGGTGACTAACACCTACTTTGTATCTCGGGTGACAAACACCCACTTAGTATCTCGGGTGACAAACACCCACTGAGTATCTCGGGTGACAAACACCCACTTAGCTACTTGGCGACTAACGCCCACTGAGCTACTCGGATGACCAACATCCACCTAGTATCTCGGGTGACAAACACCCACTTAGCTACTCGGCGACTAACGCCACTGAGCTACTCGGATGACCAACATCCACTTAGCTACTCGGCGACTAACGCCACTGAGCTACTCGGGACACTCCCTGCCCGGGGTATCCGTCTCGACTGTGGGTCCCCAGCCCGACCCACGGGGGCGTCGGACCCCGGGTCCCACAGCCTCGCCTCCGAGCCACACAGGGCCCCGGTCCCCACAAGGACGGCGGGACTAGGGGTCTCGGGGCACTAGGTCTTCAGCTCCGTCTTCGGGTCTTCAACTGGGTAACTCTCCCCGAGTGCTCTCGCGCGTCCCCCTTTATACCCCACCTGCGGACGTCGCTGCGAGCACCCACTTATTCGACCAATCGCTGGGCGCTGGCTACGATCCTGTTTTCCCACATCTCATCGTGCCTCACCACCCACGCCGCGCCGCCCCGTCATCTGTCACTCCCGGCGCGCGCGTCCACACCACGCCCACAACGCGTGCCCAACCCCGCACCCCGCGCCGCCCCGTGATCCATCACTGTCACAGTCGGCGCACGTCAAACCACCACTACACAAGGAAGCCTGACTTGCTGATGAGACACTGTGTGTGAAATCCGATCCAGAGGTTATCTATGATATATTGTATAATGGTGTGGCTCACTCCAAAGATACACACACATACCCACCACAACAGAGCCGCCCCTTCGTATGCCTGCGTGTCTCTCATTTATTAAAGACTTTGAACTCTAATACTTTTTATTTTTATTACGCTTGTTTACCCCTAGATAGCTTCACTGAGCTTCAAACCAATTTTCAGCAGGGTCCTGCCAAGTTTTCACAGCAGCGGGCGATGTTGCGTGTAATCCCAATTGGGTAATTTCGAGATAATTTTTCAGCAATGGGATACTGTACTTTGGGCAATACCAGTTGCATTGTATGTATTTGTTTTAGCTATGGGAAGAAACAGGAGAACCCGGAGGAAATGAATGCAGAACAAATGGATAACATCAAAAGTCCACTTACAAAAAAAACAAAGCTCCTTAGTATAACATTAACAAACTGTTGTGGTAAGTGCTGTTAGTGAGCACCTATGAATGCTCGCAAAGCACACGAGGGGGGTTGTTGGCCAGCACCACGCCCGGCCACCTTTGTCTCCCCAGTGGCGATCTTTACACATCGCACCATGTATTCATTTGAGGCTGAGTCGACCTAGGGGAGGCCCAGGACCTATTCAGATAATCGCCACTGGCGTTGTCTGTGAGCGGGAATCGAATTCGGGTCGCCGGGTTCGTAGCGCGGCGCGCTAACCGCTGCGCCACCGCTCACCACACACGCGCAAAAGATCCCCCGTATAGGCTGAACAGAGCAAAGGCTGTTCGAAAGGACCTATGAAGGCATTCCCCTCCTGTCACACACAACAGTCGCCGTTCGCCACGAAGTGGCGGTGATGTCACCACGGCGCTTGTGCCAGGCTAGGTGCACTTTGAGGCAACCTGAAGTGTCGAGTACACGCTGACAGGAGGTCACGGGACAGACCCAGCAGGTGCCATGGGTTGGCTGACTGAGATGACCGGTAGATGTACCCAGCTGTGCCCCCTGCTGTGCTAACTTTGCCGTGTTTATTCGGCCCGGCGCTCCGCTCGTTGTTGTGAGTGTCGCTCTGCCCTTCCATTCTTGTTCTTGTTGTTGGAGGGCGACTGCCTCCCAATTTCCCCAGTAGGTCTCCTTCACGAGCCTTCTCCACACACGCGCGCGCACCACTCTCACAGAGCATGGGGGAGAAATAGACGAATTCTAGGAAGAGAAGGCGCCCAAGTCAGGAATCGAACACAGGGGTAAGGGGCCGTCCATAAATGGCGTCACGCTCCTAGGGGGAGGGGGGGGTCAGACATTTGTGATGATGTGTGACGAGGAGGGGGGGTTTGAGAAATGTGACGTCACATCAAAATGCGCAACTTTAAATAAACATAGACAACACGTTCTACTTAAATAGACTTTTAAATAAAATGTTCTCCTACAACATCAGAGTGCAACGCCACATTAAATACGCACTACAATCACAATAGTTTAAAGCGATTTGAAGCATGTTTTATATTTTTTGGGGGGGGGGGCAGAGCTTTATAACGTCATATTTGAGGGGGGTCTGACTTTTTGTGATGTAAAAAAACGGACTGACAATTAACAAAAAAGGAGGCGGTTCACGTGTCGCAATAATCAATTGGTGGGGGGGGGGTCAAACTCGATGGATCGCTTACCGATGAGTCGACGCAGCGATTAACCCTGGAGAAAAAGAGCTTTATAGCTCATCGGGTTCCTCCAGCGTATTCTGATTCAGCCACGTTTACTGCATGCGCACCGCGAACTACGGGCATTCCGTTGTTAATAATACAAGCAACGGTGTCCCTATTCTTGGTTCTTTCGGTAAAGTCACGTAGAAGGGAAATAATAAAATAATAAAAATAAAACATTTATAAAAATTATCACGACGTTTCGGCCACAACGCAAGCAGCCAAGAATATGAATCCCTGCAGTCACGAAAGCTTTACATCGAAATTCAACGGTGTCCCGATACAATATTCATTGACACAGCGCCACCCTGTGGTTGAGGCATGTGCGAAGCGGACAATGTCACGTGACGTCACCGCGTTTCCCGTAAATCGAAGTTTTTGTTTTGCTTCCTACTATTGGGTTTCGATTCTCCGCGTCGAGCGCCACGCACAACCCCTCCCTTGTCGCTCGCCCTTGGCCCAGGAACGCAGGTGAGTGAACTCAAACACGGCGTGGTGCTGGCCACCCACCCCCCTCCAGCTGCCCTTGCCCTCCTGCAAAAGGTGCTGCCCGCTAACAAGCACTTGCCCCAACAGTCTGTTCGGCTTATAGAGGGGCCGGGGAACCTTTGTCTTTATGGATGTACCAATTCTCAGTGTTGGGGCATATTAGCCGACATGCCCAGCCACCGCCTGGCCTGATAGGGGCTCAGACGTGCACGCCACGGGAGGGCATGTGCAGCTGATTGGACTTGTCCATGACTCTGGTAGCAGCGGTTTGTCAAAATCGGCATCTCCGATAGAGGCTCTTGAAGGGACGCTACTGGGCAGTGCCAGGCTAGATGCACTTTTGAGTGATGCTCACACCAGCGAGCGGAGCGCCGGGCGGTTAAAAAGTCGGCAAAGTGGAGCACACAGACGGTGCATATGCCAGTCATCTTTGTCTACTCATGGCACATATGTCTGTTCCGTGACCACCTGCCAGCGAAGCCATCCACACTTCACGCGATGAAAAGAGAATGGGGTCGAGAACAGATATGATGTGTGACACCGAACAGAGACGGAACGATGAAGCGAGATCCGTGTTGTCCATCATGTTCGATTACGCTAGAACGAACTGTCTCGCACATCACGTGATTCATCATTTCTCGTTCAAGGTAGTTTTGGCTCGGAAAGGTACAGTAACAGTAATGTCAAGCACACAACTCTCACAAGTCAAGAGGAAACCCCTGCTCAAATTCGGCGATTAGCACGGTTGGCTACGTACGGTGCGAAAGAAGTTCGACATACTCTACATATACACATCTACGTTTCGCCCCTGAAAAAGAGGCATTGCAGTGTCATGCGTCTTCGTGGGTTTAATTCACCTGCTGGTTAAAGGAAAACATTAATTCATGGGAATTTCACAATTCTATGGTGGAAGCGACTGCACACTATATAGTCGCCTGTGAAACATAAATTGCGCCTATTTTCCTTCGGGATAACCTTGTGCTAGAAGTACAATTGCCAGGAACCCAATGCAGTAATTTGAGATGATTATATAGAGAAATTGGCCGTTGCCATGGGAATCTTTTGAATTTCCACGATTGACTCCAGGCCCCTAACATTGACGAGCACAGCCCCACGCCCATCAACCAAGGCACTCGGAATTACGCCCGCCCTCATGAGATCTCGAATGCCAAGCAGATTGGAGCCTGGCTAATTGTCATACATTGTTGCTGCCGGGAAACGTGTGTCGGCAGATTGACTGCTGCACTCTACGCCAACGCTCCCAAGTCTCTGCTCTTTAAGTTCACCCAACTCTCACCGACCAGCCCAGTGAAGTATGGACAAATAGCCCAAACGAATCTTATGGCGTGGGGAGGCCCTCACTCAGCAGTGGATTGACAAAGGGGCTGTGCATATACTGTACTTGGGCAAGGTCATGCCAGTTTTCAATCGCCGTGTTTCGGCCATTTCATCAATAAGAGCAAAATACTATTTTTCTGTTTAACCAGGTGACAACTCAGGAGTTCAGGATGACCCTCATTTGCAAGAGTGACCTGGGGTATTGCTGTGTCAGTAGGGGGCGATGATTGCTGCTGTGTGTAGACTCCCAATTGAGTCATTTGCAGGTAATTTTCGAATTTTGACCCTGATGCTGGCACACAATGGCCTACTCTTGTAACTGAAGTCAGGGGATCATTAAATCCACTGAAAAGCGGTTGTTGCTTACATTTTAGGTTATTACACATGCAGTAATGATCAGGGCGGCCTCTGGCTTTGAACTGTCAACAAATGCAATGAGTGGTGAACGCACGACCATTCGGCCATGTAACTAGGACACGCACATTTGAACATTTCGATTTAAAGCTTTCGTGACTGCAGGGATTCATCTTCTTGGTTCTTTCGGTAAAGTCACGTAGAAGGGAAGCAATAAAATAATAAAAACAAAACACAACAAAACAATTCTCACGACGTTTCGGCCACAACGCAAGCAGCCGTCCTCAGGCGAAGAATGAGACATTATCAAGCTAGGAGCTTATATAGGTGTAGCGAGGAGGAGCGCCTTAACAAAATAATGTGCATATGAAGAGGAATTTAGCATACCAATGGGCAATGCGTAGGAGGTGGGCGGAGGGGTTTCAAAGTCCCATTATGCCCATGCATTATGCAGGATCAACAGCACCACGGGTGGGCGCAAGGAACAGCGTTAATAAAGGAAAGGAATGTTAATGATATGTAGCTGCATTTACCAAACAACCATGTAGAAAACCAAAGTAAAAAACTACATAAAAAACTAAAATATAAACTGATACTTACTATACTCTACAATAAGCTGAGTTACTAACAACAAATAATAAATTACAATTCTACGTCGTAAGAAGTATATAATATACTTCCATCTAAACTTTATTCTCTTAGCATATACAGTACTATATACTGCCATAGATAAACCCAACATTAAATTATATACTGTATTGCTGTAAACCACCCTATACTTTATACATTTTAATATAACACTATGTATTATTCAACTCACCCTAATGTGTATCGAAATGGTTTATTACGTCCTTCCAATGATTGCTAAGCCTGAATCCATCTTCTCGGTTAAAATTGTCTCTGTGTTTGTATATGTGGATCGCCTCATGAACGAATCTCTCATGATAGCCAGATGGCTTGCATCAGCAATACAGTATATAATTTAATGCTGGGTGTATCTATGGCAGTATATAGTACTGTATATGCTAAGAGAATAAAGTTTAGATGGAAGTATATTATATACTTCTTACGACGTAGAATTGTAATTTATTATTTGTTGTTAGTAACTCAGCTTATTGTAGAGTATAGTAAGTATCAGTTTATATTTTAGTTTTTTATGTAGTTTTTTACTTTGGTTTTCTACATGGTTGTTTGGTAAATGCAGCTACATATCATTAACATTCCTTTCCTTTATTAACGCTGTTCCTTGCGCCCACCCGTGGTGCTGTTGATCCTGCATAATGCATGGGCATAATGGGACTTTGAAACCCCTCCGCCCACCTCCTACGCATTGCCCATTGGTATGCTAAATTCCTCTTCATATGCACATTATTTTGTTAAGGCGCTCCTCCTCGCTACACCTATATAAGCTCCTAGCTTGATAATGTCTCATTCTTCGCCTGAGGACGGCTGCTTGCGTTGTGGCCTAAACGTCGTGAGAATTGTTTTGTTGTGTTTTGTTTTTATTATTTTATTGCTTCCCTTCTACGTGACTTTACCGAAAGAACCAAGAAGATGACATTTGAACATCTTGTAATATCAATAATTATAATGTATTTTTCTATTACAGATAAAGAAAATTGTTCAAGATGTCTGGTGATCGTAATCTGCGAGTGATCAAAAAATGTAAAGTTGAACTGCAAAAAATCCTTTATCCCTTCATAAAGGATATCCTTGACAGGCTTGATGCAAACGAAATTATCAATCGTTCAGATTATAGTTTGTTAGATGAAAAATCACGTGCGGAGCTGCCAAGGCATTTGCTCGACCATCTGATCGATATGGGTGATGGAGTCTGCACCAGATTTCTCAAAGAGACGTTGTCACCATACTGCGGAGAAAATCCTCAACTGAGAGATCGTATGAAGGATGAAGCAAAACCCGTGTACGAAGCATTGATGACTCTGAACACAGGTAGGCCCCAGCTGCGAGTCCCAGTGGCCTACCAAACTGCTGCAGGTGCCACCGGCATAATGTTCCCCACCAGTGGTCGTCCGGCAACCTTCTCACACCCTGTTTCAGCGGCCTGCATCCCACCGTGCTCCTGAACCTAGTCGGTCTCATCCTTGTCAACAGGCCACGCGACAGTGCCCACCTCCATGTCCCTGACTTGTGATCCCCCATTTCTTCACTTCACGCATCTCCAGCAGTGGTTCTCAGAGTGTGGGTCCCCAGATCACCGGTGGTCCGCGACGGTCCTTCAGGTAGTCCGTAGGGACTGTGATGTAAATGCAGGTTGATCTGGAAATAATGTCAACTTTTATATATTTTGTTTTGGACACGAATTCATATTTTACTCATGATATTTTATTTCAAAATGAAGTTAGGTAAACTACCCTAACACTCAGATCTAAATCCCCCCCCCCCCCACCTCCTAAAAATAACCTTATATCTGGGTTAAAAAAAGTATGTTCCGAAAATATGAATAATTTATATTTCTGGTATTTAGGGATAAGTGAATGTGTTTTGTCACCAGGGCTGGGTGGTCCGCAGAAATGTTTGGATCGACTGAGAGGTCCGCAGGGCTAAAAATGTTTGAGAAACACTGCCATAGACCAATCTGATCTCCTCACCCACTGAACTCACAATCCCAAATGACCACCCCCCACACTCGGCCACTTCAATTTCCGACCCCCACCCGTCACCCTGATCTCGTGATCGCCATCTCGGTCATTTCTTTCCGCTTCGACCGCAACTTCGTGAATTGTTCCCATGCCTTTGTTGTCACTGCCTGGATCCATACCGCCGTCAAGTCTACGTGGGCCACCATCGCAACCAACATACTTGTGCCTCACGGAGTTTAGAAGGATACAAACTTTAGCACACATACTTCCAAGCACCTTCAAGTGTGTAGAGGTCACGTGGGGTGACATGTATGTACGCTGAGGTTAGACATTTGTGATGGCCAGGTCGCTTCTGAAAAAGAGCTATATAACTCGATGGACCTTACCTTGGAAAAATAAATGATAAATGAAAGGATAGATATAAGGTGGTCACGTAAGGGACACGAGGTCATGCCCACAAAAAAATATTATACAGGTGGGGGGTTGGAGGGTGGTGTAGATTAGGGGAAAAAACTGATACAATTTGGCGGGAAAGAGGAGCGAGGGGATATAAAGAAGGGGGGGACGAGGCCTCGGGGTCTTGGGGGAGAAAAGCTGGCAGTCAACTGCGAGTGTTGGTGGTTGGTGCCGTGCCGTAACGTCCCTTCTGGAAATATGTGGAAAAGGGCTTTATAGATCATCTGATTCATCCAGTATAAATAAATATTCTGATTCTTTTGATAATGGGCGACCCATGTGGACTCGCTTTAAAATGTTTCCGCGCTCAAGCAAGATTGCACATCCATATCGCTAAACTGATTTCCACTACCCGATTACTGCTGTTTGTGGTTAAGTTTGATATTGCTGAATCTTTTTCTGCAACCCAACTGCTTGCCATGAAACGTGGTTAGAGCATTCACTCCGCATAGGATCTGTGCTCCTGAAGAAAATGGATATTGAAAGGATTCATTGTCTGCTCTTTAAATATATATTCTCGACAATGTAGCTCATGATTATTTTAAGCAATGTGCTCAAAAAACAGTTATCTTTTCTGAAACTCTCACGGGGTTCGTGATGGTCTTGTCTGAAGACCAAGCATCTGCCACTGCGATTATGGGATTAGCTGCTTGATTTTTTTTCTTTTCAGAAGATGTCACGGATAGTGTGACCTCAGGCACAGAGAGAGTGAAGGCATCAAGAGAAGACTTTTACAATTCAAAAAAGGAAGAAGAATATGTAAGTCCCTATGATATCAGAATGACATTTAAAACTAAATAAAGCAAATATATTTAGATACATACGATGACAGTTCAGCTCATCCATCCTTGGTCATTAAAATGGCACTTGGAGTGGTGGTCAGATAACTCAGAAGGTAGAGTGATGAGCTGCAGCCTCTGAGATAATGCGTTTTAATTGGAGTGTCATCCGCCCGTAAGTAAACCAGGCTCTCAAGCGGAGAGAGTTAAAACTAAACTCTAAGCATGCGGAGGAGGGGCATATTCCTTTGCGACTACGGTTGGCTATGTACGGTGCGAAAGAAGTTAAACATAGACACATACATACGTACTTGGAGATGCCAGAGGGTCGCCAGCTCGCAGATCCATTCAACGAAACGGAGTTTGAATCATTCCCATTTAACTTTATAAACTAAACACGTTTTTTTTAACCAGTTAAGGCCCACTGAGCTATACAGTTCTTTTTCAGAAGGGACCTGGCCACAAATGATAGCTCAACGAAGTGGCATCTCGCGTGGAAATGTATAACGGCAACCAAATACTCTTTATTCTCAGATGGTGTTGATGGTCTCACCTCAGTCACCAGTGACTACACAAACGTCTAATTTAATTTGGATAAATTCCAGCTCTTGAGAATTTAAAACATTTGGTTGGAGGGTGGTGGAAATGCTATGAGTGTGGATAAAGGGTTCCTTGAAAATGCTGCGGAAGTAGTTCTATAAAACCTCATTTTGTAGGCCATTCTCTGACATGGAAGGTTGCACTTATTTTCAGAGATGGAATGGGATGGGTGGAAGTGTAAGGACACACGAGAAAGTGACTTTGAGGAGCGTGTTATCAGTCCAGAGGTGAGAGGTGAATTGGCAGTGATTCATTTAAAGAAGTAGATTCCAAGCATAGCATGGTCGTGGATCCATGTTCTGAGATTGGAATAAAAAATGTATGCATGTATGTTTAATTTTTTCGCATCGTACATAGCCAACCGTGCCAATCAGAGGTGCGGGGGAAGGACACCAAGAGCAGTTCTAAAGAAATTAGTTTTCAATCTAGATTTAAAAGTGCATAGCTCCAGTTGCTTCCTAATATCGGAAGGAAGAGCGACCCAGACGGCTGCAGAAGCGCATTTGAAAGTCTTTGTTCGATGGTTATCCAAAAGCCACTGCTGCTGCGAGGATGACCGGAGTTCGCGTGATGGTTTATGCTCCTTGACGAGATCAGCAAGGTATTGAAAATGGCACCCAAGTTGTTGTTGTTGCATCTTATTTGAATGAACAATTGCGCATTTTCAGGTTTACCAGGTGATGCCACGTGGACCAGCGAGACAGAGGCAGGCCCTCATCATCAACAATATGAACTTTACTGAAGGGTTATCGAAGCGTAATGGCTCTGACGAGGATGTTAAGTACTTAGTGTGGCTTTTCAAGGAGCTGGATTACACTCCAATTGTACATAAAGACCAAAGCGCAGAGGTAAGTTTGTGTTTCTATGCAACAGGTGGTGAAGATTTAGCCCTGCGATCGCTTGCTCGAGCCGCTGTTGGCAGAAGATGCCTCCTCTCGATGGTGCAGAAAGAGAGCTGCTCTAAAGCAATGATGGGCTACCCAGACGAGTCGGTGGGGGCCGCGCGAGCAGCCCTCCTCCACCTCAGTGGGCCGCCAGCTTGAAATCGTGCTTGTGCAATAATGGTGACCCCGCGTATCATCCTAGACCAGGGGTGTCAAACATACAGACGTTTTAATTTTTACAACTTATATATATTTTTACTTCTCCCTAAAGTCAACCTGAAGTTAAACCAGATATTGAAACACATGGGATTTGGCACGCCCTGCCGCAAAGCAAAAAAAAAAATTTTCCCCCACGCTTTCGGATTTTTAATCGGTAAATTAATACCGGATTACTATGCTTTTCATTTGCATAGTGCCCCACAGTGTAGCCCACGGGAGGTGCATTTTAATCCAAACCAGCGCCGCTGTCCAATTGCGTTTGACACCCCCTGCCACTTGATAGACCGAGATCAGGCCACCATGAAGGGTTCCTCAGCCCCACATTCAGCCTGACATTCAGCCTCAGCAAAATTAGATCTTTTGAATCACCCACGCTGGAACACTGGCTACAACCTCGCGCAATTTGATATCCACCCCTTGAACACTCGCGGGACAACGTTGCACGGATCTCTCACTCAAAGGAAGAGAGCAGTCCCCTTTCATTGCTTCACTCCTCATTTGGCTCCTCTCTTTGTTCCGTCCCCTTCCGTTTCCCTTTCCTATTTGTGTGCCTTTTTCTCTCCCCCTCTTGTCTCTCGCTCCCTAGATCACTGCTGGGGATCACTACGATGATGCTCGGACACGTCGGTCACTCGGAAGCCGAGCACCCGGGTTCTTTGAGTCTCTTATTTAAAAAACATACAAAGTAAAAATACCTACCCGATAAAAAGCACATAAAAAAGGGTCGTCTAAAATTGAGCAATAAAGGGCCGGATTAAATCATCTATCCATGCTTCTTTCTTCATCTTTAGGAGATTGAAAACCTCGTGAAGAAGTTTGCGAAGATGGACGAGCATATGCATTCGGACAGCGCATTTGTGGTTGTCATGTCCCACGGCTGCAACAGAGGGGTCTTCGGAAAGGACAAAAGTGACCTGCTGAGCATTGAGACGATCTACACAGCGCTTAACAACAATAACTGCCCGGGCCTGAAGCACAAACCCAAGATTATCATCGTGCAGGCATGCAGGGGTGAGCTCGCTGTGAAGCCAGCAGTCCTGGCGCTCGTGTCACGATTGATTGTATCGTGACGATTCATCTCGTCCACTGTTCGCGCATGCTTTGAATAAATTTTCAGAATATGATTATTAATAATGATAATATTTTGTTATTGCAGTACATGTGTTAAGTAGTTGTTGCTGTTGTAGACGGAGGTACTCGGAGACGGAGGTGAGTTAGGGGCTTCCGCCAGGGTTTATTAACAGGTATCACTATAAGGGTTCCCTCTTCACCCCTTCCACTATCCCCGTTCCTCCAGTGACCCCGCTTACGTCACGGGGTCTCCCTTAAATACCCTCTGAGGCGAGACGTCACGTGCACTGCCCGGCGCGTGCGACCCCACGTCCCGTGATGTCACAGCACCGGACAGCGCACGCGACGCCACTACTCTCCTCTACTCCTCTACACATGTAAATTGTGTAGTGGTTGCAGGATTGCTATGAACCAATAGCATACAACATAGATAAGTAAGGAACGATTATTATAAGCAAATTGGTGCAGCATCGTAGGTAAAGCTCACTGTAACGTATGAGCATAACGTGTTCATACTGCATGACTGCAATGGAATTCTAATATTGGACCGCCTTGCATTGTCAGTAGTTCACACTGCCACGGACTCAGCGGCACCGGAAGAGGTGGTGGACGCCTGCTGGGAGACGGGTGGCCGTAGGGTGCCCCGGGAGAGCGACATGACCTGCCTCTACTCCACGCTGCCTGGTGAGGTCACACAGCCCCTGTCCCTCACCCGCCCCCCCCAGGCATCGTCACGGCACAGGCTTACAGGGCTGCACACCTTCACGCCTAGAAAAGTTTTATTCATCTCACAGCACGGGAATGAACTCTGGGCAGGAAGGAGAAGAGGGGAATAGGAATGACCAGGCCAAGATGTCGGGGATGAGAGGGCGGTGTGGCGCCATTGTGGCGAGATGTCAACTACCTCGCCTGGTATACAGGAGGTTGTGGGTTCGATCCCGACCTTGACGCCTGCTGTATATTTGGAGTTTGCGTGTTCTCTCTCCCCATGATAGCGTGGAATCTTCTCTGGGTCCTCCGGTTTTTCCATCCACATTTAGATTCAACATGTGTTTAGAGTAATTGGCTGCTATAAATTTACATGTGATAAGCCACTTTGTTGAGCTGTCATTTGTGGTGAGGTTGCGTCTGAGAAACAGCTATATGGCTCAGTTGGTCTTACCTCGTAAAATAAAAATAGTTTATAGTTGAGTTTATTCTATCAGCTTCGATCAGTTACAGACGAGTGTTTTCTCACAGGGGGCGGCGGGTAGAGGGGAAGATTAAAAGTGGGCGTGGCCACACAGAAGTCACGTGATTTACGGGACACTTGAGCTGACTCAGAGAGATGGATCCACCAGCCTAGTGTTCAATCACAGCCTGTACTGCAAAACCTCCCAACGCCAGAACTCGGCGGAGAGCGCAGGGTCCCCACTAGCAGAGCGGGAGGTAGGCTGATGTAATTGCTGAACCCATGCTATTTAATACAACAAAAACATACCTAAACTTGCACAATGTATTGGTTATAGAATTATTGCATAAATAAAAAAATCAAGATATTTACACTCTGCTTATTAACGGCGGCAATAAAACTGAAACGTATACATATAAGGAGCATGCACTCTCTGGACCTAAATCACTTGCTGTGCATAAATGTCCCTGATCACACAAAGCACAGCATTCGAGATCGGGTTAAGACCGGGTATGTATTTTTGTTGAACTTATTTTGCACTGTACGTAGTCAACCGGGCTAATTGGAGGTGCGAGGGAAAGACAAAAACTATACACAAAACGCAGTTAGAAATTAGTTTTCAATCTAAATTTAAAAGTACTCCATTGGCTTTCTAATATCGGAAGGCAGAACATTCCAGACGGCCATGTCTGTCTGATAAGAGTCTGAAACCCATGTCTCTCTGAGCAGAGTCTGACACCCATGTCCGTCTGAGCAGAATCTGAAACCCATGTCTGTCTGAGTAGAATCTAAAACCCATGTCTCTCTGAGCAGAGTCTGAAACCCATGTCTGTCTGAGCAGAATCTGAAAACCATGTCTGTCTGAGCAGAGTCTGACACCCATGTCTCTCTGAGCAGAGTCCGAAACCCATGTCTCCCCCTGTGTTCCCCACTCCCCAACTTGCTACAGATGCCGTATCATACCGGAGCCCAACTAAAGGCAGCTTCCTGATTCAACATCTGGTGGAGGTGATAAAGGAGCACGCTTGCACAGAGCACGTGCAGGAACTGTTCACCAGAGTGAGTTGCTCCACTTCGGCCTCCTGCAGATGCACAATAGAGGCACCGTTGAGCAAAACGGTAGATCTTCCGGCAGCTTACGGCACCATCACCATGGCCGCCGCCATAGCGATGTCAACACAACACCTAGTTTTATGTTTTGTTCATTGTTGGGTTTGCAAAGTGACCCTTTTTTTTAAAGAGTGCCCTTAGTTTTCTTTTCAGATGATATATGTGTTCCTTTAAATGCTAGACGCTGGCAATAAACGTAAACAGGTTGCTATATGTTTAGCACTGTACATTCAACCACGGAAATACGGAACCAATGGATTTCCGTGCACTCCTTTTTACCACCAACAAACACTGATTAGCACGGTTAGCTATCTATGGTGCGGAAGGAATACAAAGTACATACAACACATACAACACCACCTGCTTTCTATGCACGGTGGTCGGTCATTCAAGCACTATCCAGGCTCAAAGCTGCTCAATTTTCAAGGTCTCAAGCAGCGGTTCTCAACCGGGGTATATGCGGATCCCTGGGGGTACGTAGCAATGTCCCAGGGGGGTTTGTGAGGTAATTTATAAATGTGTGAAATTATGTAATGCTTGAGAGACATTGATGAATAATCATGTATGAATCTTCCAATATGAAATAACTACGATAACATTTGAATCCATATGGTAACCTCGAACGACATAAAATACATTTTTAAACTCATTGATAGTGAACAATGTGGTTTCCAAGTGTAACCAGGGAGCGCGAACAAATTACATCACGCGTGCAGTGTCCGTTGCATTTTTGGTTTTATTAGCTTGCAGTTACCAGATAGGATACCTCACAAAATGGACAAGTGGTCAAAATAATGATGTTCATTAATTGTACATTTATTTCTCAGAACCATGTTGGGTCATGCAAGGGGGTACTCGGTTGAAACAAAATCCAACAAGGGGTACAGTAGAAGCCAAAAAAAGGTTGGGAACCACTGCTCTAGATGGATCAAGCACATTCGGGTGATTTGGTCATTGAAAACGAGCGAGTTCACTCTGTCAATACGTGGTACGTTAACCCCTTGCACGATCACGACCCCTCCCCTTCCCCAACCCCGCAGGTGAAGGACAGGTGTTCCGTGAAGGACCCACCGCAAATGCCCGTGGATGAGAGGAATAGCCTCAGGCGTCGTTTCTACCTCTTCCCTGGCTTCTGATGCCTCGTGGCGAACATTCACGGAGCTTGTGGCGGGGCTCATAACTGCCCACGCCATCACAGATGATCAATCGAACCTCCCCCCTCCATTTGACGTTAAACTTACTGCTTTTCGTGACAGACATTCTTATCTGGTGTTTTTAATGTGGGATTTTTGTTACCAATATTTTAATTTTTTTACTTCATTACCAATGAATGCCATGAGTATTCTTAATTTTTATCTTTAAAAATATAACCGGACGGGGAAGCACATGGTCTCCGTGTGGATGGAATGCAGCTGTAAATTAGTACACTTGCTGCACCGTCAGTCTCTTTCCTTCGAGGCAGATGTAAACAATGCCGTGAAGATCTCGTGTTCCCACCTTGAAATCAGTTTCTCGGTTACGTCTGCCGATGGAGCGACGGCCGGTCAACGCATTTGTGTGTTTTCGCGGATTGACTCCTGCAATTCCTCGTCGATTGGGGACCTCAGAGTGTGGCAGCCACGGTGCTTCCTTGCACGTCTCTCCTCTTCTCTCGTCCAGTGAGATTCAAGATCATGTGGGTTCATATTTTAAGGCCTTGCGAGGGCTTGCCTCCACTTAAAAAAAAAAAAAACATTTTAACTATTTTTTATTTTACCAGTTAAGTCCCACAGATATATAGTGCTTCTTTCAGAAAGGACCTGGCCACAAATAATAGCTCAATGAAGTGACTTATCATGTAGAAATTAATATCAGCCAAATACTCTAAACACATGTTTCTAAATGTGAAGGGAAAAACCGGAGGACCCGGAGAAAAATCCACGCAACCACGGAGAGAGAGAGACATGCAAACTCCAAATATACAGGCGTCAGTGTCGGGATCGAACCCAATACCCTCCTGCATAGGAGGCGTGATGGTCAACATCTCACCACTGTTATATTCAGGAGCCGTTTCAATCTCATGCCCCC
Organism: Lampetra planeri; assembly: GCF_965212315.1. Taxonomy (NCBI): domain Eukaryota; kingdom Metazoa; phylum Chordata; class Hyperoartia; order Petromyzontiformes; family Petromyzontidae; genus Lampetra; species Lampetra planeri. Next base: position 26,246,650 of record NC_136107.1, read on the forward strand.
GCCGGGGCCCCTCAAAGATCTGCGGACACCACGATCGCGGTCACGTTCTCGGCATGAGCGAACGTTCACTATGTGTGGACCCCGGCCGTGGAACTCCCATCTACCTCTGGAGGTCAAGCCTTGGAGAGCGCTGACACCTCGATAAATTCCGTCTGAATCCTGTGACAAAAAAATAAACTAGCTTTTTTCCTCGTCCGTTTTGGTTCTTGTTTTGCCTCCCGGTTTTTTCTTTAACATCGTTCCTTTCATTAATTCACGGCATCTTGAGATTAGCATGGTTGGCTACGTAGAGTGCGAAATAAGTTCAACATACATACATATTTTGGTAGTCCAATATATATTATTACTACCACTACTAAGAGTAGAGAACCCGTTGTTCTGCAATGGGAAATAAGCGACAGCTGTCATCGTGTCCCTGCCCTTCTCACGATACTCCTCGACAACACAATACGTCTTGATATTCTGTAGGTTTTAAAGAAGACTTTGGTGAAATCATTTTATTTTTATAGGAATTTTTTTTTAAATGAACCGTGCCAGTCTTTTGCATTCGTTGCTCCCAGCCCTTTTGTGTTGCTGTCTATTATTAATATTACATTTATTCGAAACAATTTTTCGCGCCTATTCAGTCGCAACGGACTGCAGCTACGAACAAAATAATTATTGTTGGGGTTGAACCTCTTTCGTACCGTAGGTAGCCAATCGTCCTAATCGGAGGTGCCAGGGAAAGGCTACAAACTAAACACAAAAAGCAAGTTCTCAAGAAATTCGTTTTCAATATAGACCATTAAAAGTGCATAGCTCAGTGGCTTCCTCATATTTGAAGGAAGAGCATTCCAGACGGCCGCATAAGCGCATCGGAAATCGCGCGATGCAGCGACCGCCTTTGTTCAATGTCCAGCCAAAAGCCGCTGCTGCTGCGAGAATGAGCGGAGTTGTCGTGATGGTGGAGAGGAGCCCAGCTCGCAGCCAACCGGCAAACTCGAGGCATCGATTGTTTTTTAAAAGTAGCATGATTATACCATGGCCGGCCAGGAGAATGACGATAAAATTTGACCCCTATGGGTAGGGAGTTTCGCAAATATGCGTGACCCACCAACCCTCGCTGCCTCCACACGGCTTGCACGCCTGCACAGCCCATCAGCGCCCGGCTGGAGCGGTGTATTTAAGCGCAAAGCGTTTGCCCTTTCCGTCGAGCCGTCGTTGCACAAGGAAACACATGCATTGAGAACGCTGCTATGAACTGTGAATTAAGCATAATAACGATCGTGTCACCTCGGCTGAGCCTTTGCATCTCCATGGAGGGTATTTTAACACAATATTGTTTTCAATGAATGTGGACGGGTGGCCCAGAAAGTGAGACCTCTGAACCGGTACCGCTGAGGTCTTGGAATAAAAAAACTGAAACTCTTTTATTTTTATCAGGTAAGGCCCACTCAGCTATACGACTCTTTTTCAGAAGCGACCTGGCCACAAATGATAGTTCAACAAAATGGCTTATCATAGCAGCCAATTACTCTAAATGGATATTCATAAATGTGGAGGTGAAAAACGGAGGACCCGGAGACAAATCCACGCTACCACGGGGAGAGAGAACATGCAAACTCCAAATATACAGCAGGCGTCATGGTTGGGGTTGGGATCGGACCCACAACATCCTGTATGCCAGGCGAAGTATTTAACATCTGGCCACGGAATTATACAGGGTTGTATCGCGGGATTATATGGGGTTCTCAAGGTTCAGTGAGTTGATGGTGTGGGGCTGGGCACAGATTTTCTGTACAGAACAACCTCACAATGAATTAGATTCTGCACTTAATTTAGGCTAACTTCGAGCTCGGTGTGACTGTTACGTGACGAACTTCGCCGTGGCGCGCAGAGCGAGTGAGAGACGTGCTGCCCTCTGCTGTTTGAACTACAGAATGTCACTTGAAGGGATCTCGGACATCGCTTAGCGGTATCCACTCACACGGGCTGCTCAAATAAGCATTGGGGCCGTGTTCATCTCCTGTCGACATCGCTAAGCTAATTGGAAATTCCATATTGCTCTGGCGGGGGCGAGTCCAATCCTAGGATTACCGGCGATGACGTCCCCACAACATTATATCCATTTCAGCAATCCTGCGGGAATGATGAGCTGAATCAACTCCCCCCCCCCCCAACGATATTTGAACTTGCAACCTTTGAATTGTGAGACACTCGCTCTCCCCACCACCCCCACCACCCCCACCACCACCACCACCCCCACCACCACACCCACCACCACCCCCACCACCACCCCCACCCCCACCACCACCCCCACCACCACCCCCACCACCAACCCCCCCCCCACCACCACCACCCCCCCCACCACCCCCCCACCACCCCCCCACCACCACCACCCCCCCCACCCCCCCCCACCACCACCCCCCCACCATCACCGCCCCCACCCCCCCACCACCCCCCCCACCACCCCCCCCCACCACCACCACCCCCCCACCACCCCCACCACCTCGCATTCCGACTCCATTCACGATCAGTCCACGTCATCTTCATTGAACCAAAGCTGGGAGCGCGCACGATTGACGAGTTTTATCTGATTCATGATATGCACGTGGTCGATGGTGGAGAAACATTTTTTTGCTGAATCGGATCTGCTGCCTGTGATTGGTCGACGTCCACTCCTTTATAATCAACGTTTTTGGGTTTAGATCGCGTTATTTATAAATGTGTCGTAACCCTCCACCACCCGACACGGCCAATCAGTAAAAAAGTGTCACGTTGACAAAAGACAAATTAGTTCACTGCTTTAGCCCACCGGTGTGTTGAAGCGCGAAACCACAACATTTACAATTTGAGTACGACGTTTCGCTGGTAATTGCGATTTAAAGGTTTTTATTAACTTCTCAGCGGGTACAAGGAAAACCAAAGAGAGTACTGAAAACCACTCCTTCCCGGGCGCCCCGGTTGGCCCCTTCGAGTCTCCGTCACATCCGCGAGCTCCACCCACATACAATGCAACAAAAAAAAGCTCGCCGCCATAACGCACACCGCCCCGTTCCCCTTATTCACATTCATCACCACCATTCACCCATGCGCTGCTCCATCACATCGCCTTCCCCCGATCGAACACGTACATTCCTCGCCCACACGACTTAGCAGGCCGGCTAAAATGTGCGTGGCCATCCTTCACTATCCCTTCCCTATACCCGCCGGTCCCCTTGCTACCCCACCCCGGGTAGGGGCCACTTCCACTTCACACCTGCGGCCTTGTATCCCAGCCTAACCCGGTCTACTTCCATCACCCTTTCTAGCAACCTCCTCGCCCAGTAGCACACCTCCAACGGTGATATAGGGGACCCATCCAACTCTTTTCTGCGAGCTCCCCACAAGGCCTCCTTTGTCGCGCCTATTATGGCCCACGTTCGATCTCTGTCATCTCCCCGCACCTCCCTTAAGACTCCCCACATAATGTCCCGACTTATCACCTGCGACGGGTAAAACCAGGACAACAGCGGACTGCTCAGTCTCCACACCTCCTGTGCGAAGGGACACCTCACCATGACGTGCACCGCGTCCTCATCTGTGTTGCAGCCCCTCGGGCATTTGGGCGAACGTGCCATTCGGCGAGAAAACATGAAGCCCCTCGTCTCCAATCTATCCCACACCGCCAACCAGGACAGATCTCTCTGTTCTTTTGTGAGCGCCGTTGATGAAGTGTTCCTCCACACTTGACGGTACATAGTCCTCTTCGCGCCCATCACCCCCTCGCAGGCCTCCCCTTCGTTTACTTTGGCCAATACCTCCTTGGAGTTCCACGGTCCCCCTCTCTGACTCAAATTGTACTCTTTTATGTAGTCACCCACCGCCGCATTCAGCCATCCTTGTGGCCAGGCCAAGGGCGTGCCCGCCGGTAATTGGGTCATCCCAAGCCCCCTCAGGAGCCACATCAGGCGATACCTTAAATAACAAGCGGCCTTCCCCCGGGGCTCTTCGGAAAAGAATAACCTCAAAGTGTTGCACACAAAAATTGAGGACAGCACACGTGCAATATTTGGGGCACCCTTCCCCCCATTCTCGACGCGTTCACACATCACCACCCTCTTCACTCTATCCATCCCGCCTCCCCAAATGAATTGAAACAACAGCGATTCCAGGATTCTTGCCTCCCTCCTACCTGGCGGGTACACATATGCGAGGTAGTTGAGTGTTGGTAAAACCACCACCCTCACTACCAGAATCCTCCCTTCCATCGTGAGCCGTCTCCCGGCCAACTTGCCTAACTGTCCCTTTACCTGCTTTATCCTCCCGTCCCAGTTTCGTTCCGCTGACCTCTCTCGGCAAAAGGACACTCCCAAGACCTTGACTTCCTCCGTCTTTATCCCCAACTCAGGCGGCCGGCCCTCAAATAGTCTCGGGTCCCCGAAGGCCATCAATTCGCTCTTCCTCGCGTTCACCTTCAAGCCGGAGGCCAGGCCGAAGCGGTTTGTCTCCTTCATGGCCCCCCACACTGATGCCACGTCCCTACAGAGCACGACTACGTCATCCATATATAGCGCCACCTTCCCCTGTTCCTTATTCCCGGGGATGGTCACTCCCTTAATCTCCTCATTGTTTCTCATTGCCTGTGCAAGGGGTTCCATACACATTACAAATAGAACCGCGGACATCGGGCACCCCTGTCTCACCCCTGACTCTACTGGAATTGTCCCCGAGAGCTCCCCATTTATCAGTAGTCTGGTCTTGAGCCCTTGGTAAAGACTCCTCACCCAATCGACCAAGGGTCTCCTCACTCCTATTTTTTCCAACACTGCGAACATATACTCGTGCGAGAGGCGGTCGAAAGCCTTCTCAAGATCCAGGCTAAGAAGCCCTAGGGGGCATCCCCTCTCTCCTTCTACCTCTATTGCCTCCCTTAATAAAATCAGGGAGTCCTAAATCCTTCTTCCTGGCACCGCACACGTCTGGTCGGGTTCGACTACTCCCTCCACCACCTTCCCCAGGCGCGTCGCAGCTATTTTTGCCATAATCTTGTAGTCCGAGTTCAGGAGCGTAACTGGACGCCAGTTTCCCAACTCTCTCCGGTCCCCCTTCTCATACATCAGTATGATGAGCCCCTCACACATTTCTTCTGGCACCAGTCCGCACTCCAGCATTTCCCTATACATCTGCAGCATGTCCCCTTTCATTAAATCCCAGAATGTAATATAGAATTCTGCTGGAATTCCATCCAGTCCTGGCGTCCTATTCTTATTCTGCCTCCTCACTGCCTCCTCCACTTCCTCAATCTGGATCCTCCTTCCCAGTACCTCTGGGTTCTTAACCTCATGTCTTAGCTCCCCTAGTAGTGCCTCCCTTATTCCCTTATCCGTTCCCTTCCTCCCATACAACTCCCCATAGTACTCCTCCGCTATCTCTATCATACCCTCTGTCGTTGCCTGCCTGCCTCTGACCGGACTCACCAATTCCCTAAGTGTGTTGTCTCCTGCATTGCATTTCTTAAAGAAGAAACTCGTACATTTCCCTCCCTGTTCCGTTGCCCTGACCCTTGCCCTGTATGCCATTTGTTTGACTCTTTTCTCCAATACCGAGGATAACCTTCCCTTCAATCTCCGTATATCCTCACCCACCGGGAATCCCAGCTCAAGTAGCCTGTGCTTCTTCTCGATTCAAGCGTTCCACAGCTGCAGTTCCCTGTTTACACTCATCCTTCTACTAAGTGTCTGGAAGAGGGCCTTTATCCGGCCCTTCACCATGCTCCACCACTCCACCCTCGTGGCAAAGCATTCCTGCAGGGTCGTCCAGTCTTCGTACTTCCTTACAAAGTCTTCCACGACCCTTCTATCTTCCAACAGGCTTACATTCATTTTCCAGGTTCCCTTCCCCATCTTCAGGCCATCTGGAATACCGAGCTTTGCCTTCACCAAATTGTGATCTGACACGGAGAAGGGTTCCAGGTCTGCTCCATCCACCTACACATTGGCAGACACAAAGATGAAATCTATTCGTGATTGCCTTCTACCGCCCTTATCCGACCACGTGTATCCCGGTCTCACCGGGTGTACCTTTCTGAAGGTGTCAGTCATTTTAAAATCCTCTATCAGCTCCTTCAACTTCCTAGAGGAAGGGTCGAGCCTCCTCCTCCCAGCCACCGATAATAGGTCTGCCAGGCACAACGGCCAGTTAAAATCACCCCCCATTATGACTTGCCGTCTCGTCACGAGTAGGGTCGCTACATTATTCCATAGGTCCACTCTTTCTGTGCACGTCGTGGGGGCGTACACATTTATTAGTCTCAGGTCTGCCTCTCCATAAGACACGTCCACATAATGGAGGCGGCCCGGGATCACCTCTTGGGACCCGACTATCTGTATACCCCTCCTGCCTAGGAGGGTAACCACCCCTGTGCATCGATTTTCATTACTCCCGGACCAAAAGTAGTAGCCATCCCAGCTCTACAACAGCTCCTCCCAGCCCAGGGTGTATGGTAGGTGGCATTCCTGGTGGAAGACCACCTCCCACTTGGTAGCCTGTAGCAGTTGCATTATTGCTCCTCTCCTCCCCTTTCCCTTCAAGCTCCTCACATTTACGGACGCCACGGAAAGTTCCATGTTGGGATGTGTCTCAGTCTGAAGCGGCCTTCTCCGCTCGCCCTCCGTAACCGTCTTCATTCGCCAGTTCCCGCAATTTCATTTTGCCCCTTGTTCTCAAGGGTTTCCCCCTGCGCCGGCTCTCCACCCTTTCCTCCATCCCCTCCCTCGAGGCCTCTGTGTCCGGCGAGGAGTCCGAGGATTCCGTGCTGTCTGAAGGGGCGCCTCTTTTTGGGGCTCTCCGTATCCTCCTTTTCCTTCCGATTGGTCCCTCCCATGTCTCGCTACCGCCTTCCTCCTGCTGTCGTTCCCCTTTTCCTTCATCCTCCTCCACCGCCTCCGCCCAGTCTTCCACGGTCGTCTCGGAGATGCTGCCCATGCCGTCGCTCCCCTCCCCCGCCAGCCCCTCTTCCTGCTCGCTCGATGTCGATTCTGCTCTTTTTGCATGCCTCTCCCCTTCTCCCCCTCTGTCCGTTGCTGGTGGCTGCTGCTCAGCCACCTCCCCACGTCCTTCCCTCACCAGTTCCTTATCCGGGTCCAGTTTGGTCCCACCCCCTTCCTCATCCCTCGCTCCTCCTACCCTATACGCCCTAACCTTGTTGGCGTACGACTCCGGACAATTTTTGTACAGATGTTCTCGGCTACCACAGAGGTTACATTGTGCCGGAACACTGCATTCTTCTACCTCGTGGTCCAGTGCCTTGCATCTATAGCAGACTTTTGTCTTGCACACTGCGGCCAGGTGACCGTTGCCCCCACACCTCCTACGCAGTTTAGGTTGTCCGGCATACACAACATATCCCCGGTTGCCTCCTATGTTCAGGGCACTCGGGATGTGTCTCAAGGTCCCTCCCTCTGTTTTCAGCCACACCCTCCATTGTCTTGCCCCTGTCCATATCCCCACCGAGTCCCTCACCTTTTTACAGCCCGACAGTACCGAGCAGTGCTGTCTTAGCCAGACCTCCACGTCGTGGTCATGTAGGGCTTCATTGTATAGGAAAATAGTCACCACCTTCGTGTCCAGCTCTGATAACAGTTGTAGCTTCATTGATATCAATGGCTTCTCCTCCGCCTTTTCCTCGAAGCGGGTCATAAATCTTTGTAGCAGGGGGCTTGAGTTGAAGCTTACATCAAACGCCCTCCCTCCCGGCAGAGTTATCAAACAGTACAAGTCTGTCGGCTCTATTTGTAGCAAGCCCATCATTATTGACCGTACAAAGGTTGCTCGGTCGATGGTCACTTCTTCTGCTACCTTGTCCTTCATCATTACTCTGACGCAATTATGTCGTTTGACATGAGGTGGTGTCAGACTCACCCCTGCCCCGCCTCGCCATTTCCCGTCTCGTTCCCGGGGCCTCCCAGCTCCCACCGGTCCAGCGTCCACTGTCGCGTTCTCCCTCCGGGCCTCCCCCTGCCCCAGGGTTGCTGGCGTCTCCCTGGCTTCGTTCCCCACCCTCCGCTCGGGGGCGCCCGCCTCTCTGCTTCCGGACGCCATACCTTTTTCTCCTCGGCCTCCCTCACCCACTCCATCAGCTCCCACCCTCCCATCCAGTTCCTCCATCCTCTCCTTCTGCTGTGCCTCTGCCACGTTCCCCTCCATCCGTCTCCGTGCCTCCTCCACGCATCCCCCTGCTGCCAGCGGGCCGGTCTGGTTGCCCCAGTCCCCTCCGGCGGCACAGGTGGTGTCGGTGGCCCTCTGCTTTCGCCACGTCTTCTTCTTGTCTCCTGCAGTCACCGTCTGGCCGACTCTGTCGTCCCTGGCTCCCTCAGCAGTGCAGGTGGCATTCATTTCTCTTGGCGCTCTCCCTGCTTCCTTTTCATCTGCTGCGAGCATAAGCTGGGCGGCACGGTCATCCCGGTCTCCTTCAGCAACTCGGGTGGCCCTCGTGGTCCTTGACTCTCGCCGTTTCCCCTCTTCGTCTGTTGCGATTTCCGTCTCCATTCTCCAGCAGTCCCCGCTTCTTGGCAGCGTGGTCATCCCTGGCCACACGGTCAGGGCCCTCGCAGGCCTCGGGGCTGGTGGCTAGGTCTCACTTGAGATCCGGACGGGCTGGAAGGATCACCTCGATGCTCCTGGTGTCTCCCCTGGCAAGCCAGGGCAGTTTCCCCCTCATCGGGCAATTCGCCAGAATGGTGAGGCTCTGCTGTGTCTCCCGTTCTTATATAGAGCAGCAGCAGGGTGACGTCATCATTAACTCATTAACTCATCAGGTGCAAAGATTTGAGGGGGGAGTTATTGTAATTATATACTAGATTAGTAATCAGGCTATTGTTACGATGCGAGTTGTAGATTAGTAATCATTTGGAATGTGTTTTATTGTGATTATGCTACATTAGTAATCAGTTAGTGTTTGTTTCCCTTATAAGGAATTGTAATGTATCTTATTTAATAATACGCTTCCAGGCCGCACTAAGCCTGTAGCTGTCTGAGCGATTAAAGTTATTTCTGTTTCTCTCAATTTCAATCGATTCACCAATTAGTCTTTGCCAGTAGTAACTAGTTTTACACAACACTTCAACGTTGTCAAAATCAATTGAGTGTCCCTGTTGGCATGCATGATAACTCTGCCGGGAGGGAGGGCGTTTGATGTAAGCTTCAACTCAAGCCCCCTGCTACAAAGATTTATGACCCGCTTCGAGGAAAAGGCGGAGGAGAAGCCATTGATATCAATGAAGCTACAACTGTTATCAAAGCTGGACACGAAGGTGGTGACTATTTTCCTATACAATGAAGCCCTACATGACCACGACGTGGAGGTCTGGCTAAGACAGCACTGCTCGGTACTGTCGGGCTGTAAAAAGGTGAGGGACTCGGTGGGGATATGGACAGGGGCAAGACAATGGAGGGTGCGGCTGAAAACAGAGGGAGGGACCTTGAGACACATCCCGAGTGCCCTGAACATAGGAGGCAACCGGGGATATGTTGTGTATGCCGGACAACCTAAACTGCGTAGGTGTGGGGGCAACGGTCACCTGGCCGCAGTGTGCAAGACAAAAGTCTGCTATAGATGCAAGGCACTGGACCACGAGGTAGAAGAATGCAGTGTTCCGGCACAATGTAACCTCTGTGGTAGCCGAGAACATCTGTACAAAAATTGTCCGGAGTCGTACGCCAACAAGGTTAGGGCGTATAGGGTAGGAGGAGCGAGGGATGAGGAAGGGGGTGGGACCAAACTGGACCCGGATAAGGAACTGGTGAGGGAAGGACGTGGGGAGGTGGCTGAGCAGCAGCCACCAGCAACGGACAGAGGGGGAGAAGGGGAGAGGCATGCAAAAAGAGCAGAATCGACATCGAGCGAGCAGGAAGAGGGGCTGGCGGGAGAGGGGAGCGACGGCATGGGCAGCATCTCCGAGACGACCGTGGAAGACTGGGCGGAGGCGGTGGAGGAGGATGAAGGAAAAGGGGAACGACAGCAGGAGGAAGGCGGTAGCGAGACATGGGAGGGACCAATCGGAAGGAAAAGGAGGATACGGAGAGCCCCAAAAAGAGGCGCCCCTTCAGACAGCACGGAATCCTCGGACTCCTCGCCGGACACAGAGGCCTCGAGGGAGGGGATGGAGGAAAGGGTGGAGAGCCGGCGCAGGGGGAAACCCTTGAGAACAAGGGGCAAAATGAAATTGCGGGAACTGGCGAATGAAGACGGTTACGGAGGGCGAGCGGAGAAGGCCGCTTCAGACTGAGACACATCCCAACATGGAACTTTCCGTGGCGTCCGTAAATGTGAGGAGCTTGAAGGGAAAGGGGAGGAGAGGAGCAATAATACAACTGCTACAGGCTACCAAGTGGGAGGTGGTCTTCCACCAGGAATGCCACCTACCATACACCCTGGGCCGGGAGGAGCTGTTGTAGAGCTGGGATGGCTACTACTTTTGGTCCGGGAGTAATGAAAATCGATGCACGGGGGTGGTTACCCTCCTAGGCAGGAGGGGTATACAGATAGTCGGGTCCCAAGAGGTGATCCCGGGCCGCCTCCATTATGTGGACGTGTCTTATGGAGAGGCAGACCTGAGACTAATAAATGTGTACGCCCCCACGACGTGCACAGAAAGAGTGGACCTATGGAATAATGTAGCGACCCTACTCGTGACGAGACGGCAAGTCATAATGGGGGGTGATTTTAACTGCCCGTTGTACCTGGCAGACCTATTATCGGTGGTTGGGAGGAGGAGGCTCGACCCTTCCTCTAGGAAGTTGAAGGAGCTGATAGAGGATTTTAAAATGACGGACACCTTCAGAAAGGTACACCCGGTGAGACCGGGATACACGTGGTCGGATAAGGGCGGTAGAACGCAATCACGAATAGATTTCATCTTTGTCTGCCAATGTGAAGGTGGATGGAGCAGATCTGGAACCCTTCCCCTTGTCAGATCACAATTTGGTGAAGGCAAAGCTCGGTATTCCAGGTGGCCTGAAGATGGGGAAGGCAACCTGGAAAATGAATGTGAGCCTGTTGGAAGACAGAAGGGTCGTGGAAGACTTTGTACGGAAGTACGAAGACTGGACGACCCTGCAGGAATGCTTTGCCACGAGGGTGGAGTGGTGGAGCATGGTGAAGGGCCGGATAAAGGCCCTCTTCCAGACACATAGTAGAAGGAGGAGTGTAAACAGGGAACTGCAGCTGTGGAACGCTAGAATCGAGAAGAAGCACAGGTTACTTGAGCTGGGATTCCCGGTGGGTGAGGATATACGGAGATTGAAGGGAAGGTTATCCTCGGTATTGGAGAAAAGAGTCAAACAAATGGCATACAGGGCAAGGGTCAGGGCAACGGAACAGGGAGAGAAATGTACGAGTTTCTTCTTTAAGAAATGCAAGGCAGGAGACAACACACTTAGGGAATTGGTGAGTCCGGTCAGAGGCAGGCAGGCAACGACAGAGGGTATGATAGAGATAGCGGAGGAGTACTATGGGGAGTTGTATGGGAGGAAGGGAACGGATAAGGGAATAAGGGAGGCACTACTAGGGGAGCTAAGGCATGAGGTTAAGAACCCAGAGGTACTGGGAGGGAGGATCCAGATGGAGGAAGTGGAGGAGGCAGTGAGGAGGCAGAATAAGAATAGGACGCCAGGACTGGATGGAATTCCAGCAGAATTCTATATTACATTCTGGGATTTAATGAAAGGGGACATGCTGCAGATGTATAGGGAAATGCTGGAGGGCGGACTGGTGCCAGAAGAAATGTGTGAGGGGCTCATCACACTGATGTATAAGAAGGGGGACCGGAGAGAGTTGGGAAACTGGCGTCCAGTTACGCTCCTGAACTCGGACTACAAGATTATGGCAAAAATAGCTGCGACGCGCCTGGGGAAGGTGGTGGAGGGAGTAGTCGAACCCGACCAGACGTGTGCGGTGCCAGGAAGAAGGATTTCGGACTCCCTGATTTTATTAATGGAGGCAATAGAGGTAGAAGGAGAGAGGGGATGCCCCCTAGGGCTTCTTAGCCTGGATCTTGAGAAGGCTTTCGACCGCCTCTCGCACGAGTATATGTTCGCAGTGTTGGAAAAAATAGGAGTGAGGGGACCCTTGGTCGATTGGGTGAGGCGTCTTTACCAAGGGCTCAAGACCAGACTACTGATAAATGGGGAGCTCTCGGGGACAATTCCAGTAGAGTCAGGGGTGAGACAGGGGTGCCCGATGTCCGCGGTTCTATTTGTAATGTGTATGGAACCCCTTGCACAGGCAATGAGAAACAATGAGGAGATTAAGGGAGTGACCATCCCCGGGAATAAGGAACAGGGGAAGGTGGCGCTATATATGGATGACGTAGTCGTGCTCTGTAGGGACGTGGCATCAGTGTGGGGGGCCATGAAGGAGACAAACCGCTTCGGCCTGGCCTCCGGCTTGAAGGTGAACGCGAGGAAGAGCGAATTGATGGCCTTCGGGGACCCGAGACTATTTGAGGGCCGGCCGCCTGAGTTGGGGATAAAGACGGAGGAAGTCAAGGTCTTGGGAGTGTCCTTTTGCCGAGAGAGGTCGGCGGAACGAAACTGGGACGGGAGGATAAAGCAGGTAAAGGGACAGTTAGGCAAGTTGGCCGGGAGACGGCTCACGATGGAAGGGAGGATTCTGGTAGTGAGGGTGGTGGTTTTACCAACACTCAACTACCTCGCATATGTGTACCCGCCAGGTAGGAGGGAGGCAAGAATCCTGGAATCGCTGTTGTTTCAATTCATTTGGGGAGGCGGGATGGATAGAGTGAAGAGGGTGGTGATGTGTAAACGCGTCGAGAACGGGGGGAAGGGTGCCCCAAATATTGCACGTGTGCTCTCCTCAATTATTGTGTGCAACACTTTGAGGTTATTCTTTTCCGAAGAGCCCCGGGGGAAGGCCGCTTGTTATTTAAGGTATCGCCTGATGTGGCTCCTGAGGGGGCTCGGGATGACCCAATTACCGGCGGGCACGCCCTTGGCCTGGCCACAAGGATGGCTGAATGCGGCGGTGGGTGACTACATAAAAGAGTACAATTTGAGTCAGAGAGGGGGACCGTGGAACTCCAAGGAGGTATTGGCCAAAGTAAACGAAGGGGAGGCCTGCGAGGGGGTGATGGGCGCGAAGAGGACTATGTACTGTCAAGTGTGGAGGAACACTTCATCAATGGCGCTCACAAAAGAACAGAGAGATCTGTCCTGGTTGGCGGTGTGGGATAGATTGGAGACGAGGGGCTTCATGTTTTCTCGCCGAATGGCACGTTCGCCCAAATGCCCGAGGGGCTGCAACACAGATGAGGACGCGGTGCACGTCATGGTGAAGTGTCCCTACGCACAGGAGGTGTGGAGACTGAGCAGTCCGCTGTTGTCCTGGTTTTACCCGTCGCAGGTGATAAGTCGGGACATTATGTGGGGAGTCTTAAGGGAGGTGCGGGGAGATGACAGAGATCGAACGTGGGCCATAATAGGCGCGACAAAGGAGGCCTTGTGGGGAGCTCGCAGAAAAGAGTTGGATGGGTCCCCTATATCACCGTTGGAGGTGTGCTACTGGGCGAGGAGGTTGCTAGAAAGGGTGATGGAAGTAGACCGGGTTAGGCTGGGATACAAGGCCGCAGGTGTGAAGTGGAAGTGGCCCCTACCCGGGGTGGGGTAGCGAGGGGACCGGCGGGTATAGGGAAGAGATAGTGAAGGATGGCCACGCACATTTTAGCCGGCCTGCTAAGTCGTGTGGGCGAGGAATGTACGTGTTCGATCGGGGGAAGGCGATGTGATGGAGCAGCGCATGGGTGAATGGTGGTGATGAATGTGAATAAGGGGAACGGGGCGGTGTGTGTTATGGCAGCGAGCTTTTTTTGTTGTTGCATTGTATGTGGATGGAGCCCGCGGATGTGACGGAGACTCGAAGAGGCCAACCGGGGCGCCCGGGAAGGAGTGGTTTTCAGTACTCTCTTTGGTTTTCCTTGTACCCGCTGAGAAGTTAATAAAAACCTTTAAATCGCAATTACCAGCGAAACGTCGTACTCAAATTGTAAATGTTGTGGTTTCGCGCTTCAACACACCGGTGGGCTAAAGCAGTGAACTAATTTGTCTTTTGTCAACGTGACACTTTTTTACTGATTGGCCGTGTCGGGTGGTGGAGGATTACGACACATTTATAAATAACGCGATCTAAACCCAAAAACGTTGATTATGATAATATTGGTCGCGAAAGCCTACGTGTCCACTCCTTTGTTCGTTATTCTGTTCCCATGCGATGTCGTCCACCGTGTTTATAGTTCGAATAAAATACTCATGCGCGACACGAGGGGGCGTCATCGAACAAGTCAAGGGCCCCCGTAAGAAATAACGTTTTAGAGCGCCACGGTGGCGAGATGTGAACTGCCTCGCCTTGTATACAGGAGGTTGTGGGTTCGGACCCGGACCCCGGACCCTGGCGCCTGCTGTTTATTTTGAGTGTGCATGTTTTCCCCATGGTCGCGTGGATTTTTCTCTGGGTCCTCCGGTTTTTACATACATATTTAGAATCAACACGCATTTAAGAGTATGTGTTCCTATACATGTCCACATGATAAGCCGCTTCGTGTGAGCTCTTAATTGTGGCCAGGTCGATTCTGAATAATAGCTATACATTTCAGTGGGCCTTACCTGGTAAAATAAAAAAGAAACATTGTTTTTAGTTAAATCTTGACTTAAATATTTCGTGACTGCAGGAATTCATATTCTTGGGTCTTTCGGTAAAGTCACGTAGATAGGTTCAAAGAAAATAACAAAAAACTGCGGCGTTTCGATCGCAACACAAGCAATCGTCATCAAGAGAAAAAAATAGTGGGAAAGCTGCTGAGGCAGGCTGTTTTAAAGGTTTGAAATGGGTGTAGCCCAAGGGTCATAAGCGAAGTGGGCGGGGCTAGTGATGTTAAAGTGAGAAATTTGCATGTAAATGTAAGATAGGAGAGCTACTTCCACGACGACGAAGCTGCGGAGGTGGCCATTGTATTGTGAGAGATTAGCATGTCAATGTAAGATCGCAGAGCTACCACATCGAGGAAAACGGCCAACGGTGACATTTAACCTGTTAATGTAAATACATTTAACCTGTTAATGTTTAAAGTTTAGTTTGATTCAACCGGCCTGCAGCCCGCTTCATGCGCGAAGGAACTCCGAGATGGAACTTCGATGGCAGTGCAGCAAACGAGGAATGTGGGGATCGAACGTATTCCGGTGAATTTCTCCTAAAGGATCAGATGCACGTGACAAGCAATGGTGGACTTCCCCCGCAGCCCTAAGTACCCAGAGACCTGATTTCAAATTCCAGCAACGGCATGGGTCTGAACCGATCATGGGCCCCCTATTAAGCTACCCTTTAGTGCACGATGGAGGTGGAAGAGGTTATCGGGACAGACGTTGAGGTGGCACCGAGAGGTCGGCAACAAAAGGTGGGAGACCGAGGAGTCAGATTGGTGACCGGCGATGCCATTGTAAGATCGGTCCGTGAACGACGTGGGTCTGAATGTTAGAGACAATGAGAGGCCCTTAAACATAGACGCGCACAGAATTTCATGCGCAAGAGAATTCTGCGAGTCGGTGAGTTAGTGGTGGCTCAGTCTCTCTCACGCTCTCTGTCTAGCTCTCTCTATCTCTAAGGCCCACGCGCGTCTCAATTAATAGGCTCTCCTCCGTCGCCAAACTCTGAAAATTATTGATAGAATTCCTCGGCGGAATGCAGTCCGGGGCGAGCCGCGCGATCGATGGCTTAAAAAAACAATAGTAGCCTCATGCTCCTGCTGCTGCTGCTGATGATGCGGCGGAGAGGTTTTGCGCAGATTAAATTGACTGACCTGAGAAAAGATGCCTAAACGTGTCAAATTTGTGGGGTGTTGTTAGGGGGTGCAGGGTGGGTTGTGGAGGGGGGGGGGGGACGCACGGGGGGCATTGATCGACCCGGCTACGCGCTCGCAAATTCCGCGATAATTTCGTATGCGCATTCGCTCTGTTGATATCAATGACTTTTCAGAGGCTGCTAATGAATGATCGAAGTAATTGAAAGCCACGGGCAGCTATCATAGACTATAAGATACGTCCATAACGCAATTAAAATATCTCGGAATATATAGAACTCATGAAATAATAAAACTAAGTTGAAGATAAAAACACAGTCCCGGTAGAACAAATATAAAAGTTACAGAACAATGCCCATTTTTAGTTAACAGTTGTCTGATGCCTTGGTTTTGATTTGAGACCAATACACACCGTTTAATGTATGTGTGTGTGTATATAAAATATACACACACACATATAGCAGCCCTTGTATCAGTTCACTGCTGGATGAGAACCTCTCCTCACGCCCATATGTGCAAGCCGGAAGCATTGACGTGGGAGCATGGTGGGTTTCAGTACAGCAGTGCGTGTTGCTGCACGGCCTTCTTACGACGACGTAACCTCGCAACAGCCTAAGAGCAAGCAACCTGTTATGCACTGTGATTGCCCACCCACGCACTCACAATCAAGGGCTCAACCCGCTTAGCCGCTCGCGTGAGATCATTCAAAGGTGGTTCGGTCATAGTGGGCTTTGCCTGGTATAATGGGGATGGTTTTAGTTTTATTCGTATGTTTTTGGGTGATTTATTTGCCTTTTCTGTACTTTGCACTGGTATCGTGTGTTTTTGTGTTGTATTGTTTGTTGTTGTAACGTTCTGACTCCGTACCCCTATGAGACACCATCTGTGCAAAAATAGATATATAGCTCATCGGATTCCTCCAATATAAATACATATTCTGATAGTGCTAATTGACGTCACGTTGTGAACCTCTATTCCCATGGACGTCGAGGAGGTGCCCCATACCCTGGCCTCACAAGGAGAAGGCAGTACAGCGAGTGGACTAATCTCCATCTATTTCAATCTGTACGGAGATTAGAACGTGGGTTTCCTATGTGAGCTCCTGTTTCTTCCCACATGCTTGCACTCACTGATAAGTCGACTGAAAACATCTTTAAATACATAAAATACAGTGCAGGACCCTCCTGAAAAAGAGTCATAGGTCTCAGCTTGGCTTTCCTGGTTCAATAAATAATTAATAAATATATAGTCTAGAGCAGTCGTTCTTAACCTCGGGTGAACCCATCCCCTGGGGGTGCGAGATATCCTTTCCGGGTGTGCGAGACATGCCGGATTTGTTTAGAAGGTAAATCATCCAAACACAAATCAAGCACGGGCACGTAAGTTACAACTTACTTTGTTTCATCAAACCTTATGTAGTTATTGACATTTTTGTTATATGATTAAAAACCTACAGGGGTGCAAGGCCCCAGTAAAGGTTAAGAACCACGGGTCTAGATTGATATGGGTCAAAAAATCTGCCGAGGACGACATCCCGTTTTGCAATCGAGAGCTGGGGTTATTCCTTAACGAAGACACGAAGATAGACAGCGGTGGCAACGCACAAGCGGATACAATCTAAACATCACAAAAAAGCAGTGTCAGCACGAATCAAATTGCAATGCATTGGAAAAGCCATGGAAAAAAGTCATTACCGCAGCAAATCACGAGCATCAAACCCGAGCTGCACGGTATTCAATGTTTTCATCCCTTATTATTTTTTATCACAAATAGCGGCAAATGTAGAGGAATGCGTGACCGAGTGAATGCCTGGGCGGGTTAACCCCATGTGAGAGTTTAACTTGTTAAGAACAATAGCGCAGTGGTGCGGCTTGTGGAAACGGGATACGTCGTCGGCTAGAAAGGGATGACGGGCCGGTGGGCGAGAGTAGCTCCCTGAATGGAGTGGAGTGGACTAGAGGGCCAAAGGAGGGAAATGCACCCAATAGGGAAACTACACCATGGAGACGGAGCGTTAAGATCGGTTCGTGTTGCAGGTGGATCGTTAGTTCACACCGGCTTGGGGAGGCATTCATCCAACGGTGGATTTATCATGCCTGATGAGGATGATGACGGTGATGAAGATGATGATTACCAATGAAACGTCGTATTCATTTTGTAAATGTTGTGGATTTACTCTCCAACACACAGGTGGACTGAAGTATGAACTAATTGGCTGTGTCGGGTGGCTGTGTCGGGTGGTGGAGGGGTACGACACATTTATACTTATGCGATCTAATCCAAAAACCTTTATTATTAATAAATTTGATCGCAAAAGCCTATGTGTTATAGATGATGATTATGCTGATGATTCCATGTCTATATTATTGCAATCACGTCGACCATGGTTGCTCTCTTAGGGCTGACTTAATAGAAGTAAATTGTACTCTTTTCACAAACTACATTCACTGTTAATGGAATGTGTAGTGGATTCCACTGAGGCGCACACTCAAACTTGGGGGCAACACGGATCACCTGGCACCACGGGTTTTCATCCGAAGGGCCCCTAGGTGGGAAGTCCTGTGGTTTCCCGGTGCCAGGAGATTAGCCGACACCCCCCCAGGACAAATTACATTGTGGCCACCCTAAATTGGCTTAAAATTGTATGGACACACAGAAGCTCACCGGGCTAGCCGCAATGAGTCACTCACAGAACCAGGGAGGGGCCAGGGTGATCTAGCGATGTCGGCGGGAGCCTGGCGGTGGCCGATCGACGCGGTGGAGTGGAAGGGGCGGACGTCGCCCCCACAGATTGGTATCAGAGGTGGTACGACTCCCCATGCCTGCGAGGGAGAGAGGCGCCCTACCCCAAGTGAAAGTAAGGTACGTGTTCACCGGGCAAGGGATACCGTCATGGAAATCGTTTTCCCGGAACCTCACGTATGCGAAAAATATGAATGGCTGGACAGACACGCAAGCACTGCAGCATATAAATAGTCATTTGGATGGGCGGGCAGCCGACGAATATGCTCTGCGATCACATTATCCAGCCCTCAGAGAGCCCCTGGTCTGCCCCGGTTGTGCTAGTGATGAAAAAGGATGGGTCAACCCTGTTCTGAATTGATTATCAAAAGCTGAACGCGGTTACCCTCGGCGACGCGTTCCCCATCCCCCGCATCGATGAGACCTTTGACAGCCTCGCAGGGGCACGGTATTTATCCACCCTGGATCTAGCATCCGGGTACTGCCAGGTGGAGATGGTGGAGGAGGACCGGCCGAAGACCGCATTTACCACCCTGATGGGACTATTTGAGTTCCGAGTGCTTCAGTTCGGACTCACTAACGCACCTGCGACGTTTCAACGGTTGATGGAGTTGGTGATGCGGGGCTTGCAATGGGAACAGTGCCTAATTGACCTGTATGACATGATAGTGTTCAGTAGGTCCCTGTCTGAGCACTGGTCCAGGTTACCGGAGGTGTTCCAATGACTGCGAGCAGCCCATCTCAAGCTCAAACCGCATAAGTGCTATATTGCGCAGCGCGAGGTTGGATACCTCGGACACCGCGTCAGCAAGGCAGGGGTACGCACCGACCCGGAAAAGCTATGCGCCATAGTGGAATGGCCACGGCCGAGGAACCTGAAAGAGATCCGGTCATTTTTGGGGCTAGGCACTTATCGTCGATTAGTAAAGGGATTCAGCGAGATTGCACATCCCCTAACCCAACTCATTTTCCCTAAGAACCCTTACCATTAGACGGAGGCCTGCCAGACGGCCCTCACCACCCTCAAGGACCACCTCACCCATACCCCCACCCTGGCTTTCCCTGACTTTTCCACAGATTTTATCCTGGACACCGATGCCTGCAGCAGTGCGGTTGGGCGTTGTGTTGTCACAGGTATAGGATGGATTAGAGCAGGTCATCGCGTACACCAGCCAGACCCTGAGCGGGGCTGAACTGAACTATTGTGTGACCCGTCAAGAACTGTATGCCATGATTTTCGCGTGTAAGCAGTTCCAGCCGTATCTGTATGGCAGGGAATGTCGCGTGCGCACTGACCATTATGCTCTGCAGTTCCTCCTCACGTTCATAGAACCGCAGCTACAAGACAGCGATAGGTAAAATCCTCTCTCATCCCCGTCCCTCCGACTCTCACAGCGTCCGTGCGACGACACGATTGCGGCCATGAGGTACGTAATAGGGCGCGTAAGTATTTGGGGAATTGGAGAGTGATAGAATAGGCTCTGCTCGCAGAATATTTCCTGCTCGCAGAATATTTCCTCCGGGCAGAGCAGAGTTTTTGCACCGCAAATAAAGACAGCACAGAGTTTCGGCGCGCGCGTGTTCGCGCAGCCGTTTTAGAGTGAGTCTTAGTGCGGGTGCGGAGCAGCGCACAACCACCTGCCAGCGCGCGCGTGTTCGCGCAGTCGCTGTAGTGATGGCTGTGGGGGCGTGTGTATATTCGAATGTAGCCGCCTGCAAGCGCACGCGTGTTCGCGCCAAGGCCTTAGTGTTAACTGTGGGGCGTGTGCATTTTAGAATCTGATCGCCGGCACGGTTGCGTGCATGCTCGCCTCCACTGTAGCATTAGCGTTTGTGTGTGTGCGGGTGTGGAATAACCCCGTGCGGAGGTGAGCCAGCGATCTAGCGATGTCCCTCAGAGGGGGCGCAAACGCGGGGGGGCTGATCACCCGGTTAGCAGGGGCCTGGCGGGGGCCGATCGACGCGGTGGAAGTGGCGGACGTCGCACCCCACCTGCCCGGCGAGGGCAATGGGGTGGACGCCGGCCCCCACACAATTACCATCATCGTCGTCATCATCATTTAAATAGTCTGTTACCGAATTTCTAGGGACACTCTTTAATGACTAGGTTGTTGGGGGGCGCCTGTGGCGCCCCAGCACAACCACAGCCTGCAGCGTCCCCGAACAACCACAGCCTGCAGCGTCCCCGAAAAATCACAGCCTGCGGCAGCCCTGCACAACCACAGCCTGCAGCGTCCCCGCACAACCACAGCCTGCGGCGGCCCTGAACAACTATAGCCTGCGGCACCCCCCAACAACCACAGCGTGCGGTGGCTCCCAACAGACTGGTCAAGTAAATCCTTACGATCCACTCGCTCAGCGTGCGTTGGGCCTTCATCCAGCAGTGGATTTAAGCACCAAAAAAACTCGAGTACTAATGTAATGGACATAGCACGGCTCTCCCTCAGGGCAGCAGTGAACAGAGCACGGCTCTCCCTCAGGGCAGCAGCGGAGCGAACACGGCTCTGCCTCAGGGCAGCATTGGAGAGAGTGCGTCTGGCTCCCTCACGGCAGCAGTGGAGACAGCGCGGCTCTCCCTCTAGCCAGCAGTGGAGAGCACGGGGGTCCCTCAGGGCAGCAGTGGACGGAGCATGGCTCTGCCTCACTCTCACTCACCCGTCTCCTCTGAGCTGCATGCGATTGTGTGTGAGTGAGAGTGAGTGAGCTGTGTGTATGAGTGAGCCGTGTGTGAGTGGATCGACCGTCAGCTTCCTCACTCTAACTCACTCGTCTCCTCTGAGCTGCATGCGATAGTGTGAGTGAGTGTGAATGAGCTGTGTGTATGAGTGAGCTGTGTGTATGAGTGAGCTGTGTGTATGAGTGAGCTGTGTGTATGAGAGAGCTGTGTGTATGAGTGAGCTGTGTGTGAGTGGATCGACCGTCAGCTTTCCGTGGCTGCGTCTCCGACGCTGTGGCCGTGATGTTGCTGCTTCTCGGGCCTCCGAGGTGCGGGGTACACCACAACAACACGAAGTAGGCAGCTCGCGGTCACGTGACGCACTTCAACCAATCCGGGGGCGTACATGTTTTGGAGGGGCGCGCCTCTGGTTGGCTGCTTGCTCGCGGTCACGTCAACCAATCCGGGGGCGTTAATCACAGTCACAGAATGACAGATCTGGGCTATTATCTTTGTGTATATGCAAATTGTTTTTAGTATATATTTTTTTAAATGGTCATCAGGAATTACTAGGAAACATGTGCCATATATGATTCTCATCAGGCTCCAGTTCACAACTATTGTCTCATTTATCTCTCTGGCCTCTCTATTTATATGATATATAGATGGTCCATTGCCAGAAATGCTGCCTGTTATATACTCTTCCTTTGACGAATGTGTAAACTTTTTTTCACCTTAAACCTGGAGTCGTGGTCTATCCACTGCTCGATGAAGGCCTCTTTGCAATCCCATAACCATCTCTCGCGGCCCTGTGACGTCAGGGATTATCTCGCACCCCTACACATGTGGAGCTGATCCCCAGCGTCTCAAACTCCGGCGTGGGATGTGCATGCGCGGAATCTCGCGCTTAGGAGGAATTCATCACAGCACTTACGATGCATATGTGGTTTCTCCTGCTCGCGCCTCCGAGCCGTCCCTTCTCTCTCTGAGTCACCCACTCTGTCTCTCTCTCTTTCCGAGTCACCCCCTGTGTGTCTCTCTCTGAGTTGTCCCTTCTCTCTGCGTC
Organism: Lampetra planeri; assembly: GCF_965212315.1. Lineage (NCBI taxonomy): Eukaryota > Metazoa > Chordata > Hyperoartia > Petromyzontiformes > Petromyzontidae > Lampetra > Lampetra planeri. Next base: position 26,268,941 of record NC_136107.1, read on the forward strand.
TCTACGAGAGTGATGAGCGGACACTGCGCGGCGGCGGCGCAGTGTTACAAGTTAAGTGTGTATTCTTATTTATATTGCAAACTAAGGAAATGTATAACGTAAGATACTTTACGTAGCCGACCACAAGTGGTAATTTGGGGGCAGCTACCTCCCCCTCTATTTCCTGGGGGGAGGGGTGGGTGGGTGAGAGGGGGGCCCAATTGAGTCAAATTCCATGGGTGGGTGCGTGGCATGCGAGAAGAAACGGGAATACCAGGGGAAGCCCCAAGCGTGAATCACCTTCCTTTCTGAGCACTTTCAGCTTACTCGACGCGAGCATCAGCGTCACCGGTTGGGTTGACAAACTTATCTCCCTTCTCTCCCTACATGCGGAATCGTTGTCGCGCTCGCGTGGACGAGCGAGTGGGAACGTGAGCGGTCATGGGATTTCTCCACCAAAGAACGATGGCTTTGCCCATTATATGTACGTGGTATCTTAATGTATTTTCCATTATAATTGTTTGTTGTCCTTTCTCCGCACCTCTGGTTAGCACGGTTTGGCTACGTACGGTGTGAAAGAGGTTCAACATACATCATCACCACCATAATCATCAACATCATCGATGAGGTCGGCGTTATAACGGGCAGGTTCCCGTTGACAAGATATTTTTGCGGGGTAGCCAGGATATGGCAGCATAGCAAATGCATTCTTGAGTCTGTCTTTGCGGCGCTGGGGTGGATTATACCCCTCGTGCACGTAGGTATGCCGGTTCCCTTCACCCGCACGCTAAGCCAAACAATCATTAATAATAACAACAAAAACACAATAAAAAAAAGAACTGTCAAGCATCGCAATGCTGCAGAAACATTGCTTAAAATAATAATCTTGAAACTCGGCGCAGCGGTTCCTGGATAGATAGATTACTATTATTACCACCGTTAATATCTAATCCAATTCAGAATCATCAGACCCAGAGTGACTGTGACCGCACACGTGGGCGTCGGGGCGACGTTGGTGCCTGCGTGTGAAATTGTTTAATGAGAGAGCGCCATACAGTGGGTGCCAAAGGATAACCGGGTACAGGCACTATTGTGTAATTGGCATCCAAATCTAAGAGGGAATAACATCTGGGTGACGGGCAGAGTCGGGAAGGATGCTTCGGGAACCATCGGGAAGGAGGGGACTCGTGGTCGGTGTGGAGAGCCTTGGGTCCGGACTGCGTCGCTGCTCGTCAACTCCTCTCTGCGCCACCAACCACGTGGCGGGTTCCCCAGCGAAGCTCGCCTCTTCTCTCCGGTGCGCCGCCAGCCAACGGCGAGTCCGGGGGAGCGGACCGAACCTCACTGGTGGACCAGGGAAAGATAGACGCTCGTCTGTGGTGTTGTGCAAGGGAAACTACCCGGAGACCGAAGACGCGGAGCTGTGCAGTAACCACAGTTAATACAGAAACTCTGACAAAGATCGTCGTGGAAGTCGTTTATTACAATTGTAACTCTATCCCAGCACCGCGCTCCCCCCAAGCTCATCGGACCTCCCTCCCTCGCTCCCTCCATCCCTCTCCTCCGCGCCCCCCCTCCTCCGCGCTCCCCATAACAGCGGCACTCCACTGCACTCGCCGCACCACTCAATGCACACCGCTCGCTCGCCACGCCACGGTGCAAGCGAGTCTCCCTGTAAATAGCCGCGCGCTGTCAGTCGACCTCTGCTCTCGTCTCCTCTCCCGACGACGAATCACTGCAACGAGGACAGCGATGAAAGAACGGAGAGAGCCCCCCAACTGACCACTCTGAAGGAGGCGGGGGGGGGCTGCGTAGGAGGGGGGTATTGTCTGGTAAGAGCTGGTGCGAACACGCACGCACACACGCACTGGCCTCATTACAACGATGGGGTAAAGTTATCTCCGCGTTATGTAATACGATACGTGATGTCAGCTAGCTGGCTCTCAAAATGTGCTCTATCGTGCCCATATATATATTTACAGTGTGTATACTCGTTACGCCTCTGAGTAGATCGCTGGCGTTGTTTTATGCTCATTTCAGCAGTTCGCTTTCCATGGTTTGCGCAAATTAACCTTTTTTTTATTCTTGTGCTTAATCGTCTACGTTACCACTTTAGTCTCAATGGGTAAACCCGCGTGGTTTAACGGTCAAGTTAACGTTGATCTGCGTCTATACGCGTGCCAGTTATAAGGAGCCGTCCATAAATAACGTCACGCATCTAGGGGGTGGGGGGTCAGACGTTTGTGACGATGTGTGACGAGATGGGGGGGGGAGAAATGTGACGTCGCGTAAAAATGCGCAACTTTAAATAAATATAGACAACACGTTCTACTTAATTAAATAGACTTTTAATACATTTTTCTCCTACAACATCAGAGTGCAGCGCCACATTAAATACGTACTATGACAATAGTTTAAAGCGATTTGAAGCATGTTTTATTTGGGGGGGGTGGGGGTCTGACTTTTCGTGACGCCGTCTGACGAAAATTGTCCAAAATCGGGTTACGTAATTTATGGACGGACCCTAAGCACACCTGTTCGAGTCATGTTCGCCAAAATGCGTGCCGTGTTCGTGCAGTCCCGCGGGAGCGTAACTATGCGTAACGCAACGTGCGCTTTCATAATTGTTCTTACCCGTACGCCAGCAAACTGAACGCGTGTTATATAAATACTGAACACCCCCTTCATCTCGACGCTTTCATTCAATAGTTACGCATGATAACTCAGACGCTGAATAAATGCAAGTTATGGACATTAATATTGATTTGGCAACCAGTGCCATTTTACCCAGGACCGTCAATTAATTCCCCCGGGGACGCTGCTCGTCCGAGCGAAGGGTGAACCTCACTGTCCTTTTGGCATTTAAACAGAGGAGGTGAGGGGGGAGGGAAGTGAAGTCTCCACCTTCATTCGCACTCCTCATCCGAGGCTTGACTTTTGCGCGACGCGCCGTCCTATTCGAGCGCCGCGTGGGTGTTCCTCTCTTCTGCTTCAGCGTGCTGCGGCAGTGCCACCGGGGGCTACTGGGCGGCCATGGAGGATTGGACGGGAAGAGGAGGAGGCGAACGAGGAGGAGGCGCACCGATTTCAGGAAGCTGAGTGGCCGCCGTTGTTCCCGCGGTGTTTCCATGATGAATGCACCGCGTGTCCACGCATTGACTATCACCGTCGCCTTGTTCTCTACACTTTAAAAGCAGACGACTCTATTAACAAAAATAATCATCATAATTACAATCGAGTGGTGGTCTCCGTGGCTAATGCCATTGATGCCACCGCATCTCGCCACCGCATCTCGCCACCGCATCTCGCCACCGCATCTCGCCACCGCATCTCGCCACCGCATCTCGCCACCGCATCTCGCCACCGCATCTCGCCACCGCATCTCGCCACCGCATCTCGCCACCGCATCTCGCCACCGCATCTCGCCACCGCATCTCGCCACCGCATCTCGCCACCGCATCTCGCCACCGCATCTCGCCACCGCATCTCGCCATCGCTTCCTTCTGCCCCAATCGCGCATTTATTCCACAGTCGTCAACCCGGTCGACTGTGCTCCCACGCCTTCACATTTTCATCACCATCATCATTACCACCACTACCCACCCGGCTTTGGCTCTTCCACCTCCGATTCGTAACTTAACAAGGCGCACGTGCTCCTCACTCACCCAATCACACCCGAATGCAATCATGAGCGGCCTGGACTGCACGGCTATCGAGTTGTTCCTTGACAATCACCCGGATGTGTTCGAGGACTACCTCCTGCGCAAAGGCACCTGCAGCTCCGTGGAGAAGTGGCTCAAGCTACACAACCAGGCGGTCGTGCAGCAGCAGCAGTCGCCACCACTGCCACCACTACCATCGCCGCGTGTCCCGCACCTGCCCAAGTCTCCCTGCAGCCCGGGCAGGGCACCGGCGCCTCCTCCTCCTCCGCAGGTCGGCGAGACAACTCCCACTCCGTCCGAGGAGTTCAGCAGGGCGCTGTCCATGACGGTGGACGGCGCCCTGCCGAAGCGCGCGTCGCAGAAAGAGCTGCGCCGCTGCTTCGCGCGCTCCAAAGCGATGACGGTGCACAGGACATATGACGAGCAGGCGAACCCGCGCGAGCAGGAGTCCCTCTCCAGCGTGCGGCGCAGGGCGCTGTTCCGCAAGGCAAGCTCCCTGCCGCCCAGCACGGCGCACATCCTGAGCGCCCTGCTGGAGTCGCGCGTGAGCTTGCCGCAGTACGCCAGCGCCGCCATCGACTGCAAGTTCCGCCTGAAGGAGAGCAACGAGCACGAGTTCTTTCTCGAGATGGTCAAAGATATCTCCAACGACCTGGACCTCGCCAACCTGAGCCGCAAGATCCTCGTCAACGTGTGCATCATGCTGGAGGCGGAGCGCTGCTCGCTCTTCCTGGTGGAGGGCCCGCCGCGCAAGAGGACCCTCGTGTCAAGGCTCTACGACGTGCGCGCCAGCTCCGCGTTCTTCCCGTGCGGCAGGTGGGGGGAGACCTCGAGCGAGGTGCGGGTGCCCTGGGGCAGTGGCATCATTGGCTACGTGGCGGAGCACGGGGAGACGGTCAACATCCCGGACGCTTACGAGGTAACAGTGGCGGTGGTGCTGGCGGTTAAAGTAGCGGCGATGGCGTTGGTGGTAGTCGTGGTGGCGTTGACGGTGGAAGTGGTGATGATCATGGTATTGGTGGTGGTGACAGTGATGACATTAATGATGGTAGTGATGACATTGATGGTGGTAGTGGTGGCATTGGTGATGGTCGTGGTGGCACTGGTGGTGATTGTGTTGATAGTATTATTCGTGGTGGCAGTGATGGCATCAGCGATGGTAGTGATAACTTTTGTGGCGGTGGTAGTGATGACATTAGTGGTTAAGAATGCCATCCGTCCTGGTTTTCGCAGGATCGTCCTCTCTTTTAAGATAGGTGTTGTGAGCAAATCTGTGCGTTTCTAAGCATTCAACGTAAAAAGTCGCGGTTATTGTCAGTTGCATGCAATCCTCGCCTCTTTCGCTTTTGTGAGATATTCTTCCCGTGATACGTCCCTTTTTATTTGTACCTCAGGGTAGCAACCCCGGTGGTGATGGTGTTGGTGGGCTCTCACCTATGTTCCCCTGTTAATTGCCCGTGACTCTACTCACCACCAGGGCGAATGGTGAGGCGGCCGGGTGGTTCACGGGTCAGAGACACTGCTTGGCCACTACTGAGATCCTGAGTCCAATTACGGATAGAACCCTCCCCCCCTGCACACACATGACCACAAAACCACTTTTAACTTAGTTTTCTATTTAATTAGAATAAATTCCAGCTCTGAGGATGTAACATTTTTAGTTTGATAAACAGAATCAGATTATTTATTTATATTGGAGGAATCCGAAGAGCGATGGAGCTCTTTTGCACGTGCCGAACAATGTTTGCATGGCAGGTAAACGGTGTTGCCCCTTGACTGAGGTGACCTCAGAAGTAGTTATGATGGAACGTCATCTATGGGGATGGCAGGTGGGGAGGAGGAAATTGGGTAGGGGGTGGTTATCAGCTCCACGCTTATTTGATGACATTTGTCAAAAAAAAAATTCAGCCAAAATTGAAAACAAACTTACGTGCGCGTGTATATATATATTTTTTTACACGATGTATTCTTGTGCCGATGCCATTTGGCAGCATACGAGGAGATCCAGTGGGTTAAACAAATGTCACGAGGCGTGAGACTCATGCGTCGCTTGCGTTCTGCTCCGGCATGAGAGCGGCATGCGGGTGAGGAGCAGCTTCCCTTGCGACCACGCTTTACTACGTACGGTGCGAAATAAGTTAAACACAGACACAGACATACATACTGGGAGAAGCCAGAGTGTCGCCAGCTCCCTGACCCATTCAACGACACGGAGTTTGAATCATTCCCATTTACTTTATAAACTATAAACTATTTATTTTTTATTTTAACAGGTAAGGCACACTGAGCTATATAGCTCTTTTTTTCAGAAGCGACCTGGCTACAAATGATAGCCCAATAAAGTGGCTTATCATGTGGACATTTCTAGGAGCTAAATATTCTAAACGCAAGTTGATCCTGAATGTGGAGGGAAAACCCGGAGGACCCGGAGAAAAATCCACGCGACTACGGGGAGATAGAGAGAACATGCAAACTCCAAATATATAGGAGGCGTCAGGGTCGGGATCGATGAAACCGTGCCATTTCGCACCCACTAAGAGCCGGCTTCTCGATCGGCGCACGGGTGTCGCTCTGCACCGCATCGCCTGCACCATTGTTTGCTGGTAAAGCTGCAACCCTGAGATTACTTGGTCATGCTACCGCGAGAGGGAACTCTTACAAAGCCCCTCTAGTTTACATTTTGACTTAAAACTTTTGTGACTGCAAACAATAATATTCTTTGGTTCTTTTGATAAAGTCACGTAGGTAGAAAAAATCATAATAAAATAAAGTGAATAATAAAAATAATACTGTAGCCTGGTTCTTAATCGAAGTGAGTGTACTCACAGTCTATAATGTAGACTGTAGCCTGAAAAAAAAGCCACAACGTTTCGATCGCATCACAAGCGGTCGTGTGCTGAGCATTAGACCACTGTGACAGTATCCCCAGCGTTTACTCTTCTTCTTCCACGCGTGTGTCCCACTCATGTGAGGTCCGCTGTCCTTGCCAACCTTCTCCACGCTGCCCTGTCCTGCGCCATCTCTCTTTCCGCTCTCGGGCCACCGTGTCCGATTGCACCACATACCCCCCCGCCCGCCCGCCCTCCTCTTCTTCAGCTTTCCTCATGATTTATTTCCTTCCCACTTGCATCACCTTCCACATCATTTTCCTGTTGTCTCTCCACATAACGGAACTACACCAGAGCCTTTTCTCTCTCATCTTCTCTGTAATTTATACCACCTTGAGTCTTCCTCTCACTTCTTAATTTCTCACCCTGTCGTTCCTTGTTAAACCCAACATCCACCGCAACATCCTCATCTATCTGACTTCCATCGATTGATTCTCCCTCTTTCTTTTGCCCCAGCACTCGGCCCCATGCAACAGCCCCATCCTCACCACCGTCGTGTACTATACACTACACTATACACTCCTATACACTACACTATACACTACTATACAGTATACACTACACACTTTTACCTTCAACTAAACTGGGGCCCTCTTATCGCACACCACATAAGTCATCTCTCACCATTTCAGCCATCTAGCCCTTGTTCTTGTTCTCATTTCTCCTTTTAGTGAACCATCAGCACACATTGTTGCACCCAGGTACTTAAACTCATTCTTCTTCATTAACTGATCACTTCCAATTTGCAATCCTCCTTCTGCATTATTTCCACTGAAATTTGCCACCACGTACTGCGTCTTTGTCCGACTGATCCTCAACGCAATCTCTTCATCTTTTGCACCCATATCTTCAAATCATCTTCCACTACCACTCTACTCTCACTGCATAGCACAATGTCGTCAGCAAAAAGCATACACCAGGGGGGTTCCCTCTGAATATCTCTCGTGAGTGTGTCCAGCACCAGGCTGAACAGGAAAGGGGCTCAGGGCAGAACCTTGTTTCACTCCCCCTTTGACTTGAAGCTCTCAAGCGCTCCATAGCTGCTTTGCACATGCATTTTTGCTCCTTCATACATATCCTGGATCAGCCGGACATTTACCTCAAAAATACCTCTTCTTCTCATCCACCGCCAGATGAGCTCTCTAGGCACCCTGTCGTACGCTTTCTCTAGATCAATAAACACCGCGTGCAAGGGCCGTTTTTTCTCTCTGAAATTCTCCATCGATACACTCAGTGCAACGATTGCATCCATTGTTGACCTTCCCTGTCTGAATCCAAACTGACTCTCGCCAATAATCACCAGCTTCCTCAGTCTCCTTTCTATGATCCTTTGCCAGAGTTGCATGGTGTGACTCATCAATGCTATTTTTCTGTAGTTCCCACACTGTTGTACATCACCTTTCCCTTTAAAGATGGGAACCAATGTACTCTCTCTCCACGCATCCAGCATTTTCTCCTCAATCCAGATTATCCCAAACAGCCCCATCAATATTACAAACACCCTTTTCTCCCATAAATACGCACACATCACATTTACAACCCCACTGTCCAGTACCAGTCTGACTATCATCAGTATGTCATTTTCTCTTCTGACTTCTATCAACCTTTGTCTTCATCTCCTCACTCAGCACAATTCCAACCACATTTTTCCTTGTTGTTGTTAAATGGTATAACAATTTAAAACCATGGTAAATCTCTTTCGCTCTGCTGCCTTTCCATTTTGTTTCCTGGATGCATGCGATGTCGACTTTCCTCCTCCTCAAGCAGTCCGCTAATTCCTGACCTTTTCCTGTCATTGTTCCAATATCCCATGTGGCCAACCTTATCTTCCTCCCGAACAACCTTCTGCTCTTTCCATTTATTTCTCCATCTTGATATGTGCAGACACCGTACTACCACCGCCCGGGTCTGCACTCCCAGCAGCGGCAGTCACTGGGTCCCGAGATTTTTCGCACACTGAGGGACATTTGTTTAGGACTTTCCAATGTTTTGGCTTGAGGGTTGTACGGCCGGTTACCACCAGACGCCAACCCTCCTCCTTTATCCTCGCTATCAGACATAAATGTATGTGTTTATACATAATCTCATGTCCGCCGCTCTCGCAGTGAGACGTGATGACATGCTGCGGAGATGCCGTAAAACGCATTGGCGAGGGGTGGTGTCCCCCTTTCCGGCTAGGATCAGCCAGCATAAGCCACAGGGGGTGCCTGTCACTCGCCAGGGAGGTGGAACTTCTCCCGTGCAGGGCTGCTTGCCCCCCCCCCCCCACTTTCCCCACGTCGTTAGAAGACCACGTGCCCGTTACCGACATGGCATTGTGTGGCCCTCGCGTCACTGATGCGGAGTGCGCGGGTTGTTGCTCTTTTTTTCCCGAGTTCAAAGGCCAGGATGCCAGAAAGTGCAAAACAACACGTCAATTCAATTGATGGCGCGGATTGGGACTAGGATGAGACGCAGAGTAGTAACATTGCGAGCAGAGTTTAAAGCCAGTGCCACCCACGTGTAACAGGAGATTTTAGACTTGTGTTGTTTCTTTTTTTCTGGCCCAAAAATGCCTAATGCCATAATTCACTCTATCTGCTTGGTTAGATGTGCAAACGTGGTGTCTTCATAAAGGCCCCCACCCCCTCGAATTTCTAAATCATCTAAACTCGCAAAACCCATCCATCCAGTTCACCATGGAAGTGGAAGTTGACAATGAAAGAAAACGCATACTGACGTCTATCTGAATGCAGTCACACCATCACCCCGCACAGAAATCTGCTCTTATCAAGACGCTAATTCATCGAGCAAAGAAAGTGTCAGATGGTGACAATCTGAGAAGAGAAATTAATAATGTTAAAGTAGCGCTGCGGTTACAATGATGCACAAATAAACAGGGCATTGAATGCCAAAACCAAATCAAATAACACGAACATTGAAATTGCCCAAGTAATTAAAACGATCAAAATAGTGTACATTGCGGGAGTAACTGCTAAACTAGCCAGATGTTTGGAAAAACAAAACATCCAACTCAGATTTGGAACGGTGCATAAAATACAGAAATTAATATCTGGTATAACAGATATATTACCGAAGCTATTAACAGAATGTGTGTACAGGATTAACTGCACTTGTGGCAAATGCTATGTTAGGCAAACAGGACGAATGATCAGCACGAGACTAAAATAACATCAGAGAAATATTAAATACTCCCAAATACAACTGTCAACAGTAGCAGCACACGTGTGCCAACAAGGACACTCAATTGACTTTGATAATGTTGAAGTTCTGTGCAAAACTAGTTACGACTGGCCAAGACTAATTAGAGAATCTATTGAAATTGAAAGAAATAAAAATATTCATAATCAACGTTTTTGGGTTTAGATCGCGTTATTTATAAATCTGTCGTAACCCTCCACCACCCGACACGGCCAATCAGTAAAAAAGTGTCACGCTGACAAAAGACAAATAGTTCACTGCTTTAGCCCACCGGTGTGTTGAAGCGTGAAACCATTCCCTCTTTAGTCGGGGCGAATTTTTACTTGAAAAAATATATATGAATGCACATAGCTCTTTTTCAGAAGCGACCTGGCTATTACAAATGATAGTTCAACAAAGTGGCTTATCATGTGGAAATGTGGAGGGAAAAACTGGAGGACCCGTAGAAAATCCACTTAACTACGGAGTCACGCAAACTACAAATATACAACAGGCGTCAGGGTCGGGATCGAACCCCCGACCTCTTGTATACCAGGCGAGGTAATTAACATCTCGGCACGGCGAGATAACTATAATTTCAGCTGCTGGGAACCACCGCTTTAAAAAAAATGTATACAGATATATAAAATAAACCACAACAAACATTGGTGAACAGGGTTCGAGGGTGATTTAGCACTTGTCCAATGGGGAAACTCACAGCCAAAGCACTCGGCTCGCACTCAAACCCGTCTCAAGGTCGCAATGACGACTCGCTTATCAATCATGTTCCAGCCCGTGGGTCATCGCGCTATAATTCTCGTTTCTTCCCCGCGTGGCCTCGCGCCAATCTTTTTAAATAACATTTTAATTTGTTTCCTGACTCTGCCAGGCGATTGCACTCGTCTGCCTAGGCGCCCTCCCGCATGCATGCACGCGGTGTCCGAACAGATTTCTCTCTGTGGCGCGTGCGAGTGCCAGCCGAGTGTGTTTGAGAGTCGAATAGTTGGTGGTCATTAAGAAAGTAGGGGTTCTTTGTTAGGTGCGGCTTAGTGTAATTGCGTTAAATATTCGCAATTTCTGCACGTGCCCCAACCGCATGATTTTTTTTTTATTATCACGGTATCGCTGAGAACAGAGCCCCCTGTAAGGCACAGTTGCCACCTTTTCATCTGTATACCAATTATCCATTGGACATATCGTTGACAGTCAGCACTCACTTTTCTTATCATAACTGTGCTGTCCACTGTCAATAAAGTTCAACACAATACCGCTTTTTTGTGTTGAGTTGGTTGTCCTTCCCCCCGCACTTCCGATTGGCAGGCTTGGCTAAGTACGTTGTGCGAAATAAGTTCAACATACACGGCGGTGGCTGTGGTGGTAGAGACGGTGGTGGGTTTGGCGGTGGCAGTAGTGTTGGTACTCGGCTGGAAGGTGCCTGTTTAATGTCAACGTCAGGGTCTAGAGGCTGGGGTCGTTCTGGCCTCCTTTCTCTGACCTAGATAACAAGGCGCGCTTTGCCTGGGAGCCGGGCGGGCCACGCGCCGAGCGCCTCGAGACTCCGTCGAGCGCGGCTTTTGGCTTCCAACCTCCGGCGCGTCGCATTCAACGATGCCAGGCCAGGCTGACGTCGTGCCTCTAAGGCACTTCCTTGGCTCTTTGTGTGGGCGCCAATAGCCGTAGCGGCGGCAGTGGCTGCGCGGGTTTCCCCTCCTCCACCCACAACTCTGAGCCCACGCCATCGCTGCACTCCAACTTCAAGAGCAGTGTCACACGCATCGCCATTTTTAATCTGCACGTATTGCGTTATTGTTGAAGATAAAATAAAAATTTGTATCCAGCGGATGGACTTTCCCCTGTCATCGTAACGTGGACGTTTCACCACTGATTACTCGCCACCAATTAAAGAGAGCACCAATGCCACCCATGGAGAAAATGCCAATTTTGTATCTGATGAAAATAAGCAATCTGAATGGGAATGATGCCCTATGGGCATAAAGCTAGTTAGATAATCTTCGTATTTACATGTGTGTGTCTGTGCGTGTGCATGTGTGTGTGTGTTCATATGTGTAACAGCACTTGCCCTAACCGCCTGTTAAGGCTATACGGTGGATCTTTACCTTTGTTCACGTGTGTACTCTTGTGTACTCTTGTGTTTGCGCAGCGGTGGCGAAGTGGTTTGCGTGCTGCAATACGAACCCGGCAACCTCAGTTCGATTTCCGGCCATGGCTACAATCAGTGCCGAGCGATATCAGAACCAGTTTGGGGCACTTCCCTCGTTCGATTCCGACTGAAGTGAGCACCCGGTGCGGTATGCAAAACATCAGCACCGGAGAGACTGAAAAAGGGTGGCCCTTCACGACACAGGGCCACATCACCCCCATCCTGCACCGCGTCGGCCTTGGGGACGTTTTCTCGGCCGACAGCACTTGCCAGTAGCGCAGTGACGACATAATTATCAGCTCAAGGGGTGTGGCAGTCGGTCAGGTGGGGCCCCCAATTTTGTGGATGTCAAACGTTACCGCTGTAATTGTAATAAACAAAAAAAAATGCAATGTGGAACGTAAATGAAAGCGCTTTCTTTAAATAAAAATGTAACCGCGTTTTAAATAAGTTGTTCTTTTATAACTGTTGTTGAAAACATGTTTAATGGTGGTTGTGAAGAGGGCCTCAACTCGTAGCTTTGGCCACCAGGTGTGGGCGGGGGGGCAAGGCATCCCTGGGTCCCCCACGCTCATTACGCGACTGGCACTTCCCCTTGCCTTCCCGGTAAAGGGTACACGAGCGGAGTGGGGGCATCTTGTCATTGCTTCGCGTGTCTCGCCAAAGGACCGGCGATTCAGCGACGAGATGGACAAGCTGACGGGCTACAAGACGAAGTCTCTCCTCGGCATGCCCATCCACGACAGCGACGGGCAGGTGATCGGAGTGGCCCAAGCCGTCAACAAGACACCGGGATGGGCGCCATTCAGCGACGACGACGAGAAGGTGGGTGCGGTCCAACTACAAACGAGATCGTCCGTATGTTTGGAATTTATTTCCTTTCCCAAGCTTGGGTAAGTCACGTAATGTTAACTTGTATACGTTTCATGTATTTATGTCAGGGACGTCACGGTGGTTGTGATGTTATCTTCCACACCTGGTATGCAGGAGGTCGGAGGTTCAATCGCGACCCTGACGCCTGCTGTATATTTGGAGTTTGCGTATCTCTTCCCCCATGGTGGCGTGGATTTTTTTTCTCCGGGTCCTCCGGTTTTTCCCTCCACATTTAGAAACTTGCATGCTGATTATTTTGCGGTTTTACATTTCAACATGATAAGCCACATTCTTGAGCTATCATTTGTGGCCAGGTCTTTTTTGATAAATACGTTAACTTCAATGGGCTTTACATGGTAAGATAGTTTGGTTTTGTGTATATTATTTTAGGTGATGTGTTTACCTTTCCTATACTTTGGATTCCTACCGTGTTTTTTGCATTGCTTGTTGTTGTAACGTTCTGACCCACCCTTACTGGACATCTATGAAAAATAGCTTCGTAGCTCATCGGATTCCACCAACATTAATCAATATTTTGATAATTGTGAGTCTGAAGGTGCCGTGTTTGATAGACAATTGGAGCGACCAGTGAGACTTCACATTCTCACAGCGGTTGTCAGTGAAGGGACGTTTCTCCGAGACTTGATCCACGAGCGAACATATTCATTTGGCGACACTGTCACTTGCGTTGGCAGTGGTGCACAAACGCAAACAACAATGCGACATTCGTTATTAACAACACCTTCAAAGGGAAACACGTATATTGTGTGAGTGTAATAGGTCACATTGTGGGGCTTTTAGGGACTGGTTTTCAAATATTGTCGAATTTTGACCGAGACGCCAACATGCGTGGCTACACTTCTTCGAATAACGTTACCGGGATCTTCACCATCCAATGTAAAAGCATGCAGAGTGCGTACTTATGTATTTATGTTTTTATTCGTAACGGTTAATACATCCGGCAGTATTAGCCAAAGTCGGCTGCCAGGACTTGAACCGCGGAACCGTGCACAAAACATGCGGCGGACGCGTTATAACCCCTCCCTCGCTTACGTGGTCTGCCCTGGGCTCCGACGGAGGAATCCTCCTTACACCGGCGGTTCACCCGTGACCCCCCCCCCCCCGCGTTTGATACGGAGATTAAAGAGCTGCCTTGAACGACACCCGCGGATTGGGGAGAGTGTCCCGTTCCGTGCCATGAAGCGCGCGCACACGCGCGTCCGTATCACGAGGACAGGTAACAACGGACTGGTGGTGCGGTGTGTGGGTGATGTGCGTGGTGCCGGTGGTGCGGTGGGGTTGGTAGTGTAGTGGTTAACGCGCTGCGCTCCGAACCGCGCGACCCGATTTTCTGCTCACGGCCAACACCAGTGATGATTATTTGAACCGGTCCTGGGCCTCCCCTATGTCGACTCAGCCTCAAAATGAGTACCTGGTGCGGTGTGTAAACATCACCACTCGGGAGACAAAGGCGGTCGGGTGTGGTGCTGGCCACCCACCCCCTCGTGTGCCATTCTGACCTTGAAAGGTGCTCGCTAACAGCATTTGCTCCTACAGTCTGTTACGGCTATACAGTGGGGTGGGTGGTTTTAGGTGGTGTGGTGGTGCAAATGGTGTGGTGGTGTGGATGGTGCGGGAGGGGTGTGGGTGGTGAAACGGTATCTTTGTGTGTAGTGACATCGAATCGGTCACGTAGTAGCATAGCGCTAGCTGCTGGCAGGGAAGGGATCTGTAGCTTATAGCAGCCCTGAATGACAACAGGCCACATGATAGACCCAAGAGGAATCTATGGGAAAGGTTACGGAAGGAGCACATTGGGAACCCGCTAGAAGGATGCATAAGGGGGCGTGGCCGGGGCGGAGCCAGGCTACGCTGACAGTATAGGAGGGGTCCCAGGAGGGGACCTCAGGGCTGTTGTTTGGAGTGGAATCCCCGTCGTTGCTGCTGAAGATCTTCACCATCATCGCTGTTGTCTTGCTGCCTTCATCGCTGTCGTCATCACTTGATATTGCGCTGCTAGATGGTAGTTGGCTGTCTTAGTTCAGCGCCGTCATAGGCTAGCAACCAGCGAGAGACAGGAGTGTGCTAACAGTGTAGGGTATGTATTGTACAAAGTGTGCTTGGTGTTAATTAAAGAACTGCCTCCACGAACTTACGTCTCCAAGTCAAGTCACTACATTTGTTCCAAGAGCACACACACCACCGTGCACAGTGTTTGTAAAATCACAAAGCCAACAGAGCTCGTGAATGTTGTTAGGCTGTTCGGTCATAATATCATGAGTGAAATCGTTCATTTGGGTCGTCGCAGCACTGTTGAGACCTCCTTGTCGCAGACTGTACACCATGCATTAGCAGAGCGTGAGGACAATTAGGGGGTATGCTTGGTTAATTTCATGATTATTTGGCTTCTGTCAGCGCGAGCTATTAGTAAATAAGTCACGAACAAGCGACCGGCTGCCCATCCTCAGACTGGAGATGCTTAAGGGGGTGGAGCGAAGTGGTGGTAGTAGTGGTGGTGTGAGTGGTCAGTGTGCTGTGCTATGAATCCTGCAAAAACCGAGTTTGATTGCCAGCCAAAGCTGCCACGGTGGCGAGAGAGGGGTGCCACGATGGCGAGATGTTATCTGCTGAGGTCGGGATGGATTTTTTTTATTTTCTAATTCCTGTTGCTCCGTGCCCCCAGTGTAGCATTTCTGTGCTGCTGGTACCCACTTTATTGAGGGTGATATTGGCACGTTCAAATAAAGACTGATGTGACTGATTGATTAACGTTAGATTGTTTTTTGGGTTTTTTTCTGCGCCGAGTAGGTACAAGTTTAACTGCTGTACAGACTCTTCCCATCCCTTTGTTGTATGGTCGAGGGGACACCTTCATCCAGCAGCAGGTCGACAAGAGCTGTGAATTGCAGCCGTCCGATGTGTTGGCAAACAAACAAAAACACTCCACAAGTTCAACAATAACTGTGTGTATATGGCTATAAAATAAACAAAACATTTATGTAATAGGCAACGTTTCGGGCAATGGCCATTCTTCACTGCGCATTAATATAGAGGTCAGAGAGATATTGAGTGGTTATTAAAAATGCACTGTACACCGTGCGGCCTGATGCGAGTTAAATAATATCTTTTTAATCACCTCATGAATAGTTACACTTATAGAAGTGTAATAAAAGACTTCATCAGGCACTGCTGGTCTCCGTTGGACTTTTATTTAGTTTCCTCCTCGCACTCCGCAAACCCTGCTTACGCTCGCATTACATGACCCCCCCCCCCCCCTGATGTAAAGACCAGCCGTCCCGGCTGAACCAGGATAAAATAATGCGAGCGACGGAAACACATACAGGAATCACACCAGACACAACGGAGAGTACAACGATGAACACAATCAACGAAAGGGAAGGGCTTTGGAATGAGTGCGGGTCGCCGGCCCGTCCTTCACGCGAGGCGGCGCCCTCGAAGGTCGCAGTCCCGACAGGGTTTGAGGAGCAGCAGAAACGGAATCATCCGCCACTATTGGAGGCCTGTCCTTCCCAGCACCCCGTTCCCCAGAGAGGTCCGTAATCGGGGCCCCCTGCAACTGCAACCGCGGCGGGGTTGGAGGGGCAGTGGGGCCAGGTGTCCCCGTTGCCGTGGTAGGCCCATCCGGTGCAGGAATCTATCTGTCCGGCAGGATCACCGCCGGGCCGTCTACAGGAGGCACGACAGGCGCGCTTGCAGGTTGAACAGGCAAGGGCAGTGGCGCGTCGGACGTGACAGACACCGGCAAGGCAACGTTAGGAGATGACGCATCGACACGCGGGGCAACGTAGGGTTTCAATCGGGACGTGTGAACGTACCAACGTTGCGACCCGACCCGAACGCGTGCGGACTGTGGGCTAGGGACCTCAATCAGCACAACCGGCCCTTGCCAGGGTTTGTGCAACTTAAGGGAGGTCCCCACCGGCACCTGTTGGCAGTGGAGCCAGGCCATGTCCCCCACTCGCCAAGGGGACCCACGATGAGAGTGCCGGGTGCACCGTTCGTTCGGGGCCTGGGTCTTGGCCGCATCAACAAGCCGTCATGGAGAGCTGCTCCCGGCATCCCATCAGACGACGCAGCCTGACTCCGCAAGGCCCCAAGCGAGTCATCAAGCAATTGCTCCCGAACCCACACGGAACGCGGCAAATTCAAAACCCTGTCGGCCGGTTCCGGACACGTGGAAGACGCGGGCATCTCCACAGCGGACACGACAGGCCGCGGGGGCTGTGGAACCCGTGTGCACCTATTCGTGCCAGAGGCACAGGCGCAGGTGGATCCCTGCGGCAATCGGGAGAGCGTGTCCGCATTAGCGTGACGCGAGCCCTTACAGCATTGAACATCAAACGAGAACTCCTGCAAAGTTTCCAGCCATCGTGCCAGCTGGCCAGATAGCTGGTCAACTTTCAGGGAATATTGTAAAGCCGCATGGTCCGTGCGCACAATGAATTTGCGGCCATACAAATACGGGCGGTATTGACGGACAAAATGCACAATAGCCAACAATTCCCGGCGGGTGACGCAATAGTGGGTCTCCGCCGGAGAGAGAACGCGGCTGCCGTAAGCCACAACGCGCTCGATGCCACCCTTAAACTGCGATAGGACGGCGCCAATACCCGTGTCACTTGCGTTGGTATCCACTGACACCAAGCGAATCGCGTAAGCCGTGAAACGCCGCCGCCTCCTCCGCCGGCCCCCATTTGAACCTCTGGTTCTTTGCCGTAAGGAGGTGCAGCGGCCTAGCGATCGTAGCAAATTTTGGAACGAATCTACGGTAATAGGAAGCGAACCCGACAAATCGACGTACGTCTCCCACCGTGGCCAGAGTCGGCCAGTCCCGAACACACGCCATTTTGTCCGGGTCCGTGGCCACATCATCAAGGCTGACAATGTGACCCAAATAGCGCACGGATCGTTGCAAAAGGTGACACTTCTTGGGCTTAAATTTCAAATTGGCGGAACGCACCCTAGCAAACACAGCATCCAATCTCTGAAGATGCTCCTCAAAGGTGCGGCTGAAAACAATAACGTTGTCCAACTATATGAGGCACGTGTTCCACTGCAGACCGGTCAACACGAGTTCCATCAACCTCTGGAATGTAGCAGGGGCGGCATTCAACCCCATGGAGAGACAATTAAACTGAAACAGGCCCTGCAGCGTACGGAAAGCTGTCTTTTCCCTCGACGATTCGTCCAGGGGGAGCTGCCAGAACCCCGATGAGAGGTCAAGAGTCGAACAAAAATTTTGCTCCAGACAAGGCATCGAGGGAATCATCCATACGCGGCAGGGGGTAAGCGTCTGCAACCGACACTTTGTTTAACCTTCGAAAACCAACACGAAACCGCAGGCTACCATCTTTTTTCTTTACCAGGACCACCGGAGCGCCCCATGGGCTGTTGGATGGGGAGATAATGTCGGCGGTCAGCATATCATCCACTGCACCGCGGACATGATCCCTCTCGGCTGGGCTCAACCGATGCGGATTCATCCGAATGGGACTAGCATCCCCGGTATCAATGTGATGTGAGATCAACGAGGTGCGTCCCAGATCGAAATTATCTTTGCTAAAGACGTCAGAATATGTGGACAGCAGCGCGCGAAGCGTGGACCGTTGGTACATAGTCAGGGACGTGTTTTCCTGACACAACCTGGCGATCCATCGATCGTCCTGCGACGTCGAGACCAAAACCCCCGCTACGAGGCCCTGGTGACCCGGATCATCATGGGCCGTGAAGGCGGTCGTGGCATGGGCCAGGGCCGTACCGGCCGACACCACAATATTGTCCGCGCCTCCGTTTAACACTTGCAATTACGGAGGCTGACCCGGCCGAACAATCGTCCGGGCTGCGACCAGCGCCAGGCCACCCGTAACAGCATTGGATGGCGACAATAACACACCCGCCGCCCCCTCAACCCCAGCCATGGGCTTCCGATAGCACAGCGGAATGAGCATCTGCGAGCCTGGCGGAATGTCGACCAAAACGTCGGACAGTGCCTGCACCTGGCGGTCCGGGGCGGACCGGCCCCACGGCGATGGCAAAAAGAAAATCTTCCGGCCCGCCAGTAACTCAATACCACCTTGATCGACCCTTATCTGAATCGGCGTCTTTGACAGGAAATCGGTCCCCAATAAGCAAGGCACAGCGAGGGACCTGGAGATCAACACCGTCCCCGAAGCCGACACATCCCCAACAGAAATGCGTGCCTCCACCTGACCCACGATGCCCATACTCCCTCCGTTAGCAGCAACACATGAATCGAAAACCGGTCGTACCCGCGACGGCGGGATGGATAGGAGATGGAATATAACGTCCGAGATGATAGTGGCGGACGCGCCCGAATCGACCAAAATCCGCACGTCAATCCCCTGTATTGAGCCCGGCATGGTCGAAGACCCAGTAGAGGCTGCGACCACCCTTCGAGCTAGTTTCCGCCACTGTGTCATCGTCTGACGCGGATCCCTTAGAGTCCCCCCCGTTAGAACAGGCCCCCGGAACGCACTCCGACGGTGATGAATGAGATGACAGGCCTTGCCGGGTATCTGATGCGTACCGACTTGCCTGGCGCGGGTGACCCTCCGACGTGGATGGCGCGTCCCTGGTCGGGGACTCCGGGCGAAGAGTTGGACGAGGGCGACTCCGGCAGTCACGCGCGAAATGTCCAAGACGTCCGCAGTGGTAACACGCCAAGTTGGCCCACCACCCAGTTCCCCCGGCGTCCCGGCGATCCATCGACGGGGGCCCCAAGCATGACACCGCTCCCCCTCGAGGAACCCACTGGGCCGCCGCCGCAGTGAGATCGCCAGGCCCCCTCTCGTCCGGGACGAAGATGGCCTTCGACGGTGTCCAACCGACGGCGTCTCCCTCCACGGTTGGACCCCCCTTCCAGGCGGCCATTTGCGCCCAACGGCGCAAGTTGAACTGCGCGTCGAGGCACTTGGCAGCCAACCGGGAGGTCAGCTGCTCATGGCCGCACACGGGCAGTGGAATGCCCAGGTCCTTGGACAGCTTTAACATCTTACCCAGTATCAAGGGCTCCAACAAGTCGGGCTCGGTCTCGGGATACGCTGCCATGGCCAGCTCAACCACAGCGCCGCGGAAGGCCACAGGTTACTCCTCCGGCGCCCGTTGTCTCTGGACAAATCTACGGTGTGCGTCGTCCAGAGGCTCGTATGCTTCCGCCATCTCGAACGCCCCTTTCAGCGTTGCCTTCTTCGCAGCCGCGATGGAGCGGAAAAATTTCAAGGACTTGTCATCCAGGAGCATCGGCAGAACCTCCAAGGCCTCTGCATCCATCCACTTGGCGGATCGGACAGCCGACTCAAAACGCCAAGCGAATGCGCTCCAATCCCCACCGACTGTAAATTCTTTAATAGTCGTCAGACAATGGCTGCGAGTCCCCGAGCTGCTGTCATCCGAAGTGGGCGCCCCACGTGGCGGTGACAAGATGGCGGCTTCCCGCCATTCAGTCGTGGCCACTCCCAAGATGGCGGCGTCCTGCCACGTGTCGGGAAAGGCGGGAAGCCTCGCAGAAGCCACAATGGCGGTTGGCTCGGCCCCACCCGAAGTTTCCCCCCGTAAAGGCCCGACGCATGGCTGTCCCGGCATCGTCGCTGGCGTGACCAGGGTGACCAAATCCAGCAAAACGGCCCGTAGCGAATCAATTTGCTCCGCCACGAGCCGCCAGCCGTCCTCGGCGCCCGTCGACGCAGCCACGACCGTGTGAGGTCTTGCCACGTGTGTTCTACCCTACGAGCGGGTCCTCCAATTTTCCCCTCCACATTTCGAAGCAAACGTCTAGATTATTTAGATAATTATTTTTCTGCTGTGGATTTGCATGTGAGAAGTCACTTCGTTGAGCTATCATTTGTGGCCAGGTCGTTTCTGCAAAAGACGCTAATAGCTCAGTGGGCTTTACCTAGTAAGATAAAAAAAAACTTTTATTCGTAAAAATGTTTCAAGTGATTTGTTTACCTTGCCTATAATTTGCACTCCTGTCGTGTTTTTGCATTATTTGTTGTTGTAACGTTCTGATCAACCCCTACTGGACATCTCTGAAAAATAGCTTCATAGCTCGTCAGATTCCTCCTCCAATATCAATAAATATTCCGATTCTGATCTTGCCACGGAGACCATTCCCATTCTCTCGTTGGCTCCACCAACTTGTCTGCTAAAATTGCTTGCAGGGTTTCGTACCGTCGGCTCATTGCTGAGAGTGGCAGCAGTGCCGGCGGCGAGGTGAGAGCGGGCATCAGAACCTCGAGCTGTTGCCAAACGCACAAAGCGGATGCCAAAAACGCTCGTTAATGGAATTGGCCATCTGTTCCTCATGCAGGACGCTCCTGAAGAAAAAAAATTAGTCTTGAGACTCACTGATGCTTTACTGGGTAAATAAAGGTCATCATCATAATTATCATCATTACCATCGCCTCATCAGATGGTGCAAACTAAGCAAGGTTAAGGCCGGATCGCGCGTGGATGAGCGCCCATAATACATAACGGGTGTAGAGGCTGTAAGCCTGCTATACTTTGTGGCTGGTGTAGCAGCATTTTGTTGTTGCATTGAACTTCTATGCTCCCAGGTTTATGTAGCCCGCCTTCACCAACTCGCACCGTCCGGTGTAGTGAAATGTGGTTACACAACAAACAAATACTCTTCATCAATACTCTTTGGTTCTTTCTTTCATCAAGCAAAAGACTCAAAACGAGCCCGTACATCATTTCCATCATCCTAATTACCTATTCTATTACTTTGTCACCACTGGAGGTAATGTGGGTTTTCTGTGGGCACTCCAACTTTTTGTCACGTGTGAAACCTAACACTCATTCATGGAATTGGCCAAAACATCCCCACAATGTTGGTTTATATTTTAAGGCCTTGAGAGGGCTGTGCCTCCACTTAATATAAAACAATATATATATATATTTTTTTACCAGGTAAAGCCCACTGAGCTATATAATTATTTTCCAGAAGCGACCTCGCCACAAATTGTAGATCAACGAAGTGGCTTATCACGTGTTTCTCAATGTGGAGGGGAAAACCGGAGGACCCAGAGAAGAATCCATGCTACCACGGGGAGAGAGAGACACGCAAACTCCAAATATACAGGAGGCGTCGGAGTCGGGATCGAACCCACGTCCTCCTGCGTACCAGGCGAAGTAGTTAACATATCGCATTGTCATATTGTTTTGTGTTCGTTTTGCAAAGAGCTCTGGGCAGAGAGCAGTTTGCTGAAAACGTTGGGGTCCAAAAACCTCATTGGGAAAAAAATTAACACCCGAAGGACCAGGGGAGGACATGAATGAGTGTGGAGAGGCCCTCTACATGGAAGCTGTTTTTCACGCTACGTAATTTATTACCGCCTCAGTGAGCCTCATAAATTAGGCATCGGTAAATTAACATCCCTTTAAATAATGCCCGTCCATCACTCGTGACCACACTCAACCGCGCGGCTCTTCCGCGGGGCCGGGCCTTGCCTAAACGAGACAATACTGCTCCTGCCAAAGGCTAAATTCAATTAAGCCGCAAACACCATTATAGATAGTGTACTTTATATATAAAAAAAACTAAAAAAAAATTGTACATATTTACAATGTCGGCCAGCATCTGCCCAATTCTTAACGAGTATTCTTTGGGCCTTTCAGTAAAGTCACGGAGATAGGTACAAATTAATAAAAATAATACATATAAAATAAACAAAAACTACGACGTTTCGATCACAACACAAGCGATCGTCCTGATGATCGTCCTGACGATCGTTTGTGTTGTGATCGAAACGTCGTAGTTTTTTGTTTATTTTCTCTGTATTATTGTTATTAATTTGTATCTATCTACGTGACTTTACCGAAAGACCCAAATAATATTAATCCCTGCAGTCACGAAAGCTTTAAGTCAAGATTATTAACGAATAGTTTGCATTACAAAAAAATGTATAACAGTCGAATGCAAAAGGGCAGAAAAAAACCCTTGGTTAAGAACGTCCTAACAAAAGTGTAGCTTGGTAGAACACAATCCTAGGTATGTCGGCATCGCAGCCAACGGAGGTCGCCTTACGGTGAGACTGACCTCGGCCGTTGTAATTGGGAATTTCCACCAATTGTTGTCAGGGCTGCCAAGCACCGCTCGATGCTCACTTCATCAAACATCTGGACCTTGAGTGGCACGACCCTCGCAAACAAAACAAATCAACAAACGCTTGAGTTGATGTTCGTTTAAAGATGAAGGCGCAGCCCTGCAAGTGCTTGCTCACAACCACTGCCGGTGGAAGGGCTTCACTGGAAAGATCTCGAGAGAAACCCCCTATGGAGACTACTTTGATCTACTCTTCTACGCTCGCCAGATATCCCGATCGACTAACTTAGCGTGGTGTCACCCACCTACTGGACATCTGTGAAAAAGAGCAGTAAAGCTCATCGTATTCCTCCAGTATAAATAAATATTCTGATTCTGATCTGTACTGCTGGGTGGACAGAGGCCGCGGGGGGGGGGGGGTTGGAGGTTTAAGACATCTGTCACTAGAGCAAACAGACGGCATATGAATTCGGCAAGTAGTCCCAGTGTACAGTCGATTTTTCTGCAACCCAAAAAACTGGCGTGTCAGCGATCCCTGTGGCAGCGCGAGTGACGCTGGTTGAGGCGAGCCGCCACCTCACCCACTCACCCAACCATCCACGAACCCACCCACTCACCCACCCACTCACCCAACCATTCACCAACCCACCCACTCACCCAACCATTCACCGACCCACCCACTCACCCAACCATTCACCGACCCACCCACTCACCCAACCATTCACCGACCCACCCACTCACCCAACCATTCACCAACCCACCCACTCACCCAACCATTCACCAACCCACCCACTCACCCAACCATTCACCAACCCACCCACTCACCCAACTATTCACCAACCCACCCACTCACCCAACCATTCACCAACCCACCCACTCACCCAACCATTCACCAACCCACCCACTCACCCAACTATTCACCAACCCACCCACTCACCCAACCATTCACCAACCCACCCACTCACCCAACCATTCACCAACCCACCCACTCACCCAACCATTCACCAACCCACCCACTCACCCAAACATTCACCAACCCACCCACTCACCCAAACATTCACCAACCCACCCACTCACCCAACCATTCACCAACCCACCCACTCACCCAACCATTCACCAACCCACCCACTCACCCAACCATTCACCAACCCACCCACTCACCCAACCATTCACCAACCCACCCACTCACCCAAACATTCACCAACCCACCCACTCACCCAACCATTCGCCAACCCACCCACTCACCCAAACATTCACCAACCCACCCACTCACCCAAACATTCACCAACCCACCCACTCACCCAACCATTCACCAACCCACCCACTCACCCAACCATTCACCAACCCACCCACTCACCCAACCATTCACCAACCCACTCACCCAACCATTCACCAACCCACCCACTCACCCAACCATTCACCCAACCATTCACCAACCCACCCACTCACCCAACCATTCACCAACCCACCCACTCACCCAACCATTCACCAACCCACCCACTCACCCAACCATTCACCAACCCACCCACTCACCCAAACATTCACCAACCCACCCACTCACCCAACCATTCACCAACCCACCCACTCACCCAAACATTCACCAACCCACTGACCACAAGCGACGTGCGCATTGCGGAGTCGGCCGGCCCAATATATACGTCACCATCGCTCGCTCGCTCGCCCTCCATCCTTCTTCACTCGTCAGCGAACAAAGCCCCCCCCCCCCCCCCATCAAGTGCGATCCGCACACACACACACGGAACAAAATAATATCTCAGCTCAGCTTTCTTCTCAGGCGAACAATAGAGAGAGGAGAGATGTGGTGGGAGGGAGCGGTGGCAATTACGTGAGGATTCGTGACGCCAGGATTAGATGCGCCGCTGGTGTGAGCGAGCGAGCATGCGTGCGTGCGTGCGAGCGTGCGCCGTGACACGTTGGTGTTGTGCGCGCGCGTGCCCCTTTTGGGATCGCGACCTCAAAAGCGCACTTCTCCGAATGTCGCAGCGTGTCGATTTTTAGCGCGGTAGTCCCGCCGCACACCATTGCTACGAGCGGGCTCACCTGTAAAGTGCTGATTTCAAAACAAAACTATTCAATATGTTTTGCCAGGTAAGGCCCCAATGAGCTATTTATAGCTGTTTGTCAAAAGCGACCCAGCGATCGCAAATTATAGCTCAACCAAGTGGCTCATAAGGTAGGAATGTATAGCGTGCCAAATGCTCTCTAAACGCGTGTTGATTATAAATGTGGAGGGAAAAGATTGAGGACCCGGAGAAAAATCCACACGACCACGGGGAGAACATGCAAACTACAAATATACAGCAGGCGTCAGGGTCGGGGGATCGAACCCACAACCTCCTTCATACCAGGCGAGGTAGTTAACATCTCGCTACCGTGGCGAGTGATGATCCGTGTTGGTCCTGGGGCCTCCATCACCACCGCAAAACCTTCACCGACTCAACCCGCATTGACGCACTGACAAGCGTGGTGGTGGTAAATAGTCAAATAACTCCAGTGACCGGACATGACGTGGGGAGGTCTTCATCCAGCAGTGGACTGGCATAGGGCTATACATTTTATTATTATATGAAGCTCATTATGATTGGTTAGCGAATCTCCACTCTCCGCATCCATATCCGCGCTAATCGTAGGGATTCAACATTTCTGTGACAATGAGCTAGGACCTTCGTAGGAAAGTAACTGTCGCGACTTACCCCGAAAAAATGGAATCGTATTTTATCGATCCTGGAGAATGATGTTGATTGGTGGTTGATACGCAGAAGTTGACCTGCACGATTCAGATTCACAGTCTTCTGATTTAGAGTTTGGTCATCTGTGTCACCGTCGCAAAAAAAAATCATATATATTTTAAATATCACGCTGGTCTATGTGGCGAGATCGACAGTTATTCAAAGACAATGCTCTATCTCTCTCTTTCTCTCTCTGAAATTGTTACTGCTGACCCATTTTTTCAGTGCCGCTGCTGTCCCGAATGTTCTTTGTAGAATAGGGTCCGTAACGTGCTGTTTTCAATCTGCAGCTCTTTTGAATGTTTCCATTCAGTGTTAATCTCCATTCAATGTAATTTTAACAAAGAGCTAATTCGGTAGGTGCTGCATTGTTGCATGAGTCTTGTGTATTACTCAACCCATCATCTCCCTGTGTTAGATAAAGTAAGAACTGTACTACTTTTCTGGAAGTCAAAATCAGTTCTGCTGTTTGATAGATGAGCCCCTCCCACCACCATAGGAATTTACACCACTAATTCTGATAAGCACCACCCCATGCTCATCTGAGCAGAAATACATTTTCAAATGAAACTCCTTGATTTGCTTTTCATACATGTTTCAAATATCACTTTTATTTAAACACGCAGTATACGTGCGTAGAGGATGTCCAAAGATAATCCTCACACTTTATGCAATCCACGAAAGTTCATGTACTCATCTCACTTCACACATTCCCCTCCGCCTCGGTCGGGGAACAACGTATGAGGACAATTGGTTGTACCCTTTCTGGTAATAAAACAGGAGGTGCTAAGATGTTAAAACACCAAACATAAACCTTTTGCAAGGAATCGTATCTGCATTAACCACGCATACTTGTGGTGAACATGCAAACAAAAGGTCCAATGACGGGGAATAACGTGGCAGCATTCCGAACTTGGTGGGAGGACGTGGTCATTTGAGAGGCCCAGTGACAACAAATACAAAGATCCCCCGTATAGCCTTAACAGACTGTCGGGGCAAGTGCTGTTGGCGAGCACCTATGAAGGCCGCCACGGCACACAAAGGGGTGGGGTGGGCAATACTACGCCCGGGCGCCTTTGTCTCCCCAGTTTGGATGTTTACGTAGTGAGTTCAACTGAGTCGCAGACGTACTCTTTGGAGGCAACACATGTATTAACACCAACACACGGGGTAACTGCCCCTTAACAGAACAACAACCTATGGTGGTGACCACCAGGCTAATTACACTAATTACACCGTAACTAGCTACAACGGACCGCAGCTTGGGTCCAGGTCCACGATTTGGAGACTCTGTAGGATGTAGAATGTAGATTTCTTCAGGATGAACAACAGCAGCCGGTCCCTCCTCGGGGACCCGGCTTATATCCTCTGTGGCGGAACTGGCCCCGCCCTTAGCCACGACCACCTTCTAGAATCCTCGAGCAGGAACTCGACCCTGACACGTGACCACCCCTAGCCCCCACTTGGGGGCCCTGTGTAGCAGAGGCGTAGCTAGAGGAGGCAGGGGGGTACATATGTCCCCGGGCGCCAAGGTAAAGGGGCGCCAAAATGAGGCTTACAACGTTACATTATAACTTATTGCGGCGGGCGCGGCAACCTGAAACTACTGCACAAATCTACACCTCAACCTAAAAGTTTATATATCCCGCCACACACAGCCTACATGTCATGTAATTACATTTTGGTGCGCGCGCCTATTAAGAACTTACATGGAAGAACGTCCCAAACAACAGACAGGCGCAGTCTTTCAGCCTTAGTCACTGGCCTGTTTTTTGGTGGCGGAAACTACGACGGCCTATTTTTAGTTCTTATTAGTGACACCACGCTCCAGGCGGCTGCAGTAGCCAGAGCAGCCCACGCACGTCAACATAGCGTGGCCTTCATTTAGCAGCATTTACTACAAGGCTCACTTTTACGTGTACGTCGCTCGTACTTATATTTGAACTGACCTAAGAGCCGAGCCATGCTCACTGGCGGACACTAAGTGAGAGTGTTACTGTGTTAGCTAGACCACCGTGCCACGACTACAAGCCACCGGACGAGCGTCAACCTCGGCGGGTAAGTCTATGCCGTTACATGGCCGCGTACGACCGACAGTATAAGCTTATAGGTGGTGGCGTCCAAAGCGGCGACCTATTTTGGTTACTTGAACAACAAGAGGTATGTTTTATGATATTTTTTGATAAATAAATTAAAACAACATTTTTTATATAGAATCAAATTTAGTATATCGATATTTTTAAATATCTGCAGCATAATCTGCCTTTAAGCGTATAAATTATGTACTTTTAATCTGCATGTATAGCCTATTATTATAATAATGATTTATTGTAGTAGCACTATGCCAGTGCCACTATGTTATTGTCTAGGCCAGGGGTCGGCAACCTGCGGCTCCGGAGCCGCATGCGGCTCTTTTGAACCTTGACCGCGGCTCCGGGGCGGATGCTAGCGAGGGGAGGAGGCGCACTGTGACACCTGCTCTGGCGTTGCCGCTGCTGACAGGTCGCCGTTCCGCTCCACACTGCCCGCCCGGTGACAGGCAATAACGTTGCCGTTGCTTTGTCACATGTTTGGAAGAAGTAAAAACCTTCCTGGGCAGCAAAGAGCTCACCTTTGCTGAGCTGGAACAGCCAGAGTGGCTGGAAAAATTACATTTTATGGTAGACATGACAGCACATCTAAACACGCTAAATACAACCCTTCAGGGGAAAGGAGGCACAGCCCTGCACATGCTGGAGGAGGTTTTGGCATTCGAGCGCAAGTTGACAGTGTTTGTCAAAGATTTACAGAGAGGTACACTGTCTCACTTTCCCTCTTTGAGAGAGTTCAAACAAAGTCATGATACGATAAATTTGGAATATTTCAAGTCTGCAATCACCACAATGCAAAGTTCGTTTGGGAAACGATTCTGTGAGTTCAGAGAGGAAAAAACGACATTATCCTTCCCTGTCACTCCCCTGGCGATCGATCCATCCCTATTGAATATGACTGCATTTGCAGGTGTAAGTCAACCTGATCTTGAGATGGAACTGGCCGATATAGCCGACAAAGATATATGGGTGTCCAAGTTCAAATGCTTGACCTCTACTCTTGAGGATGTTGCCCGTCAGAAGGCCATTCTGGCTCAGAATCATAAATGGAGTGATATTGAAAACCTTCCCAAACAGGACAAACTTGTATTCGAAACATGGAATGCCATCCCCAACACTTATATAAACATGAAAAAGTATGCATTTGGAGTCCTGTCGATCTTCGGCTCCACATATGTATGTGAGCAGGTCTTCTCCAACATGAACTATATTAAAAACAAACATCGATCACGCCTCACAGATGACAGCTTGCAAGCCTGTGTGAAAATGAAGGTGACGTCTTACAGCCCTGATGTGCAGACACTGTGCACTGAGGTTCAGGAGCAAAAATCCCATTAACCAGGTAATTTAGATATTAATTTGCAAAAATATATTTTACATTGTTAAGTGAAAAAGTCCTTTTTTTATTCAGATTGACAGCTGACTGCACGATCCTGTATATAGCAATAAGGTAAGAAACAATATATACAGTGTTATATTTGTTTTAATAGTTGCAATGGTTTTGCGGCTCCCAGTTTATTTTTTCCTTCGGAAACGGGTCCAAGTGGCTCTTTATGTCTTAAAGGTTGCAGACCCCTGGTCTAGGCCTACACATATTTTTTTCACTTCAGTGTACTCCGTGATATAATAATATATTTATAATTTTTGTCAGCCATGTCAGGAAGAAAACGAAGTGGCGCTCAATGTCGTAAAATAAAAAAAGAAGCTGAAATGGCATCAAAAATGTCAAGTACATTACTGGCTAGCTTTTTAAAGATAGCCAAGAAGAAAGAAGCTGAAGCTGCAAACTCCAACTCTTCAGAATCAGAAGATGGCGGCTATCAACCACCTATTTCAGAGCATGTAAACGAGAAGGTTGAAGACATTGCGGACTCGGAGAAAAATATGGTTCAGACAGATGTTACTGTCTATGCTGAGGAAGACTCCGAAAACACTGAAGACCAGGGCGTCGTCATTGAACAGGTTCAACATGATGATGAACTTGTTGACAGTAACGGGGAAGATGAGATAGAAGAATCTTCTGATAGAAGAGCTGAAAATACTCATGTATGATGCTGTTCCTGCTGTACTAAGGTTTCACGATGTTGGCTACTTAGAATTTGATAAAACGACAAAGCTATCGAAAATATCACAGCCTCTTCGCAATGAAATGATTACTCTCGGATCCTTGCCTTTTAAGCACAGAGACAATCTATCATCAGTATCCAGAGAACGTTAAATTACATCAGCATGGTTTAAACGCCGACTAGCGAACGGAGAGCAAGTCAATCGTTCGTGGCTATTATATTCACCAATCAATAAAGCTGCTTACTGTTTTTGTTGTCTATTATTTACATCATCGAGTTCAAACTCACGAGCTTCGTTTGAGCTAACAAACGGTTTCAACAAGTGGAGAAAGCCAGAAAAACTAAATTCTCGTGAAAACAATCCTAGCCACCGCACAGCTTTTACTTCTCCTCCGAACGAAGGATAATTGATGGCACTGGAATTGATGCAGTGGTTCAAGCTCAAATTCATTTGGAAAAACAACGTTGGCGAGATATATTGCAAAGAATACTCACCTGTATTAAGTTTCTGGTTTCACAAAATTTCGCACTACGTGGCCATGAGGAAAATTTGAATGCGGATGAGGATAAAATTGTTTGAAACTTTCTCGCGCTGATCAAACTCGTTGCTCAGTATGACCCATTGTTAGCAAAACACGTACAGCACGCAGGAGAAAATCCGGGATCAGTTTCTTATTTGTCACCGGAAATCCAGAATGAATTTATCCACATACTTGCGTCGACTGTAAAGAACCAATTGTTGAGTGATATCAGGAAAAACAAGTACTACGGTATCTTACTTGACTCAACTCCTGATCTAGGTCAGCGGGAACAGCTTTCTCAGGTCATAAGATTTGTGGATGTGGATTTTCAAACTAAAAAAGTATCAAAGAATCAATTTTAGGTTATATCGAGATATATGCAAAAGATGCAGCAAGCCTAGAAAGAGTCATCGTCGAGAGACTGAAATCTGACAACATACCTCTAGCCGACTGTCGGGCACAATGTTATGACAATGCTGCTGTGATGACTGGGCATATATCCGGCCTTCAACAACGAATATGTGACAAAAATCACAGAGCATTGTTTGTCAACTGTGACAACCACAGCTTAAACTTAGCAGGAGTACACTCAGCTAAACAGGATCCACTTGTCACATTTTCTGGAATAGTTGAAAGTATATATTTGTTTTTCTCTCGTTCAACAATTCGTTGGGAAGAGTTAAAAAAAAGCTGTGCCCATCACAGTAAAGCGGGAGTTTGAAACACGCTGGAGTGCACGATCAGAAGCTGTTAAAGCAATCTGAGGGACTGGATGAACTAGTAGGGCTGCTAGACAAATTATCTGAGGACGTAACTATGACGCCTGAAACCAGAAGTGATGCAGAACAGTTACAGGCATGCGTATTAAATTTTAACTTCATAGTTTTATTACATTTCTGGAATGTCATTCTTGGAAAAATGTATCGTGTTCAGAAGCGCTTACAGGATCCTACTATGAATTTCAAGGAAGCAGCAACTGATCTTGAATCTTTGGAGCATGTATTTGTCAAGCTTCGTGATGATTTGAGCCAAGTTGCTGTAGAAAACGCCAAAACAAGATGCACAGCCTGGGGGATCGATGTGGACAGAAGAATTAGGCGACGTCGGAAGATGCCAGGAGAACTGGCAATAGATGCAGGACTTTCAGCAGAAGAAGAAATTGTGCGCGTTATGAAGGGCGTATTTGATCGACTTCAACAGGAGATGTCAACACGGTTTTTACGACTAAAAGACCTGAACACACAATTTTGATTTCTGCTGGACGTCAAAACTCTTCTATCCGACACCGATGTCGATGCAATTCGTCGAAATTGCACAGATTTTGGAAATTTCTATGACACCGACATCAATGGCCACGAACTTTTCACAGAAATTGGAGATTGCAAAATGCTGCTCAGTAACCGGAATGAAGTTCTACCAGAAACTCCTTTGGATCTTCTTGGTTTTATTGTGTTTTATGGAGACGACATATTTCCGAATTTGCGAATTTCACTGCAAATTTGATTAACAATAGCAGTTTCAATTGCAAGCTGTGAGCGGTCGTTCAGCAAATTGAAACTTATTTTGTCGTATTTGCGGCTTCAATGGGACAAGATCGTCTCAGCGATCTTGCTCTTCTTAGCGTTGAAAGAGAAACATTGGAAAAAACTGATTTTGATTACGTGATTGACCAGTTTGCGACAGTGAAATCAAGAAAATGTCATCATTTGTAGACTATGTCAACCAGTCTACGACAGTGACTGAGTGAGCCATGAAATATAATTTCTATTGCTTCTTCAAATACAATGTTTCATTAAAATTTTAATTGTTATTCCTTATTCGATGTAATAGGAAAATGTGATTAAATATCCTAGCTACGCCTCTGCTGTGTAGACCAGAGTGCCATGGCCCTTAGTAACCCCATTTCCATGGCCAGCACTCCCGCACCCTATCATGGAGGGGCCGGCACTGCACACAGAGCGTGGTGCCATCCAGCACAGCCGGTGAGCGCTCACCGAGCCCCTCTAGGGCCGGCACTGCACCCACATCCACGTGGTGTCCGCGATGTCCCTACATCGCACACCGTGCCTCTCTAGGGCCAGCATCACACAGTGACTACCGCGATGTCACGACATTTATTCACTGCACGAGGTTTTACTCGTTTAAGGGTGAGTCGACCTCGGGGAGAGCCCAGGACCGCATCGATTCTTCGCCACCGTTATGCGTTCGGAGCACAGTTCGCTCACCACTGCACGACCGTTTCTCCGACAAACAAAGATCCCCCATATAGCCTTAGCGGAATATTGGGGACAAGTGCTGTTGGCGCACACCTATGAAGGCCAACACGGTACACGAGGGAGTGGGTGAGTGGCCAGCGGCATGCATACACGCGCGCGCGCGACCACGCAGAACCAGTTCACTGGGAAACCCATTTACGAGCAAGGGGAGCAAGCGAGTTGGCTTCCTGTGGCGGCTGCTGCTGCCGCTGGCTGGAGTGCTCGGCCGCTCGCTCGCCGCGCGTCTCCTCTTGATCGATATCAGCGGCACGTGGAGTGTGTCCCTCAAAAGCCGGACGCGGCGCGAAGGACGCAGGCCATCCCCGTGCGCCGGTAGATGGCAGCCCCGTCCCAGCCCCCCCCCCCAGCACCCCCTCGCCCCCACAGCCCTCGCTGCCTCTCACCCTGCCCCCTCCCCCCCAAATCTGCATGGCTCGCTCTTCCGACGTGACCCTTTAATGTATTTATTTTTTGTTCCGTCGTGCCACTGTAACCGCGTTAGAGGGGTCGGGAGGGGTCGCGTGTGTGCGTGTGTCTGTGTGATGTGTATATGTTGGGGGAGCACGGTTAAAATCGGTGACGAATATCTGAACCTCTCCTGGGCCTCCCCTAGGTCTAATCAGCCTCAAATGAGGACCTGGTGCGATATGTAGCAAACAACGCCACTCGGGGACAAAGGCGGCCGGGCGTGGTGCTGGCCACCCACTCCTGTGCAGGCTTTCATAGGTGCCACTCGCTAACAGCTCTTGCCCCAACAGTCTATTCAGATTATACGGAGGATCTTTGTTGTATGTACGTGTGTGGCCCGGTCGTAATGGCTTTTTTTGTTTTGAGCCGTCAGTCATGCGGCTAACGTTAAACAGGCTCAAAACAAAGCTGTAGCCTCGAACAGTATTCCCCTGCCACGAAATACACTCCCCACCCCACACGCGCGCCTGCGAGAGAGAGCGGCATAATAGGAGTTGGGAGGGTGGTGAGCTAAGGACAGATGGTGGGTGGGCGGGAAGCGGTAGTGTGGCGGTGAGCGCTACGCTGCGCTACGAACCCAGCTACCCGAGTTCGATGCCCGCTCACGGCCAACACCGGTGACGATCATCTGAAGCGGTCCTGGGCCTCCCCGAAGTCGACTCAACCTCAAATGAGTACCTGGTGTGGTGTGTGAAAACCATCGCCACTGGGGAGACAAAGACAACCGGGCGTGGTGCTGATCACCCACAACCTTGTGTGCCGTGCCGGCCTTCATAGGTGCTCGCAACCAGCACTTGCCCCTACAGTCTGTTAAGGCTATATGGGGGAGCTTTGTCTTTGTTTTTTTCGTGTAAGTCTAAAGTCGATATCTGTGTGTGTGAGTCTATATGTGTATTAGTGGGTAAGTCGATGTGTTTGTATGTGTGTGGGTCGATGTCTGTGTGTGTGTAAGTCGATGTGTGTGTCTGTCTTTTTCACCCGGGCAACGCCGGGTACTTCCCGCTAGTCTTACCTATTAAAGGCATTTTTTGTCTGTGTTCGTCTGTCTCTGTGTGGGCGCAACTTGTGAAGGATTTGGCTTGCAAACCATGGAGTTTACGTTTGAAAAAGGTAGCCGGGTACCACGCCGTAAACCTCGAGGTGAGCCAGCACTATTCCGTTTTCCATCCGTCAAATTTAAAGTAGTTAAATTAACTATTTAGTGATATTATTTATTATTTAAATATTTCCTCGCGCCGCCAAAGCAACGCACACGCGTCATCGGTGGAGGGGGGGGGGATTTCTCATTCGCGTTTAAAATGCAAAAAAAATACACACAACGCTGAGGTAAATTCATCAAAGTGTCATGTCCTCTTCTCCACCCCCCACCCCAATGTGTGCACTTACTACTATAGGGTTGGTAGATACTAATATTATAGCACTTAGATAGTATTGTAGCGCAGGCGGGGGGGGGGGGATGGTGGGGGGCGGGGGTAGCGGCCCAGCCCCCAGCCTGCCAAGTTGCCACCTCGGCAGGCTGGCCAATCTAGGCGAGGCCGAGGGCTCTGCACGGGACTAAGCCTCACCACGCCACTCTTGTCAGGTGAGTAATTTGTGCTATAAAGTCGATATATACTGCTAGAGAGTCAGCATGTACTCCTGTGGTGATAGCAGGTCCCACCACAAAATGTACTGCTGTAATCAAAGCAGGTACCACGACAGTGAGTATGCACTGCTGTTATTATAGAAGTACCAGCACAGTCAGTATGCTCTGCTGTAAACACAGTCGGTATGCACTGCTGTAGTGATAGCAGGTTCCACCACAGTCGGTATGCACTGCTGCAGTGATAGCAGGTTCCACCACAGTCGGTATGCACAGCTGCAGTGATAGCAGGTACCAACACAGTCGGTATGCGATGCTGTAGTGATAGTAGATACTGCTATTGAGTTGGTAGATACTATTATAGTTAGTAGATACTAAAACAGTCAGTATATACTGCTACAGTCAGTAGATATTACTATAGAGTCAGTAGATATTACTATAGAGTCAGTAGATACTACTATAGAGTCAGTAGATACTGCTATAGAGTTAGTAGTTACTACTATACAGTCAGTAGATACAACTACAGCATCAATAGATACTACTTACTCTGATGTATATCAGGTGTGTAGGTATATATATATATACCTACGTGGGGGTAAACACATTTTTTTTAGGGGGGAGGTGGTCGACAATTTTCGGAAACCTTTTAGATCAACTATTTACCCCCCCCTTTCTATAACTTTTTGGACTTCTCCAAGCCTTTTATAATTTTATTGGAGAAAAGGACAAACGGCCCACCGGGCTTTCACAATAGCTTAGTATCTGTGTATGTATATGTCAGGTTTTGTTGTCTCTCTCTCAAATTTAATTCTACCTGATGACGGTTGCTTGTGTTGCAATCGAAACGTCGTACTCTATTATTTAATTTATTTTCTTTCTACGTGACTTCATCGAAAGAACCAAAGAATACATTGCTAATTTAACTTATAAGTAAGTTGTTTGCTGCGAAAGTTTACTACTACTACGACTAGGTGTTGAGCAGTGTAAGTAGACGATCGATAGGCAATGCCTCGGTCTCTAAACGCTCCCCAGTCGCGTGGTGCTCAGGCACTCTCGCTCCCAGCCCTGGTGGCAATTCAAAATCGAACGCACGTGCCGGTTTTCAATCGCCGCCTTAATGGCGCCTTACTAAAACGCTCTTAATGGGCAATTGTTCAATGATTCATCGTGTGTTTTATATATATAATTAAAATAGCGTTGCTTATTCCAGAACGGAGAAAATGTAAATAACCGCTCAACACCTTCCATCCGGAGTAGCTGCGTTGGGAGCAGCAGATGGGCAAAAATAACTTCCATCGTTGCACTGTACTTCTGGGCTCCTAACGCACTACCTACCCACACTGAGCGACACGTGGTGGTAATGTATGGTCAAGTAACCCCCATGATCCGCACGTCGTGGGGAGAAAGGCCCTAGTCCAGCAGTAGATTGACAAATGGGCTGTGCATTTTGCTGAACGGAGAGAGCTTAACGCATCTAATCTGTGTCTATTTGGCAATCGGTAACGCAGCTCGCTATCCGGGCTAAAGATTGCACGAACTCGACCGGGGGGGGGATTCAGTTTCAAACCAATCCAACGTCAATGTGACAATGTGTGCTGTGCGACGAACCTGGCCCACCTGAGTTTCGATTCCCGCCCACGGGCACCAACACCAGTGAGGATTATCTAAACCGCTTCTAGGCAGTGGCGTAGAAACTTGTACATGATCAGCTCAAGGGGTTGCGGCAATCGTGTCAGGTGGGGGGCCCCAACACTGTTGTTGAAAACATCCCTTTGGGGGGGGAAGGCACACCCCCTGCCCCCACGCTAGTTACACTAAATGATTCTGCGCCTCCCCTAGGTCGACTCAGTCGCAAATTAGCACCTGGGGAGACAAAGGCGGCCGGGCCTCTTTGAATGTGGCTGGTGCACTCCAATTGCTTGGCAGCCCCAATACAGGAGTGGAAATTACACATTGCTATGGCTGGGGCTCGCCTTTCTATAGCATAGTCTGCGTGCTCCTGTCTACCCATGTCTGCACAATACGAAAACACAATTTGTCAGTGGGTTAGTCAGTCTGTCAGTCGCACATTTCGCTTGAGGAATTGTCAATGTGCTGACGTGAGTCGAATTGAGTCTTTACTCAGACGGGAATGAACCGAGGACCTCTGTTATTGATGACTAGGGGGGAGTACCCGGCGTTGCCCGGGGGGAAATATATTTTAAAACTTCTCAAAACTTAAAAACATAACATATACAAATTTAAAGAATACTTTGATCATTACATAATTGATTAAAATTAAAATAAAACCCAACGCGCGGTGGAGAAAAAACAACTTAAGCTCGCGCGCCAAGATTTTATTCTTTAAATCGCGCAAAATAAATCGAAGGTTGTAGATTTCTTTAGAATCGGCCTATTCCCGTTTAATCGATACTACAAACGATTACCATATATCTATTCTCGCCAGTCCTGGATGTGGGTTGACGCCACACATTTCATGGTCATCCCTCCCCCCCCCCCCAAATATTCAAGTAAAATGTAATACTTTTTGCATTGTGTAGTCTGGAAGCTAACCACATGCCAAATTTCAAGTTTGTTGCATGTCGGGAAGTACGCTAAACATTTTGAACAGACATACATATTCACAAATTTCCATTTTATATATATGGAGATATAGATTCTACATCCTCCCTCACATCATGCATTGGAACATCCTGACGTTTTGGACGGCATTACCATTTGCATCGACGGTATCAGGCATACTGGACTCATTATAGCAGGCAGGGGGGGGGGGGGGTTCTTTGGGGAAAGGGGGAGGTGGTTGGTCAGGTCATTGCCATTCTGGCTCAGGTATTTAAGACTGTTCTATGGTATGGGAATAGACCCCATGCACGTGTTGTATTCTTTACCCCTGTTTTTGTTCAGACGCTTTTTCTGTTATTCTAAGTAAAGAGTTCAGAAGTTTGTTTTTTAAATATATAATAAATAATCGTGTTTAATTAAAATCCAGGTAACGTGGAAAACGAATTGAATCTTTGGGTGAGGACTCCCCAACAGTAAAACTGGACTTTGGAATATTTTATAATCGACGCTTTCGAATGCACGCAATTGCAGCTGAATATAAATCCGAGCCGCCACGCTCGGCACCGTTGCCGCCCCTGGGAGGGGGAGGGCAGGAGCCCCCCCTCCCCGTGCCCTAGCCCCCCCTCCCCGTGCCCTAGCCCCCCCCCCTCCCCGTGCCCTAGCCCCCCCCTTCCCCGTGCCCTAGCCCCCCCCTTCCCCGTGCCCTAGCCCCCCCTCCCCGTGCCCTAGCCCCCCCTCCCCGTGCCCTAGCCCCCCCCTCCCCGTGCCCTAGCCCCCCCCTCCCCGTGCCCTAGCCCCCCCCCTCCCCGTGCCCTAGCCCCCTCCCTCTCCGTGCCCTAGCCCCCCCTCCCCGTGCCCTAGCCCCCCCTCCCCGTGCCCTAGCCCCCCCCCCCTCCCCGTGCCCTAGCCCCCCCCTCCCCGTGCCATAGCCCCCCCTCCCCGTGCCCTAGCCCCTCCCCGTGCCCTAGCCCCCCCCTACCCGTGCCCAAGCCCCCCCTCTCCGTGCCCTAGCCCCCGCCTCCCCGTGCCCTAGCCCCCCCTCTCCGTACCCTAGCCCCCCCTCCTCGTGCCCTAGCCCCCCCTCTTCGTGCCCTAGCCCCCCCCTCCCCGTGCCCTAGCCCCCCCTCTCCGTGCCCTAGCCCCCCCTCCCCGTGCCCTAGCCCCCCCTCCCCGTGCCCTAGCCCCCCCCCTCCCCGTGCCCTAGCCCCCCCTCTCCGTGCCCTAGCCCCCCCCCCTCCCCGTGCCCTAGCCCCCCTCCCCGTGCCCTAGCCCCCCCTCCCCGTGCCCTAGCCCCCCCCTCCCCGTGCCCTAGCCCCCCCCTCCCCGTGCCCTAGCCCCCTCCCTCTCCGTGCCCTAGCCCCCCCCCCTCCCCGTGCCCTAGCCCCCCCCCCCTCCCCGTGCCGTAGCCCCCCCCCCCTCCCCGTGCCCTAGCCCCCCCCCCTCCCCGTGCCCTAGCCCCCCCCCCCTCCCCGTGCCGTAGCCCCCCCCCCTCCCCGTGCCCTAGCCCCCTCCCTCTCCGTGCCCTAGCCCCCCCCTCCCCGTGCCCTAGCCCAACCCTCCCCGTGCCCTAGCCCCCCCTCTCCGTGCCCTAGCCCCCCCCCCTCCCCGTGCACTAGCCCCCTCCCTCTTTGTGCCCTAGCCCCCCCTCCCCGTGCCCTAGCCCCCCCCCCTCCCCGTGCCCTAGCCCCCTCCCTCTCCGTGCCCTAGCCCCCCCTCCCCGTGCCCTAGCCCAACCCTCCCCGTGCCCTAGCCCCCCCTCTCCGTGCCCTAGCCCCCCCCTCCCCGTGCCCTAGCCCCCCCCTCCCCCTGCCCTAGCCCCCTCCCTCTCCGTGCCCTAGCCCCCCCTCCCCGTGCCCTAGCCCCCCCTCCCCGTGCCCTAGCCCTCCCTCCCCGTGCCCTAGCCCAACCCTCCCCGTGCCCTAGCCCTCCCTCCCCGTGCCCTAGCCCCCCCCCCCTCCGATCTCAGCACCGCGCAATCGTTCCAGTCGCGCACATCCCCCGCCCCCCAGACGCGTGCAGCGCACCGCTCGCACGCCCCGGTTTAATTTCCCTGGGCATCGACAGAAATCCATGGCTCTGGCGACCTGACCCCTTTGATTCGTCTCCGGCCATGCACCGGAGGCTCCCTCGCGGATGAGGCGGCTGTGGCAGCTGTTTTTATTTGGGCCATTCAGCACCGATCAGAGCGGGGGACTCATATTCTTAGGTTTTTTCGGTAAAGTCACGTAGGTAAAACATCAAAATTAATGAAAAAAAAATAAAAAAAAATCACGACGTTTCGGAGGCAACACAAGTCTCCGTCATCAGGTGGGACCGTCACAGCCGAATTAGCTGCATCAAGTGAGGCAATGATTCAAGAAGTAATCCCTTATAATCAAGTTGAAGGGGGGAGGAGAGGGGGGGGGCTCATCAGAATGTGGTAGCCAATGAATGGAACGTATCGGGAGGGAGGGGGGCGGGGCTCATAGACAGCACGGAGTGCTAAGTACAACGCATCGGGAGGGGGAGGGGGGCGGGGCCAAAACAATGGACGACGGCTTGAACGCGGTTGCTGCTGCACACGCCAACACAATGGACAGAGAGGGGGGAGGGGAGGTCTGATACACATGATAGACAAAAGAACGAAAATGCCCATGTTTATACCAATGCTGGCTGAACAATGAAGAGAGCACTGCCAAAAAATAACTGGGGATGTTAACACTCGGTAAAGTAAAGTAAAAGTAAAATAGTGCCTGTCAGATAAGATGGTCCAAAAAAGTGTAATTAAGTCTTTTTTGCGTGGTTGATAACATCTTTCCAATGATTACTAAGTTTGTACCCATCATCACGGTTGAAATTATGTCTGTGTTTGAATATTTGTATGGCTTCGTGTACAAACCTTTGATGGTAGCCAGGAGGTTTGCAGAGAACCCTGGTCTCGGAAAAGACAATTTCATGAGAGCCCACCGAGTTGTAGCAATGATCGGCAACGGCAGAAGAATCACTTCTGCCGTGTTTCAGATCTGACTTGTGCTCGCGGACACGATCAGAAACATGACGTTTCGTTTCTCCAATGTAGCAATCACCACAAATGCAACTCAATTTGTAGACTCCAGGATACTGTAAGTCAGGAACGACATCCTTCACAGATGGAATCAGATCACGGATTTTATGCACTGTACTGAATCGGACTTGGATCTTATGTTTGTTTAGAATTTTGGAGATCTTTTTGGTCACGCCTGCTATGTATGGTAACGTGATGG
Source organism: Lampetra planeri (assembly GCF_965212315.1). Classification (NCBI taxonomy): domain Eukaryota; kingdom Metazoa; phylum Chordata; class Hyperoartia; order Petromyzontiformes; family Petromyzontidae; genus Lampetra; species Lampetra planeri. Next base: position 26,309,307 of record NC_136107.1, read on the forward strand.
TTTTGGTCGGAGTTTCAAGTGGCTGTTTCTGTGTGGTGGGAGAGACAGCTTGGCGGATAGTACGGTCAGAGTATCCGTTCATCCTGAGGGCCAGATGTACATGTCTTAATTCACCGGTCAGGTGGTGTTTGTCAGAAATGCCATGGGCTCTGTGGTATAGCGTTTTGATGAGAGAATCCTTTTGAGATGGGTGGTGGTGGGAATCCGGTTTCAAATAGGAATCTGTGTGGGTGGCTTTCCTGTAGACAGAATGTCCCAAGGATCCGTCAGGCCTCCTCTCAAACAGAATATCCAAGAATGGTAGTTTACCGTCTTTCTCCACTTCCATGGTGAATCTGATGGATGGGTGTCTAGAATGTATGTGGTCCAAGAAGTGGTTCAATGCTGGGAGGCCATGTGGCCAGATGACGAAAGTGTCATCCACATACCTCTTCCATAGGGAAGGACGCAGGGTAGATGTCTGGATGGCGTCTGATTCAAACTTTTCCATGAACATGTTGGCTATAACTGGTGACAAAGGGGAGCCAATAGGGGTACCCTCATTCTGTTTGTAGAAGGTGCCATTCCAGGTAAAATAGGTGTTGGTGAGGCAATGCCTAACCAGCGCAGGTGCATCAGAATTCAATCCATGTTGGACTAAGTCCTCAATTATTGTTAGGGTGTCCGGTACTGGGACTTTGGTAAACAAAGATACTACATCAAAGCTGACGAGGATGTCATCAGGAGATAGTACCATGTCCTTAACCATAGAGACTAATTGGGTTGAGTTGAGTACTGCCGAAGAGGTCTTGCCTGTGAAAGGGAGCAGAGTATCTGATAGAAAACGGGCTAGTTTGTACGTAGGAGAGTTTATCGTCGACACAATGGGTCGTAGCGGGGTGCCTTCCTTATGGATTTTGGGAAGACCATAGAGTCTGGGAGGTCTTGCCGCCGATGGTTTTAGAGAAGGACGTTTGCTTGGTTCGATTAGGGAAGTCGAACTCGTGATGATACTGTTGGTTTTCGTCGTTAGGCTTTTAGTGGGATCGTTTTTAATTTTGGAGTAACTCCCATCATTAAGAAGGTCCAGGATTTTGTTGTTGTATGAATCTTTATCCATGATGACCGTGGCATTGCCCTTGTCTGCCGAGAGGATGACTATATCATCTCTCTTTTTTAGGTCCGCGAGTTCAGAGCGAACGCTCTGAACTCGTCAGCTTTGATGTAGTATCTTTGTTTACCAAAGTCCCAGTACCGGACACCCTAACAATAATTGAGGACTTAGTCCAACATGGATTGAATTCTGATGCACCTGCGCTGGTTAGGCATTGCCTCACCAACACCTATTTTACCTGGAATGGCACCTTCTACAAATAGAATGAGGGTACCCCTATGGGCTCCCCTTTGTCACCAGTTATAGCCAACATGTTCATGGAAAAGTTTGAATCAGACGCCATCCAGACATCTACCCTGCGTCCTTCCCTGTGGAAGAGGTATGTGGATGACACTTTCGTCATCTGGCCACATGGCCTCCCAGCATTGAACCACTTCTTGGACCACATCAATTCTAGACACCCATCCATCAGATTCACCATGGAAGTGGAGAAAGACGGTAAACTACCATTCTTGGATATTCTGTTTGGGACATTCTGTCTACAGGAAAGCCACCCACACAGATTCCTACTTGAAACCGGATTCCCACCACCACCCATCTCAAAAGAATGCTCTCATCAAAACGCTATACCACAGAGCCAATGGCATTTCTGACAAACACCACCTGACCGGTGAATTAAGACATGTACATCGGGCCCTCAGGATGAACGGATACTCTGACCGTACTATCCACCAAGCTGTCTCTCCCACCACACAGAAACAGCCACTTGAAACTCCGACCAAAACCATCACGTTACCATACATAGCAGGCGTGACCAAAAAGATCTCCAAAATTCTAAACAAACATAAGATCCAAGTCCGATTCAGTACAGTGCATAAACTCCGTGATCTGATTCCATCTGTGAAGGATGCCGTTCCTGACTTACAGTATCCTGGAGTCTACAAATTGAGTTGCATTTGTGGTGATTGCTACATTGGAGAAACGAAACGTCATGTTTCTGATCGTGTCCGCGAGCACAAGTCAGATCTGAAACACGGCAGAACTGATTCTTCTGCCGTTGCCGATCATTGCTACAACTCGGTGGGCTCTCATGAAATTGTCTTTTCCGAGACCAAGGTTCTCTGCAAACCTCCCGGCTACCATCAAAGGTTTGTACACGAAGCCATACAAATATACAAACACAGACATAATTTCAACCGTGATGATGGGTACAAACTTAGTAATCATTGGAAAGATGTTATCAACCACGCAAAAAAGACTTAATTACACTTTTTTGGACCATCTTATCTGACAGGCACTATTTTACTTTTACTTTACTTTACCGAGTGTTAACATCCCCAGTTATTTTTTGGCAGTGCTCTCTTCATTGTTCAGCCAGCATTGGTATAAACATGGGCATTTTCGTTCTTTTGTCTATCATGTGTATCAGACCTCCCCTCCCCCCTCTCTGTCCATTGTGTTGGCGTGTGCAGCAGCAACCGCGTCCAAGCCGTCGTCCATTGTTTTGGCCCCGCCCCCCCCCTCCCCCTCCCGATGCGTTGTACTTAGCACTCCGTGCTGTCTTTGAGCCCCGCCCCCCTCCCTCCCGATACGTTTCATTCATTGGCTACCACATTCTGATGAGCCCCCCCCTCTCCTCCCCCCTTCAACTTGCTTATAAGGGATTGCTTCTTGAATCATTGCCTCACTTGATGCAGCTAATTCGGCTGTGACGGTCCCACCTGATGACGAAGACTTGTGTTGCCTCCGAAACGTCGTGATTTTTGTTTTTATTTTATTTTATTTTCATTAATTTTGATGTTTTACCTACGTGACTTTACCGAAAAAACCTAAGAATATGATTCCTTGCAGTCACGAAAGCTTCAAATCTAGCGGGGGACTCCTCCAATTACCAGCTCGCTTAGTGTGCACGGCGGTGAGCAATGGATGCAATAAAGTCCACGTTTTCCCCTCTGGTTTTGAGATTTTTTTTGGGGGGGACGGGGGGACGGGAGGGATTGTATTTCTCCAGCACGGACATCAGTCACGAGGATCGTGCCAGTTAGCCGCTTGGAGCCCCGGCGACACTGTTGGCGCAGGGGTGATGCTTGCGGTGATATCCTCGGCTAGGGCGATGGGAGAGGCAGCAATCGCCGCCCGTTGTGCATGTTCCTCGGTGTTTATTTTGGTCCAGATCTCACCCCCCGCCCATTGACAAAGAGGTGTTTGCTCTCGATGCGCAATCGCCTGCTGTACCAAATAAAGCTCGCTGTCTATCTGTGGTCTGCAACAACAACGAAACGCACCCGTCAACAACGAGACTGGGGTCTTAGAAGAAAAAAGGGGCGGCACGGTGGCGAGATGTTGAATACTTCGCCTGGTATGCAGGAGGTCGTAGGTTCGATCCCGACCCTGACGCCTGTTGTATATTTGGAGTATGCATGCTCACTCTCCCCGTAGTCGTATGGATTTTTCTCGGGGTCCTCCGATTTTTCCCCTCCACATTTAGAATGGCCATCGTGCGTTCAGAGTAAATGGTTACTGCTCTAAAGTTCCACGTAATAAGCCACTTTGATGAGCTATCATTTGTGGCCAGGCCAATTCTGAGTAAAGAGCTATCCAGCTCAGTAGGCTTTAGCTGGTAAAAAAATAAATAAAAACATTCATAGTTTATACAAAAAGTATATATATAGAACAGGCGACGTTGTTAGCGATGGTCCTTTCTTCATAGCACGTATGCTACGAATTTGTTTTTGTTGTCTGTACTTGTGCATTATTGCCAGCAGTAGCACCACCAAAGAATTCGTCGTTGTAACAGATGACCACATCACACAGAATGTCATGCACATATATATACACTGCGGGACGAGGGCCTACCCGCGATGTTTGCGTGGTGGAGGTAATTTGAACAACATACTTCACCACGCCGGTCAGTGTGAGTTGGTAATGTCGGGAAGAATACAACGGGGAGCGCATAACAATGGAGTCTTGCAGCACTGCTGACCACAGCGTAGCCTCGCAACAGCCTATAACGCCTGTGTTTTTTGCATTTTGGGTGGCCCATTGTTGTGTGCTCGCTGTCCAAGCTCTAGCCTTCAAAATCTTCCGAGGTCTGGCGAGAATCGGGCGCATTCCAGGCGATTTGGTCAAAACGCCGTGGGGTATGGGGGGGTTGCAGCGATTGGCGCCGACCAAGAAACGCGTGCAGAGACAATGCTTAGGCATGAATCAATGCGAACACAGCTGAACTGGTTCCCCTTCATTGATCGTCCTCATTGAACAAATGTTGCGTGCCGTCGTCAGTGTCTCTGCCTCGCTGTGCGCTGTGTTGCACCGCTAGCTGAGTAGTTAACCTCGTGTCCAATAAACCCTCAGAGCCAGGATGAACGTCCGACTCCAAACGTCATTTATTGAATTTAACGAGGTAAAACTGGTAAGAAATCAGCACAGATACAGCATTTGTTAATACCCGGAAACACCAAAACAATGAATGAACACCACAGCATCATAACATTGTCTTAGATAACTTGTTTCTAAACAATAGATTCTGGATGGACCAGGCCCCTACATTACCACTGAATAACTATACAAGAGCATAAGCTGCTGTGTTACATAAAGGCACATCGTGTATTCATCACACTGCACCCCAAATGTACAGTATTACACATAACACTAAATTGTGGATGAGATATTTCGTCGTCCTTACTCTCAGGATCGCAATATAGTTGCTTGGGTACAAGTTTGACTCGACTTATTAAATTACAAGTAACATTCACAATAAGTAGCAGGCTTCGTTGTTAACTAGGCCTCGTATTTATCATAACAATTTAACAGCATTATAAAGGCATTTACATCATTATAACGGTCATTCTAACATTATAACAGCATTGCCAATATTATAAGAATAAAAACGAACTTACAGATAATGCTTCTTAAAGTCCCACAATGGATAATTGCAGCTGGCTTCACTGGGACGCGATGTGTGCCGCCATCTTGAATTATGTGTGTAATGGCCGACGCCCGCGTGGTTGAGCGGGAATCTCAAATCGCAACTTTCTGGTCACGTGACCAAAATTATCATCAAAAACAGGAAATTCATGTGTACATAACCCCCCCCATCTGCCGTGAGGCAAAACCCCTGCCGTGAGGCAGAACAGTTAGCCTTCAGTAAAGCAGCGCAATGCGACACCCGACTTGAGTATCAGCTAACGCTGAATCTAACCACACGCAGTCTTCGGGCGATGCTACCGCCGCCGCTGCTGCATTGGCAGTGGTGCATACGCACAGCCAACAACAAACACAAATCATTGTGGCACACCCGTCATTAGCACTGCACTAGAAATAAAATAAAATTAATATAGGCGATGTTTCGGGTAGTCACCCTTCTTCAGTGCACGTGGAGAGGCCAGAGAGGTCGAGATTTCCAGAGGCAGAGGGGCATTGTCCGACACGTCGCCTATTTTCGACATCCCTGGTCGCCTGCATCTCTGGCCTCTCTTTGTGCTGTGACGGAAGGGCTGTTGCCCGACTGTGTGTCGGGTTGTCTTGTTGTTTTAACACGTAGTAGGATTTCGCGACCACTATCCTCCGCCACCACCCGACACAGCCAATTAATAAGATTTGTCACGTAAACAGAACATGCCAATTCGTCACTAGTACAGCAACACCGGTGTGTCGGAGAGCATAGCCACAACGTTTACAATCTGAGTACGACTCTTCGAATGTAAATATCAACTTTCAAGCACATTGCACTTGTGCATCCTGTCGGTTGTGTGTACTAAAATAATCCCTATTATCGTGTAATGTCAACATCACCTAACGCTGATATGGCAGCTGATGAGATTATGTCGTGCGCAGGAGCCCGATGGATTGTTTAATCGCAAGAGTGCATGAGATGGTTTCACGGCTTAGGGATGCTGTTACTTATCGAGCAATGGAAAGATCGTCCCAGCTGCTGATGATCATGATTATACAGCAAGCAGTGGCGCAGTTGTTATCTCCCAGCGCAACGAACCCGGCGACCAGAGTTCGATTCCCGCTCGCAGCCACCAACGTCGGTGACGATGATCTGAACCGGTCCTGGACAAGGGCAGCCGGGCGTGGTAGCTGGCCACCCACCCCTTCTCGTGTGCTGTTCCGGCCTTCATGGCTGCCACTTTCCAACAGCACTTGGCCGCCGATAAAAAGGTCTGTTATGGCTATACGGGGGAATCTTTGCCTTATCAATACAGTAGAGCAAGTGAGTTTTTGATAATTGGTTGTTTGCCCTTTTATCTGGCAACAAAACTGACCTTTTTTACAAGGAGTCATGTTTGCATTGACCACAATACCTGCAGTCGGAATGCAAACAAAAAACATAACTGATGATGTATGCACTGTCCTTGAAATTGATTGGTCCACACCCGATACAGCTTTCCTTAGAGCCTAGTCTCACATGGTGTTGGACCAGATGACCCCAAAAGGACCAAGTGAGTTTTGTTTTGTTTTGTCCCATTCAGTGTGCTGAACAGGCCGCTCACCAAAATCACGGCGCATGATTTGTCCACGCAGGTGCTGCAGATGTACCTGCCCTTCTGCGGGATCGGCATCGCCAACGCTCAGCTGTTCGCCGCGTCCCGCAAGGAATACGACCGCAGTCGGGTGAGCAGCTCTCGACCCACTCCACGCGATCCATGCATGCACCCACCCCCAGAGAGAGTCGGAGAGAAAGAGACCCAGACGACGGGGATACCCGGCCGTACTACGTGTCCATGGTTGAAAATTATCGCACCCCCCCCGCCCACCACCACCACTTTTGGGTTACGCGCCGCTTATTGTTTACAAACAAAATTCATAGGACTTGAGTGGACCTCAAAGGACAATTTATCTGCGCCTTAACCCCATGGAATCTCAATGATGGATTTGTGTGGTACGCTTCTCAAGGTGCCCGATCAGATACGGTTCAATGTTTTGATTAATCGCTGGGCACGTCCAGAGCTCTCAATTAAAAAAACCCAGCTCATTGCCAATCAATCCATGGTGGCGAGATGTTAAATACCTCACCTGGTATACAGGAGGTCGTGAGTTCGATCCTGACCCTTGCTCCTGCTCTCTATTTGGAGTTTGCATATGCTCTCTGTGGTCAGGTGGATTTTTCTCCGGGTCATCCAGTTTTTCCTTCCACGTTTAGAATAAACACCCGTTTAGAGTATTTGGCTGCTATACATTGCTACATGATAAGCCACTTCGTTGAGCTATCATTGGTGGCCAGGTCGCTTCTGAAACAGAACTACATTGCTCAGTGGGTCTTACCTGGTAAAATAAAAAAATATTTATAGTTTCAATTAACTGCCTCTTTGTTCCCCAGGAAAGCTCACTTGCTCTTACAAAATTAAATAAAGTTTGTGGTAATGCTGCTGCGTTGGCAGTGGCGGCACAAGTGCAGTTAACGAAAACACGCAAAAAACACTCATCACTTTGTCAACAACACTGACCTAAAAGATTAAATACAGGGTCATTGCCCGAAACGTCGCTTATTAATTTTTTTCGATTGGGGGCCAGTGTTGTTGACGATTTATTTGGTCACTTCCTCTCTGGTCTTCTCTCCAATGAGCGATTTTTTTTTTTGCGTCACTCACACCTTAAACAAATACTGGTGTCACTAACACCAAAAAAAATCTACCAGCATTACGAACGCCTTAAATTATACTGGCATCATTAATGCCTGAAAATATACTGGCGTCACTAATGCCTTAAAATATATTGGCCTGATTCTAGATGGCATCGACCCACTTTTACGAGACACCAACAGTCACACTTCCGCCCACGCAATGTAGCAGGTCTAAATGTATTCCTCGAGTTCTTAAAATGTAATAACTGGGCGTTTCTTTTAATAAAAAAAAACTATGTATTTGCCGTAGTTATGCCTGCCGATAGAAACTGCCCATATATGTAGCTGCTGCCGTGTTCGGTGTGTGATTGTAAGCAGAGCAGTCATGTTTTATATTTGGCGCAATATATTTTCGTGTGGATTTTGTCATTTAACACCGTAAGTTTTAACATTCCATGGAATTATTTTCCGGTCATGACATTTGGACCGTATTTTTGTTAGTTTTCCTTCTCACGAAAGGGGCCTTTAATCCCAATTGACTCTTGTCTCGGCCTCACTGTGTGCTGTGTTGCACCACTATCTGAGTAGTTAATCTCGCATTCAATAAACTTTCAGAGCCAGGGTGAACATCCGACTCCGACGTATTTAATTAATTGAACGAGGTAAAACTGATGGAAAACACAGCACAAAATACAGCATCTGTTAATACTTGGAATATCAATACAATGAACACTGCAGCATTATAACATTGTCTTAGATAAAATGAAACTCAACAATAGGTCCTGGATGGACCAGGCACCTCCATTAGCACTGAATAGCTATACAAGAGAATAAGCTACTGTGTTGAATAAGGTCACTTTGTGTAATCACCATACTGCAGCCTAAATGCACAGCGCTGCACATAACATTGAACTGTGGATGAGATACTTCTTCATCCTTGCTCTCAAGATCGCATTAAAGTTACATGGGCACAAGTCTGACTCGACTTATTAAATTACAAGTAACATTCACAATAATGCAAGTGGCAGGCTTCGTTGTTAACTAGGCCTCATATTTATCGTAACAATTTAACAGCATTATAAAGGCATTTACAGCATTATAACGGCAATCCCAACATTATACAGCATTCCCAGTCTTATAAGAACATATACGAACTTACAGACAATGCTTCTTAAAGTCCCACAATGAACAGATGCACCTGTCTTCACTGAGACGCTATTTGTGCCTCCACCTTGTACTCGTGTAATGGCTGACACCCTGCTTCATGGCTTAGAGAATGTTAAATCGTAACTTCCTGGTCACGTGACCAAACTCAACACCATATCAGGAAGTTCCTGTGTAATCAACACCCCCATACCTGCCATGGGGCAGAACAACTCTCGAGCCATGTTTTCAATTTGTAAACGCTGATTGTTGAAAAGCGATGTCTCTGCCTTCTGTTTCTATATATGTATGTATGTGGCACGTATGTTGAAATTCTTTGGTGCCATACACTAATCTGAGAAGGGGAATTCCTTTCCCTGCATGTTTATGGTTTCAAGTCAAAGTATTCCCTCTACTCAAATGAGCATTGGCAGCTTGGAGCCAGTGAGAATACAATTCTATATTTCCATGACAGGACCAAGTCTGTCCACACCACCACGAATGTTACTCTCCACGAAGGGAAGCTCATTACGCTGACCCCTTAAATGCTGTTGGAGGAGCAGTGTTGTCGCATGAGTTTGATTCCCGGCGATGGCTTACATGAGTGGTGAGTGGTATCGGAACTGCTCCTGGGTCCCCCTTCACAAACACGCACTGACCAGCGTGGTGAAGTATGGCCAAACAACCCTCGTGACTGACAGCATGGGGAGGCCTTCATTCGGCAGCCGATTGGACAAAGGCCCTTTTATTATGAATCTTTAATCGAACCCCAAAGTGATGATGGGCCGAGGTGATCAACTGAACCACATTTTTTGAAAGTGTAACCTTCCCATGATGAGTCAGTTGGTCTCAACACCGGTGCCACCTAGCTAGACCTTTGTGCTACAAGGCCAGGTGAATGATGGAAGTGACAAAGTGTCATTCGGGAGTGGGTGGCCTGCTACGCGGAATTACTTCTAGGCCCTGCTGGAGGTGGTCAACGACCTGTTCGAAGAGCAGACACACCTGGAGAAGGTTGTCCACAAGATCATGCACCGTGCCCAGGCCTTGCTCAAGTGCGAGCACTGCTCCGTGCTTCTGCTGGAGGACATCACGTCGCCGGTGAGCAGGCGGCTCCGCAAATTTGGCAACCTCACGGTCAAATGTTCCGATATCGTCCCTATAACACATGCGGCGATCGTGACATTGTGAAGATAATGATCCCTTTTCAATTTCCAATGACGTATGTGTACGTCATCAGTTTTTCACATACGTCGTTGGACCAGAATCAGAAGTAAAAGGCCATGCGGGAGGGCATGTGGCACAGTTTGGTGCCAGCTATTGTAGAGTGCGGTCGTGTCGCTACGGTTCTTTGCGGCGAGTACAATGTCTCAATAAAATTAACGCTCAACCGCTTGCGCGATCCGAGATTCAGCAGTGAACACGACCCACCCTGCAACTTGCAGACGTCTCCGAATGGGAAAGGAGTTATGTACGGTAAAAAAAATATGGGTTGTTTATGGAATAGTTTGATGGCATGCATGAAACTGACTTTGCACTATTGCCATCCCAGCGTGCATGGAGAGAGGCAGTTAGTCCACGTATGTCATAACACCATGGTATTTTACGGGCATGTATCCCTTAATAAGAAGAGTAGGCAAATTATTTATTTGTGAATTACAGTCCTAATTGGCTCGAAGTGTTTGTCATATTGTGACAAACACACAGGTGATGCATCTGCCTGTCATCTTGGTCAGTCAATCCATGGCACCTAGGTCTGTCTCGTGATCTCCTGTCAGCGAGCGTTCGACACTGCACGTGGCCTCAAAGTGCACATAGCCTGGCATTAAGTGCTGTGGTGACGTCACCGCCACTTAGTGGCGAATGACGGTTGTTGTTGTGCATTAAGCCACTTGATGATTCAAAACTATTTCTGTCCGAATTGTAGTCCTGGAAGAAGAAGAAAAAAAATCGTTGAATGCCCGTTGCCTCTCTGCAGGTCGTCAAATTCAGCAAAACCTTCGAACTGATGTCGCCCAAGTGCAGCGGCAACACGGAGAGCAGGTGATGATGTCTCATTCCCCAGCTGATCGTTACCAAACGTTGCATCAAAGTATCGCACGGCAAGACTTCACCATCTCATTGCGGTCCTTCGCCCGCACCTCCAATTAGCACGATTGGCTACGTATGGTGCAAAATAAGTTAACCCATACGTACGTACTGTACATACATCTCCTCCTACTGCACTCTTACCCCATTAGGGATGGCCTCGCAAGTGTGCATGCGGTCACCAATATCAATTCATGGCCCACGTCGTGAAATCAACTTTGCTGATCAACCCCCCTACTCCTCCCCTCCGCCACATCAATTCCCGCACTGCTCTCAGCCTCGCACTAAACAGTTCATGCCAAGGCCAATCATTAATCGTGCACTCTCGGGGTGCGACGACGCATCGCGATTCGTTCATAGGATCACGGTCGATACTTCGGCTCACCGTGCGTTCACGCGCGTTGAAGCAGCTCTCGGCAGGGGGGGGGGGGGCGCTTGTGGTGCTGCACCGCCTGCCGTTTCGTACGATGATGTCTGACGTCTCGCATGCGGCCGAACGACATTTGCAGAAGCGCGGCAGCCGACAAACTCGCCGGGGGCAGCGTCATCGGGAGCGCAAAGCTGTCGCCGTACTTAGACATTGTCACCTTTGTACGTCACGTAACGGCTGCCCTCCCCCCGGTGTGAAGGCAGCCTGGAGAAGGCCACGCGCTCTGACTGGCTGATCAACAATAGCATCGCCGAGCTGGTGGCCTCCACAGGCCTCCCCGTTAACATCAGCGACGTCTACCAGGACCCACGCTTCGACACAAAGGTGAGCGAACGGCCCACCCCTCCTCCTCCACCACCGCCACTCACCTGCCAATGACCGAGTCGAGGCCCACCACCACCACCGCATAGGTTCGCGCCGCGGCGGAGCGGTGTGGATCTCAGATTTCGATATTGGACACACCGAGCCCCGTCCGGTGTTTTTCGCTCCGCGGGCTTCGGGAGCCCCCGCAGAGAAGTGAGCTCGCCCCATATGGGCTCCTGAAGACGTTCCCAGTATTAGGAGCGAAACGCCGGACCTTGGGCCGCACAAAACCGTGGCGTATGGAGCGAAAGCGCTTCCGAGAGCTCGGTCAAAGATTCTGCGCTCATGGATTTGAGACGCGATGAAGGTGCTTGACACATCTCACCTTCCCACCTGAGTTCACCTCTCCCTCTTTCTGCAGCTGCTGCTTTGTCTTATTGATGTCAAGTGCTTCTGCTTTGCTACCTTTAATAATAATATGGCGCCATGGTGGCGAGATGTTAACTACCTCGCCCGGTACACAAGAGGTTGCGGGTTCGATCCTTACCCTGATACCTGTACATTTGGAGTTTGCGTGTCTCTCTCCCCATGGTCACGTGGATTTTCATCTCGGTCCTCCGGTTCCCCCCCCCCCCCCCCCCACATTTAGAATAATAAATTTCCACGTGATAAGCCACTTTATTGAGCTATCATTTGTGGCCCGGTCACTTCCAAAAAAGAGCTATATAGCTTAGTGGGCTTATCTGGTAAAACAAAAAATTGTTTAGTTTAATAAAAATCGATATTGCTTCGGAGCAGTGCTCATCTAACATCCTAAGCCAACGTATGAAATTCCACATTGCTATGGTAGGGACCAATTGTTCAATAAGACAACTGCCGCTGACTTTCCCACAAAGCGGTACTTAATTATTATTTTATAACCCTGATTCGAATGGATGGTGGGTTAAGCGACCCTCCCACAGAGGGTTGGAATGGGCAAACTTACCAATCACGATTCGAGCTCAGCTAACGGTGCCACCGAAATCATCAACACAGTCTTTCAAAACAGAGGTGGTCAAGCAAGGGGATATCACAAAAATGTGTTTGTCCTATGGATAGACTCGCCCCCCCGCCATATGGATGTGGAGTTTCTACCACTGGGTCAAGGCTATAAATGTGAGATGAGCAGTAGAAACTCACTCATGGTACATGAGTATGCTAACATCGGTAATCCTTGCAGCAGCAGCTTCTGGCTAGTGATCAAACAAAGACGGTCACCGCACCATGCACTTTCAGATGCGCTTCTGTGGACGGCTGGAACGCTCTACCTTACGATGTTATGAAGCCATTGAAGTTATGCACTTTTAAATCTAGATTGAAAACTAATTTCTTTAGAACTGCTTTTTGTGTTTAGTTTGTTATACTTATCCCGCACCTCCGATTAGCACGGTTGGCTACGTACGGTTCGAAAGAGGTTCAACAAACATATATACAACGATACCACTTGTACGTGTGTGCATGTGTGCATGCGTCTGGACACAGCTCGCAGACCAAATGTCCGGATTCCACATCTGCTCGGTGCTGTGTGTGCCAATCTGGAACAGCAGCCACGAGATCATCGGTAAGTCCCGTTCGTGCCCTCATGCCCATCATCGCTCAATGGATAACGCAAACAGAACAGACTAATCACTACACGGTATAGACTTCCCCACAAATTGGTTGTGATTTTAATCGACCTCAGTGGGTTGATGGGCTAAGTCAACCCCCCCCCCCTTTGTGATTGCGAGTTGCTCGCTCTGTCGCCGAGCTACGTGGTCAAGTTAACAGATTCCCCAGGACCCGTCACTCATTCTTCATGAAGAGTTCCAATCACCAGGGCCGTGCATCACGGGCTCAGGAACGATTCTGCCTTGTCGGCGACGAACTCCCCCCTCCACTCCCCCCGGGTGTGCAGGAGGAGGCTCGATCGATCGCCGCGTTGCGAAATCGTTCAGGGAGGGGGCAGACGGCTTTTGCGTGCAGAGGGATGCCTTCATCCGGCAGAGGATTGATCATTGCTGATGCGGACGACGGTGACGATGATAATAACCTTCGTCGATCCCCGACCGGGACTTGGACACACAACCTTTTGCTTGCGAGCGAGGTGATTGGCAAGCAGTATTGGGAGGAGAAACGCAGATGCCCTGAGCTCAATGAGGTCACGAAGTCGAAGCGTGCGTTTTCCTAGGGAGTTTGTGAAACACTCCCCATTTGATGGAGTTTAATTAATTCCTGCCGAGACGGCACTGCCTCCTGCTTCCTCCTCCACCGCCGCTCGCAGTGGCAGTGTTCATTTGACAGCTCCCAGCGGACGCCCGGGGGAGGCTGGTGAAAGCCACCTAAGTGGCCGTTCAATAGCGGCTCGGAGTCTCTCGCCGTCACACGTGCGGCGGTCTCGCCGACTCGAGCTCCGTCAACACGGCGCCTGTGCCAGGCGAGGTGCACTCTGAGGGCCACGTGAAGTGTCGAAGGCTCGCTGGCAGGAGGGGTCATGGGACAGACACAGCGGTGCCATGGGTTGACTGAGATGACTGGCATACGCACCAGCTGTGCCCCCTACTGAGTATGGTAACTATATGACCCGCATTCAAGAGGACGAACCCCACCGAAGGAGATGGAGTGATTCAATCCGTTCGTGTGCGGGTGCTGGGTGGATTGCTCACATAGCGGGATCGCAGGAAGTGGTTGGTGGCAGCAGCTTGGAGTAGACCTTCGTCCAGCAGTGGATTGACCTCGGCTGATGGTGGTGATAATGATGATGATGAAAATGGAACTGAGTGGCGAACATGGTGCTGTAACCTCGGCCACCTGAGTTCAATTCTCGACCATGGTGGCCAGCGTCCGAACCGGTCATGGGTTAACCACCCTGGCAACATCGACACCCACTAAACAGCATGGTGAAGTATGACCAGACAACCCCGCCCCCCCCCCCCCCCCGGACCGACATGGCGTGGGGGAGGCATTCAACCAGTAGTGGATTGAGACTGTCCAATGTTACATTAGCCATTGTTTGTGCTCGCTCACCCACGCCTGCTAATAATGCAGTGCTTGGGGGTGCGTTGGGGCTTAGCGAGTCGCATCTCACGGGCTATCATCGCTCGCCTCCCCGTGAGATTGTGGCTGGGTGTCTCTGACTGCCCGGGCCACTGTGGTTTGGGGGCAGGGATGGTTTGTGGGCAGGGTATCTCCTGATCGGTGAGGGGTTTGGATTGATAGGAGTGGATGGAACTTGGGAAAGGGGAACCAGGTGACAGGGGAGGGACGAGGAGCGAGGGATACGCAGGGCGGCCGTGTGGCCTACAGAATGCGAGTTAGAACATTTGGTTTCCTGGAGTGAGGGCCATTGGGGCATGGAATAAGATAAGTAGTGACAGAGGAAAATTTCGGGAGCTGAGAAAAGTGTCAGGTGAAAAAGAAACATAGCGTAGGGTGTCAGATATTCAAACTGCGTCACAGCCGCGGTGTGCCCGGGTGTATTGGTGAGGCGGCCATCTTGAAGAGGACAGTCTGAAGTTGGAGCCGGGAGTGGTGGTGACGACAACCTGCTGGCCTGTGAGCGCGATCGACTGGGGTTTTGCTGTTGACTGCTGGTATGCTCACAAGTGTGTCATCCCAGCAAGCATCGTCGCTAATAATGATGAGATGTTAACTACCTCGCCTGGTATACAGGAAGTCGGGGGTTCGATCCCGACCCAGACGCCTGCTGTCTATTAGGATTTTTCTCGGGATCTTCCGGTTTTCCCCTCCACATTCTATTCAAAGTGCATGGACAGTTTTTGCCTGATATAAGTTTCCACATGATAAGCCACTTCATTGGGCTATCATTTGTGATAGCCAGGTCGCTTCTGAAAAGCAGCTACATAGCTACACTGGGCCTTACCTGGTAAAATAAAAAAAATTGTTTAGTTTAATTTAAGTCAGGAATCGAACCCCAGGCACTTTGGAATATAAACCCGTGGTGGCTTTTGTGTGCAGGTGTGGCGCAGATTCTGAACCGGATCGATGGCAAGCCTTTTGACGACGATGATCAAAGGCTTTTCGAGGTATATATGTTTTTCTTCTTCTTCTCTCCTCTTCCACCGCTGTTTATTTGCTCTCACGAAATAAGGCGTCAATCAGTGCACTTATCCTCCCCCCTTCTCTCTCTTCATTTTTGTGTTGGTTTAACTTTAACGCGGGGCAAAGCGTTACGGTTGATTTCTGTTTTTTGTCGTGCGCCGTTTTATCGCCAGGCTTTTGTCATCTTCTGTGGACTGGGAATCAATAACACCATCATGTACAATCAAGTGAAGAAGTCCTTCGCCAAGCAGTCGGTAACTCTGGATGTGAGTGCCGACCGCCGCCGCCCATTGATCATTAAGGTTGACGCGTGACGCGCTCTTTCCCAGACCCCAGGCGCATTTGCTCTTCCTTCCAGGAAGCCAGCCGCTGGAGCTATGTCACTTTTAAATCATCGAGATTGAAAACTCCTTTCTTTGGAACTGCTTTTTTGCGTTTAGTTTCTTGGCCTTTAACCCGCATCACCGATTTAGCGCAGCACACAGTTGGCTACGTATGGTGCAAAAGAAGTTCAGCGTACATACTAAACCTGTGCGTGGTGGCGGCCACGGCCGTCCATGGGGTGGGGGGGAGGTTGCACAAGTGTTACATTTGACACCGTGACGTCGAAGCACGGTCGCCCACCCCCCAAAGCGTGGGGCCCGGGGCAGTCACCCTGATTCGCCATACCCTATGGACAGGTCTTGTGGTGGCCCAGGTCCCAATTATCACCGCACATTTTGACAGAAATCCTGGAAGAAACCTCCCCCCCATGCCCACCCACCCCATTGCTGCTGGACATCTGTGAAAAAGAGCTTCATAGCTCATCAGATTCCCCCAGTATAAATAAAGATTCTGATTGTGCTGCTGAGTAGTTGTGTTGGTATATTTTATTTCACCAGCAGGTGAAAGAAACTTGTTGAGATGCGTGAATCATCACCGCTTTAGCACAGAAACGACCCTGTGGCACGTGATTCCCTGCTCAGATCAGCATGAATAATAATGACTTCAACTTGTAACCCTGTGCCGCCGCCGCTGCACAGTATGCGCTCACTTTCATAGAGAGAGAGAGGACGACTCCGAGAGAACGAGAGAGAGGACACCTCAGAGAGAGAGGATGCCTCAGAGAGAGGACACCTCAGAGAGAGAGAGGATGACTCATAGAGAGATAGGACGCCTCAGAGAGAGAACGACTCCGAGAGAGATACCTCACAAAATGGACGATTGGCTACAATATTGATGTTCGTGATTTATACATTTCTTTCTCAGAACCATATTGGGTCATGCAAGGGGCGTACTCGGTTGAAACAAAATTCAACAAGGGATCATCATCATCACGATCCATGGGCAAATAGCCCATAGGTGTCCACTGCACATTTCGTCATTTGTTTAAACTTGCCTCTGTCTTGTGCCAATATACTCAAGTGGTGCGCACATCTTTCTGGCACCAATCTCTTAATGTCGTCGTCCAAGCTAATCTTCGTTAGGTCTACCTCTCTTTCCGGTTCCTTACATTTTTCCGAACAGCAAAAACACACTTTGAATTTTCCTGTTGTCCATCCTACTTCACATGTGTCCACATACAACAAGGGGTACACAGTAGCCAAATAAAAGCGCTGAGAACCACTGTGCTAAACGCCGCGTTGACCGTCACGTTCACCCCACCCCGTTGTCCCCATTGCAGGTGCTGTCCTACCACGCCACCTGCACCAAGGCCGAGGTAGACATGCTGAAGGTAACAGCTCCCACCGCGGCGGGCGGCGACGGGATTTCAATGGACGGTTTGCGTTCACGCGTACTCGTCGATTGAATATATATGAAGTATTGAATGACGGCAGGAAACTCCTTGACGGGTAACACACTTTTTATTAAATCTTGACTTGTCACTATACAACGAGTGGTCTCTATTCCTCAGACTACACACACTTCACTTGACTCGTGGAGCATCTATTCCTCCGGCTACACACACTTCACTTGACTCGTGTAGCATCTATTCCTCTGGCTACACACACTGCACTTGACTCGTGTAGCTTCTATTCCTCCGGCTACACACACTGCACTTGACTCGTGTAGCTTCTATTCCTCTGGCTACACACACTGCACTTGACTCCGTAACGTCTGTGAAGCCTACAGGCCCACCCCGGCTTGGGCGTGGGCCACAACCTCCGAGTCCCACGAGCCGGCTCTCTCACGGACGTTCGGCTCCGGGTCCCAGGGTTCCGCCTCTTCCTCCGTCTTCCGTCTTCGCTGGTACTCTCCCCCCCGTGCGCCTGTGCGCATCCCCTTATATAGTCCCCGCTCACGGGAGACGGAGTGTATGCGGACCTCGACGTGAGCATCGCTCCTTAGTTGACCAATCACGCCGCGCTGTTCCTACGATCCGTTTTCCCCAGCGCGTGTTACCACTACACAACCAATCACGCCGCGCTGCCACACGATCACTCCCTCTCAAGCGCGTCACCGGCACACAGCCAATCACCACCACACAACCCATGACCCCGCGCTGACCCCTGATCCCCCACCGTCAGCGCGCGTCACCAACACACACAGCCAATCCCTACGCGCTGACACACGATCCCTACCCCAGCGCGTATCACCACTACATCACCCCCTCCCACATAGCTCGCAGCCGGCCCGGCTGCTAAACAACAACACACCACAACGTCAACACGAGAAAACCCCACCCCCCAGTGTGCCCCGTAACGCAACAACAACAACTCAACAACTTACGTACAAATCGACAACCAACGCAATAAAAGTCAACAACAACAACTAGATAAAAAGCTATGTACAGCCCGACGAACAACACAATAAAAGCGAATTCCAGAAAATGAACGCGTCCAGTGTCTCTGCGACCACATGCAGTGACGAGGCGCTCCGGCCGCCTCGCCTCCTCAATCGGTAGATCACAACAAGTAGCGTGACCTAGAGCGAGTCCGCCTGGCCGGTCCGTCGTATGGAACGGGACGCTGACGACCGTCCGGTGGCTCTGGCCGCTCTGGACGGCGCGGATCGGGCCTGGAAGGACCGGTCGCGCCGTGAAGATCCGGCCGCCGGTGGTCGGCAGCTGTCAGTTCCGAGACACCTGGGAGCGGATCAGGCGGAGACACGTGAGGATCAGGCAGAGACATTTCCCCCCTCAGGTCGTCGGTCACGTCACATGCTCGGCCCTCACGACACAAAGGGAGGCCATATGGAGGCGAGAACGGTTTCAGTCGGGAGGGGTGAACGTACCAACGACGCTTTCCCCCATTTTATTTGAACGCACTGGGGGCGTGCAACCCGCACGACCTCCACGGGTCCCCGCCATGGCTTCAACAATTTAGGCGACGTAGCCAAAGGTGCCTGAGGGCAATGCAGCCAGGCCCTATCACCAGGTTTCCAGTCGTGCACGGACACCTTCTGTGCACACAACCGCTCTGTCAGCTTATGGATATTAAATTTAATATGTTCAGCCAATTTCGAATTTGTTCGTGGTGCGGGTAGGCCCAGCTGCGTTTCCATGGGCGAGTCGGCTTCCCGACCGTACATCAGATAGAATGGGGAAAATCCCGTTGCTGAATGGGGGGCCATTCTATACGCGGCGAGGACCCCCGGGACCTGCAGGTCCCAATCAACATGTGCCTCACACACCTGCTGGCACAGCATAGAAGTCAAAGTCCTGTGGAGTCTCTCCACCATCCCATCCGTCTGTGGGTGGTACGGGGAGGTACGCACCTTCTTAGTACCCAATAGGTCGCACACCTCTTGCAGCAATTTACTTGAAAAATGTTTCCCTTGGTCGGTCAGCAAGCGTTCGGGAGCCCCCTTGTCCAGGACGTAGCCCTGGACAAAGGCGTCCGTCACAGCCGCCGCCGACTGGTTGGCGAGTGGCCACGCCATAGGCCACCGGGTAAAATATTCGACACCCACCAACAGGTACCTATTTCCCCTAGGCGTGACTGGAAAAGGCCCCAAAATATCGAGCGCAAACGAGTTCGTTAGTGCGCGAGACCTGAATAGATTGCAGCGGTGGATTAGATGCCACGGGCGGTGGTTTCCGCCTGGCGCAATCAACACACCCCTTTAGAATATTTACCACGTCACTCCCCATCCCCGGCCAATAATAGTCACGCTGAAGCAGAGCAAGCGTTTTGTTCACTCCCAAATGCAAGAGGCGTTCATGTGCGGCCAGGACAACTTTCCCCCTCACAGCGGAAGGCACCACAAGTGCGTGCCGCCGAGACAAACTATCCCATCTCATTAATAGGCCTTGCTTAAGTACCCAGAAGCCAGTTCGCTCCCTGCCCTCCTCGGGACCCCCCACCCTGCGGCGCAATGCTAGCAGGGAGCTGTCTTCCATTTGGAGACGGCCCCACTCAATCAGCGACAGTGAGAGTAGCGAGTCCTCTCCCTCAGGGGTAGCGGGAACATCCCCGATTGGTGCACCCGCGGTCGCAGCCAACGCCCCCATACCTTCCCCAACTGTCGGTTTACAGCGCGCCGATCCCGATAAGCACGCACATTTGTGACAAGGCGACAATCGCGACAGGGCATCGGCGTTTGTGTGGCGCAACCCCTTACGGTATGTAGTCGTGAACTGATAGTCCTGGAGGACTTCCAACCACCGTGACAATTGGCCCGAGGGTTGGGCGACCCTCAATGAATACTGAAGCGCCGCGTGGTCCGTCCGGACCGTAAAGTGACGGCCATATAGATACGGTCTAAACTGTTGTACAAAAAAAACAATAGCAAGCAGCTCGCGACGGGTGACGCAGTAGCGCTGCTCCGCCGGTGACAATACCCTGCTACCATAGGCGACCATCCTTTCGACCCCTCCAACGACTTGCGAGAGCACCCCCCCAATGCCCGTGTTGCTAGCATCCGTGTCTAGCAAGAAGGGACTCGCAAAGTCAGGATAACGCAAGGGTGGGGCACCCACCAAGGCGTCCCGGAGGGAGCAGAACGCAGCCTCCTCCTCCGGTCCCCATCGGAACTTGATTCCTTTTGCCGTTAGAGCGTGCAAGGGTTTTGCAATGGTGGCGAAATGCATTCGCATTCTCAAGAACACCCCTCTCAATCGCTGGAGGTGTTCCTCAAACGTCTTACTGAAAACAATGACATCGTAAAGGTAAATCAAGCACGTATCCCATTGCAAGCCCGACAAAACCAACTCCATAAGGCGCTGAAACGTCGCGAGAGCGGAATGAAGTCCCATGGGTAACCGGTTAAACTGGAACAGGCCCCCTGGAGTCCGAAACGCTGTCTTAGGTTTAGACTCGTCGTCGAGTGGCAACTGCCAGAATCCCGATAATAAATCAAGAGTCGAAAAATATCGCGCACCAGACAATGCATCGAGGGACTCGTCCATTCTGGGGAGCGGATACGCGTCAGCCACAGAGATTTTATTCAGGCGATGGAAATCTACGCAAAATCGCAAGGACCCGTCCTGCTTTTTAACTAGCACAATAGGTGCTCCCCAAGGACTGGAAGAAGGCGAAATAATGTCGGCTTCCAGCATATCGTTGACGGCCGACTGAACGTGTTCCTTCTCAGTAGGACTCAGTCGGAAGGGATTTTGCCTGACCGGTGCCGCATCGCCCGTTTCAATATGGTGGCGTAACAGGTTCGTGCACCCAATGTCATACTTATGCTTACTAAACACATCAGAAAACTCTATCAGCAACGCCCGCAGCGCACCCAACTGTACCGTTGACAAATCGTTCGAGTCCGCGCACAGCGAATCGACCCATACAAGGTCCTCCCTCGCTGTAATGTTCCCCGTGGGGCTCGGATCAACCTGCGCAACCAGCCGCTCTTCCGCAGGGATCCGTGCCGCGTAAGCTAGCACGGTGCCCTGCTGAATAACGGCCGGCCGCGACCCAGCGTTTAAAACCATCACAAACGGGTCCTTGTCAGCCCGAACCAAAGTGTGAGCCACCGACAAATCGAGACCCCCGACAGCCCTATTTGAAGGACCCAACAGCATGCCTTGTTCCGAGGTCTCCTCCACCCACGGTTTCCGCAACCGGAGGGGAATTAACATCTGTGAACCCGGGGGCACGTGCACGGTCTGTGTCGCTAACGCTTGTATCGTAGCGCACGCCGTCCGAATTTCAGTAGGGTTCGTCAAAAATGAAATACGGCGACCCGATGGTAGTTCAATCCAACGCTGATCGATGAGAATTTTAACGGGCATTTTAGCCAAAAAATCAGTGCCCAATAGACAAGGAACCGCCAAGGAAGAAGAAATGAAAACGGGTCCCGACAATTTTATATCTCCAATGCAAATGGACGCCCTAATCTGACCGATAATGCCCAACGATCCCCCATTAGCGGCGTAAAATGGCACGTCCACTGGGAGCAGCGGTCGACATTGGACGGGGAGAATGTTGTAAATGAGGTCCGATATAATAGTCGCCGACGCCCCCGTGTCCACTAACACCCTGACCTCGACCCCATCAATGAATCCCGTAACGACGGATGATCCCGCCGAGGCAGCCACTATTCTGTGCCCCAACTCCGACCATGTAATGTCCCCCCGGTCCCCGCCGAACCCCCCTCGCCGAACCGAATTCCCGAACCCTAACCGGCTCTCCTCCGCCGCAACGCGACGGCCCATGTGTGTCGTGCATGTAGGCCGAGCATGTGAGGTGCGCGACTTTCCGGGGTTAGTGGGGACGACTTGGGGCCTTGGTCGTCGTCCAGCCGAGGTCCCATGGCGCGCTGACGTGGAGCGCGGCAACCGGACGCCACGTGGCCCCGGAGGCCGCAGTTATAACACGTGATGAGGGTCGTCGGAGATCTCGGTTGCTCCAGCTTGCGGGCCGATCGCAGAGGCGAACGACCCCCCAACCTCCAGTCCCCCAGTCGTCCCGTGGTGAACGTCTCCTCTCGTGGGCTGACAACCTGGGGTTCGGTGACCACCGGGCCCGGAGCTGAGGCCACGGCAGCGTTGCAGACGACCCCCTGTTTACGTTGAAGGACCTCGTGCGCCTGTATACTTGTTGCGACCCGCAAGGAAGAAATATCGATCTCGTCGGCCGTGTTGATGGGGACCCCCAGGTCCTGCGCCAACTTGAGCAGTTGCTCCAAGACCATCGTGTCCTGGCCCTCCTCGTCCATACGAGGGAACGCGGCGTCGGCGAGAGCCAACAACGCCGTCCGGTAGGCGAGCACGGTCTCCGTGTCCGCCTTCCGCCTTGCGTAGAAATGATGGCGACACGCCGAGGGAGGTCCGTAGACCTTGGCCATGAGACCCAACGCGGCCTTAAGCGTGGAGCGGTCCGACCTCCGTGCTGACGTGAAGGCTGCGAGCGCGTTGTCGTCCAACATGGCAGGCAGTGCCCGCAGCGCCGTAGCATCGGCCCAGGCGGACATCTCCTGATGCGCCAGAAATCTGCGCTGGAATTGGGCCCAGTCCCCGCCATCCGCCTTGAAGGCTGACAATGTTGGAAGGCGCTGTTGAAAGATGAAGGCGTCCTCTGCCTCGTGGTTCCTCTCCGCCGCTCCGTCGGTGTGCGAGATGGCGGCCCCAATGGCGGGTGTCTGATGGCGGTCCGCAGCGCGCATCGATGACGTAAGCGGGCGCGCTTGGAGAACCGCCGCCACGTGGTGCTCGCCGTTCCCGCCAAAAGATGGCCACGCAGTAGAAAGGGCGGGAATCCCCCAGTCATTTTGGCGGGAATCCCCGGGGCGACCCTGTTGAAAGTCCACCGACGTCCCCGCTCCTCCCGACGTGCTGATCTCCGCCAGGATGGACGCGGCGGCGAGCAGCAGCTCCGCCAGACGGGAGTGCGCCTCGCGGAGCACGGCTTCGGTCCCCAATCGCTCGTCCGGCGCCCTCGGCGGATCCTGCGGCGTCGGCATTTCTTCTTCCTCACCCCCCGATGCCAGCTGGCCCGAGTCGTCAAGGTTATCCTCGCGGTCAATCTCGTGAGTCCGACGGGTCTTCCTTGTATCCATGCTTGGAAGACTGTTTCACTTCTGACGCCAGTTGAAGTATTGAATGACGGCAGGAAACTCCTTGACGGGTAACACACTTTTTATTAAATCTTGACTTGTCACTATACAACGAGTGGTCTCTATTCCTCAGACTACACACACTTCACTTGACTCGTGCAGCATCTATTCCTCCGGCTACACACACTTCACTTGACTCGTGTAGCATCTATTCCTCCGGCTGCACACACTGCACTTGACTCGTGTAGCTTCTATTCCTCCGGCTACACACACTGCACTTGACTCGTGTAGCTTCTATTCCTCTGGCTACACACACTGCACTTGACTCGTGTAGCTTCTGTCCCTCCGGCTACACACACTGCTCTTGACTCCGTAACGTCCGTGAAGCCTACAGGTCCACCCCGGCTTGGGCGTGGGCCACAACCTCCGAGTCCCACGAGCCGGCTCTCTCACGGACGTTCGGCTCCGGGTCCCAGGGTTCCGCCTCTTCCTCCGTCTTCCGTCTTCGCTGGTACTCTCCTCCCCGTGCGCCTGTGCGCATCCCCTTATATAGTCCCCGCTCACGGGAGACGGAGTGTATGCGGACCTCGACGTGAGCATCGCTCCTTAGTTGACCAATCACGCCGCGCTGTTCCTACGATCCATTTTCCCCAGCGCGTGTTACCACTACACAACCAATCACGCCGCGCTGCCACACGATCACTCCCTCTCAAGCGCGTCACCGGCACACAGCCAATCACCACCACACAACCCATGACCCCGCGCTGACCCCTGATCCCCCACCGTCAGCGCGCGTCACCAACACACACAGCCAATCCCTACGCGCTGACACACGATCCCTACCCCAGCGCGTATCACCACTACATATATATCAAATATATATCACTGCCAGGAGACAAGGAAGACGGATGTAAGCGGCGATGTTTCAGACAATGGACCACGTTCGCACTGTGTGCAAGCCCTCCCACCCACCCACCCCTGCTACGCCTTCAAACTCAACCGGAAGTGCCATTGCCAGATGTGAAGATGTGCCACTGCCAGAAGTGTTACCAAAATTTACGTGTATATATATGAATGTTAAATTTTTTTCGCACCGTATACAGCCAACCGTGCTAATCGGTGGTGCGGGGGAAAGACAGCAAACTAAACACAAACAAGTGTTCTAAAGAAATGAGATTTCAATCCAGATGCTTTAAAAGTGCACAGCTCCAGTGGCTTCCTGATATCGGAAGGAAGTGCGTTCCAGGCGGCCACAGAAGCGCACCTGAAAGCGCACACAATGCGGTGACCACCGTCTTTGTTCGATGGCCAGCCAGAAGCCACTGACGACCCGAGGAGGAGGACCGGAGTTCGCTCGCCTTTCGTATGTGCTATGTGTTGGAAATGCATTCTAATTGCGTAGTAGCCACGCACACCGTTGCAGTCCACCATGCGGGGCACGGTGCACGAGATGGTTAATTCGCTAGAGACTACCCCCATTGAGGTTTGGGAGAGCTGAATGGAGTTCAGAAGAACATGGTCTACCCTAAACCACATCCACTGCACAAACCATGGCTGCAGATGCGGATACCTGATGCACAAATGGAAAATGTGCAGTAGTAGTGTGCGACTGTAGTCATCCAGAACAGACAGTACAACGTATAACGACGCAATGCCGCGATCCACAAATACAAAGGGGCATCACAGCGATGCACTCTGCTGCTCCTAATGAAGTCTGGCTTGACCACTACAATGTGAAATTGAAGTTGTTGCTCTACAGCTACATTAGCAGTCGTGCGAAAGAAAGATGGTTTGAGATCGGCGCGGGTGGCTGTTGTGTTTCATTTTAGTAGAGAACTCTTAAGAGTCTGTTTTGCCGTGCATTATGTAATGATGCCTGCCAAACACATGCCGACACAAAATAGCAGTTCCAATTTCCTGGAAACTTCTTACAGTAAATGGCACGCGGCTCCCCGAATGGCTTTCTTCTAAAAATGTAAAAAAATACTTTTGACTGCAGGAATTAATATTCTTGGGTCTTTCGGTAAAGTCATGTAGATAGGTTAAAATACATTTTACAAAAATAACATAAAAGTACGACGTTTCGATCGCAACGCAAGCGGTCGTCTTTAGGAAAAGGGGGGGTTAGCTTCCAAGGGAAACTAATTATAAGGGTTTGAAATGGGCATAGCCCAAATGTCAGCAGCCAATGATAATATAAGCGTTCGGCAACGAGCCCGGCGGTGGTTCGTTTTCCACCAATCAAACGGCTTCCAGGTGAAAATTAGCATGTTAAAGAGAGATTAGCATGTTAATGGAAGATCGCAGAGCTGCAACCAATGGGTCGGCGCGCGAAATGACTGAAAGCGCAAGTTTGAAATGGGCGTAAAGCACGACCAACATCGGAAGGTGGTAAGATGGGAACATCATAACCAATTATGACTTAAACTGGTTGATAACGTCCTTCCAATTATTGCTCAGTTTGTACCCATCTTAGTTGAAATTGTGTCTGTCTATATATATGGATGGCTTCATGAACGAATCTTTGTTGATAGCCAGTTGGCTTTCAAAGTACCTTCGTCTTAGAGAAATTTTTTTAATGTGAGCCCACCGCATTAAAACAATGATCAGCCACGGCCGAGGTATTGGTCCTACCGTGTTTCAGATCTGCCTTATGTTCACGAACACGGTCCGAGACATGTCGCTTAGTTTCCCAAATGTAACTACTGCTGCAGACAGCATAGATTGTAGATGCCGGGGTATTGCATGTCAGGGATCACATCCTTCACAGATGGGATCAGATTACGAATTTTACGAACTGTGTTAAATCGAACCTGGATCTTGTGTTTGCTCATGATTTTGGAAATATTTGGTGACCCCTGCTATGTATGGTAAGGTGATGGTATTGATTGGGTCCTCAGATGTTTTTTTTCCAACGGTTGGGGTGATAGCTTTACGGATTGTGGAGTCTGAATATCCATTCATCTTGAGAGCTTGGTGTACGTATTCCAGTTCACTGGCTAGGTGATGACGGTCGGAAATACATCGAGCTCTATGGTGTAGAGTTTTGATGAGCGAATTCTTCTGGGATGGATGGTGGTGGGAGTCTGGTTTTAGGTAGGCATCCGTATGGGTGGCTTTCCTGTAGACAGTGTCCCATTGAGCCATCTAGTTTCTTTTCGATTAAAACATCCAAGAATGCTAACTTGCCATCCTTTGCCACCTCCTTTGTGAATTTGATGGCTGGGTGTATGGAATTGATGTGGTTGAAGAATTGGCCCAGAGCTGGTCGGCCATATGGCCAGATGACGAACGTGTCATCTACGTACCTCTTCCACAAGGACGGACATAGAGTGGATGCCTGGATGGCAAATTTTTCCATGAAAACATTGGCTACAACTGGAGATAAGGGAGAACCCATTGGGGTACCTTCAACTTGTTTGTAGAATGTTCCATTCCAGGTGAAGTAAGTGTTGGTGAGGCAGTGTCTCACCAGGGCCGGTACATCAGCATTCAGTCCTTGTTGGACCAAATCTTCAATGATTGCAATGGTGTCAAGCACAGGAACGTTGGTAAACAAAGAGACCACATCGAAACTAGCGAGCAAATCACCTGGAGATAGTGAGGTGTCCTTAATAAACGATACCAAGTGAGCTGAGTTGAGTACAGTTGAGGTGGTCTTACCAGTGAATGGTTTTAAGGTCTCAGACAGAAATCGGGCCAGTTTGTAAGTGGGTGAGTCAATGGTGGAGACGATATGATGAAGGGGTGTCCCTTCTTTATGGATTTTCGGTAAGCCATACAATCTGGGAGGTGTAGCAGCAGAGGGTTTTAAGGAAAACCCTCTGCTGCTACACAGTCTGAATGAATATTAAGACTACACAATCCGTAAAGCTCTCACCCCAACCGTTGGGAAAGAACCATCTGAGGACCCAATCAAAACCATCACCTTGCCATACAGAGCAGGGGTCACAAAAAATATTTCCAAAATCAAGATCCAGGTTCGATTTAACACAGTACGTAAAATTCGTGATCTGATCCCATCTTGCACCCTCCTCCTTCCTTGGTAGGCAGTGGAGATCCCTCCGGTGTGCGAGCTTGGCATCGACGAGTTCCACTTCGACGACTTCTCGCTGGACCACGACGCAATGATCACCGCCTCCCTGCGCATGTTCACCGACCTCGGGCTCGTGCAGACGTTCCGCATTGACTACGAGGTGCACGCCCGCAACGTGCCCGCAATGTCACGGCTCGCGCCAGGTTCTCTCCCCCCCGCCCCCCCCGTGACGTGACTGTAATCTCTCTACTTCAGGGGTTTTTCATCCACTGTTGTGTTCGACATTGCCTCCCGCTTTTTTTATGTGTATGTGTAATGTTCAACTTTCTTCGCACTGCACGGGGGAAGGACAACAAACTGAAAACACAAAATGCAGTAATTTCCCGCTCAAGTGAACACTGGGCCGTTGCTCACATATCCCGTTTAACAGTTATTGAACCAGCGATAGGAAATTCCACATTCCTCGGGCAGAGCCGAGTATCTGCATACGCTAACAAGCAAAGTGGTGCCGGGCCGCATAGGAGACAGTCAACCCCTCCACCAGGATTTAAACTCGAGAACTTTCCAATTTGCGAGCCACGCGTTCTAACACTGAGCCACCTGGCCCAACTATTTATACTAAACTATTTTTAATGTTACCAGGTAAGGCCCACTGACATGTGTAGCTCGTTTTCAGCAGAGACCTGGCCACGATTGATAGCTCATCGAATTCACTTTTCAAGTGAAAATGTATCGTAGCCAAATGCTCTATACGCTTTTTTTAAATGTGGAGGGAAAAACCGGAGGACCCGTAGAAAAATCCACGCGACCACCACGGGGAGAGAAAACACGCAAACTCCAAATATACAGACATCGTGAGGGTTGGGATCGAACCCACGACCTCCTGTATACCAGGCGAGGTAGTTAGCATCTCGCCACCGTGGTGCCCAATTGATGTACTAAGATGCTTACGTTGCCTGCGATCAATAAATAAATAAGCCACCCCCTCGATGGAGGTGACTGCCTGAACTGGGGCCACCACTCACCGCTGGGAGAAAAAAAAACCCAACTCTGTCATAGCCAGCAGAGCTCTGAGATCAGGTAGGGGGGGGTAAAAAACAGTGCGTCAGATCGAGCGATGGACTTGGATTTTTGTCTTCATATTTATTGTAATATTAGTTGAATTGACGCGTCGTGACAAGCCTCAAGAAAGAGGCGGGGGGGGGGGGTGGTCGGGGTTCCCCCCCCACCGCCTCTCAGCCATAATCCCCCACCCCCCCCCTCATCGAACTGACACTGCAGCCCCCCCCGTCACCCTGACCCCATTGCGCCTGTGCGTGTGCCACCCCTCCCCTCACCACACACAGACGCTGTGCCGGTGGCTGCTGACCGTGAGGAAGAACTACCGCCTAGTGCAGTACCACAACTGGCGGCACGCCTTCAACGTGGCGCAGTGCATGTTCGCCATGATGACGGTGGGGGGTGGCCCCTTTCATCACGAGCAGACAAAGAAACCCCCCCCTGTATAGCCTTTAACAGACTGTTGGGGCAAGTGCTGTTAGCGAGTAGCATCCATGAAGGCCGGCACATCACACGACAGGGCGGGTGGCCAGCACTACGCCCCGGCCGCTTTTGTCTCCCCAGTGGCGATTATTACACATCGCACCAGGTGCTCATTTGAGGCTGAGTTGACCTAGGAGAGGGCCCAGGACCGATTCAGATAATCGTCACTGGTGTTGGCCGTAAGTGACGCCGGGTTCGTACAACAGCACGCTAACCACTATACTACCACTCCCCCTAAAACACACCACACACAACACACGCACACCTCACACACCACACGCACACCACACACACCACAGAGTGCCGTCCATAGCGGGGGATACGGAGCCCGGGGAAAATCACACCATGAGGAGCTCCCCCCGCCACCCCAACGTCTTCAAAGTAAACCAGAAGTGGTACATCTGACACCGTGACATTGAAGCGCGCCCCCCCCCCCCCAAAGTCCAGGGCCCGGGGCGGTCGCTCCGATTCGCCGTAACCCCTAGGGACGACTCTGCACATACAAGCACACCGCACACCATCTTACCCCACATTGGCCTCCAACATCCCCAGTGCTAAAACATTTAACCTGTGAATTGCTGTACTCGATTTGCGATGACACACTACAGTGATACCTGGATTTTTTCGAAGTTGAGGCCTGGCTAGGAGCGATCAATCGCGACACCTGGAGGAACGTTTGAAACGGCCCATTGATGGCTTAGCGACTATGACTACGACTACCAAAGCTTGACAGGACCCTCCTGAAGGAGAGTCTTGAGACTCTTATGAGGTGTTCCTGTGTAAAGAAGAATAGTAATCTCTTCTTCGCCTTTTGTGTACGGCCGATGTGGATTGCATTCAGGTGGTCAAGCCAGATAACCGCATCAGGCGTAGCAGTGGAGTATGTCGCTGTGATGTCCCCCTCGTATTTTCGGATCGGGCACTATATAAGGACGCACTATTCTATAGTAATAATAATGAAGAATAATAATAATTTCTCCCGGTGTCCGTAACCTCCCTCCTCTCCCTGGCCGTCATTGTCCGGCTCACCGTGTCGCTGTCCCCCCCACACACAGACGGCGGCGCTATCCAAGGTGTTCACCGACTCGGAGAAGCTGGCGCTCATGGTGGGCTGCCTGTGCCACGACCTCGACCACCGTGGCACCAACAATGCCTTCCAGGCAAAGTGAGCGGAGCAGCGGCTGGCCAGGGCCCCATGCGCCATCCAAGGGGTGCCCCGCACCACCAAATGTCCCTTTGGCTGACCAAAGTTCACCCTTACCCCCTTAGCGGTGAATCATCGGTAGGGGGAGACCCCGGCCAAAATGCCACGAGGTCCTCACACAGCAGCACACCATGTTTAGTTTGTTGTCCTTCCCCCGTGCCTCCCGATTAGCACGGTTGGCTAAGTACGGTGCAAAAGAAGTTCAGCATACAACATACATATATTGGGACCCCCCCCCCCCCCTTTAGTTCTGAGGTCGGAGACAAACTGCCACCCCCCTGCGCCCCCTCTCCTCCCCCAACCCCCCCACTCTCTGTGTCTCTTCTCCGTGGCGCCCCTAGGAGTGGCTCGGCTCTTGCCCAGCTCTACGGCACGTCGGCCACGCTGGAGCACCACCACTTCAACCATGCCGTGATGATCCTGCGGAGCGAGGTACGCCGAGGGAGGCGCTGGTCTAGCAGCTGTCGAGTGTGCAAGCGGTGCAACTGCATCGGGCCCCTCAGACCGGTGGACTACGAAGTTGGGGAGGAAGGAGGTGGAATTGTAACACGGGATCCATCACAATAGCGAAAACTACTGGACATCTGTGAAGAAGAGCTTTATAGCTCATCGGTTTTCCTCCAGTCTAAATAAATATTATTTTTCTTCCCTTCTACGTGACTTTACCGAAAGAACCAAGACGATGAATCCCTGCAGTCACGAAAGCTTTAAATCGAAAAATATTCTTTTGATTTCAATTCCTCGCACCAGGGCCGCATGCCAACCACACTTCGGCTTCAATGCTCGGCAGCAGCGGCACACCGCACCACACGAGTTTGCAGAACCACGCGGAATTGTCATTTCCCTTTGTTGATTTGCAACTTGTTGAAATGCCATTAAATTGCGTTCGATTGTATTAATTTTGTGAGGCGAGTGTTCTCAACCAGCGTGGCTTTATTCCCGCAAACACTGCCGGGGTTTGATTGTCATTTTGCTATATTTAGTTTGTTCAAGGTTACATTTTATATCGTGTAAAGAGATTTGAACGAATTGGACACGGTTTCTCTGCACGACTCTGCTTTGAGATAGCGCTTGCTGCAATGTTACTGGGGTTCATGCACCACCCTACGAACCCAGCAACCTGCATGACCGGCACGGCGTGGCGAGGCCTTCATCTAGCACTGGATTGAACACAGGGCCGTGAATTATATTTATTGTTCTTATTTAAACCATTATATATGAAAACAAATCACAGTTGCTCAACGGTGTCCGCTAAGCAGTTATGTATGTATGCTGAACTTCTTTCGCAACGTGCGTGGCCAACCGTGCTAATCGGAGGTGCCGGGGTAGGGCTGTAACAGTTAAAGAGAAGTCAATTCGGGGCAGCAGACACGATCTGACAATTTTCTTGAATCCGGTTCACGGCCCACTGAGCTATCCATCTCGTTTTTCAAAAGTGACCTGGCCACGAATGATGGCTCAACGAAGCGCCTTATCACGTAGAAGTTTATCGCGGCAAAATCTTCTAAACGCATGTTTCTAAATGTTGAGGGAAAAAACGGAGAACCCGGAGAAAAACAATCTACGCGATCACAGGGAGAAAGACACGCGAACTCCAAATATAAAGGCGTCAGGGTCGGGATCGAACCCGCGACCTCCTGTATGCCAGACGAGGTAGTTAACATCTCGCCACCGTGGCAGCCAGGGGCAAAGTAGGAGAAAGGTCCCCATGGTGCAGTGTGTCAGCTGCATGCGGCGAGCCTGGGATGGGACATCGGCCGCTCATAAAACACATTCCTGCGGAGGGAGCTGGTAGGAACGTTGGGTTGCTCGGTCAATGGCCAGGGTCAACGGCGGCGTGGTGTATTCCGCAAATATGGCCGATTGTGAGGGCAGGCACAAGCCGGCGTGAGTAGGTTAAACGTTGAGTTTTATAAGGGCACCAACGGGTGACCAGCCCCTCCCCACCCAGCCCCACCCTCACCACCCAGCCCCTCCCCACCCTCCCCTCTCCACCCAGCCCCACCCCTTCCATTTTTTGATGCACGACGGACGGACACAATAATCCCCTGTGGGCTGGTGTAACCAGGAGGTTCCTACCAGTATAAACGATGGCTCTACTAGTCGAAACGAATGAATGGATTAATGCTTAGGGAGCCTTGTGGGCATGCCGGCACTGATTCTGTTGCTCCGGCACCTGCTGCATTTCCTCCTGCTGCTACATATATTGATTCTGCTGCTTCTCCTGCTTCTGCATATGCTGCATCTACTGCTTCTCCTGCTTCCGCTGCTTCTACTGGATTCTGCTCCTGCTGCATCTACTCCTGCTACTGCATCAACTGCATCTGCTGCTGCTTATCCTGCTTTTGCTTCTGCTGATTCTGCTTCTTCTGCATCTGCTGCAGTTTAGTTTGTTGTCCTTCCCCCGTACCTCCGATTTGCACGGTTAGCTGTGTACGGTGCGAAAGAACATCAATATACATACATTTATTGCTTCTCATGCTTCCGCTGCTTCTACTGATTCTGAAGCTGCTTCTGCTGCATCCACTGCTGCTTCTGCCGCTGCTGCTACTCCAATGGGTCCATTCGTCTTCCCGCAATATCTCACTCGCTTCTCCCGCAGGGCCAGAACATATTCGGCAACCTCTCTTCGCGCGAGTACGCCAGCATGATGCAGCTGCTCAAGCAAGCGATCCTAGCCACGGACCTCATGCTTTATTTCCGGTAACGTGCGCACGGTGCAAACGCACGCGGACACACAGACGGATGCAAACACATACGCATGTGCAAACACACACGGACACACGCATTGCAAGCACACACGTGGACACATGCAAGCAAAGGGCAGGGCCGAATCTTTTGTACGGCTGATGTAGATGCAAAGCAACAGCTACATTTTCACATTCAGACAGTGGCGGCTCCTGCAAAATCTCTCAGGGGGGGCAAATGTCTGGATGATTGATAAGGATAAGGTCCACCCATGCAATGGATAAATTAACAGCTTAAGCATGTAAAGGCAACTTCACTTCTTTAATATTAATGAAAAATAAAGTGACTCTTACAATACATCTTGTTTGTTTCTATACTCACTATTAATACAATCCACTCAAGTTTATTTTATTAAAGATTCCACTAGGTGGCGACAAATTATATTGTTGGATGAAACGTGCTTACGTATGATGACGTAAGCACGTTAGTGCGAGCCCTCCCGGAAGCCATAGAGAATGCATTGCAGCGCCCCCCCGTTCGAAAAAAAACATCTTTGAATGTAAGTCTATGGGGCCACTCGGGGCGATTCTCAGCCGGAGTGAAATCTCCCAAAAAGAGGCGGTACTCCACAGAACGTGACATGACGCTGATTGGACTATATCCAAAGGCACAGTGACGGCTAGCGTGACTCTGTGGTTGAATGACATTGGTGGTGCGTCGCCCAATCGCCCTAATGAAGAAACCGCCCCTGCATTCAGATGGTGAAGACAACCGTGCAATCATTACGATGGCAGGATACTCGCTCTGGAGAGTCCCTCAATGTCCAGTTTGGAGGATCCTTGTCCCAGGGCATATCTGACGCGCCCTTGGTTGGCCCTGAAGAGGGCCGTTGAAAGTGACTCGTGTTGTAGTTGTCGCTCTCGAGACTGGGAGATCGACGGTCGACTTAACAGAGTGGGCCACGTGAAGGCCGAATGTTGCCGGGCGACGAGTATTGGGCAAGCGCATCCCCCACCCCCGATGATTAATTCTACAGGACAAAGACAAAAGATCCCCTGTGTAACCTTAACCGACTGTTGGGGCAGTTACTGTTAGTGAGCAACTATGAAGGCCGGCACAGTACATGAGGGGGTGGGTGGCCAGCACCATGCCTACACGCTCGCCTATCAGCGAGCGTTGTCGTTTCTTCGAGATTCCTTCGATGTTATTTTCATATCTGAGGGCCCTTGTGTTTACTGCGATTGTTCCCACCAGGCAGAGGACCAAGTTCTTTGAGCTGGTGTCCATGGGAACGCATGACTGGAACGCACGGGACCAAAGAGAGATGCTAAGGTACGTGGAGCCAGGGTGAGCGAGCGCGGCTTATTTTTGTTCATATAAATTTTGCATCCCTCATCAGAAACCAGAAATAAAGCTACGGCTAATACACACGCACATACGCGAACGCATGCACACACACACACGCGCACACACATACATTATAGTAATTTCCAATAAATTATGCATTACTGCTCTGTAACTTTTCAAGAGGCAATGTCAGCTCGAAAGATTGATCTTTATTTCTTCGCGGGATAAAATTAACCTTAAAATTGGTTCATATGCGCGGGTGTTGTAGTAACCGTAAAGATGCAAGAGTATTGCGGTTCGTGGTGAATGCTAAAGGTCCCATGGATGACATCCCCATCGAAAGGGCCGTTGTGTGCCGGTGTCATCGATCCAACATTTACCAAAGTTGAAGAGTTTACACGAGTTACTAAATTGGGAAATGCGGAGTAGCGATCGTCAACCCCGACTCCGAAAACCTAACAAGGACCCTCTGGAAGAAAAACAAAAAAAGAGTCTTGATACAAAGCAAGGCTCTTCTGTGTAAACAATTATATGATGGGTAAAACAATAGCAGGTTTTGGGGGGCGCCTGCGTCGCCCCCCAACAACCTAGTATTCATCATAGAAAGATAGATAAAGTTGTGCGCTTACCAACGTAATGGAATGTCTGTCCCTGCGACTTGTTGATTGTGATAGCGTATGCGGGGAGTAGGGGAAATTGTCGTCGTCACAAAACAAATGGCAAAGTCGTGTCGGTGGGGGCCAAGTCGATTCTGGGAATCAACACCGAATCGCCTCGTTCTCTCTCTCTCTCTCGAGCGTTCATCATATTCATCATAGACAGAGAAAGTTGTTTATATATAAATATAATTTTACATCTGAAAGACTTAATTGAAAACGACATTTTGCGTGAATTATCTCTCGTCGTTAAGTAGATGTCCTTGCTGGGGGTTCGGTTCGATGCGGACTTTCACCTGTTTGGGATTGTGGGATCGAGATAAGGCGACATTGAGCTGGCCGTGCGAGAAGACCGCCATCTGCAGATCGATTCCATCGTAATCGAACATCTGTCCCTGTGCCTCCGTCGTTCATGCACGGGGCGCGTAGGTTTGCAGCGCCCCCTGCATGAAAACGACGGGAAGTGCAGCGTTCATCATATTCATCACAGATAAAGTTGGGCGTTTATATTATTAATTATTTTTTATTCACCTGCGTAATTTTGGATCTGAAATGTTAGGGCCGCTTTAGTTAAGGATCTTGAATCTCGATCGTCGGCCAACTCATAAATCCAACGTCTGCGTTGTTTGGGAGACCCCCCCCTCACCCCACCAGCCTTAGCCCACCCATCCGCCCCTGCGTAAAACCCACGGGTATTTCTGAATAACCTGTAGCCGCCGCTCCATCCATCGGAGTGAATTGCTCGTCAGTTAAGGCGATGAGTTGGAGCTAACCGCTGTCGGCCGCTGCCTGCGGTCATGGGGCGTTGTGTGAACGTTCGCAGCCC
The DNA here is from genome assembly GCF_965212315.1 of Lampetra planeri. NCBI lineage: Eukaryota > Metazoa > Chordata > Hyperoartia > Petromyzontiformes > Petromyzontidae > Lampetra > Lampetra planeri. The sequence goes on from NC_136107.1 coordinate 26,345,228, forward strand.
GCACGCCTGTGTGACGCCGAGGTCGTGGTGCTGCAATCCCCGCAGGTCAATGCTGATGACGGCGTGCGACCTGGGTGCCGTCACCAAGCCCTGGGACATCTCGAGGAAGGCAAGGGCCGCGCACCTCGGTCTTTCCGCTCGATCCCGGCCATTGCTCGGAAAGCAAGCGACGTCGTGAAATGATGTCGTGGGGAACCGTGCAACAGCGACAGTCTTTCGCTCGCTCTCAGGGCGAGGGAGAGATTCGTTCCGGAGGCGCGGGAAACCACAGACCAGTGGGGCAAGGCAGCCAGAGCCCAGCACCAATAATTCTGCGAGCTCTGGAGTCCTACATTGGGACGTTTGGCTGACTCCGCTAGTGAGGGTTTACACACGTTAGCAGGGTTGACCCCCACCCCCCTCTAATCACCGGGATGCATCGTGGGAAGAGAGAAAAGGGCATCTCATGATACCAGAAAATGGGAGAACTACAAAGAGACAAACGCGTTATCTTTAGCGGTGGATTACTTATTATAATTGTTACACATTCGGGGCTTGTAATGCATTGTGGAGACTTACCAGGTTTGCCAGGACAGAAATGTATGTGTATGTGTGTGCATATATATGCACAGTGGGGAGCAGACGTGTAGCGGTTAGTACACTGCACTACGAACCCGGTGAGCCGAGTTTGATTTCCGCTCACGGCCAACACCAGTGACGATTATCTGAACCAATCATGGGCCTCCCCTAGGTCGACTCAGCCTCAAATGAGTGCCTAGTGCGATGTGTAAACATCGCCACTGAAGATACAAATGCGGTCGGGCGTGGTGTTGGCCACCCACCCCCTCATGTTCCGTGCCGGCCTTCATAGGTGCTCGCTTACAGTACTCGCCCCAACAGTCTGTTAAAAGCTATGCAAGGGATCTTTGTCTTTGCATATATATGGGGAGCGGTGGTGTGATGGTTAGCACGGTGCGCTGCGAACCTGGCGACTTGGGATCGGTTCTCGCTCACAGCCATCTTAATCAGTCCTGGGACTCCCCCTAGGTCGGCTCAGCCAGAAATGAAAACCTGGTGCCATGTCTAAACATCGCCCGCGTGTCGGGCCGTGTCTCCGTTCGCGTGCAGGTGGCCGAGCTGGTGACCAGCGAGTTTTTTGAGCAGGGCGACCGCGAGCGATCGGAGCTGAAGCTCACGCCCGCGGTGAGAGCTCGGCTCGGGTTGCCGCATCTCGCTCGCCGCGTACGTGCGTACCATCGATTTACTTGGTGCCACGAGAGGCTGCTTTGTCATGCCTCTGATCGCACGGCCGCACTGGTTTGTTGCAATGAGGAGGCAATCTTCACAAAGCGCTCGCGCGGTATTTTCCGTCTCATTTTTTCAGATCCAACACACGTTTTGTGATGCGATATTCTTCCGTGGCGCCCCTCCAGTAAAGTTGAGCCATCATTTGTGATAGCCAGGTCACTTCTGAAAAATTGAAAAAAATTGCTTAAGTTTAGTTTCAGAACTACTGCTTCTCTTTTTCTCCGCGTTGCGCTCAGCAAACGCGACGCGGCTCTGCTCATGTTGGCGGAAGGATTGTCAGCACACGCCGCCTCTACGTCTGGGGGGGCGGTCGCGACACCTCTCGTTCACTCATTCACTCATTCATTTCCTCTTCGGATGCTTTGTTGGTAACAAAAAACTATTATTTGGTTCTTTCGGTTAAGTCACGTCTAAAGATAAAATAATAAATTAAATTAAATAATAGAATACGACGTTTCGATTGCAACACAAGCAATCATCATCAGGTATAATGAAATAGCGACATAAAATTTAACCAGAAAAACTATAGACAGACATATTAGCAGACAGATATCACCAAGATACATAGCGGGAGCAACACAGGTAACAGAGAGGGGTGATCGTCTCTGTGGGGTGGCCTTAAATAGACAGAGGGGGGGGGGGCGGAGGCAGAGAGAAGGAAGGGGGGTTAGAGAAAAAATTAGCATATCAATGAGTGGTCAACAGACGTGGTGCTGCACGGCAAGTAAGCCTGAAAATCAGGAGGACACACTAAAATTAAATAACCTAGTAAAATATCGAAATGTAATGTAATGCAACACAGAGGGTCGGTCAACACACAATTAACGCATAGCCTGGTTGATTACGTATTTCAAAGATTGCTAAGTTAGAATTTAAGTGTGAACATTCTAAAGAGGACACAGGCAGAGAAAACAAATCTTTTTTCCCTCTCTCTGGCGACTTGTTTTCTCTGCCTGTGTCCTCTTTAGAATGTTCACACTTAAATTCTAACTTAGCAATCTTTGAAATACGTAATCAACCAGGCTATGCGTTAATTGTGTGTTGACCGACCCTCTGTGTTGTATTACATTACATTTCGATATTTTACTAGGTTATTTAATTTTAGTGTGTCCTTCTGATTTTCAGGCTTACTTGCTGTGCAGCACCACGTCTGTTGACCACTCATTGATATGCTAATTTTTTCTCTAACCCCCCTTCCTTCTCTCTGCCTCCACCCCCCCCCCCCCCTCTGTCTATTTAAGGCCACCCCACAGAGACGATCACCCCTCTCTGTTACCTGTGTTGCTCCCGCTATGTATCTTGGTGATATCTGTCTGCTAATATGTCTGTCTATAGTTTTTCTGGTTAGATTTTATGTCGCTATTTCATTATACCTGATGATGATTGCTTGTGTTGCAATCGAAACGTCGTATTCTATTATTTAATTTAATTTATTATTTTATCTTTAGACGTGACTTAACCGAAAGAACCAAATAATTCCTGCAGTCACGAAAGTTCTAAAATTAAGATTTAACAAAAAACTGTGTCCCTTTATGTTTCCGATTTCATATTATTGGCCAGAAAGGGGGAGACAAAGAGGCAATATACCAGGAACGTATAGAAGTGTGGGTTTTATGTGCAGGGGGCTGCTCTTTTATTACTGCAGGAGAATGCACCAAGGTCACCTATTTTGCGTATAGCTATGCAATCAGAAACCCAGGAGGATAACTTGATGCCGTGGTTGCAGCTAGCAGGCCCTGAACAAATTAAATACATTTTCCCCGTGAAATGCCATTGTATTACTGCCTTTATTGAAAATAAATCCTCTAAATATGCTTTGTACAAAATAAAAACATCAGTGGCGGAGGTTAGGCTAAGAGCAATGTTCGTCCCTGACATCTTTGCAGGTTATTATTTAAGAATTATGCCCCAAAAAAAACTAAAAGAAACTGAATTCAATTCAGCAGCAGTGTTCCGCAGTGTATAATCACTTATTAATGGAGTTGACCAAAAAAACCCATATTGGGCCACAGAGCTTGGGCAATCGTTGGCAGCTCCGGTTTCTGCATCGGCTGCCTTCCCAGTTGTCCGCGGTCTCCCGCGACTCCGAACCAAGGGAAGTCTGCGCACTGTGAGTTTGCGGTTTCAACAGTGGCCGCTTTCCATCCGCTTCGAGTCACACTTCACCCGAGTTGCACAAAAATTTTAAACTGTCCAGTAGTGTGCGACTGTGGTCATCCAGAACAGACCGGACAACGCACAACAATGCAATGCCCGATCCACACATATGTAGTGACATGGAATGGGTCACTATGAATAATAGCGCTGGTTGCTGGCAGAGAAAGGGATCTGCGGTTGCAGCAGCCCTCTCTGTCAACAGGTCACGTGATAAGCAGAGAGAGGGATGTAGGGCAAATTTGATAAAGGGGGCACATGAGGTGAGCCCGGGAACTCAGTAGTAGGTTCCAGAAAGGGGGCGTGGCCGGGGGCGGAGCGAGGCCATGCCAGGAGGATAAAAGGGGACCCAAGCGAAGGTCGGGGCTGTTGTTTGGAGTGGAATCCCGTCGGTCTGCTGGAGTCTTCATCACCGTCTTCACATTCTCGGCATTGTCAGTCAGGCAGTCTGTTAGCTATCCTGACTAAAGTGTAGTTACCCCTTGTACCCTATGAAAGCCATAATAAACAGAGTGCCTCCTATTCCTAGTGTCTCAGAGTGTATCGCTACACATACGAAGGAGACATCACAGCAGTACCCTCCGCTATTCCTCACAACGGCTATCTGGCTTGACCACCTGAATGTGAAATTGTAGTTGTTGCTTTGCAGCTACATCAGCCGTACCAAAGAAGAAGATCGACTACACCGGCGGCAGCGCAGTTTGTGATTGTGGAATGAGAGGCACTGTCTACATATGTATATATAAAATATATAATACTAGCTTATATACCCGGCGTTGCCTGGCCAAAAAAATATTTCAAAACTACTCTTAAAAATCTAACAACAGTGCTTACTGACTGTGGTGGTACCTGCTATGATTACAGCAGTGCATACCAACTGTGGTGGTACCTGCTATGATTACAGCAGTGCATACCAACTGTGGTGGTACCTGCTATCACTACAGTAGTACATACTGACTCTATAGCAGTATTTATCGACTCTATAGCACAAAATACGCATTTGAGAGAGTGGCGTGGTGAGGCCTAGTCCCGTGCAGAGCCTCCGGCCTCGTCTAGATTGTTCAGCTGGCCGAGGTGGCACCTTGGCAGGCTGGCCTATAGTGGTAGCATCTAGCGACTGTATATATGAGTAACTGCACGCATCGGGGTGGGGGGGACATCACACAGTGAAGATTCAAGCTCAGCGTTTAGTTTATTTTTGAAGCATTTTTAACGCAAAAGAAAATGTCCCCCTCACTCCCACCGAAGGCGTGCGACTTGGCATGGGCCGTCCCCTCCACGAAAGGCGCGTGAGTTCGTACATGAGTTGGTTTATAGGTTAGACTAGCGGGAAGTACCCGGCGTTAACCAGGCAAAAAATATATTTCAAATCTTCTCTTAAAAACCTGACATATACATATGTAATGTGAGCGTAAATGGGGTTGCTGCTGGGCTCTGGCCTAATCACACGGCCCGGGGTATTGGGGGGCGGAGCCCAGTATGGGAAGGCCGGATCTGACGATCCGGGAGGGGAGGAGTCAGGGTCACGTGGGAAAGAAGATATAGGTGGAAGCCCGGAAGGGATCGGGGTCAGTTGTTGGAGTGAAGAAGCGGGACCACGTTGGGTGGCCGCCGCGCCATCAGCCACGTGGCTGATGGGGCTTCGGCACACCGTCGGCCAGCGGTGTGCGGAGCGGGGAGGAGCGGGAAGGAGCGAAGCGACTGACGGGAGAGCGCGTGCGGGGCGCGCACGAGAAGGAGCTGACGGGAGAGCGCATGCAGGGCGCTCGCGAGGAGGAGCTAACGGAGGAGCGTGCGCGGCACGCGAGAGGAGCGTGCGCGGTACGCGAGAGGAGATGCTGGTCCCTTGTCAGGACCAGCGGGGTGTGAGGAAGAGTGGAGGAGCTGAGGAGGTAGCGCGCGCGGGGCGCGCGCGAGACGACGCTGGTCCGCAGAGGAGACCAGCGGGGTGCGGAGAAAGAACTTGAATAAAAGACCAACGGAGACCAGCAGTGCCTAACAGAGTATTTTATTACACATACACAGATACTAAGGTATTGTGAAAGCCCGATGGGCCGTTTGTCCATTTCTCCAACAACAAAATTATAAGAGGCTTGCACAAGAAAGTGGGGGGTAAATAGTTGATTTAAAAGGTTTCCGAAAATTGTCGACCCCCCCCCTAAAAAAATATCTTTACCCCCGCGTAGGTATATATACCTACACACCCAACATAAAACAGAGTAAGTAGTATCTATTGACTCTGTAGTTGTATCTACTGACTGTACAGTAGTATCTACTGAGCCAGTAGTCGCTACTGACTATTTAGTAGTATTTACTGACTAGTAACTACTGACCATAGTAGTATCTACCGGCCCTACAGTAGTATCTGCTGACTCTATAGTAGTATCCACTGACTATAGTAGTATCTACTAACTCTATAGCAGTCTCTACTGACTCTATAGTAGTATTTCCTGACTCTATAGCAGTAGCTACTGACCGTAGTAGTATCTACTGACTGTATAGTAGTATCTACTGACTCTATAACAGTAGCTACTGACCGTAGTAGTATCTACTGACTGTATAGCAGTATCTACTGACTATTGTGGTATTTACTGACCGTAGTGGTATATACTGACTGTTTTAGTATCTACTAACTCTGTATAGCAGTATCTACCAACTCGATAGCAGTATCTGCTATCACTACAGCAGTGCATACCGACTGTGGTGGTACCTGTTTTCTCTACAGCAGTGCATACTGACGGTGGTGGTACCTGCTTTAACTACAGCATTGCATACCGACTGTGGTGGTTCCTGCTAACACTACAGCAGTGTATACCGACTTTGGTGGTACCTGCTTTCACTACAGCAGTGCATACTGACTGTGGTGGTACCTGCTATGATTAGAGCAGTGCATGCTGAGTGTGGTGGGGACCTGCTATGATTACAGCAGTGCATACTGTGGTGGTACCTAGTTTCATTACAACAGTGCATACCAACTGTGGTGGTACCTGTATGATTACAGCAGTACATACTGACTGTGGTGGTACCTGCTATCACTACAGTAGTACATGCTGACTCTATAGCAGTATATGTCGACTCTATAGCACAAAGTACTCACCTGACAGAGTGCCGTGGTGAGGCCTAGTCCCGTGCAGAGCCCCCGGCCTCGCCTAGATTGCCCAGCCAGCCGAGGCTGGGGGCTGGGCCGCTACCCCCGCCCCCCACCATCCCCCCGCCTGCGCTACAATAATACTATCTAAGCGCTATAATATTAGTATCGACCGACCCTATAGTAGTAAGTGCATACATTGGGGTGGGGGGGGGGGAGAGAAGAGGACATGACACTTTGATGAATTTACCTCAGCGTTGCATGTATTTTTTTTACATTTTGAATGCGAAGGAAAAATCCCCCCACCCTCCACCAATGACGTGCGTGCGTTGCCAGGGGCAACCCCCGTGCAGCTTGAGCGGGGCAGGGAAATAAATAAATAAAGAGAAATCGCACAAAAACGCTATTTTAACTAATTTAAAGGTGACGGACGTGGAAAAGGAATAGCCTATGCCAAGCACGGGGCTTACGGCGTGGTGCCTAGCTATTTCTTTTTATATTTAAGTTTTTACGTAAACCCCACGGTTCGCGAGCCAAATCCCTCGCAAGCGCGCGTGCGCAGACAGACAGACAAAAAATGACTTTTTTAGTTAAGATACTAGCGGTAAGTACCCGACGTTGCCCGGGCGAAAAAGACAGACACACACATCGACCTACACACACAGACATTGACCCACACACACAAACACATCGACTTTAGATACACACACATGGAGTTACACACACAAATCGACGTACACACATACAGCGACTCACACACACACACACACATACGTAGACTCTCACACACACATCGACCTAAGCACACATATGGACTTACACACACACATATCGACTAAGAGACACACACACATGGACTCACACACACATATATAGACTAACACACATATTGGCCTACACTCACATACACATAGGGACTCACACATACACATTGACTTACACACATCTAGACTTACACACACATATGGACTAACACACACACATATGGACTCACACATACACATCGCCGTACACACACACATCGACTGATACACATGGACACACACACACAGTGACTTACACACTCACATGGAGCCATGCACACACATCGACTAACACACACACACACACATCGACTAACACACACACAGCGACTGACACACACACTTGGACTTACACACACACACATCGACGTACACACAGACATCTGGCGTTGCCCGGGCAAAAAAGACACACACACATCGACTGGTGGGGATAGGGGGGGTGGGTGGGGGTGGAATCGACAGCGGCTTGGAGCGGCTGGCTGAAGCGACGACGGCAATTAAATTATTCCTCGCACCGCGACTCGACTTCCTCCGCCGCTTCTCCCAGGAGATCTGGTCCACAGGGCGTGAGTTGGCGGTTCATTGTGGCGGGGAGGGGGGTACGGCGGTCACTGCAATCCTTTGAGAGGGCAGAGTGCGTGCCGTGGGTAGAGCAGTGAGGTTCCTGTAGCTGCGGTGCGCTGGGGCCATGGGCAGTTCGTCCACGGAACTGTTGCAAACTCTGTACGATCTTGAAACATGTCTTTTAGACTATTTCGCTAATTTTTCTGCTAGAAATGTCCAAATGATGATGGGCCAATTTGTTATTACCTCAGTGGGCTTTGTCCGGTAGGGTCAGATTCCTCCAGTATAAATAAATATTTTGATTCTGATTCTGAATTTCGAAACGATCTGATGATGCCAGAGCACAGTGGTTCACGACAAAGCGTTGAGGGTCGAGAGCGGTTGGCGGGTCCGGAGACGGTGGGGAGCTGCCAGGGCAGAGAAAGCGGCCGCGTCGCAAACCACCCGGCTCTTCTCTTAATGCCGTCTCTCCGTGATCCACCTACTCTGACGTCGTCAACGGGCTCGTGCAGCTTTTCCGAACTGCGGATGCTGTTCTCGCACAGCATTGCGCTACTTGGCAGTCCCCGTGCGTTGAGAGTGAAACTTGCCGCACCCCCACCCGCCCCCCACCTTGTGTCGTCGGCCGTGCGCAGGCGATCTTTGATCGAAACCGTAAGGACGAGCTGCCAGGGCTTCAGCTCGAGTGGATCGATAGCATTTGTCTACCCCTCTACCAGGCAAGATCCCGAACGTGCACCGGCCCTGTCATCCGTCTGTCTGTCTCTCACTTATTTTATTATTATATAAGTTATTATTTCTGCATTTATCCAGGAGTGCCACACTTCCACACTTATTTTGTCCGGGTTATTTTTCCCCTCCACGTTTAGAATAAAGGTCAATCGTTTGGAATTATTTGGCTGATATAAAATGTCCACATGATGAGAAGCCACTTCGTTGAGCTATCATTTGTGATGGCCAGGTGGCTTCTGAAAAAGAGCTGTATATCTGGTAAAGTAAAACATAGTTTTGGTTAATATAGTATAATTTAGAGCGGATTCTCACACGCTGTGTATATACCGACACACATGATCACGGATACGTGTGTGCTTAGCCGATTAGCATGGTTGGCTACATACGGTGCGAAATAAGTTCAACATAGAGCCATGCATGAATGCCGAATCGCATTGCACGCACGGACGGTTTCACCGGAGCCAGAGAAGGTGAGCCGTTTGCCACCGCTGTGCACAGTGCCCGGCATGGGTGGCATTGCTTTGCTCACCCTTGATGCGGCGGGTATCCAATTTTTCAGGAGAACGTTGTGTTTAGTTTTCATTGCGGCAAAGGGAAATGTATATGTTTGTACATATGTAGTGGCCTTTATGACGACCGAGAGGGTTGACTTGAGGCAACACGTATTTATTACAGATAACTTCAATACAGCAGAGTAGCGACCCTGACACTAGATAATTGGTGTTTTACCCTTTCATCTGGTGACAAAACTGACAGCTTTTTTTACAAGGAGTCATGTTTGCAGATGTAGTGGTGGTATTGACGTGCGCCGACTGTGACAGTGATGGATCACGGGGCGGCGCGGGGTGCGGGGTTGGGCACGCGTTGTGGGCGTGGTGTGGACGCGCGCGCCGGGAGTGACAGATGACGGGGCGGCGCGGCGTGGGTGGTGAGGCACGATGAGATGTGGGAAAAGAGGATCGTAGCCAGCGCCCGGCGATTGGTCGAATAAGTGGGTGCTCGCAGCGACGTCCGCAGGTGGGGTATAAAGGGGGACGCGCGGGAGCACTCGGGGAGAGTTACCCAGTTGAAGACCCGAAGACGGAGCTGAAGACCTAGTGCCCCGAGACCCCTAGTCCCGCCGTCCTTGTGGGGACCGGGGCCCTGTGTGGCTCGGAGGCGAGACTGTGGGACCCAGGGTCCGACGCCCACGTGGGTCGGGCTGGGGACCCACAGTCAAGACGGACACCCCGGGCAGGGAGTGTCCCGAGTAGCTCAGTGGCGTTAGTCGCCGAGTAGCTAAGTGGATGTTGGTCATCCGAGTAGCTCAGTGGGCGTTAGTCGCCGAGTAGCTAAGTGGGTGTTTGTCACCCGAGATACTAAGTGGATGTTGGTCATCCGAGTAGCTCAGTGGGCGTTAGTCGCCAAGTAGCTAAGTGGGTGTTTGTCACCCGAGATACTAAGTGGGTGTTTGTCACCCGAGATAGCTAAGTGGGTGTTTGTCACCCGAGATACAAAGTAGGTGTTAGTCACCTGTAAACGAGTTTGATAAAATAAAGAGTGTGTTACCCGTGAAGTCGTCTCCCGCCGAGTTACTACATTACAACTGGCGTCAGAAGTAAACCTGTCTTCAAGGAGTATGGACACGAGGAAGACTACCCGTACCCACGAGCGAGGTCGGGACGACGACGGCGTACCGGGGACACCGACCTCGGGAGTAGAGGACGAGGAGTTGCCGCCGATGCAGCACTTCGCGGTGATGGCCGACGCTCCGCTTGCCTCCGACACCAGCCTCCAGGACGCGCACGCCCGGTTGGCGGAGTTGCTACTCGCCGCCGCCGCTGTCTTGGCCGACATCTCCGTTCCGGCGAGCGGAAAAACGGCTGCGGGGGTCGTGGAGGAAGCGACGGTGGAGGATTCCCGCCAAAAGGCGCTTCGCGCCAAAAGTCTGGAAGTTGCCGCCGTTTTTGGGGGGCCGCCACCGATTGGCGGGAAAGACGGACGCCACGTGGCCGGACACCTCCGCGCAGCGCAGCCCACGTCATCAGCGCGCGCCGGAGCCCTCCATTTTGCGCCTGACAACCGAGCCGACATTTTACACAACTACAGCGGAGCGCGGGAAAATCTCTCCGACGTCGACGACGATCGGGTCCTCCAGCAAAGATTGCCCGCGCTGTCGGCGTTCAAGGCGGATGGGGGCGACTGGGGAGCCTTCCAACGAAGGTTCCTCGCTCATCAGGAGATGTCGGGGTGGTCCGACACCACTGCCCTGCGTGCGTTGCCAGCGATGCTTGACGACGACGCGCTTGCAGCCTTCACATCTGCTGCAAGGTCGTCCCGCTCTACGCTCCAGGCCGCACTACACCTGATGGCGAAGGTGTTCGGGCCGCCCTCCACGTGTCGCCACCAGTTCTACGATCGGCGGAAGGTGGCTGGAGAAACGACGCTCGCCTACCGCACGGCACTACTCGCCTTGGCAGACGCAGCTTTTCCCCGCATGGATAAGGAGGGGAAGGACGCCATGGTGACGGAGCAGCTGCTGGTGTTGGCCCACGAGTTGGGGGTCCCCATCAACGTGGCGGACGAGATGGATATCTGCTCCCTGGCGATCGCCACGAGCATTCACGCGTACGAGGTCCTAAAACGCAAGCCGGGGGTCGTCTGCAAATGGGCGGGGAACGCGGCACTGGCCGCCACGATCGCCGAACCTCAGCCAGCTGCGGTGCAGGAGCAGGCCTTCGCTGCATCGCGTCCGGGGGAGTGGAGAACGGGAGGTCGTTCGCCCACACGTTCGCCCCGCAAGCTGGAGCAACCGAAACCTACGACGTCCGTCGTCTGCTACAACTGCGGCCTTCGGGGTCACGTCGCAGCCGGGTGCCGGGCCCCGCGTCAGCGCGCCACAGGACCACGTCGGGACGACGACCAGGGCCACAAGTCATCCCAACAAAACCCGGCAAGTCGCGGCACCTCACACGTTCGGTCCACAAACACGGCACATTCGGGTCGCCGCTTCGCGGTGGGGGGTTCGCGGCTGGGTGCCGGGGGTTCAATTCGGCGAGGGGGGTCCGTACGCGGCCCGCAAGCAGTCGAGTGGTCCGAATTGGCCCACAGGATCGTGGCTGCGTCGGCCGGGTCGTCCGTGGTAACGGGGTTCATTGACGGGGTTGAGGTCCGGGTGCTTGTTGACACGGGTGCGTCGGCCACCATCATCTCGGACCTTATTTATAACATTCTTCCCGTCCAAAGTAGACCCCTTCTGCCAGTAGACGTGCCATTTTATGCGGCGAATGGGGGATCCCTGGGGATCATCGGCCAGATTCGGGCGACTATTTGCATTGGTGACATTAAATTGGCGGGCCCTATTTTTGTATCATCATCGCTGGCCGTTCCCTGTTTGCTAGGTACGGACTTTTTGTCCAAAATGCCCATCAAAATTCTTATAGATCAGGCCTGCATAGAGCTTCCGTCAGGTCGGAGGGTTGCGTTCTTGTCGAGCCCTACCAAAGTGCGCACGGTTTGTGCGACGGTGCAGGCGCTGGCGACTCACACTGTACGGGTGCCCCCGGGATCGCAAATGTTAGTACCCCTTCGGTTCAGGAAGCCACTCGAGGTGGGTGCGGAGGCACAGGGGGTGCTGTTGGGGCCGTCAAACAGAGCCAGTAAGGGCCTCGACTTAGCGGTTGCTCAAACCATGGTGAGAGGGGACAGTGAGCCGTTCGTAATGGTCCTGAATACGGGGTCGCGGCCGGCCGTAATTGCGCAGGGAACGGTGCTGGCTCACGCCGCGCCGCTACCCGTTGAGGAACGGCTCGTGGCTCAAGCAGATTTCACTGTTAAGTCGCATCCTCAAAGTGATGAGGGGACTGAGTGGTTGGACTCGCTGTGTGCCGGTTCTGCTAACTTGTCCGGGGTGCAATTGGGAGCATTGAGGGGTTTGCTAATCGAGTTTGCTGACGTGTTCAGCAAACATAAGTACGATATCGGCTGCACTGACCTGTTGCGCCACCACATAGCTACAGGGGACGCGGCCCCTATTCGTCAGAATCCCTTCCGGCTCAGCCCAGCCGAGAAGGAACATGTGCAATCGGCGGTTAATGATATGTTGGCGGCCGATATCATTTCGCCCTCTTCTAGTCCGTGGGGTGCACCTATTGTCCTAGTAAAGAAACAGGACGGGTCCTTGCGGTTTTGTGTCGATTTCCGCCGCTTAAACAAAATCTCGATGGCGGATGCGTATCCGCTCCCCAGGATGGATGAGTCGCTGGATGCCTTGGCGGGAGCGCAGTTTTTTTCCACACTCGATCTGCTTTCTGGATTTTGGCAATTGCCACTCGATAACGAGTCAAAACCTAAAACTGCTTTCCGGACACCTGGGGGCCTATTTGAATTCAACCGTTTGCCCATGGGCTTACATTCCGCTCCCGCCACGTTCCAGAGACTCATGGAATTGGTTTTGTCAGGCCTCCAATGGGATACCTGTTTGATTTATCTCGACGATATCATCGTCTTTAGTCGGACTTTCGAGGAGCACCTCCAGCGACTGAGAGCGGTGTTCCTCAGGATGCGTTCCACTAAGCTTAAATTTAAACCGGCTAAATGTTTTCTGCTTCGGGAATCGGTCAGGTATTTGGGCCATATCGTGAGTCGTTCAGGGATCTCGACGGACCCTGCTAAGACGCATTGCGTCAGCTCATGGCCAACGCCAACCTCGGTCACGGAGGTTCGTAGTTTCATTGGTTTCGCCTCCTATTACCGTCGTTTTGTCAAGCAATTTGCCACCATAGCCAGGCCCCTGCACGCTTTGACGGCTAAGGGTGTGAGGTTTCACTGGGGGGCGGAAGAGGAGGCTGCGTTCTGCTCCCTCCGTGACGCCTTGGTGCAGGCTCCCCCCTTGTGTTACCCCGATTTCACACAACCGTTTTTGCTTGACACGGACGCCAGCAATACGGGTATCGGGGGGGTGCTCTCACAGGTGGTCGGGGGGGTTGAACGGGTGGTCGCCTACGGTAGTAGGGTTCTTTCCCCCGCCGAACAACGCTATTGCGTAACTCGTCGTGAATTGTTAGCCATTGTGTTTTTTACACAGCAATTCAGGCCGTATCTTTACGGCCGTCATTTTACGGTCCGGACGGACCATGCGGCTCTACAATACGCTATGCGCGTGGCACAGCCATCGGGCCAATTGTCCCGATGGTTGGAGGTCCTTCAAGACTACCAATTCACGACGATTTACCGCAAGGGGTTGCGACACTCAAATGCGGACGCCTTGTCGCGGTTGCCGCCGTGCACGGACTGCACATGTTTGTTGGGATCGGCGCGGTGCAAACCCCCGGTCGCCGGCACCCCGGGAGTTGCGCTCGCCGCCACTGACACCCCGGGAGAGGACGCCCCCACGGGGAGGGATTCGCTGTTGTCGTTGCCCCTCATTGAGTGGGGCCGCCTCCAGATGTCCGACAGCTCCCTACTTACGCTACGTCGGAAAGTCGGCGCTCCCGAAGAAGGGAAGGCGCGGGTCGGTTCCTGGGTGTGCAGACAGGGCCTTTTGATGAAGTGGGACAACATGTCCCGGCGTCACGTGCTCGTTGTGCCTGTTGCTATGCGGGGTAGGGTTGTTCTGGCAGCTCACGAACGGCTCATGCATCTGGGTTTTCACAAAACGCTCGCCCTAATCCAGCGAGACTATTATTGGCCGGGGATGGGTAACGACGTGGCGAATATTCTTAAGGGATGCGTAGGGTGCGCCAAAAGGAAACCGCCACCATTGGCAGCTAATCCACCGCTGCAATCCATTCAGGTTTCGCGTATAAACGAATTGGTAGCGTTGGACATCTTGGGGCCCTTTCCGGCTACACCAAGGGGAGATAGGTTCCTGCTGGTTGGCGTGGAATACTTCACCCGATGGCCTATGGCATGGCCGCTCGCCAACCAGTCGGCTGCGGCGGTGGCGGACGCCTTTGTCCAGGGTTATGTGTTGGACAAGGGCGCCCCCGAACGCTTGCTGACGGATCAAGGAAAGAATTTTTCGAGCGTTTTGTTGCGCGAGGTGTGCGACCTGTTGGGTACAAAGAAAGTGCGTACTTCCCCCTACCACCCGCAGACTGACGGGATGGTTGAGCGTCTGAACAGGACGATTGCGTCTATGTTGTGCCAACAGGTCTGCGACGATCAGGTTGATTGGGACTTACAGGTGCCGGGGGTACTCGCGGCCTATCGAATGGCCCCTCATGCGGCGACGGGGTTTTCCCCATTTTTTCTTATGTATGGGCGGGAGGCCGATCCGGCCATGGACGTCCAACTGGGGATTTCCCAGCCACGTGCAAAATCTAAATTGGCAGACCACATCAAATTTAATATCGCCAAATTGACTGAAGCGCGGGAGGCGGCAAGGTTGAATTCGCGGTCGCGGCAAATTGCGAACGAGAAATTGCATGAGCGGAGGGTGCATACGCATGATTGGAAACCAGGCGATAAGGCCTGGCTGCATTGTCCACATGCACCGTTGGCTACGTCCCCCAAGTTGTTGAGACCTTGGAGGGGACCGGTGGAAATTGTGCGGGTTGCACGACCCCAGAGTATACAGATTAAATGGGGGAAACGCCGTTGGTACGTGCACCCCTCCCGACTGAAGCCCTATGCGGCACCGTGTGACCCCGTTCTGTGCCGTGACGACCGGGCGTGTGATGTGACCGTCGACTCGGGGAGGGAGGTGTCGCAGGCTGATCCTCACGTGTCTCCACCTGACCCACCCCCAGGTGCCTCGGGCTTGACGGCTGCTGACCGTCGAGAGCCTGAACCCCGGGGCACGCACGGGTCCTCGTTGCCTGGCCGATGTCTTCCTGAACCGCCGGCACCACCGGACGTTCAACCGCGTCTGGTGCCGTACGACGGACCGGCAAGGCGGACTCGGGCTAGGTCTCAACAATTTTCATGAAGACGTTTTTTCTCTACACCGAGCTCGCCCGGTGTTCCCCTCTGCCGGGGTACTGTCCCGTTGTAGGGACGCTCGGAAGAAGAAGGGGACACTGCACGAGTCGAAAGAAAAAAAAAAAAAATTCCATTTATTTTCCTTTTTGCATATACATTGCTATTGTCACTCGCCGGTTTGTATATATTGTTCTATTGTCGCGGTGGCATTGGTTGAGGGTTGCGGATGGTAGTGTTCGCGTCGTGTTGTGTTGTTAAGTTAGTTGTTGTTCTTGTTGTTGTGTTGTGTTACGGGGCACACAGGGCGGTTGGTATATTTTTATAGCAGCCGGGTCGGCTGCGAGCTATGTGGTAGGGGGTGATGTAGTGGTGGTATTGACGTGCGCCGACTGTGACAGTGATGGATCACGGGGCGGCGCGGGGTGCGGGGTTGGGCACGCGTTGTGGGCGTGGTGTGGACGCGCGCGCCGGGAGTGACAGATGACGGGGCGGCGCGGCGTGGGTGGTGAGGCACGATGAGATGTGGGAAAAGAGGATCGTAGCCAGCGCCCGGCGATTGGTCGAATAAGTGGGTGCTCGCAGCGACGTCCGCAGGTGGGGTATAAAGGGGGACGCGCGGGAGCACTCGGGGAGAGTTACCCAGTTGAAGACCCGAAGACGGAGCTGAAGACCTAGTGCCCCGAGACCCCTAGTCCCGCCGTCCTTGTGGGGACCGGGGCCCTGTGTGGCTCGGAGGCGAGACTGTGGGACCCAGGGTCCGACGCCCACGTGGGTCGGGCTGGGGACCCACAGTCAAGACGGACACCCCGGGCAGGGAGTGTCCCGAGTAGCTCAGTGGCGTTAGTCGCCGAGTAGCTAAGTGGATGTTGGTCATCCGAGTAGCTCAGTGGGCGTTAGTCGCCGAGTAGCTAAGTGGGTGTTTGTCACCCGAGATACTAAGTGGATGTTGGTCATCCGAGTAGCTCAGTGGGCGTTAGTCGCCAAGTAGCTAAGTGGGTGTTTGTCACCCGAGATACTAAGTGGGTGTTTGTCACCCGAGATAGCTAAGTGGGTGTTTGTCACCCGAGATACAAAGTAGGTGTTAGTCACCTGTAAACGAGTTTGATAAAATAAAGAGTGTGTTACCCGTGAAGTCGTCTCCCGCCGAGTTACTACATTACACATAGACCACAATGCCTGCAGTCGTAATGCACGGCCAAAACCAGTGACGATTATCTGAATCGGTCCTGGGCCTCCCCTAGGTCGACTCAACCTGTAAATGAGTACCTGGTGCGGTGTGTAAACATAGCCACTGGGGAAACAAAGGTGCCCGGGCGTGGTGCTGGCCACCCACCCCCTCGGTGTGCCGTGCCGGCCTTCATATGTGCTCGCTAACACCACTTGCCCCAACGGTCTGTTAAAGCTATACGGGGGATATTTATCTTCGTTACCCGTATATATGTATCCACGCATGTGCTCATACTCACACTCAGCCCAACACCCCGGCACCCCAACCTCACCGTTTCACGCGAGCGTGTAAAACGGGTCTTGGCTTGCGAAAATAATAATTTATTAATTCGCACCGTCTACCAGGACCTCATTGACGTGAGCACTGCGTTAGCGCTCGCACCACATTTTGATGCTGGAATCAAAACGCTGCGGCTTTGCATAGGGCAATTTCTTATCATTAAACTTTTTTTTTGTTTAAAATTACTATTCCTTTTATTTATTTGTACCAAGGAGTGCTTTCACAATAACAACCGGTTTCCCTTCAACATCATTATTATTATCGTCCTTATAACGACACGCACCGTACATTGCAATTTACGAGCGTATGAAGTGCGCGGCATTTGTCATCGGTTTCCCTATCAACGAACCGCGCGAACATTTTCGTGCAAAATGGGCAAGTTGCGTGCGATTTACACGCATCCAATGCACCTTCATTAAAGACACCCACCCCCCACGTTCCATTATTTGTTAATGCTGCTGTGAGTGAGCATTATTGTTTACATATGCGAGCGTGAACTTCCACTCTTTGCCGCAATGGGAGGACTCGCTCGCCACGCACCCACCCAACCACCCACCCACCCAACCACCCACCCATCCACCACCCACCCATCCACCACCCACCCATCCACCACCAACCCACCCACCCACCCACTAACCCACCCAACCACCCACCAATCCACCCACCCACCCACCCAGGCCAATTTCCACCAGCAGACACAAATCGTGAATGCATTAACTTTTGGCAAAACATCCCAGGCAGAGCCCTCTTGAAAAAAGGGACCTCGTAACTCAGAGAGGCATTAACGAGTGAACGAATACATTGCTTTCTATTATATCATTCGCATGGGCACACTCTCTCATTGGCTCAAGAGGGCCGAGCTAACCCTGATGAGTACCGCTCTGCTGGTGCTGCTTGGGCCCTGTGGCAGAGGAGCTGCGCCGGCCGTATTCACTGCGGTGGGGGGGGGGGCTCGTTTTGCGACAAGCTGCGAAATGTAACTTCGCCCTCATTAAAATG
This sequence comes from Lampetra planeri, assembly GCF_965212315.1. Classification (NCBI taxonomy): domain Eukaryota; kingdom Metazoa; phylum Chordata; class Hyperoartia; order Petromyzontiformes; family Petromyzontidae; genus Lampetra; species Lampetra planeri. The sequence continues at coordinate 26,363,265 of NC_136107.1, forward strand.
GCTGGGAGTTCGTAGTCACGGCTGAGAATACAGCAGTAGGTGGTACTACTTAGACTGCGTGCGTGTCAGAAACAAAAAAACTATACAAATTCAAGCGAGAGCCGTTTTGACGAGGCACGGCCGGCATAATGCGAGCACAGCGCGGGGACTCATCGCGCCGTGCTCATGTCGGCTCACAGCGCATGGTGGGGCACGGCTCGGCTCCCCGATACGTCGCAAGCAGCAGCAGCAACGGCCAGTGGCTCTCATCCACGGTGGGATTGAGCTGGCACAGCAGTAGCGGAGTGTGGGGATGGTGGTGGTGGGGGGGCATGCAAACTTCGCACCCTCCGGTTGGCCACGTAGAGTGCGAAAGAAGTTCAACGTACGTACGTACACTACGTGCAAATGCAGTGGGGTTAACTCGACGCGGCTCAGCACCTCCGCTCCTCCCGGGCGCAGCGGTGTCCCGCGAGCGCTTCTCAGTTGGGGCAGCTCGCTTTTTTTTTGCTGACGCCACGAGATTCGCCGCGGGGGGGGGGGGACTTTACTGCTGGATCATTTATCTCGTCGTGAGTTCTCTACCCCAATAGCCGCCACCATTGGCCAGCGAGGCGAAAGCAGCAACGGCAGCAGCAGCGATAAGGCTTGTGAGACCATTCAGAATGGACAGAGACAGAGATAGAGAGAAATTGATAAACAGCAAGAGAGAGAGATTATTAACACTGGAGGAATCTGATGAGCTATGAAGCTCTTTTTCACAGATGTCCAGTCGGGGCAGGTAAGAACGTTACAACAACAAACAATGCAAAAACATGATTGGAGTGCAAAGTACAAGAGAGGTGAACAAATCACCAACACACATACAAACACAACTAAACCATCCCCATCCTACCAGATAAACCCCCATTGAGATAATGACGTATTTTTCAAAAGCAACCTGGCGACAACGAAATTGCTTATTATGTGGAAATGTGTAGCAGCCAAACAATCTAAACGCATCTATTTAAATGTGAGTGGATACAAAAAAAACTAATTCCACCAAGCTGAAATCACGTTTCAAGTTGAACATTTTATGCTTTGTTCAAATTATAAATATTCACTTTTTGGCTCAGTAATTGCGTACGCACACTTGAATTTACTGGAGGAAAACTTTGGCGAGTGGGTTGAGAGCGCGCATAGGGAGGCAACAGTATCAAAACAGCGGCAATGTACGCGCGGTTTAATGAAGCAACGTAGAACATGTGGCTTGCGTGCATTATGCGACATGCTAATCACACGCATCGCATTCGCGAGCGTTTGCCTTCGGCTCTCTTCAGGGCCACTCTGAATAGCCTGCAGGCAGCATCGTCCCGGAGTGCGCCGCCCGATTCCATCACTTCTCGGAAAACTAAGCAGATACTTTTTTAGCCCGGATAGTGTTCCTAATGGCGCCACCGCTGTGCCCATGACAGCTGCAGGGCTTCGTGTTGGCCAGCAAGGGGTGGGCGAGGGGAGGGCAACGCAGCAACGTTAATTAATGTACAAGTAAGTCTTTGTTGAACGCGGGAGATTCGTTACTGAGAAGTGCCGCGGCAAGCGAAAAAGGCGTTCCACGAAAACTATTTCCCCCGTAGACAACGTAGTGATAAAGTTGGGCGAGATGCGATGTACTACGCTCAACACTCATCGGAGGCGAGGGGGAAGGACAACAAACTAAACACGAAAATAAGTTCTAAGGAAATGAGTTCGTCAATCTAGATAATTTAAAAGTCGCGTCGTTCCAGTGGCTTCCTAATATTGGAAGAGTATCCCAGACGGCCGGAGAAGCGCATCTGAAAGCGCGCACGATGCACAGAAGCGCATCATCAGACCCGCCTGAGCAGGCAGACATTCAGACTTGATTCTACAGAGACAGGCTCCACCTCCCCCACTCCCATGGGGGTTATGGCAGAAGGTTTAAAGATACACACCGCACAGTATATTGTGTCGTCAGGCTGGGATTTTTGAGAGATAACGACCAAAGCGCACGAGGGAGGAGATGTCCACGCCATAGAGACGGAGCGATTCAATCAGAGATGGAGGCAATTCGATCGGAGATGGAGCGATGTAATTGGAGATGGAGCCATGAAATCGTCCAGCAGTGGCTAGACCATGGCTTATAACGGTGACATGAACAGACACCGACTTAGCGTGCGCCAATGCTTGTGTAATACCGTTGAGGACTCTTGGACACCCGGGGTTGAGGCACACGTATTTATTCCGCAACAGTTGTCACAACCGCGGACATACAATACTGGAGGGGGTATCGGCCCCATCACCCGGCTAGCTGGGAATACACTGCTAGCTATCTCTGACCTACCTCCTAGTCCTCCACTAACGGGCTAGGGGAGGCTGTCTGGCCCGACACTGGTAAGTCGGGCTACGGTACCCGGAGTCCCAGAGCACTAGCTCTGGTTGTCGGGACCACGCCGCTGGCTCGGTCCTGCGCGGCCCTGACAAGGGCGGCGTCCCAGGGGAGTCCAGGGCTCTAGCTAGACGATCTTCGGTCTTCACTGGTTTAGCTTTAACATTCTGCCCCGAGCCCTCTGACACATCCCCCTTTATACTCAACCCCCGCTGAGGGGTGGGGCCCCGGGCTGCCTGGTGCGGACGTCGTTGATAGCACCCCCCCCCGTGCACTTACGTAGCCCCGCCCACTGTGTTTGTTTCCCATAAGCTGCCATGCATAACGGCTCTCTCTCTCTAACACCCCTACACTTGTGTAGTGGGTTATATGGAGACGGAGTCTTCTTAGGACGCAACACATTTATTTAGCAATAACAATAGCATATGAGGTCCCTAACACGAAGGGGTAATGGCCCCTTCTACCCAACGACCTAAGGAGGTATCGCCTCCGGGCGAACGTGTCCTAGCCACTGGGACCACCTACTCTTAGCCCTCCAGCTAACGGGACCTAGGGGAGGCTGACCCGACCCTGCCAAGGTTCTCGGGTCCCGACCACTGGCCCACTCAGAACCGGCCCTGATAAGGACGTTGTGTCCAGGGATCCTCAGGGTCCTAGCCTTCTGACCACTGGCCTCACTGAGCTCCAGCCCTTAGAAGGATGGCAGAGCTTGGGGTCCAGGGTCCTATTTTCAGGCGAGCTCTTGGGTCTTCGGCTTGACGCTGACTGCCCGAGCTGCTCTGGGGTCCGGCTTTTATGGGGCTCCAAGAGTCACTCCGCCCCTGGCCACACCCACTCTCTGGAACCTTCTGGAGGGACCTAGATTGTTGCGCAATCCCCCCAGCCCCCACTGGGGGCCTGGGGTGTCCCCCTCCGGTTCCTAACCGCCCCCCAGATTGCCTGACCCACGAGTCCTACTTAGTACAGACCGGACCCGCTATTGCCCCCTGTTGGGCCCTGCATGGAGGTACACATTTTCCTGCAGTGGTGGCAGCGTATTACGCCTGACAATTACCCACCACCCTTGCGAGAATGCGACGCCCCCTGATGGTAAGGTGCTGGGTAGTTCCTCTTCCGTTACACTCGTTAGGAATTGGTGACAGATTTGTGCCAACTGCTCCCTTCTGTGGCCCCCCCCCCCCCCCCATCGATTCCCCCCCCACCCAACCCTCCCCCGCCACCACAGACGCTGGTGAGGATGAGCTCCCGGCTGCGGCCGATGCTGGACGGCATCGTGGCGAACCGGCGCCGCTGGGAGGAGCTGCACCAGCTCCGGGAGCACTCGTGCGACTGCCCAGAGCCTCCGACTCCCGAAGACACCAGCAACGGCAAAGGCGCGGACACGCAATGAGGGGGACCGCACCACGCCGCACCGCTGCCACCCCTGCTGGCGTGCATTTAACGGCTACCACGCTGCTTGGGGGGGGGGGGGGACGTGGAAATCGACGTCTACCCCGGAGGAGTCTACCAGGCTGCGTCGTCAGCGCGGACCCTCCCCACCCCTCCCCCGGGATTGGCGGCGAGTCACGGCCCACGACGGAGGCGAAAGGAGCGATCCGACCACGTTTATAGCGCGCCACTGCCTGCGAGAAAGCGACCCCCAACCCCTCCCCCCCCCCTGACGGTCGCATGAAGGGGTCTCCGTCCATCACGCTCGTTAGGTGACAACTCCCCACTGTGACGTCACCCGGTGGGCGGGACCGAGACTCGTCCGCGAGCTTGCCGACCGGGACGCGTCCTCCGCTCGCTCTCTCATTTGTTAGTTCGTGCACGTGCGTGGCCTTTCCCCCCCCGTGGTCCGCGAGAGTGCGACTGTCGCGTATTCATCGTGCCGCATACCTTCTCCCAGTTTTCGTGATCGACGGCGAGCTGCCCGGCGCGGTTCCTGACCGAGCTCGTGGCACGCGGGAGCGAAACGTCGGACAGCGCGCGGTAACAACCCGAAAACACGACGGATGTTAATACCGCGAAAAGCATACGCAGTGGCGTGTGCTAATTAAATTATTTAAAATATATCATTCTTTTTTACCACGTCTATGTACCCACGGTAAGATCACAATGCTGCTGCATCTCAATGGACGATGGCACGTTTTAAAAGAAGTTAAACATAATAAAACATTTTTTACAAATCGATGACTGTGGCTTGACCAGGCGACACACATGCGGACTCTAAATTCGCACCCGCGACTTTGACGGTATCCAGTTCCCACGCACGCGGTTTTAAACTGCGCGATCGCATCTATTGATATTGCACAAGAAATGGAAGGCACATCAAATTGGCTGTCACTGATATTGAACACAGCTCAAAGCGGAGCGGGAAAATCCCTCCGGACGAGGCAACGGCGGAAAGAACCGACGAGGGGTGCCGTGTCGGCCTTTGTAGCTGCTGCTCGCTACAAGCACTTGCCCCAACCGTCTGTTAAGGCTACACGGCTGGGGGGGATCTTTGTCTTACATCCCAGGCGTTGAATACGAGCAACGAGATGTAAAAAGAAATCTGCGTAGCACGTGTTCGAAGTTTTATGAGCGTTGTTAACAAACCGGTGCGCGAGCACTTGCGTAGTGGGTAGAAGTGAACAAAAAGCGCTGGGAGAAGTGAACAAACACGATTTGACGGGTGAGATCCCGACAAGAAACACTCACATTTACACCATGGGGTTCTACACAGACCATGGTGTTCCAATCCATCCAGCTGGACGTGCTAATGATGAGAATCGATCATTCGCGTAGCGTCGTTCGCGCAAATCGCATCACAATTAGCATCTAGAAATTGCACCTCAAAATGCAAGTATTAAGTAAATCACTTTCGGCCACTGTGTGTGTGGGGTTTTTTTGGTGAGGCGGGAGCAATGAAGTGAATCAAGGGGACAAGGCCGGGCAGCCCGAGCGGGTGGGCTGACATTGCGTTGGCGACACCACCGCCCCGAGCACCGTGCCAGCCTCGCTAGGTTCTCGCTGACAGCATCAGATTTGGAACGTTATCGATGAGGGCCACACGAGGAGATTCGTTGTCTCTGTGCGATTGCGTGCGCGTGTGTATGAACGTATGTATGTTGAACTTATTTTAGCACCTTACGTAGCCAACCGTGCTAATCGGAGGTGTGGGGGGGGGGGGGGAAGACAACACACTGAACACAAAAAGCAGTTCTAAAGAAGTGAGCTTTCAATCGAATGATTTAAAAGTGACTTCACTTCATCCAGTGGCTTTCTAATAGCGAAAGGAAGACCGTTCCAGACGGCCGCAGAAGCGCATCTGAAAGTGCGCGATGCGGTCACCGTCTTTGATGGCGAGCCATATGCCGCTGCTGCATGGATAATTATGAGCGCGACCTTCTAACGTATTCGTTCTGCAAACGGAGGAGACAACATCTTCTGCGTGCTGTACGCTTTCATTTTAGCCGCAGCGCAAGGATTCAAATCTCTCGGGTTTCTTTTGCGCGCTAAGATGCACTCCAAGCAGCGGCCAACGAGACGAAATTTGTTGCACATGGCCGAGGCGGGCGGGGATTTTTTTGTGCCGTGCGAGTTTCAAATCGCCACACGGGAGCCGCAGGAAGTTAGAGCCACGGAGTTTCGCTGTCCAATCTCTACAAAACAGAGCAGCACCGCCGTAACAATAGGGTCAGGTTTCGTGTTGTGTAACCAGCTGAGAACTCGCAGTAGAGACCAGGATAGAGTCTCAAGAGTCTCGACCTAAAAATAAAAAAAGCATTGACAATCAAAAACAACAACGACGAAGAAGCAAATAGCGATCGGAACAACACGAAAGAAAATCACCGCATCACGTGAAGGAATCGAACATATTGCAGAGATTGGCTGGCGGGCAGCCGAGTGGTCACCTGTGGGTGCTTTAATGACGCGAGACGCCGAGAATCGAAGTGGCTCAGCGCTGATCGTTTCTGGGCGAAAGCGAGAGTACCACCATTACTTCTTGTTTCACCTTCACCTCTTGTTCAAGCCCGTTGGTTCTTAAGTTGGTGTGCACGCACCCCCTGGGGGTGCGAGACATGGGCAGATTTTTTTTAAAGTAAATAATCGAAAACACAACTTAAACACGGGCACGTAAGTAACAACTTACTTTATTTCATCAAACATTACACTTTATTTTTTTTACGATTGAGAACCAAAGGGGTGCAAGGCCGCAGTAAAGGTTAAGACCCGCTGCTCGAGCCAATCAAACGAGGTGATTGTTAAGCGACCGAGGTTCGTTCTGTAAGCATTGGCCACGACTGCGACCGACGACTCCATTTCCCTTACAACGCGACAGCTCACGACTGACGGTCGTGACGGGGCAATTGTCAGACAAATTTACACGGAGGGGTATCGGGTGGAAAGGTGTCCGCCCCAGACCCCAGACCCCAACTCCTGTGCTTGCTCATCACTGCACAAACTAATTATATCTCGATTTGAAGCTTTCGTGACTGCAGGAATCCATACTCTTTTGTTCTTTCGGTAAAGTCACGTAGGTATAAAAATAAAATAAATCACGACGTTTTGGGCGCAACACAAGGGTCCATCATCAGGTGGGAAAGCATGGCCTGTTGCTAATGCAGACTGTTTTAAAGGTTTGAAATGGGTGTCGCCCAAGGGTTACCTACGTGACTTTACCGAAAATGTTTAATTATACTAAAAGCGGGAAGCGAAATGTGTAAACTGTGTCTGCACAGTCGAGGTGGCACTGTGCTTATACAACGGTGTTCAGTCTTGTTGCCCCCTCGCTGCCGCCACCTCCGATTGGCACGGTTGGCTACGTACGGTGCGAGAGAAGTTCAACGTACTGGCGTACATACAGCGAGGGGAGTGCGATGGCTCGTCGATCAAGAGGGGAAAACAAAGACATCGTCGCGCCGCCACAGCGGGGGGAACATTCGGCCTGCATAGGAGGGAGCCCGGCTCCTCTCGATGTTGCGCCAAGAGGTTGTGCGCGTGCGTGCGAGCCAACATCAAAAAACAACAACCCCCTTGAGAGTGCAATTTACAGGACATTTGATGTCGCAAACCCGCCGACTCTAAAAGCATTTTAGATTAATTTCGCGTTTGTCCATTACAAGGCTGCTTTCCCCAAGCCGTGCTTATTTGTGTTCGCAATTGTGTTCTTGCACAAGCTCCGGGTAATGGGTGTGGGTAGAATGTATCAGTGGTGGGCATGGGGTGGGGGGAAGAGAGGGGGTGAGGGGTACGCGGGTGGGGGTGGAGAGGCGGGTGAGGGAGGCGAATCTCAGTCGGCTAACCCATGGCACCTGCTGGGTCTGTTCTCGAGACCTCCTGCCAGCGAGCCTTCGACACTTTACGTGGCCTTAAAGTGCACCTAGCCTGGCACAGGGGCCGTGGTGACATCACCGTCACTTCGTGACGAATGGCGGTTGTTTTGGTGTTGGGGGAGGGGAAGGCTTTAAATTGCAGTCTCGTGCCCAACGGAAACACCGATCTCGTCTTTGAGTCAATGACGCAAAGTCGGCGTTTAAAAAAAGTGTCGCTCGATAAGCACGGGACGCAATAGCAGCCCCTGCACGCTCCTCCTCAGCCGTCGCAAACTCTTATTAAGGCTTCCGACGAACGTGAATAACATGACCAAATTTGTTCGCTCTCACCGCTGCTTCGCGATTCGTCTCTGCCCAAAGGCGCGCGGCTATGTTTACGGTTAAATATCTGCAGTGGTAACTTTGACGCGTTGCGATGATTTAGTCATGTTATTTTTTGTATTTGGTCATGTTATTAAACTTTGACGCGTTGCGATAATATAAAACAAACAAACACTCGCATCGTTGACTTGGTGCGCGAAGTCGGTGGTGAGAACTGAAACGTGCTCATGGGTTTTCATGTGGTATCAAAAAAAAAACGAATTGAATAATATTCGGTGCAATTCGTAATTTAAAAAAAGCATTAGAAATGTCCACAAGAGTCGTTCATCACACGGAGAGTATCTCGGAATATAAAATACTGGAGTGGGTTCGTTTTAATGAGCCGCGGCTGCAAATATCTAATTCATGAGGTGTAAAATGTCATGATCTTTGGGAAATTACCTGAAAGCAAACCGTCAACATGAACACACAGGCAGCTGGGATATTTATGCTGACCACACTCGCCATTCTGGACAGGCTTAATGATGATGACCAAGCCTAGTTACAACTCTTAGCTCCAACTCCGAGAATAAACTCCTAGATCCAACACTTAGCTCCAACTATTCGCTTCAACTCCAAGCTCCAGCTTCTAACTCCAACTCCAAGCTCCAGCTTCTATCTCCAACTCCAAGCTCCAGTTTTTATCTCCAACTCCAAGCTCCAGTTTATATCTCAACTCCAGGCTCCAGTTTATATCTCAACTCCAAGCTCCAGTTTCTATCTCAACTCCAAGCTCCAGTTTCTATCTCAACTCCAAGCTCCAGTTTCTATCTCAACTCCAAGCTCGAGTTTCTATCTCAACTCCAAGCTCCAGTTTCTATCTCAACTCCAGGCTCCAGTTTCTATCTCAACTCCAAGCTCCAGTTTCTAACTCAACTCCAAGCTCCAGTTTCTATCTCAACTCCAAGCTCCAGTTTCTATCTCAACTCCAAGCTCCAGTTTCTATCTCCAACTCCAAACTCCAGCTTCTATCTCCAACTCCAAGCTCCAGTTTCTATCTCCAACTCCAAGCTCCAGTTTCTATCTCAACTCCAAGCTCCAGTTTCTATCTCCAACTCCAAACTCCAGCTTCTATCTCCAACTCCAAGCTCCAGTTTCTATCTCCAACTCCAAGCTCCAGTTTCTATCTCCAACTCCAAACTCCAGCTTCTATCTCCAACTCCAAGCTCCAGTTTCTATGTCAACTCCAAGCTCCAGTTTCTATCTCCAACTCCAAACTCCAGCTTCTATCTCCAACTCCAAGCTCCAGTTTCTATCTCCAACTCCAAGCTCCAGTTTCTATCTCAACTCCAAGCTCCAGTTTCTATCTCCAACTCTAAGCTTCAGTTTCTATCTCAACTCCAAGCTCCAGCTTCTATCTCCAACTCCAAACTCCAGCTTCTATCTCCAACTCCAAGCTCCAGTTTCTATCTCCAACTCCAAGCTCCAGTTTCTATCTCAACTCCAAGCTCCAGTTTCTATCTCCAACTCCAAACTCCAGCTTCTATCTCCAACTCCAAGCTCCAGTTTCTATCTCCAACTCCAAGCTCCAGTTTCTATCTCCAACTCCAAACTCCAGCTTCTATCTCCAACTCCAAGCTCCAGTTTCTATGTCAACTCCAAGCTCCAGTTTCTATCTCCAACTCCAAACTCCAGCTTCTATCTCCAACTCCAAGCTCCAGTTTCTATCTCCAACTCCAAGCTCCAGTTTCTATCTCAACTCCAAGCTCCAGTTTCTATCTCCAACTCTAAGCTCCAGTTTCTATCTCAACTCCAAGCTCCAGCTTCTATCTCCAACTCCAAACTCCAGCTTCTATCTCCAACTCCAAGCTCCAGTTTCTATCTCCAACTCCAAACTCCAGCTTATATCTCCAACTCCAAGCTTCAGTTTCTATCTCCAACTCCAAGCTCCAGTTTCTATCTCCAACTCCAAACTCCAGCTTATATCTCCAACTCCAAGCTTCAGTTTCTATCTCCAACTCCAAGCTCCAGTTTCTATCTCAACTCCAAGCTCCAGTTTCTATCTCAACTCCAAGCTCCAGTTTCTATCTCAACTCCAAGCTCCAGTTTCCATCTCTAACTCCAAGCTCCAGTTTCCATCTCCAACTCCAAGCTCCAGTTTCTATCTCAACTCCAAGCTCCAGTTTCCATCTCTAACTCCAAGCTCCAGTTTCCATCTCCAACTCCAAGCTCCAGTTTCTATCTCAACTCCAAGCTCCAGTTTCTATCTCCAACTCCAAGCTCCAGTTTCTATCTCAACTCCAAGCTCCAGTTTCTATCTCCAACTCCAAGCTCCAGTTTCCATCTCCAACTTCAAGCGCCAGTTTATATCTCCAACTCCAAGCTCCAGTTTCTATCTCAAACTCCAAGCTCCAGTTTCTATCTCAACTCCAAGCTCCAGTTTCTATCTCCAACTCCAAGCTCCAGTTTCCATCTCCAACTCCAAGCTCCAGTTTCTATCTCAACTCCAAGCTCCAGTTTATATCTCCAACTCCAAGCTCCAGTTTATATCTCCAACTCCAAGCTCCAGTTTCTATCTCCAAGCTCTAAGCTCCAGTTTCTAACTCCAACTCCGAACTCCAGCTTCTATCTCCAACTACTCTCGGGTGGTGGTCGGGGAGAGACGCCGTCCCTGATTATGATGATGATCACGGTGATAATAGTGATGATGTGTTGCATGTGGCATGGTGGCGCAGTGTTCCGCATGGGGTAAATGATGCACGCCAGAGACAGGATCCAGGGGGATTGAAACCTCAGTTGCTGACCGTAGTCCACCAGGCCCTCTCACGTGAATTCTACCTCAACGTGCAGGTAGCGGCCACCGTGGGTTTTGGGCACCCTCCGCCCCCATCCACCCCCTCCCCCATTTGACCCTGGCTGATTGGTCATGGGGTTGGCAGATCACGCAAAGAGTTCGTCGCAATGTGCAGCGAGATTGCCATCGCATGCCGGGCTATTGAAGGTTATCAGGGAAGGTGGCAGTTCAGCAAGGAGGTTGTTGACACATTCGTGCAGATATTTACTTTGTTTGCGATATCTCCCGTTACAGTTTTTCTCCCGTTTTCTGCTGCCCCACGAGGCGGAATAGGACTGATTAAAAAATTCGGCGAAATATCTCCGTGTTAGGCCCAAATTATCACGGAGCAGTCGATCCGCTCAATGCAATAATGCGACCTTTGACGTAGAAGAAGAGGAAAATCTCAATGTGAGACATCCTAAAACGACGACGATGACATCGTGAGAGTCTCGTGAATACATTCAGTATCACCGAGTCATATTTTCAGATGAATCGACTCGGAACTACACGTCGAGCCATTTAGAATACGCACCCTAGATGGCGTCACTGCTGATTCCATGCAGACTTGGCTGTTACCAAATGAGATCACACAGCAGACGTCACTGCTGACGGTATAGACCAGACATGGGCTGTTTAATCCGGCCCCCCGAACTTGTCCAAATATTATTATTAAATTAAATTTTACCTTCCTCCTGTAATGCCCCCATTTCCCCATTAGATGGTGCACTTTGTGTAATTCAACAAAACAAACAAAACTTAACTCTGAGTTCTCTCCGAATTTCACGAGTCCGTTCTAGACCCTACAGTTTTTTAAAGAGTTTTAAGCACAGAAATTTTTTTTATTAAAGTTTGAAAAATCATTAATTATACAAACTTTTCAATAATTTCCTCTTAACTTCGATTTAATGTTCTTTAAAAACTTCTTCTCACCAACATTACCACTCATTACCACTTTCTCCGAAGGCAAGTTTGTAAAAGAATACATGGTAAAGACAGCAAACATCTTGTGTCCGGAGATCGTAAGCAAAATTGAAGGCCGGCACCGCACACAAGTGGGTGGCGAGCACCACGCCCGGCCGCCTTTGTCTCCCCAGTGGCGATGTTTACACACCGCACCAGGTACTAATTTGAGGCTGAGTCGATCTAGCGGAACCCCAGAACCGGATCATATTATCCACTGTTATCGGTCGTGAGCGGGACGGATGGCTGGGTTCGTAGCGCAGCGTGCTAACCTCTGCGCCACCACTCCACGCACACACACACGTATCACACATACATACAGATTTACAACGCCCAGATTCTTGTGTTTCGTTTGTTCTTCCCCCGCTCTTCCGATTAGCACGGTTGGCTACGTACGGTGCGAAAGAAGTTCAACCAGCCCCACATCCCCTAGAGGCCACGACAAAGTTATGCAAATCTAACCAAGAGTCGTGACTTACCAGAGACCAGATCCGAGAATAGCGGGACCTCTGCCATAATTCTGAGCGGCGGGGCTATCGCGACCAAAGATCTCCCATCATGATCATCATCACATCGCAGCTCATTCGAGGATTTCACCGCATCCAAGTGACACTTTTAGTTGGGTAACGCGAAAATCCCCACGGCCATGCACGCTTCGGGAAATTCGGCGCATTTCGCCTGCGTTGGTAGCGCGTTCGCTTCGGTTATATCGATCGATCGATCGATCGGTTGTTCGATGCATTTGAAACTCCGGTGCAGATTCGGACGGGTTGTTTGGGGTTTTGTTTTGTTTAAGTCCGGGCCGACTGCTTCGGGCTACGCGCACCGTGGCTGCTGGCGAGGGCCGAGCCGGTGATGCACTGACGCCCCTATCGCCGGTTCCGAATGTGACTTGGTTTGAAACAGGGATGCGATCTGAATGCCTGCAAATTGACCGTTCCTCTCTCTCTCTCTCCTGCATGCCACGGAGACGGAGCACAACGGGAATATTTATCGCTCGTGTCTGTGACCTGAATGATTTGCCTACAGCTTCGGCGAGCCTGCATTCCCTTTTTTTCAAGAGAAGTGTGTTACATGCCTTTAATAAACCGGGAACATCGAGAAAGCGGAGAAATAGCACTATGATATAAATGTATGTTATTGCGTGCAATATTTTTTGTTAATGCTTTTCTCTGTTCTTTCTAGGCGATGTAAAATTAGCCATGTAAATAAACTGCGCCTTGCCGACTGAGCTAATAAAATTATACTTATTTTGCTTTCCGTCGGAACTCTCACCTTGAGCCTCTGCGTCCACGCATTATGAACACGATCCATCCACAGAGAGAGGAGGAGGGGCGTCTCTCGCGTTTGCTGCACGCTTTTTGAATATTGCAGAAACATGCGCTCGGCAAATTGGTCCCAAGACGGAATGTGGAATCCTTGCCGTCGAAAACGTAATATTACAAAATCGGAACAAGAAACCAAAATACAAAGATCCCCCGTATAGCCTTACCAGGCTGTTGGGGCAAGTGCTATTAGCGAGCACCTATGAAGGCTGGCACGGAACACGAGCGGGTGGGTGGGCCAGCACCACACCCGGCCGCCTTTGTCTCCCCAGTGGCGATGTTTACACAGCGCCAGGTACTCATTGGAGGCTGAGTCGACCTAGGGGAGGCCCAGGAGCGGTTCAAATAATCGTCACTGGTGTTGGTCGCAAGCGGGAATCGAACTCGGGACGCCGGGTTCGTAGTGCAGCGCGCTAACCGCTACACTACCGCTTCCCACCAAAAGAGACAAAGATCTCCCGTATAGCCTTAACAAATTGTTGGGGCAAGTGCTGTACGCAAACACCTATGAAGGCCAGAACGGCACGCGAAGGGGTGGGTGGTCAGCACCAAGTCCGGCCGCCTTTATCTCCCTAGTGGCGATGTTATGACGCACTTCACCAGGTACTCAAAAACGCCTTCCTAACGCCGCATTGACTAGCAGTGGTGTCTTGTGATCTCTGTGTGGGGCTGAGGTGGTGGGGGGACGATGGGAGGTGGGGGGGGGGGCGATGGGAGGTGGGGGGGGGGAATCAAACCTCACCCCCTTATCAGATTAACCGAGCGAACAATAGACTTTGACCAATTACAGTACTAGAATAACACCCAACCTTACAGTGTACACGATCAAATTTTTAAGCAAGCCTAAGCATGGCATTTGATCAGTGATCGAATTCATCTCGCCACGGTGGCGAGATGTTAACTTCCTCGCCTGGTATGCATGAGCACGCGGGTTCGATCCCGATCCCGACCCTGACGCCTGCTGTACCTTTAGAGTTTGCGTGTCTCTCTCCCCGTGGTCGCGTGGATTTTTCTCCGGGTCGTCCCGTTTTTCCCTCCCCGCATAATACAGGGTGTTTTAAAACGATGGGCCCGATTTCAAAGCAGTACTGCTTCGAGTCTGTTGCTATGAATTCCCACGAGACGATGAGCCGCTTTCGCTAAGCTATGCTTTTGTCACTAGATCGCGTCTGAAAAAGAGCTTATTTTGCTCAGCGCGCCTGACCTAAGTAGTGTTATCGCGCTGGGAGCATAAAAGGAGCCGAGAGCGGGGGGTTCGAGGCTGCCGGTTCTGGGAGTGGACTCGTCTCGTCGTCGCTGTCGTCTCCCCAAGATGTTGCGCTACGAAGGAGAGATGTTGGCCATCTCAGTCAGCGCCGTCCGTGTTAGACGGCTGGTGTTGTGTACAGGCTGGGCTGAGCTACTGTGGACTGTGTGCGGACGAGACCGTGAAAGTTGTCAATGAAGAAAGTGCCTCCTAGAAACTGTGTCTCTGAATCGTTGACACTACATCTAATAAAAGTTTATTTTGTAGTTTAGTTTAGAAGAGGAATTGGCAACCTCTGGAGCCGCATGCTGCCCTTGAAGGGACTGCCCAATTACGTCATTCACATTGCATTGCGGCTCTTGAAATGTGTTGTGTTTTTCATAATCAAACTTTTGGGTTAGATCGCGTTATTTATAAATGTGTCGTAACCCTCCACCACCCGACACGGCCAATCAGCAAAAAAAGTGTCACGTTGACAAAAGACAAATAGTTCACTGCTTTAGCCCACCGGTGTGTTGAAGCGTGAAACCACAAAAAAATAGTAAATGTTGTGGTTTCACGCTTCAACACACCGGTGGGCTAAAGCAGTGAACTATTTGTCTTTTGTCAACGTGACACTTTTTTTACTGATTGGCCGTGTCGGGTGGTGGAGGGTTACGACACATTTATAAATAACGCGATCTAACCCAAAAACGTTGATTATGAACGATATTGGTCGCGAAAGCCTACGTGTGTGTTGTGTTTTTGTCACCGAATCCGAAAAAAAGATGTCTCTTCTTGTGATTTTAGTTGTGTGACCCCGTAGCTCAGCGGGATGGGACGAGTGGACGCGGGTAAACACAAACCCACGGTGCATCTCTCGGCGCGCTCACGCACATTGGTCTCTCCCATCCCCTCGGCTTACGACGACGGCCCCTGCGACGCACGCGGCACCATCTGCCGATTTTTCGCCGCTGCCTAACGCCCCGGGAGGTGAGGGAGGAGGGGGTGAGGGAGGAGGGAGGTGAGGGGGGTGAGGGAGGAGGGGGTGAGGGAGGAGGGGGGTGAGGGGGGTGAGGGAGGAGGGGGTGAGGGAGGAGGGGGGTGAGGGGGGTGAGGGAGGAGGGGGTAGGGGGGTGAGGGAGGAGGGGGTGAGGGAGGAGGGGGTGAGGGGGGTGAGGGAGGAGGGGGGTGAGGGAGGAGGGGGGGTGAGGGAGGAGGGGGTGAGGGGGGTGAGGGAGGAGGGGGTGAGGGAGGAGGGGGTGAGGGAGGAGGGGGTGAGGGGGGTGAGGGAGGAGGGGGGTGAGGGGGGTGAGGGAGGAGGGGGTGAGGGAGGAGGGGGTGAGGGGGGTGAGGGAGGAGGGGGTGAGGGAGGAGGGGGGTGAGGGAGGAGGGGGGTGAGGGAGGAGGGGGGTGAGGGAGGAGGGGGGTGAGGGAGGAGGGGGGTGAGGGGGGGTGAGGGAGGAGGGGGTGAGGGAGGAGGGGGGTGAGGGGGGTGAGGGAGGAGGGGGTGAGGGAGGAGGGGGGTGAGGGAGGAGGGGGGTGAGGGGGGTGAGGGAGGAGGGGGTGAGGGGGGTGAGGGAGGAGGGGGTGAGGGAGGAGGGGGTGAGGGGGGTGAGGGAGGAGGGGGGTGAGGGAGGAGGGGGGTGAGGGAGGAGGGGGTGAGGGGGGTGAGGGAGGAGGGGGTGAGGGAGGAGGGGGTGAGGGAGGAGGGGGTGAGGGGGGTGAGGGAGGAGGGGGGTGAGGGGGGTGAGAGAGGAGGGGGTGAGGGAGGAGGGGGTGAGGGGGGTGAGGGAGGAGGGGGTGAGGGAGGAGGGGGGTGAGGGAGGAGGGGGGTGAGGGAGGAGGGGGGTGAGGGGGGGTGAGGGAGGAGGGGGGTGAGGGAGAAGGGAGGTGAAGGGGGGTGAGGGAGGAGGGGGGTGAGGGAGGAGGGGGGTGAGGGGGGGTGAGGGAGGAGGGGGGTGAGGGGGGATGAGGGAGGAGGGAGGTGAGGGGGGGGTGAGGGAGGAGGGGGTGAGGGAGGAGGGGGTGAGGGAGAAGGGAGGTGAGGGGGGGTGAGGGAGGAGGGGGGTGAGGGAGGAGGGGGGTGAGGGGGGGGTGAGGGAGGAGGGGGGTGAGGGAGGAGGGGGGTGAGGGAGAAGGGAGGTGAAGGGGGGTGAGGGATGAGGGGGGTGAGGGAGGAGGGGGGTGAGGGGGGGTGAGGGAGGAGGGGGTGAGGGAGGAGGGGGGTGAGGGAGAAGGGAGGTGAAGGGGGGTGAGGGATGAGGGGGATGAGGGAGGAGGGAGGTGAGGGGGGGTGAGGGAGGAGGGGGTGAGGGAGGAGGGGGGTGAGGGAGGAGGGGGTGAGGGGGGTGAGGGAGAAGGAAGGTGAGGGAGGAGGGGGGTGAGGGGGGGTGAGGGAGGAGGGGGTGAGGGGGGTGAGGGAGAAGGGAGGTGAAGGGGGGTGAGGGAGGAGGGGGGTGAGGGAGGAGGGGGGTGAGGGAGGAGGGGGGTGAGGGGGGGTGAGGGAGGAGGGGGTGAGGGAGGAGGGGGGTGAGGGGGGGTGAGGGAGGAGGGGGGTGAGGGGGGGTGAGGGAGGAGGGGGGTGAGGGGGGGGTGAGGGAGGAGGGAGGTGAGGGGGGGTGAAGAAGGAGGGGGGTGAGGGCGGAGGGGGGTGAGGGGGGGGTGAGGGAGGAGGGGGGTGAGGGAGGAGGGGGGTGAGGGAGAAGGGAGGTGAAGGGGGGTGAGGGATGAGGGGGGTGAGGGAGGAGGGGGGTGAGGGGGGGTGAGGGAGGAGGGGGGTGAGGGGGGATGAGGGAGGAGGGAGGTGAGGGGGGGTGAGGGAGGAGGGGGGTGAGGGAGGAGGGGGTGAGGGAGGAGGGGGTGAGGGGGGTGAGGGAGAAGGAAGGTGAGGGAGGAGGGGGGTGAGGGGGGGTGAGGGAGGAGGGGGTGAGGGGGGTGAGGGAGAAGGGAGGTGAAGGGGGGTGAGGGAGGAGGGGGGTGAGGGAGGAGGGGGGTGAGGGAGGAGGGGGGTGAGGGGGGGTGAGGGAGGAGGGGGGTGAGGGAGGAGGGGGGTGAGGTGGGGTGAGGGAGGAGGGGGGTGAGGGGGGGTGAGGGAGGAGGGGGGTGAGGGGGGGTGAGGGAGGAAGGAGGTGAGGGGGGGTGAAGAAGGAGGGGGGTGAGGGCGGAGGGGGGGGAGGGCGGAGGGGGGTGAGGGCGGAGGGGGGGGAGGGTGAGGGGGGAGGCAGGGTGAGGGGGGGTAGAGGGGGTAGGGGGCTCTCAGAAGGCAGCGGGGGGGGGGGGTGCTAGAGGCTGGGCGCGTGGAGCGGGAGGGCAGCTCTCGGAGCGAGGTTCCAACCCCCGACGCGCTCAGACATGAGAATCGTAAACATTTGTACCGGAGGAATCCGATGAGCTATAAAGCTCTTTGTTTCATAGATGTCCAGATGGGCTCCAGGACCCCCACCACCACCCCACCCTCTGCTAGGGGGGGGGGGGCAACACGCGCTGCTGCCTTCTCCCGCTGCGCTTCCCAAGGCGATGCTGCTGCTGCTGCTGCGACTGCAGCGGCTGCAGCGGCTGCCGCTGTAAATTGGCCGAATGAAATGCGGCGATTGCCGCGGCTCGAATTGCTGGAGTGGGGGGTTTGAGAAAAAACGACCCAACGCCGGTCACAATGAGCCACGGTCGCCTCTGAGCGACGGCCGCCGAAACGTCAAATGATGAGAACCAAAGGGGGTTGCTGCTGCTGCTGCTGTGAAACTGAGCACCATGGGGTTATCGCGGTGTGTGCTTGGACAGCTTTCTATTGTATGTCTGTCTGTTGAACTTCTTTCGCACCACCGTACTAATCGTTGTTCTCCCGGCTGCACCGCTATGTGTCGTTGTTGTTGTTGTTGTTCTTTTTTCTTGGTTATTTCGGTAAAGTCGCGTAGAAGGGAAATAAAGTTTCATTTTTATTATTTTATTATTACCCTTCTACGTGACTTTACCGAAAGAACCAAGAAGATGAATCCCTGCAGTCACGAAAGCTTTAAATAAAAAAAAAAGTTGTTGTTGTTCAGCACGATGTCCGACGTTTCGCTCCACGTGTTGCGGGAGCTTCTTTGAGCAATCGAATGAATGGGCAGCACGTGGCACGATCCGAAAGCGCACCGGGGAACCAATTGGAAGGAGCTCTTCACCGGGTGGCCGAGGGCTTTGGTTACGTGGACCGTTCCGTATCTGCTCAGGTGACACACAATCGCACGAGGCACTTCATTCAGACTGAGCCCGCATGGGGGAGATCAATGCCAGGGTCAGGTACCACGCAATTGTCACCGTGTTTGTTGTGCACCAATCTCGTCCGCATCTTTGACACGAGGGAGATGGAGCGATTACACCGTGAGATCGTGAGAGGTGGCGGCGGCTTGTGTGGAGCCCTGCGCGGTATTCGAAGGGGCGGGCGGCCAGCACCACGCTCGACCGCCTTTGTCTCCACAGTGGCGATGCTTACACACCACACCAGGCCATCATTTGAGGCTGAGTGTACCTAGGGGAAGCCCAGGACCGGTTCAGATATTCGTAACTGGTGTTGGCCGTGAGTGGGAGCACGCTAACCGCTGTACTACCGCTCTCCACCCACTTATAATAGACAAAGATCCCCCGTATAGCCTTAACAGACTCTTGGGGGCAAGTGCTGTTAGCGAGCAGCACCTTTGAAAGCTCGCACCGCACACGAGGGGGGTGGGGTGGCTGGTACCACGCCACTTATAACACACCTGCATACACACACACCCATGCTTGTTAATTGCTTTTGAAAATGAACAAAAAACTCGAAAGGTCACCATATCAGCACGTTTGATCAATGTTCCTTTCATTGACGCAATAAAGTAAAGATAAAAGGCCATCGGGGCTCATGTTTTAAGGTCAGGTGTAGTCGCACACACGAGGTGGAAAAATAAAACGCATCAAGGAGACTTGGTTGGGATTCTCCTTGTACAGATGGAGGCCGGGTCCCTCATCAGAACGTCGAGCTGACACGGCTGAGAACCTGGGTTTGAATCCAGGGTGTCCAGCCGCTCGTGATCAATTTGAGATATCAAGTTGTAGTTAGTTGCTTGGTCACAGCTTAGTCACCGATGGCTGCTAAAAAAAACAACAACAACAACAACAACGTTAAAATATATTTCGTCGTTATTTTTGACCGATTGAAAAAAATGCTGTGAAAGTGTTTCCTCAACAGTAGGGGCTGGTGGTAAAGTGCTGCCCCAACTCGTGTGCCGATATCGGTAACAATTCGGTCATATCGCCTTCCGCGGGCCGTCCCCCAAAACAGCGGAGTGATGATCTTGCCTTCGTGCGAGATTTCTGAACAGGTCGTCTCGTAAACACGACACGGATCGAGGAAAAATACAAAAGTTAATAAACAATACAAAAACACGTGATACATTAAACGCAAGTAAACGAACCCCTCCTATAACGAGGGCCCATTTTTAGAATGTATCAAAGTGTCTAATGTGAAACGACGCTAATTTAATCTTCCAAACGACCATGGGGAGGGAGGGGGGGGGGTGTTGAATTCACACGTGGTAGGCAGTGTTCCCTCACCAAGTTTCGCTCAGCTGTCACACACATTACCACACCTCTAATTGGAAAGTCTCGAGGTCAAGCAATCATACTCGTGCCCGCAATCGTACCGCGCCCATAACCGCAACAAACACGACGATTTAGCACGGTTGGCTACGTACGGTGCGAAAGAAGTGGCACGTGCACGCGTACGATTCGTCTGTGAGCACGTGTTTTTAGGCAACATGTCCCTGTGTACCAAGAAGGTGACTCGGCACAGGCCAATATGCGGGCAGGAGTCTGCCAGTCCAGGGGGCGGTGATTGTGATGCGTAATCTCAAGTGACTTGCGGGTAACTTTCGAATTTGCCAACTTTGGACCGTGACGCTTCGTCACATCCAAGGTCAGGGAGCCATTTAGCCAATCGTCTCTTCATGGTCAATGCGATGAGTACCACCTCATGTTTAGTGAGATCATGGTTTTCTCTGTCTATGGATGTACTGGCACCCACCATAGCAATGTGGAATTCCCAGCGCTGGCTTAGAACTACCAGGGAAGATGTGCGCCGCCCAATGTAAGTTGGAGCAAGACAGCGTTTTGTGACGAGTGCCTTGTTCCTGATAGCAGGTTCCCCTCGCTCTATGCGGGTTCGGTTTGTGCGATTTTGCGCTGAACATGCGGTTAACCTATTTCTACGCAAAATTGGCTTATAACATGGCGGTTTGAATTCATTCATATGCGGCTATGCAGTCGGACGTGGGACAACATTGTGTGTGTACTGTGTGTACTGTGTGTCTGTACTGCGTGTACTTCATGTACTGTGTGTGTACTGTGTGTACTTCATGTACTGTGAGTACTGTGTGTGCCACTCGGCAGGTATCTCTCTCCACGTGCGGTTTCGCTTTGTGCGCCTTTTTTTTAACGCATCTACTACTAGCACCGCGCAGAGCAAGCGGGGAACCCCGTATTTGTATTCCAGCAGGCACAGACCACGTGGCGCGTTGCAGTGGAGCATTACGGGTTTATGCTTATTATAGTACAATAAGAAAGCCTCTCTGGATCTCCGTGATGATATTGGCCTGTCTCCAACAGGCTGATGGACTAAAATATATTTTAATTTTAATGCCACTGCAGTGACATCACTGGAGCACTTTTACTCGTGCCTTTAAAGTATGTTTTCCCCCCTCATTAATCAAGCTTCAAACTCATTTAAGGCAGCTCGGGACACGCAATCCTACTCACTTAACCCCCAGCATTATTATTGTTATTTATAACAGCTGCTTGTTTATTTTTCTCATTCGAATTAATCTGATTTTCATTGCAAACGTCACAACAGGCTGCGCACCCTAAACCTGGCACAGGAATTTAACTCACTCGTTGATGGCAGGAGGCCGGGGTTACCAAACCCGGACCCTTGTTTCCCACCGGAGACCAAACCCGGACGCATAACTCAGTCAGCACCAAGGTCGTATTCCCACAACTGTGCTTCTGTATCCTGCACCAGTAATAATAACAATGATACACTTCTACACAGCGATACCGATACCGGATCTCAGTACAATTCCTGCCACCCACACGAATCGGCATCAACCTGGGAACGTGTTGCAACGCTACAGCGAAGCCCTCTCTTACACCGTTAAGCCAAAAATGCAGCGGCTTTGTTCGCGGCAATGCTGCTGCTACCTCGGTCCTGTGTGTGCGTGCGTACGGTGTGTTGGACTTCATTTGCACGTAGCCGACCCTGCTGATCGGAGGGCGCGGTTGGGGGGAGGGGGAAGGACGACAAAAGGTACAAGCAGAAAGCCTGCCCATGACCCGTAAGTGCTCACGGTCCACCCTGGAAAAGCATCCACTGCACAAACCATGGCTGCAGAGGCGGATACCCGACGCGCAACTGGAATATTTGAAACTGCCCAGTAGTAGCTTGCGACTGTGGTCATGCAGAACAAAGAGCGTGCGACGTGTAACGATGCAATGTCCACCCCCCCTCCCTCCCCCTCCGATCCACGAATACGAAGGAGACGTCGCAGGGATTCCAATCCCCGCTACTCCTGACGCAGGCTCCGGAGATCCTCGTTCAATGTTTCATTCATGGAGCCGTGGACCCCGAGCAAGAGCCCACTCGGCTCACGGCCGAATACATTCCTCGCTCCCGATAACGAGAACGGCTCTGATAAAATAATACAGAATCACAAAAATGTATTTAGACTGGAGGAATCCGATGAGCTATAATGCTCTTTCTTTCCACAGATGTCCAGTAGTGGGCGGGTCAGAACGTTACAGCAAGAAACTATACAAACACACGATAGTAGTGGAAATTCATAATCATCATCAGCAGCAACTATGATCAATCCACTGCTGCATGAAGGCATCCTACAAAATCCCTTTGCCATCTGTCACGATCCGGCGATGCAATTAATACTGAAATTCATCCTGCAGACGGGTTTATTTCATCACTCCACCACCACTTCTTAATATCCCCACTCTTAAGCTCACTCACTGTCATCGTACGTACAATTATACGATTGCTGTAAAGCGCATTGGAACAAGGCGCTATGTGCATCTTTGTTAGGTAAGATGAGATCGCACCGTCGGCCCAAGCGGACGCGCATCCATTGCTCACAGCGTGCAAATGCGACGACGTTGTGCCAGGTCCTACTGGACATCTGTTAACAAGAGCTTTGTAGCTCATCGGATTCTTCCAGCATGAACAAAGTCTGATTCCGTTGTGCGGAACGCGGTGGGTGGCACGTGCGCACGTGTACGTACGTGCGCGTACTCACGCGTCTCGCACGCCCCGCGCTCTCACGTGACTTTACATTGAAACTCACGATATGACCGAAATTAGCAGCAATAACGATTTCGATTTAAAGCTTTCGTGACTGCAGGGATTCATCTTCTTGATTCTTTCGGTAAAGTCACGTTGACTTTACCGAAAGAACCAAGAAGAGCAATAACGATGTCAGGTCGCCCCCTGCAGGCGATATGCGTCCACCTCAACCCTCCTCGGGCAATGATTTTTACAGGCAGTCCTCGCTTAGAGCTCAAAATGCGTTCCAAGGAGAAGTGAGCGCTCATTGAATCAATAAGGAGGCGAGATGTTAGCTCTTTTGTCTGGTATACAGGAGGTCGTGGGTTCGATCCCGACCCTGACGCCTGTATATTTTTAGTTTGCATGTTCTCCCCTTGGCCACGTGGATTTTTCTCTGGGTACTCAGGGTTTTCCCTCCACTTTTGGAGCATTTGGCTGCTATGTAAATTTCCACACAATAAGCCACTTCTGTGAGCTATCGTTTGTGGCCAGGTCGCTTCAGAAATAGAGCTATATAGCTCAGTGGGCCTGTAATAGTTTAGATGTAGCACCGTGTGAGAAGTCAACAGCGATTGGCCGTAGGGAGGCCAATATTATTAGTGTAATAAGACTCTTTGAGACGACTTCTGGAATCCGTCTTTTATTCACTTTGGGTTACATCTACTTCACGCTGCTGATAGACAACGTGAAGGGACAGATAGACCGAGAGAGACGCACTGCCACGTGGCAACTCGGAGCCCCGCTCTCGCGTGGCTCCTTCCTCCGTTGGTTCCCGTTCTGACCACGTGTCGTTCCTCTCTACCCCTATTTAATCCCCGGGTCACGTGATACGCTTCAGCCAATCCTCGTTAGCCTGCGTCGAATCTTCCAGGCTCCCTCGTCAGCTCCCAGGACCACGCCCCTGACTCATCTCCCCATTGGCTGAGGCCAAAGCCAGCAGAACCAATCTCCATAGCTGTCGCCCTTCCATCACATCATGGCCATGCCCCCAGGCTTCCCCCCATTGGCTGTAAACCAGGACCGGCAGAGCCAATCACCATGACAAGGTGTGATACGTCAGTGAGCCTGATATATTCTCATATTACATTAGCATCAGCATATAAATGTGAAATGTCCACCACTGGCTCAGGATCGTTGCTGTAGATACACATTGCGCTCAAGGGGTACCACCTTTGTTTTGAGTGTTGAGAAATGGAGCCGCTGTGACTTTGGGACTTAATGAATGCAGGACAGCTGCCAACCGCTGCTCAGTGCCACGTGCATGATCGTCTTACAGGTCGTAAATCCCTTCACTGGCTCCCAATCCAATCCCGGGATCAATTTAAAGATCGCACTCACCGTCTTTAAGATCCCCTACGGGCGCGTTTCCTACCTCTCCCCTTTTCCATCTCATTCTACTCCCTTCCACGTGCTCTCCTACCTCTCCCCTTTCATCTCACTGGTCTCTCCGCCACACGATCTGCGACATCTCCTCTTTCACCTCACCCGACTCCCCTCCATCCACTCTCCTACCCCCACAAGTCTGGAACTCCCTTTTCACCCAGACATCCGTGCTGTCGACTCCAGACCCCCTGTTCAATTCCAATGCTCGAAACCTTCCCCTCCGCCTCTGCCTACGACAGACTGCATATTTCTCTCGGTATAAAATCAACATGCCCACTTTCTGTACAGCGCCTTGAGACGCAGTCGCATGTAGATTCTGTATTAACACAAACCGAAATCAGTGCAAAAACAACCGCGCGAGGAGGAATCACAAACAAGCTTGAAGGCAGCCGCGCGATGAGCCGGTGCCAACAATTACCCAAGCCCTGCGGGTCCTCTATATATGAAGGTGTTACCGGCCAATCACCAGAAAGATGCGGCACTACTTGAGCATATTGGCACAAAACAAAGGAAAGTGGGAAAAAAATTACGAAATGTGCAGTGGACACGTACGATCTATCTGCCTGTGGATCGTGATGATGATGATAGGCCAATTAATGAGTGTATAAACGTGGGATGAAACCGGAGCACCCGGAGAAAACCACACGCGTGCGAGGGGGCAACGCTCTATCCCATTCAGACGGAACAGGTGGAGTGCACATTGTCGCTGCACTGCCGTCTCCTGGCGAGCCAGGGTATGGCACCTCATCGACTACCACGGGAAGGGACTTTAACGAGATTAGTGCAGCGATCCACCGACCCCTCACTGCCTGCAACAGTGCTGCATCATAAGCCACGTGCATAGCCACGACCACCGCGTTGACTGCATGCGCAAAACGATTCCGTGCAGTTTTAAATTGCATCCATAACAAAAACAAATGCCTAAACGTGAAATATAATCGCCTTCGCAAGTTACATAAATCTCTTCGCGTCCTTCTAAAGTAACTATTGCCACGGGACGACGCTGCCACGTGTGGAAATCATGTCATTATTCCAGCCATTTACGTTTGAAAAATAGTTTAATAAACAAAATAAGAGTTATGGCCGTCGTGTGTGCGTGTTGTGGTTTTTACAGCGCAAACCCACCCAGGGCCATGCTTTTGGCTCTAAACAAATGAGTTTGGGCTGGATTTAGATATATCGTTGAACGGACATTCATTTCCGATAATATACTGCAGTATCCCGTGCTCCTGAGAAATGTGCAAAGCCCCAATGGAATATGCTGTCGGCGATTGGACTGCAGCCAGTCCCGAACGAATACTTTGAACGCCGGCGCAGTGAACACGATGACACGAAGATGAAATGTGAAACCCGCAACCGGGGTTAATCCAAAGAGAACAAAACAAAACCTACTTTTAACGCCGCACGGCCAAGTTACGGCTCAAGAATGAGAGGCGCTCGCCCGTTTGACAAAAATTGGCGTTGTTGTTTGTGTCATCAAACATCGTCCGGCTTCCCCCGAATGGGCAGGAAGGAGGAAGCGTTTCCTGATCTCTGCGTGGAACTCCGCACGCTTCGTCCCACGAACACGTCCACCAGACTTCTGACGATCTTCACCACCGGCACGTGAAAAAAAATATTCAAATTCGAGAAAGTCGTCACAATGTCTTTGATGCCACCGCCCATCTGTTTGTATGTATGTACGCTTAACTTATTTCGCACTGCAGGTAGCCAACCATGCTAATAGGAGGTGCGGGGGAAGGACAACGACACTAAACACAAAAAAGCAGTTCTCAAGAAATGAGTTTCGATCTAGATGATGTATAAGTGCATAGCTCCAGTGGCTTCCTAACATCGGAAGAACGTTCCAGACGGCCCAGGAAAAATCTGCATAGCCTCCACCCTTCAGCTGTGGACACCCACTTCTTCCCAATGTCCACTCTTATTGTTTCATCGCCCATCTCAATAACATGCCCTCCTCCATCACGCGCTCGCATCCCAACAATCACTCCCTCCTCTTTTTCCATCTTCACCGACACCCCTCATTTTGCTCAGTTCCATGCTGAACCGTACGAGTTGCGTACCCTATCCTGCAATTATTTCGCGAGCGTCCTGCGCACGCGCCCGAATTCGAAGATCGGTAGCTTCCATTTGCCCTGTGAGTAACATTCAGCTCGCTTGACCATTACGATGCCATCCATACACAGGTGCGGCGTGAGGACACCCGCGAGCCGAGATGGAATCCAGGGCCACGGCTAACATCAGCGGCGAGCGATATCCGAACTGTCCCTGTAGGCAATCCCTCTTGTTCACCAAGCCGCAATGCAGGTAAAAAAAAAACATTGTCCACCCCTCCGATTAGCACGGTTGGGTAAGTACTGTGCAAAAGAAGTTCACCAATACATATGAAGTATTTGAATGACGGCAGGAAACTCCTTGACGGGTAACACACTTTTTATTAAATCTTGACTTGTCACTATACAACGAGTGGTCTCTATTCCTCGGACTACACACACTTCACTCGACACGTGTAGTTACTATTCCTCCGGCTACACACACTTCACTTGACTCGTGTAGCTTCTATTCCTCCGGCTACACACACTTCACTTGACCCCGTAACGTCCGTGGAGCCTACAGGCCCACCCCAGCTTGGGCGTGGGCCACAACCTCTGAGTCCCACGAGCCGGCCCTCTCACGGACGTTCGGCCCCGGGTTCCAGTATTCCGCCACCTCCTCCGTCTTCAGTCTTCGCTGGTACTCCCTCTCAAGCGCGTCACCGGCACACAGCCAATCACTACCACATAACCCATGACCCCGCGCTGATCCCTGATCCTTCACCGTCAGCGCGCGTCACCAACACACACAGCCAATCCCTACGCGCTGACACACGATCCCTACCCCAGCGCGTATCACCACTACACATACGTCAAACTCCCCCATTAATTATAGCGAGGGGGGGGGAGGCTTTACTCCTGAAAATTATTGACAAAGGTCTGTAAATAAACTATATCAACTATTTCCCAGGGAAGGCCCACTGAACAATATACATCTCTTTTTCAGAAGCGACTCTGGCCGCAAATGATCGCTCAACGAAGTGGCTTATTTACGTGGAAAAGTTTAGCCGCCAAATACTCTAGACACGTGATGTTCATTCTGAATGTGGAGGGAAATCCCAGAGGACCCGGAGAAATATCCATGCGACCACGGGGAGAGAGAGACGCAAACTCCAAATATACAGCAGGCGTCAAGGGTCGGGATCGAAACCACGACCTCCTGCATACCAGGCGAGGGAGTTAACATCTCGCCACCGTGGCGCCATAGGGTTAGAACAAACTTGTTAAACACTATGTTCAAATAATGATCACAGTTTTAACAAGCTTGCTACATCCCTATAAAGAGGCGATCCGCTATATGCTTTGGAGATCCTATTGGTGCATTGGTTGCCACGCATCCAGAAAACAGAAAGACGGGAGTGACCTTTTGACCCCCTTTCCGTATAACTTTATTGAACAGAACTAAACACGATGATTTTTCTCGTTACGTAAAAAAAACCCCAACGAATTCGTTTTTTTTATATTTTACCAGGTAAGGCCCACTGAGCAAAACAGCTCTCAATGGACACGTACAGCGCTCGTACGGAGGAGATTCGGCTGGTGACGGATTGTGCCGTCTCTGCACCCGCAAGGTTTACTCCCTCCGCCAACGAGTCAAGCTCTAGCAAATTGTACAAAATCAAGAGACACACGGAGTCAACATACTTTGTTTTGTGTTCCTTGTTGTATCTCTTTCCCCGTCTTCGCTGAAGTCACTGTTATCGAAGTGCACGCATTACTGTCGTCGTAAATTGGATTTAGTGCGACTGCAGTGCTGCAGAAAATACAACAACCGCACGATTTTTACCGGTGTATGGAAAAGCGGAATAAGTCGTAAATTACATTTATTTGTTTGTTAATTGTGGACAAGGTCCTCCTCCACGTTATATGGATCGTCTTGTAAGGACGCTGCGTTTAACTACCGAGTGTCAGTTTTATTCGCGTTGCTCTTTGTAATTACGCAGCCTCCAAGTACATCGATGTGTCTTCTCTAGCACCGCCACTAACGACGCACAGTCAAGATATACAGTACACACGAGGTTTACGTTGTAGCCTTGTGCCCACGACACAATTAATCAGATAATCACCACGATCCTAATCATTGCAGCGGAGTGTCATTCCGTGGTCAGTCGAGACCACTCTCTCCGTACTCGGCAAACTGCGAGGTCAAATTTTGGTCGGAGCACGACTCAGCCTATCATCCTCTCCAGGGTTGATAAAACAATGTACTACTTTTGTGGTAGGTCGGCAACGGTTGTCCAAAGCGTAAATTGATCTCCACTAAAGGCGTTACGGATTTCCCACCACTGGCTCAGCAGCTTACGGCGACGAGATGTTAACTGCCTCGCCTGCTATGGATGTCGTGGGTTCGACCCCGACCCCACCCTCCCCACCCAGCCCCTCCCCACCCAGCCCCTCCCTACCCAGCCCCTCCCTCCACGACGGACACAATAATCCCGTGGGCTGGTGTAACCAGGATGTTCCTACCAGTATTAGCAGGACGGTATATCTCAATGGGCCTTACCCTGGTCAAATAAAAGTAGATTATAGCTCAGCTCCAATGGAGATGGACGCTCGCAGCTCAACGTTCATTCGGCACACGGTGGCACTCCCAGCGTTGCAATTCACACAAACCGAAAACAACACAACTGGCGTGCCAGCGCATGGGCCGTGCTGGCTTTAATCACCGATGAGCCGCGACGTGGTGCCAGCCAGAGACGATGTTCCTGTCGAGCCGGTTGCATTATAAGCCGTGCGAGTTGAAGAAACATCAAATTAAGCACGGGGAGCGAAATCACGCGTTGGAGGGGGGGGAACGCGCGCACCCCCCACTCTCCTCCTTGTCTGTGTATGTTCTTTTTTGTTTGTTTGTTTGTCCAATTGTTTTTTTCCGAGACGCAACGCTCCACGAGGTTTAAACATAATCAGTGGCTCCCAACGCACGGTCCTGCGGATGACTAGAGTTCCCCAGCGGTCTTCAGCACTCTTCAAAATCAATCGGAATATTTATTGAAACTGGAGGAATCCGATGAGCTATGAAACTCTTTTTCATGGATGTCCAGTAGACGATCCTCTGCCAGCACGGGACTCCAGGACCCCCCCCCCTTCACTCCGCCCCCCTGTTCCCTGTTCAGCGAGCACACACAGTTGCTCGCTCGCAAGGTGGAAAGGCTCTGACGAAGGTTGACTCGTCAACGCCCGTATTCCAATTGGTGTCAATTCATTAGAAAGTCAAATTCGGCGGTTGCACCTCCCCCCCCCACCCTGCTCGAACAATCGTAAAGTTCGCCTACACTCCACAGGGCGATCCACCACATAGGGTGGGGGTTAATTACCCCCCCTCCACCCACCCGCCCGCCCACCCACCTACCCTGCACCTCCACCCACCCGCCCACCTACCCCTCAAACCACCTGCCCGCCCGCTCACCTCGATACGATGACATTTTAAAGAGACAAGCAGCATACACCGATTGCGGGTGTTCATATCCGTGACAAACACCGAGTAAAATAAGCACGACGTTCAATAACGACCGCTGATACGATCGGAATTTTGTTTAAAGCGTCTACTTGTTGAAAACAGAGCACATGTGCGCACACACACACACAAAGTGTCTACACATTCCATACAATGTCCCTTTTTTAATGTCTGCGAGTATCGATTCAACATTCCCCGACAAAGCTCTATATCTTCAGACAAGCGAAACAAAATTGAACAGTCACCGATGGGAAGGTGAGCAGTGCGGGAATAACGTTTGCCTTGCTGGTTTAGGGCAGTTTCCCACCAACGCACGGTGAAAATCGGCCAACCCCTGCCGATTCGTAGAATCGCTTCTCCCCGCAGCCTAATATGTGGGCAAAGGAAAGATTAAATTTCAGCCGAAACGCGACAGCCCAAGGACGGCTTGGACTGGTTTTATTCGACGTTTAAAATACAAAATACGAATCACTCTTCTACGACGTGAAATAAACGTACTTCACGGACTCGACGTGAATCCTGTCCAAGTAGCTCGTCCAATTCTCAATTACCCACCATCCCCTCCACTCCCCCCCCAATGGATTGTGAAACATCAACCTACAATAAATAACCCAATGGCAATAGTACTTCACTGCGGGTGGCAAAACACAGCGCAGAGGTCTCGCCCGATCGTGGGGAACCCAACGCTGGTGCTGGGTGCGCGTGTGTGCGCGCGTGTGTGCGTGGGCGTGTGTCGATCAGGTTGGGGGGGGGGCGTTTCAACGTGTGGAATGTGTTGGGAGCACAGACAATGGCATCCTTCACTTGAGAAGGGACCACTTAATCTGCTCCTTGGCCGACTGCAGCACCTGCCACGAGCACGCACGCACAGACACACACACACACGGGCGGAATGTAAGAGTCAGTTCCTCGCAGCGGTGTGCAATGCGGATCATTTGTGTGACACTCACACTTTTTGATGTTGTTGTTCTGTTGTTAGGGTTGTTTTTACGAGGGGCCCACTCCACCGCCACCAAGTTTCAATCAGTGCCATCGCAGGACACCCATCGAGAGAGAGAACAACGAGCTCGATGGGCCTTCCCGCTGAAATAAACAGAACGTTAAGGTTCATCTTCTTGGTTCTTTCGGTAAAGTCACGTAAAAGGGAAGTAATAAAATAATACAAATAAAAATAATAATAAAAATTTGTATAATATTATTTTGTTATGTTTCATTTTTATTATTTTATTATTTCCCTTCTACGTGACTTTACCAAAAGAACCAAGAAGATGAATCCCTGCAGTCACGAAAGCTTTAAATCGAAATTTAACGTTAAGGTTTTTTTTGCAGCGGGACGCGGTGCTGCTTTACGTAATCCCAATTGAGTTAAATTGCAAGTATTCTATTTTTTTGCATTGCTACATTTGGCCAATAACAGACACATTGAACGTTTTTATTTTTTAACTATGAGATGAGGAAGCTGGAGAACCTGGAGGAATCCCACACAGACAGGCGCCTGTGTCGGGAATGGAACCCAGGAATTTGTAGCTGTGAGGCCACCCTGATGCCCCGATAAACTAAACTATCTAAACTAACTCAACTTTTTATTTTACCAGGTAAGGCTATATAGCTTTTTCAGAAGCGACCTGGCCACAAATGACAGCTCAACGAAGTGGCTTATAATGTGAAATTTTATAGCAGCCAAAATACTCTAAACGCATGTTGATTCTAAATGTGGAGGGAAAAACCAGAGGACCCGGTTAAAAATCCACACGATCACGGGGAGAACATGCAAACTCCAAATATACAGGCGTCAGGGTCGGGATCAAACCCACAACCCTCCTGTATACCAGGCAAGGCAGATAACAAATCGCCACCATGGCACCTTTATACTATCCAAGCAAGGGCCAGCAGCGTCTTTAGAGGCGATGTTAGACCATGGGGGACGGGTGATGAAGCAGACCAGAATGTCACCTTAATGAATGGAAGGAAAATTGCGTTTAAGCATGAAAGCTAAAACTAGACTATTATTAGATTTTTGTTCGGGTTCAAATGCACAGATGCATTTCAAAAAGGGAAGACAATACACAGACTTCATTTAAAAATACTTGAGCAGAATTGCACACATTGGGGAAAAAAAAGATTGTAAATCACTTTAAACCTTTCAAGTTGTCGAATCAATATTGACTGGAAACAAATATAGGACTTGAAATTCGTCTGTGCTTGTGAACCCTCTACCCCGTCACCAGGTCAATGGGAGCCATGCACTTACATTCCCTTTCATGCCAAGCTTTTGAGCTATTTGCTGTATGAACAAAAAACACGGTTTAACAAAACAAAGAGAGCATTGTTATTAGCTAAGCACAAATAAATAAAGATCTGCAATTAAACATGAAAGATGCTGCGCCATCCATTCTGAATTATGGACTGGTTGTGATGGAGAAACCACGTGATCAATGGCGGAGCCAGGATTTTCAGGTAGGGGGGGGGCAACTCCTCCAGCAATGAAAAATGATAGAGGAGTTGTTAGTAAGTAAGGACTTGTCCCTTGCTTTTAATTCGACGCGTGTGCGGCGATGGCGTAGCCATCGATCGAGGGTTGAATTCGAACCGTGTGTGATTGTGTGATCGGCATCGCGCTCGCTGAAAAACCAGGGAAGTCGTGTACTGTATACGCAACTGCGCGCCATTCTGTGAGTCACGTATAACCTCAGAGTCCCTGGCATGTAAAAATATGCTACACAGTGGCAGTGGGGGTCGCAAAATGCTGATTTATTACTAATAAACCCCAATGATCCGATCGAAATTAGGGATTTCAATCGGATCATTGGGGGGGGCACGTGCCACCCCCCCCCCCCCCCCACTGGCTCAGCGTTTACAGATTTACACGAGTTTGCCAGAAGTGCTAACACAAAGAACTCCCTGCATAGCCTTAACAAACTTAGGGGGCAAATGCTGTTAGCGAGTAGCACCTATGAAGGCCGGTAGCACAGGCTACTCATTTGAGTCGGCCGATGGGAGGCACAGGACCGTTTCAGATAATCGTCACTGGTGGTTGGCCGTTAGTGGGAATCGAACTCGGGTTGCCTGGTTCGGAGCACAGCCTGCTAGCCACAACACCTCCGCTCCCCACAAAGGTACACGCACACAGGTAGGCCTCCGCAGCCAATATTACGATTCATAATTGATAATCAGATCGGGAGAATTAAATGTGCGTCGTAGACCCTTCTTTACCCGACAGCCAATGAATAAAGCTGTCACGTGATGAACAAACGTGAACAATTTATTCCTGCTGTGTTGTTGGAGAGCGATCTACACACATTTGACAATCAATTATGAATCACGCGTGCACGTAGAACAACAACAACCGCCATTCGCCACTAAGTGGCGGTGACATCACCACGATGCTTGTGCCAGGCTATGTGCACCTTGAGGCCACGTGAAGTGTCGAACGTTCGCTGGCAGGAGGTCACGGGGCAGACCCAGGTGCCACGGGTCGACTGACAGAGATGACTGGCTGATGCACCACCTGTGCCCCCTACTGTGCCAACTTTCTGTGCTTTAGCCACCCGGCGTGCCGCTCGTTGTTGTGAGCGTCGCTCCTCCGCCCTCCGTTGTTGTTGGAGGGCGACTCCCTCCAACTGCCCAGCAGCGTCTTTCATGAGCCTCCTCAACAGAGGCCGATCTTGACACCGCTGGTACCAGTCATCGGCAAGTCCACTCAGCTCCACATCCTCCTGTACCACATCACTCCATCTCTTTTCTCGCCCGTGCCGCGCCCGTTTAGCCCCCTATATCAGGCCGAATAAAAGCTGTTTAGGCATGCGGTGACTGGGAATGCGGGCTACATGACCCAGCCAACACAGCCTTGTCTGCCAAAGGAGATCACCGATGGGACTTTGCCCAGATCTTTCAACGATTTGTGAGCTCCTCACACAATCCAGCCTGGTTAAACCCAGGATGGATCGTAAGCAGGCCAGCCTAAATGTTTCCAATCGGCGAAGATGCTCCATTAGGGGGGTCCACGTTTTGCAAGCGTAGAGAAGGGATGGAATGACCATGGCCGAGAAGACTTGAAGCTTCGTGCGGAGCGACAGACCAGGTAGCTTCCACACAGCGTTACGCAACTGATGAAAAGATAATACCGCTCGACTGATTCTGAGTGAGACCTCTGCTGTCAAACCGGAGCCGGTCATGAGCACACTGCCCAGGTATGGGAAACTCTCCACTCTCTCCACAACTACCCCATCACCGATTGAGAGTTGTGGGGGTGGGTTGTCCGATGGTATAAAATACCCAGGCAGGTGCTTCGTTTTGGTGGGGCTGATGGTAAGGCCCCACCTCTTAGTGGTACACTCCAGGTTCAGCAGCAGCGCCTCCAACTCCTCCTCTGAGTGAGCGGCAATTATCAGATCATCGACATACAAAACATGACTGACCAATAGGGAGCCATCCCTTGACCGCACCCGGGCATTGATCAACCTCCCATTGTATCTGTACCAGATGTAAATTCATCTGGTACAGCCATCAAAGGCTTCACGAACTACGTGGTCTAAAAATATGTTAAATAATGTGGGAGCCAGAGGACATCCCTGTCGCACCCCAAGGTGAACGGGGAATGGCTCCGACTCCTGGCCACGTAGTTTTACCCGGGCCCGCTCACCATCATGAAGGTCCTTAATGATCATGAGCAGAGGGTCAGGGACTCCGAAAGCACGAAGAACAACCCAGAGCCCAGGCCTACTGATGGTATCATAGCCCTTGACCAGGTCAATAAAGCAGAGATGTAGGTCTTGTTGTCGTTCCCTACACCTCTCCTGTAGCAAACGGACAGAAAATATGGCATCTGTGCAGAACTGCCCTTTCCTGAAACCACATTGAGGCTCCGCAAGCCTCTCCTCAGCGTGCCTGGCAAGGCGATGTTGAATAATCCTTGCCAGGACCTTTCCCGGCACACTGAGGAGTAAGATGCCCCTGTAGTTGTTAGTCTGTGCGGTCCCCTTTCTTAAAGAGGGGGACCACAAGGGCATCCTTCCAATCCTGCGGAACCCGTCCAGTTGTCCGGAATGTTGTTATGATGTCATGTAGGACAGTCTGTGCACAAACGCCACCCTCCTTCAGCATTTTGCTTGGGAGATAATCTCTGCCCGGTGTCTTTCCTGGTCTCAGACTCTGGATCGCCTTTAGTACTTCCTCAACAGATGGCACCTCAGCTAGCCACCCAGAGGGTGACTACTTCTTCCAATATTTGAGGCACCACAGCCGCAGCAGAGTCATCCCCACTTTGTCCCACGATGTTTTCCATGTCGATGGATTTCCCCTCCCCCAGGACTTTACAGAAATGCTCAGCAAATCTGTAAACCTGTTCCTAGGGGTCGGAGATTGGATTGCCGTTTTTTCCCCTAATGATGGTAATAGGTGTGGCGCTGCAGGTTACTTTTTTGATGGAGTTAAATAGTAATTTGTGATCGTGGGCCATTGAGGCAGATTCCATCTCCTCAGCAACCCGTGACCGCCACCCATCCTTGCAGCTCCTTACGGCTCTCCGAACCTCCGAGCGAAGGCTGCGGTAAGCCTCCTCATTCTCTGACGTGGGATGCTGTAGACGATTAGAGTGGGCCTGTCGCTTTTTCTCAACCATCTTGAACACCTCCTCCGTCAGCCAGGGTCTCTGGGGAGGTCTGCACCGCGTACCCAAAGCAGCCATTGCAGCTGCCTGAGTCACAGTTCTAAACCTCGCCTATTTACCCTCGACATCAGGAGGAGTGGGGGACGATGCCTACCCCAGCCGCAAGCGATGATGAAATTCTCACTTGCAACTTTCATCAGCTAGCTGAGACCAGGCCACCTTAGTTCGGAATGGGGTCCTGGGTGTACACCCACCACCAGAGTGGAAGAATGACAGGCGCATCTTACAGATGACAAGTCGATGGTAAGTGGGCAGATCAGCTTCACGGTCGGTCCTGGTGTCAAGGACATGGGCCCGCATCCGCTGTTCTGTCGCTATGTAGTCCAGCAGATGTTCTTGCTTGGACCCGGCATGCATCCATGATGTTGTGTGGATGCGCCGATGCCGGAACAGTGTGTTGGTAATTACAAGCCCATCGGCTGCACAAGAGTCTAGCAGCCTCCTACCGTTGTTATTGAGCTGATCTGGCCCATGCCTTCCAATCACTCCAGACCAGGTGCCAGCATCATGACCAACTCGGGCATTGAAGTAACCCAACAAGATTACTCTATCCCGAGGGGCCACTTTAGCCATCACCTGTGACAGGAGGTCGTAAAAGGCATCTGACTCATCGGCCTTGCCTGCATCCCTCCACGGATGTTCATCTTCGGTAGGGGCATAAGTAACCACGACCACCACTCCTCGCCTCCGGTTGATGGGAAGGCGAGCCCAAAGTAGCCTGGGGCTTACAGCTTCCCACACCTCACTGCCGCGTTCCCACGCCCCCTTCATTCTTTTGTTCAGAAGAAGAGCCACTCCCTGGTGTTTGGTAGTCTCCTGCCCCGAGTAGAGGACTGTCCACCCCTCATGGTGGCAGGAGCCAGAGCCGGTCCACCGGACCTCCTGAATGCCAGAGATCCAGGCGGGACCGGTCCAGCTCCCGACAGAGGAGTGGCAGGCTCTCCTCCACAGTGAGCGTTCGAACATTCCACGTGGCCATCCGTAGTGGTTTCTTGTTGTTTCTGGAGGAGCCCCGCGGGTAAAGATTTAATCTCCTGGCTCCGCCAAATGGGGTTTGGCCAGAAGACGTTATAGACGACTGTCCCCCCGGGGCCTCCGTCACAAGCTTATTAACTAGATATTTTTTACGCGGTTTTGTGGTCATTTATTGAAGGTGGAGGGGTTACCAGCCCCTCGCACCCATCCAGAGCCCCCATTTGGCCGCTGTGGGAGTTGCCAACACCCTGAGGGGAAAGGCCAATCGGAATTGGCCCTCCCCCGCACAGCACTGTCCACGACATCGTTGCCCATCTAGCACCACGAGGAGGTAGGGGGTTGTTTTTGCCTAAGCGTGCACGCACGTACACACACACATATGTTAGGAAGCGTGAATAGTTGAAACAGCCTTTTTGTGAAAAGACATTGAAATTAATTGAGTGGTTCATTGGTCAGCGTGAGATTAACGGCATGTTAATATACAGTGCACGGGGGCCAGAGCGATGAGCGACTAACACATTCGGAGAGACTGTGGCAGTCGTGACGGAGAGATATGCGCAAGGCATTGTGGACTCCACGTGTGAATGTGTGTGGTGACAACGCTTACCTGCGACACGGTCTGTTCTGACAGTGATCCATCGTCAACCTGCAAGACAACGCACGTTCAGCCGCCAATATTTGCCAGAATAATAAGCTTATTTGGGGTGCCTCAGTGGCGTGACATTAAATAACCTCATCTGGTATACAAGAGGTCATGGGTTCGATCGCGACCCTGACACCTGCTGAATACTGGGAGTTTGCATGTTCACCCCGTGGTCACGTGGATTCACACACACACACAATTCGATGTATGAACGCATTGTGAGCTTGATAATTGATATTCATTGAAAGGAGAATCAATGCTCCATTGTGCTCCTAAAGGTACTGCTTTTTTGTGTTTAGTTTGTTGTCCTTCCCCTGCACCTCTGATTAGCACTGTTAGCTATGGCGCAAAAACAAAATCAATATACATGTACAGGAAACGCACTCGAATAAAAAAATACATTCACAATGCAAGAGAACCTCTCCCGGTGGGCAGCCGAGAGACAATGCTGAGCACCCATCCCGGGAGCTCTTTGCTTGGAAGATCGGAATCGGAATATTTATTTACACTGGAGGAATCCAATAAGCTATACAGCTGTTTTTCACACATGTCCAGTAGGGGCGGGTAAGACCAGATGATGACGTCACCAGCGCCTGTCTTGATTAAAAACACCAAACGGCAGAGAAGCGTCACGGCGAAGGGCCACCGTGCTGACGCTTCTCTACGGACAGCGGCTAGCGAGCTAACTATAGAGTGCACGCTCGCACCGCTGCTGCTACCGCTGTATGCATGCGTGCGTGTGTGTGTATGTGCACACCCCGAACGCTGTTTTACTAATTTAACCATCGTAAAGCGCTGGCTCGGAACACTGGCCGCTTATGATTTTGCGGCGATGAGCAAAGCAGGCGAGCGTTCGCGAAAAGCTTCACAGGGGGGGTGACGGGATGCTTGCAGCGGGAGGTCAAATCAGCGACCGCGGTTAGGTACCAATTAACGGGGCCGAAGAGACGGCTACGGAGAGAGCTACCCGCTGCTGTAAATCTGCACCCGGTGCATTTGACCAACGTCAGCAAATCTGCGAAGGGCAACGGGGGCTTATAATGTCGTCGTCGTCGTAGCCATTGTAGTTGTCATTCATGACCACGGCGTTCGCAATCGTGAGCTTTCCAACCTACAACTGGCCAAAGGCTCGGGTTGCAAGCTGGCAACCGCAAGCAAGACGGCGAGTACGGCATCTTCTCTGCCACGCGAGTGAGCGCGGGGGGACGTGCTCGTTTCCATTGGTAGCTTTGATGAGACAGTAGTGGAAATTCCATACTACTATGACCAGGTATTGGAGATCTGATGTGTGAATAGATAATTTAAATAAAATATATATTTTTTATAAATAATAAATTATCATCAGCAGCCATGCTCTATCCACCGTTGTATGAAAGCCTCCCCAAGCCCCCTGTTTATTCAACTAAACTATTTTAATTTACCAGGTAAGGCCCACTAAGCTATACAGCTCTTTTTCAGAAGTGACCTGGCCACAAATGATTGCTCAACAAATTGGCTTATGTGTAAATTCCTAGCAGCCAAATACTCTGAACGCACATTGATTCTAAATGCGGAGGGAAAAATCAGAGGACCCAGAAAAAAATCCACGCGACCACAGGGAGAGAGATACACGCAAACTCCAAATATATAACACGCGTCAGGGGGTCGGGATCAAACCCACGAATCTCCTGCACACCAGGCGAGGGCGATGGAAGGTGGCGGCAGTGTCAGGCCCTTTGCTTGGGGAGCCAACAGTGACAACGAGTCATGGCAGAACTCACCTTCAAGGCGACTCTCTGTGCCACCTGCTGCGGGTCGCTCTCCAAAATCACTCTGCGCAGAGGGGAGAAACCAAATCCGCTAGAAACGCGTCCCAAATCCAATGGCTTACGACGATCTCATCCCCGGCATGACGTTGCTTTATTCCAGCTGTCAACATGGCACCTCGCCGCCAACCTCCGTGTGTTCACGTCTGTCGGAGTTGCGTTGAAACCCTCTCTGGCAGCGATGCGTTTCTCGCCAAATATTTTTCTGGGGCCGCTGATAGATCGGAGTAGGCCACGTGACTCAGAGCCACAGAGAGAGGAATACTGGATGTGATGTGCCGGGCGCTGGCAACATCAAACAGAACCCAGCTGAAATTAAGCCCCACAACTCCATTGCGTTGAAGATTCTTTTTC
Source organism: Lampetra planeri (assembly GCF_965212315.1). NCBI lineage: Eukaryota > Metazoa > Chordata > Hyperoartia > Petromyzontiformes > Petromyzontidae > Lampetra > Lampetra planeri. The sequence goes on from NC_136107.1 coordinate 26,402,289, forward strand.
ACTCAAAACTATAAAACTATAAACTATTATTTATTTTTTATTTGAAGCTTTCGTGACTGCAGGAATCCATACTCTTTAGTTCTTTCGGTAAAGTCACGTAGGTAGAAAAATGTTTACATGCAGTCCTCAATGTGACAGTGCACTGCGAGCTTACATTGCCATGCTAATCACATTTACATAGTACATTTACATGTAAATTTCTCACTTTAACATCACTAGCCCCCCCCCCCCCCACTTAGTTTATGACTCTGAGGCTACGCCCATCTCTAACCTTAACAAGCAGCAGCCTGCATCAGCAGCTCCCCTCCTCTTTCTTCCGCCTGATGACGATTTCTTGCGTTGCGATCGAAACATCGTGATCTATTATTTTTACTACCAACATGACTTTACCGAAAGAACCAAAGAGTATTCTTTATTTTACCAGGTAAGGCCCACTGAGATAAATAGCTCTTTTTCAGGAGGGGTCCTGGCCACAAATGGTAGCTCAACGAAGTGGCTTATCACGTGGAAATCTAAAGCAGACAAATATTCTGAATGCATGTTGATTATAAATGTGGAGGGGAAAAACAGAGGATGCGAAGAAAAATTCAAGCGGCCACGGAGAGAAACGCAAACTCTAAATATACAGCAGCAGGCGTCTGGGTCGAGATCGAATCCACGACCTCCTGCATACCAGGTAAGGCAGTTAACATCTCACCACCACGGCGCGCCAAACTGCAATCTCTCAGAAGCCTGCCAAGCCCTGAAAATGAAATCCGCGTGAACAAATTAAGAGTCATGTGCAACGACTCACCCGCCATCCACGATCTCATCCACGGCCAGGAGAACTCCCTCCATGTTGTCCAGAACAGTCCTCTTCTCCAAGTTCTTCCTGCCAAGAGAATGCCCGGGGAGACAAAGACAGATACACTGACGGTGGTGTGGCCAGCACCATACTCCACTCCCTTTGCATCCCCGGTGCTTTACACTAGTAACTCTTTTAATGCCGAGTCAACTTAGGGAAGGCACGGGAGCAGTTTTGGTTATAGCCAGGAATCAAATTCAGATCGCCGGATTCATAGTGCAGTGCGTCGACCACCGTGCCAGAGCACCCCCCACATCAGCCATATATATTCACACACACACAATATTCCGTGCACATACAAATAGTGGAAACTGAGGATAAAAGTACTATTTAAACATTTTGCTCATTGAGTGTTCCATAAAATATTCTCCGGGTGTACCTGGTTTTCTTCCAGATGTATATACACACAACACATTAATTGGCTGAAAACATCTTCATATATAGAGGACCACAGAGCTTGGCCAATTGTTTGTAGATCCGGCTCACCCCCTCGCTTGCTGCCTTCCAGCTTGGTCTGTGGTTCCTCAGCGATTTGCAGATGCAAATTTGCATGAACCGGGGAGGCTATTTGAAACTAAAACATTTTCATAATTTATAATTATTATAAAAATGCTTTCGGGGCCAGCACACACAAAACACGGGCGCAACATTTCACCTGTGCAACATCAATGGAATGTCTCGCGAGTGCAAAAGGGCTACCTGAGCATTTGGCTGAGCGAGTCGAAGAGGCAGTTGAGGACAGCGACCAGCATGAGCTGAACAACGCAGGCACGCACGCACGCGCGTAGACGGCCGTGAGAAACAAACGTAAACGACCACTCGATTCCTCCACCGACACGCGGCACCGCAAGGCACCGCTGACGCGCACACGTGGCATGGGCAGCGGCAGTCTCATCCCGCTAACTCTGGTCATCGTCCCAGCAGTGGCGGCGGCGGCGGCTTTTGGCTAACCATCTATCAAAGACGGTTACCGAGTCGCGCGCTTTCAGACACTCTTCCCGCGGCCGTCTGGGAACGCTGGATCTGTCCACACTTTTAAATAATCTCGATTGAAAACTCATCTCTTTAGAAGTGCTTTTTGTGTTTATGTTGTTGTCCTTCACCCCGGACCTCCAATTAACACGGTTGGCTACGTACGGTGCCGAAACAAGTTTAACGTACAGTTTGTTCTCCTATAACGCAGTAGTTGCGTTCATTAAGAACATCGCGTTATAAAAAAAATTGCGTTATAATACAAAACTTCGGGCAAAGCACAGTCTGAAGAGCGTGGGAAGCATCTAGAAGCATCCAGCAGCATCCTGCCTTGTGTGATGCTATGCCGAGGCAGCCGCAAAACCGCTTATTCCTACTTGTGCAACGTAGTTCTGTTCATTCAATAGCGTTATATCCAATTCGCATTCGCGTTATAAAAAAACGTGTTCCCGAATGCATTCATCGCGTCATATTAAATTCGCGTCATGTAAACACGCACTATAGAAAACAGACTGTACATGCATCGGGCGCACCGCTCGGCAATGCGGATACCTCGTTCTCCTGGGAGCTGCCGATGACATAGAAGTGCAGGTCTACGATGCTCTTGTACACGACAGTGAGACCGTCCAGCAGGGCGATCTCGTCTGGTGACAAACGCATGGATGAACATTCACCATTGCGATATCGCCCAAGGGCAGAGGTTTGTCTCTCAACACTCGAATATATTTTGAAAGAAGGAAAATTAATCTATTTTCCTCAATTGAGCCGTATTAATCCCTAAGCCTGAATATATATTACCAATTACCTATTAAGGCTGAAAAGGCAAAAAGGGGGTTTGGTGTGACCAGCACAATGCCAAGCTGCCTTTGTCTTCCCAGTGCTGAGATAATCACCCGTCACTCCAAGTACTCATTTAAGGCTGAGTTGACCCAAACGAGGTTCAGGATAAATACAGGCATTTTTTCACGATATAACCCGTCGACTCGGAAAACAACGCTGTACTTTTCTATCCCTTACGTAGTCTGTCGAAATTGGAGATGCTGAAGGGTTCAGACGCTGCGTAAATCCAAATTGCGTTGCACTGCGTCGGCATCTTTACATTTTTTGCTGTGACGAGCGGTACCCGACAACCCATTTCTATCGATGCAGTGCGATCCTCGTACCACAGGTGTTGGCAACCCTAACCTCTCGATGCTGGAATGCGTCTGCCGGTGACTCGTGGCCGAAAGCTCACCACGCGTCGCTAAAATCGCTTTCATACATGCACCGACAAGGGCAATCCAAGCGCGCGGCGACCTTTGCAAGGTAAGGTCACCCCCCTTCGCATATAGCTGCGTCGGGTGTTGTCATCACCGTAATTGAGGAATTCACATCTCGGCAAGGGGGTAGGCGCTGAGGTGCAGGGGATAAAAGCCAGCCCCTCAAGGGCTTTGTTTCCAATGACGGACGTTTCCGTCTAGTGGCGGGAAACTGAAGTGTGTAATGTGTACGCAAAAAAAAACGCGCAGGCACGCCTGCTCTCAGTCCATAAAGACCAAAGCAATAAAAAAAACCTTGACGCATTCGACAATAGCACCGTGAACTTAAAAAAAATTAAATACAAAAATATACGCTGATGTTTCTGGCAATGGACCTTCAGAGCAAATAGAGGCTCCATCAGCAAATAAAGAGGCTCGCATCGAGAGCGGTTCTGTCTTGCGCTGAAAGAAGTAGGGCCATTGTCAGAAACGCCCGCCTATTCTATTTCTAATTTCTTAAGGCCGCACTGTTATTGATGAATGTACCGAGTGCTTTGTGTTTTTTCGTTATGTGTGCTCGTGCACCCCATAGCAAACGTCGCGCTATGGCCAAATAATTAGTTTTTACTCTCAGTCCGCTGAGTTTTGCTGAAGACGTTCTTTTCAAATGTCTTCTCATCCTTCACGGTCAGGTGGGGGTTGTCGTAATACTGCACACGCAGCGCGGTTTTGGGAGGGTGTGTGGGTGGGGAAAGAGGGACAAACAAACACACACACAGAGCGACGACATCAGGGGGTGACAATGAGTCTCATCCAAACGGTCCAAGCACACGCGCGTCCCCCCCCCCCCCACAGCCACATACGAGCATTGTCATCCGTGAGCGGGGCGCTCATCTCCCTTGGCCGGTGCAGCGGTGGAAATTCCACACTTCTGTGACGGGAACGACAATGGTTTGTGTTTTTCGACGTAGCGCCCGATGCGTCAATGGGGGGGATGGCGGGTGGGGGGCAGTTTCCGAACGCTGTGCACCACATCTCGTCTCAAACTTTTTAAAGGAGGAGCCCAAGTATCTACCCCCCAACCCCCCTTTATATACACTGCTACCGCGGATTGGCAGCGAACCCAGATGCCTTTGTTCGGTCCCTAATTCCGAGGATGCTTGTTACCTTGGCAAGCGTTATCCGTTGTTTTCCCTCCCTTTATAAATTCCCACTATATTCTGGGTTCTTTAATGACAATACTTATATATAAAAAGGGGGTAGGGGGACCCCGAGTGACAGCTGTCCCTATAGGCACAAGGTGACTCAGCGCCTAGCCTGCACACGGGGAATTAATCTGCCAGTAGTGGGGGGAGGTGATGATTGCTCTGTGTATTCCCATCCCAACTGAGTAATTTGTGGGTCATTTTTCTTTTTTCAAAGTTGGCAAATTTGGACACCGACGCCTTCGCACAATAGCCGACTCTTGCGAACGACACCAGGGGATATTTATAAAGTCCACTGTGAAACGGGTGGCGAGCGGTAGTGTCATGGTAATTCAACGCCATAGGACGACTGCTGTTTAATCTCGTCAGTGAGGTGCTCGCTGCACTGTGCGGGGGATGGTTTACGAAATTTGTTTTACGTGTGTTTTCTGAATAACGCATGCCTTTCGTATTACTGTATCGGGTATCCCTGACGAATAGTGAAACGACAGAAATCAAAGCGGTTTACAGGGGTAGGTGGTGGAGGCGAAGGCCGAGAGGCGACGGATAACAAGAAAGGACGGAGGATGATGATGACGCTGTCACGTGACGTAAGTGCGGGTTCAAGGCGACACAAATCCTGTAACGGTGTTGAAAACAAAGTGACGGCATATTTCCGGAACGACGTAAAAAGGGGGAGACGTAAATATGGGTATGACTCTACAATCAGACGATATTACTGCACTGCCCTCTGCTGCCCATACAGAGTGCGTGAATATACAATGGCTGCTCTATTCCAATGTGACATACATACGTAGATCATCATCAATGATAAAGACAGAGCGGGGCAATGGATTTAGCGTTCATGTCGAGCCCCCCATCAGTACTCGGGGGGGCCCCCTCCCCCCAACCCCGGGAGAAGCTAAAGATTCAACCGGCAGAGACCGAATTCAGCGAGTTGTATGTACGTATGTATGTTGAATGTCTGTTCGCACCGTACGTAGCCAACCGTTCTAATCGGAGGTGCAGGAGAAGGACAACAAACTAAACCCAAAAAAGCAGTCTCACACTCGCACGCGCTAAACAAGAGACGCGGTAGCTAATGATTAGGATGGATATGTTTCACGAAGGGTCTCCGAGTTCGAGGAGCAGCTGCCCCACCGCCCCACCTTGGAGAAGATTCGCTCCCCATCGGCATCCAATATGAAGATGGCCTTCACCGACAACAGGGAGGGCTCCTGCAGACCACGAGAGAGACGTAGAAAAGGGAACTCTTGTCAGCGTTGCGTCTACCACGTGCCACGGACACAAAGCCACAGACACAAAGATCGCCCGTATAGCCTAAACAGACTGTTGGGGGCAAGTGCTGTTGGTGAGCAGCACCTATGAAGGTCAGCACGGCACACGAGGCCGTGGGTGTGCCAGCACTACGCCCGAACGCCTTTGTCTCCCAGTGGCGATGTTTGTACACACTGCACCAGGTACTCATATGACGCCGAGTTGACCTAGGGGAGGCCCAGGACTGGTGCAGATAATCGTCACCGATGGTGTTGATGTCCGTGAGCGGGAATCGAACTCGGGTTGCCGGGTGTCGTAGCGCAGCGCACGTACGCGACTTTGAGCCGGTTAGCAGACACAACACACCCAAGACGCACGCATGTTAACGACACACACGTCAATGCAATTATTGCGAACATGTTAAGAGACAAACATACGGGGAAGCCAGCATGTTGCCAGACATTGGGGGACGCGTTGCCTGGTCGTGTGAAAGCCGCTTCCACACTCCCAATTCTGGCGTGCGGGATGTGTGTGTGGAGGGGGGCGGGAGGATCGTCATGCATTAACCGAGCGCGGCTCTCCAACCAAAGTTCTGTTTTGCACTGACTTCCTTGACAGCACAGCCCAAGTGTACCACAGAACTTCGGCTCGAAAGCCTGGTGGTGTTAGTAGCACTGCAAGGGGCGGACCCGCGCGGATGTCATCTCTGATACAGATCAGCAACCACAAGCGCCGCACGCGTGGATACGCGTCACCCGGCGCACACATTTCACGCACTTCGCATGCTTCACACACACTACACACACTAACCACACACTACACACACACACTACACACACACACTACACACACACTACACACACACACTACACACACACACTACACACACACACACTACACACGCACACTACACACGCACACTACACACACACTACACACGCACACTACACACGCACTACACACACACTACACACGCACACTACACACGCACACTACACACGCACACTACACACACACTACACACGCACACACTACACACACTATATACACACACACTACACACACACTACACACACACTACACACACACACTACACACACTACACACGCACACTACACACGCACACTACACACACACTACACACGCACACTACACACGCACTACACACACACTACACACGCACACTACACACGCACACTACACACACACTACACACACTACACACGCACACTACACACACACTACACACGCACACTACACACGCACACTACACACACACTACACACGCACACACTACACACACTATATACACACACACGCACACTACACACGCACACTACACACACACTACACACGCACACACTACACACACTATATACACACACACGCACACTACACACGCACACTACACACACACTACACACGCACACACTACACACACTATATACACACACACTACACACACACTACACACACTAACCACACACATTAACCACACACTACACACACACTACACACGCACACTACACACGCACACTACACACGCACACTACACACGCACACACTACACACACTATATACACACTATATACACACACACTACACACACACTACACACACACTACACACACTAACCACACACATTAACCACACACTACACACACACTACACACGCACACTACACACGCACACTACACACGCACTACACACGCTATATACACACACACTACACACACACTACACACACACTACACACACTAACCACACACATTAACCACACACTACACACACACTACACACGCACACTACACACACACACTACACACGCACTACACACGCACTACACACGCACTACACACGCACTACACACGCACTACACACGCACTACACACGCACTACACACGCACACTACACACACACACTAACCACACACTACACACACACTACACACGCACACTACACACGCACACTACACACGCACACTACACACGCACACTACACACGCACACTACACACGCACACTACACACACACTACACACACTACACACACTACACACACACACTACACACACACTACACACGCACACACTACACACACTATATATACACACACACTACACACACACTACACACACACTACCCACGCACACACTACACACGCACACACTACACACACTACACACACACTACCCACGCACACACTACACACGCACACACTACACACGCACACACTACACACGCACACACTACACACGCACACACTACACACGCACACACTACACACACTACACACGCACTACACACGCACACACTTCACACACACACTACACACACTACACTACACACACTACACTACACGCACTTCACACACTACACACACACCAACACTACACACACGAACACTTCACACACCAACACTTCACACACCAACACTACACACACCAACACTTCACACACCAACACTTCACACACCAACACTTCACACACCAACACTACACACACCAACACTTCACACACCAACACTACACACACCAACACTTCACACACCAACACTTCACACACTACACACTTCACACACCAACACTTCACACACCAACACTTCACACACCAACACTTCACACACCAACACTTCACACACCAACACTTCACACGCGTGACATAATTTATGTTTACCAGGTAAGGCCAACTGAGCCATCTATAGCTCGTTTTCAAAAGCGACTTTGGCCACAAATGACAGCTCAACGAAGTGGCTTATCATCACGTGGGGACTTTACAGCACTTCTGAATGTGGAGAGAAACCCCCGAGAGAGACAGAGAACACGCAAACCCCCAAACACACACAGGCGTCGTCAAGGTCGGGATCGAACCCACGACCTCCTGTATACCACGCAAGGTAGTCAACATCTCGCCAACGTGGCACCCACCCTAGAGAAGAATTGATCCAGGTCACTCGTGCAAATGACTCATCCTGATATCTCGGCTGGCTAAGTCGACTAAACTTGAGAGGAGAGCCAGGAACCCGAGTTGCCCGGCCACGTATCCACCACGGGGGGGAGTGGTGGCGCAGCGATTAGCGCACTCCATCCACTACGAACGGAGTCCTCCTCCCGGATTTAACATCAGTGGAGGGGGGGGGGCAAAGTCATTGTGAGATCTTCATCCAGCAGTATAATAAAACTTTTTTTATTATTATTCCTATGAAAGCCTCTAAGGTCTTTCAAACCTCAAGTTTGTTTGTTGATTGAAAACTAATTCCTTTAGTGTCCTTGACCTTCCATCCGCACCTCCCGATGAGCGCGGTTGGCTACGTACGGCGCGAAAGAAGTTCACACGCACGCACACGTACACCGCTGTCAATAGACGTGGCACTTTAAGTGAATGAGTGCGGATGTCCCACACACCGCCCGCCGCATGTGATGCCACAGAGGCCCCATCGGAACCCCCAGGGGGGGAGGGAGAGAGACGAGGAAGGGAGACGAGGAGAAGACGCGCGAGAGACGGAGGGAAGGAGGATGAAGAGAGGACGATAGGCAGAGAGGGAGGAAGATGACTCGAGACGGAACGGCGAGTGGAGGACGGGGCGAGAGAGCGAAGGGAGATGTAAGAGGCGTAGGAGAGGGAGGTCGTTGAGAACAGACGAGGAGAGAGAAGTGGTGGAGAGAGAAGTGGTGGAGAGAGAAAGTGGTGGAGGAGCGTGCAGAAAGAGGTGAGCGAGATGGGACGGGAGGGAACGAAATCAGCTGTGGGAGAGGAGCAGCAGAGAGAGAGGGGAGGAGGGTGAGGAGGAGGAGACGCGGAGACACGAGGGACAGAGAGGGGAGACGCGCAGCGGACAGCCGCGCTGGTACCATCGCTGACGACTCCATGCCGCCGTCTCTGCCGACGTGGACCCCACGACGTCACGTGCCGCGTGACGTCACGTGCCCAGCTGGACCTGCGTCACGTGACCTGCGAGTTCCCCATTCCCCCCCCATCCACTACCCCCCCCCATCCCCCCCATCCCCCCCATCCCCCATCCCCCACCCCCCCCATCCACCCCCCCCATCCCCCCATCCACCACCCCCCCATCCCCCCCATCCACCCCCCCCCATCCCCCCCCCATCCCCCACCCCCCCCATCCCCCATCCACCATCCCCCCCATCCCCCCCCACCCCCCCATCCACCCCCCCCCATCCCCCACCCCCCCATCCCCCATCCACCACCCCCCCCATCCCCCCCACCCCCCCATCCACCCCCCCCCATCCCCCATCCCCCCATCCACCCCCCCCCATCCCCCCCCCACCCCCCCCCCATCCACCACCCCCCCCATCCCCCCCCACCCCCCCATCCCCCATCCCCCCATCCACCACCCCCCATCCATCCTGACAGTCTTTGGGGGGGGGGTGCTGGTGTGGGAGGTGTCACGTGATCGCTGTGGCCACGTGGCGATGGAGCGTGACGTCACGCCGGCGTGGCACGAGGAGCGCCATATTATCTAGGGGGGGGATCCTCTCTGTGCTGTTCGAGGAAATGGCACGAGCTCTCAAGTTCTTATTCGCAGATGCCCCGTAGTGTGTGCATCGTGTTGGTCCTGACGCATGCTGTAGTAGGCACGTCCGTTCTTCCAGACGCGTGTATTTATAATGCACACGAAACATTTGTTAAAGTATGTTTATTTTTACGTTAAGTTACATATCAGACCCTGCCTTAAAAAAGAGCTTTTTTTTCAATATATGTCATAAATTCAATCGGTTGAATCACGTGTAATTACCCAGTAAGGCACATTTATTGGTGTGATCAGGCGTTTTGCCACTGTGCAGTTCCCAGACTGTGGAACGCTTTGGTAATAAGACAATTAGAATCGTGAGAGCTCTTTAAGGGGCCGTCCATAAATGACGTCACGCACCTGGAGGGGGGGGGGGTCAGACATTTGTGACGATGTGTGACGAGGGGGGGGGGGCGGTTGAGAAATGTGACGTCACATCAAAATGCGCAACTTTAAATAAATATAGACAACACGTTCTACTTAATTAAGTCGACTTTTTGATAAATGTTTGCTCCTACAACATCAGAGTGCAGCGCCACATTAAATACGCACTACAATGGCAATAGTTTAAAGCGATTTGAAGCATGTTTTATTTTTTATTGGGGGGGGGGGGGCAGAGCTTTGTGACGTCATATTTGAGGGGGGTTCTGCCTTTTTGTAACGCCGTGTAACGATGGGGGGGGGGGGGTAAAAAATCGTCCAAAATCGCATGACGTCATTTATGGACAGCCCTACGTCATGTCTTAAAAACTCACCACCACTATGACATATACCCTCGTGAACATGTACTTATTAGTACAAAAGCCACCCTGCATATGGTTGACTGGTTCTGCAACTAACCTTTGTAAATGCATTATGCCGACAAATAATATGCCCGAGCCAACTTACATTATCCAAGGGAAAGACGAGTTCCCTTGGATGTGGAAGATGCCTGGGTTTGATCTTCCACACCATCAATCACAACCACTGCACAAACCATGGCTGCAGATGCGGATACCCGGTGGACAAACAGGAAAATGAAAAACTCTCCAGTAGTAATGTGCGGCTGTGGTCATCCAGAACAGACCGCACAATGTGGAACGACCATACAATGCCCCGATCCACAAATACAGGGATGACACTCCACGCTACTCCTGACGCGGTTAATTGAGCTTGACCACCTGCATGTGAAATTGTAGTCGTCGCCCTTCCATCCACATCAGCAGCCGTACGGAAGAAGAATCAGAAGCTGTGCAATGTGTGGGAGTCCTCAGCAGATGGCGTAAGATTCTCAGTGGGTCGTGGCGCTGTGAGTCAACACGTGCCTCACGCACGAGACGAACGTCTCTTTTCCCCAGGAGACCTGAGATTCAAATAATCGCCAGTGGGTCCTATTTTAATCTTCGCGTTTTGGCAATGTGGTTCAGGAGTTAAATGCCAATGTCGAGCTCTGCTAGCCACGGCAAGATGAGCTTCAGGAGAGAGAGACTTTTGACTTTTAAACAACGTTTATTGCCGCCAGCAGCAACAGCACTGGAGGCGATTCCGATACGAAATACACAAAGTCACCAGCAAACACAAATAGCATACGCTGCAAATCCACGCGCTGTGGCGTTAAATGCGCCGCGCACAACACAAAAGTGAGAGACAGATTTCGATGTAAAGCTTTCGTGACTGCAGGGATTCATCTTCTTGGTTCTGAGCGTCAGACGCTGTCGCCTCGACAGACCTGGTTTTCACCTGAGGACGGCTACTTGCGTTGTGGCCGAAACGTCGTGAGAATAATTTTATTATGTTTTATTTGTATTATTTTATTACTTCCCTTCTACGTGACTTTACCGAAAGAACCAAGAAGTGAGAGACAGAGTTTTGCTATTCTTTCAGTTGAAGTAGCGGACACTACAGAGGTTTACTGGTTAGTGGAATGATCGTGTCTGATGATGATGATGCGACATTAAATGCAGTCTCTTATTTCAAACCACCCGTGACGACAGCCCATCGAGATGACAAAGTCTATGATATGACGGGAGTCTTGGGTCACAGACGCAAACGTAACACGGGGGCATGTGCGGGTGCCAAAGACGCGGTTTGAGTGAATAAGGGGCCGTACATAAATGACGTCACACGATTTTGGACGATTTTTGCCCCCCCCCCCCCCATTCGTCACACGGCGTCACAAAAAGTCAGACCCCCCCTAAAATATGACGTCACAAAGCTCTACCCCCCCCCCCCCCCCCAAATATAAAACATGCTTCAAAACGCTTTAAACTATTGTCATTGTAGTGCGTATTTAATGTGGCGCTGCACTCTGATGTAGGATAAAACATTTATTAAAAAGTCTATTTAATTCAGTAGAACGTGTTGTCTATATTTATTAAAAGTTGCGAACTTTGATGTGACATCACATTTCTCAACCCCCCCCCCCCCCATCGTCACACATCGTCACAAATGTCTGACCCCCCCCCCCCCGCCTAGGTGCAAGACGTCATTTATGGACGGCCCCTAATGCAAAAAAATGCGAACGTTAACCAGAAACGAATTAATACGGAGATATCCATCTCACTGCGTCAGCGATGACCAATTCGAATCCGGTGTTTGTCCAGACAACGATTGTTTTATCTTCAACAAGTAAATCACAAGTCACTTGTTTTTTTCCAGACCTGGCAATACGTAACAACAATGGGTACACTGAATGGTTTATTTCATAAATATCGCCAATTCCTCGCAGTAAGCGTTGCTTTCCACGATTTTAAAGGTTGAGATTACACAGTTCGCAGTTTTATCATTATAGTTACAGTAAATCGTACTGCCAGACTCGTTTTAACCAGCCGAAATAACACACTCGCCGTGCTGTGGAATCGCCGTTATCAACACGATTCCATATCGGGGTAAAACAAAAAAAAGTTGTGTGAGCGGCGGTACAAGTGATTTGCACGGCACTTCGCTGTGAACACGTGAGCGAGTCCCGTCCACGGCTCACGTGGATGTCAAAACCGGTCCTGCCCTCCCCCTGCATGGGGCAGAAGATGATGGCCAAGAATCACCCCTTAATAGGTTCTCACGAACACTACGTTATGGCTTTAGCCCCAGCAGCCGATACAACCAAATCTTTGTGTGGGGGGCGGTGGCGCAGCGGTGAGCGCGCTTGCGCTATGAACCCGGCGACCCGAATTCGATTCCCGCTCACGATCAATAACTGCGGCGGATATTTAAACCGGTCCTGGTGGGCTTCCTCTAAGTCGACTCAGCCTTAAATGAGTGCCTGACGCGGTTTGTAAACATAAGCACTGGCGAGACAAAGGCAGCCGGGATTGGTGTCGACCACCCACCCCCTCGTGTGCCGTGCCGGCCTTCATAGGTGCTCGCTAACAGCACTTGCCCCAACAGTCTGTTCAAGGCTGCACGTTGGATCGTTTTGTCTTTGTCATTCGCGCACTGGTTACAACAAACCTCGACCCATCTGAGTTCAATTCCAGACCACGGCTAACGTCAGCGGCGAATTTCTCTCCTTCTTAACCCATTCCTACTGCCCATTGTGGGGAAGTATGGTAACGACACCAAAACACCTCCATAACTAAACACATTTTTTTTTTATTTTATCAGGTAAGACCCATTGAGCTTTCAGAAACGACCTGGTTGCACATGATAGCGCAACGAAGTGGCTTATCGTGTTGGAATTTACAGCAGCCAAATATTGCTAAACGCGTGATGCTAATTTTAAATGTGGAGGTAAAACCCGGAGAAAAATCCACGCGATCACAGGGACACACACACACACAAACTGCAAATATACAGCAGCAGGCGTCAGGGGTCGGGATCGAACCCACGACCTCCTGTGTACCAGGCGAGGTAGTTAACCGTGCAGGATAGACCCTCGTCCGTTGCTGAATTGACCATGGATGTTGTTGTTTATGGTTCCCCTTAATTCTGCTAATTACGGGGTAACAGGAGCGATTATGAGTCGGCGTGTTTCCACGGCCCTGTGCCCGGCCCTGGGGTCCGATGCCTTTGTTAAACAAGAGCGGGTGGAGCCGAATTTTCGGTAAATGATGCGCGCAGTGACTAACTCGTTCCACTCTATACTGCGGCGGCGGTGGCGCAAACAGCTTCTACGCTCGTTAGCTACGTGTGTGTGAATGTAGCTGTGTGTGTGTAACTGTGTGTGTGTAGCTGTGTGTGTGTGTAGCTGTGTGTGTGGGGGGAGCGGTAGCGTGGCGGTTAGCGCGCTGCGCTTCGAACCCGGTAACCCGAGTTCGATTACCGCTCACGGCAAACACCCAGTGACGATTATCTGAACCGGTCCTGCGCTTCCCCTAGGTCGACTCAGCCTTAAATGAGTACCTGGTGTTGTGCGTGCACATCGCTAATAGGGAGACAAAGGCGGCCGGGCGTGGTGTTGGCCACCCACCCCCTCGTGCGCCGTGCCGGCCTTCATAGGTACACGCTAACAGCACTTGCCCCAACAGTCTGTTAATACTATATGGGTTATCTTTTGTTTTATCTTTGTGCGTGTGAGGAGGTCGGGCGTGGTGCTGGCCACCCACCCACCACGAGGGCCGTGCCGCCCTTCATCGGTGCTACTCGCTAATAGCACTTGCCCCAACGGTGTGTGAAAGGCTATACGGGAGATCTTTGTCTTTGCGATGACTACAACTGCGGGCACACAATTCCAGTAATTCGTTTGTTTTACGCAGCAATTTCAGCAGCCCGATCTGGACTGTTAAACGTGCGGGTTCAGTCTGCACGTTTAAACGTTCATCTCTTTTTAAAAAATCTTCTTTACACAATTAGACTCAATGCGCTGTTGTAAATATAGTGATGCTCTGTGTGATCGTCGACTGCTCTTCCCAATAACGTATGTCTCAACAAAGACGTACCGACACGATATTTGTTTAGCGCAGTTAACTAAAAACCCGACTCTGCTGACGAGACATAATCAGAACCTTTAGATTGGAGGAATCCGATAACCTATGAAGCTCTTTTTCACACGTGTCCAGTATACATTTTTATTTTTTATATCGAGAGCTGATCGGATACAGTGGTATGGAAATCCATGAGGCTCATAGACGGTTGTACTGTTCAGTACAGTACTTCTATGCTACCGCGACTATCCTGCAGGTGTACTCGCTCGCCTTCAGCAATCCGCACAGACCACCATACAGCACACGCTCAAGTCCTGTCTGATAATCCCCAGTACCCACACGACGTATGGATTATTAGTCCGATACTATCCAGCAGTGGATTGGCAAAGGGCTATACGACAACATGTTGACTGAAGTGCAGACGTTTTATCATTCGACACCATGGAAAAGTGCAGTACTATACAAGTTCACGCGCACGAGAAGACCAATAACACAGACTGGCACACACCATGAATAATAGACCAACACGAACAGACGAGCTGACCAGAAGCAGACACACACACACGAGAATATACTGCAAAGACAAAGGACAAAGATCCCCCGTGTAGCCTTAACAGACTGTTAGGGACAAGTGCTGTAAGCGAGCACCTGTGAAGGCGGGCGCAGCATACTAGGGGATGGGTGGCCAGCACCACGCCCGACCGCCTTTGTCTCCGCATTGGCGATGTCTTTACACACCGCAGCAGGTAGACGTTTTGAGGCTGAGTCGACCTAGGGAAGGCCCAAACTCGGGTGGCCAGTCTCGTAGCGCAGCGTGCTAACCACTACACTGCCGCTCCTCCCCTACGAAACTCCACAAACACTCGCACACAAAACAGACACACACACACGAGCCAGACAAAGACACATATGTATGCGCGGGAATCGAACTCGGGTAACCGTGTTCGTAGCGCAAACACGCACACGCAACACTCGACATTGTAGCGTCAGGATTTGCATTAGAACGCACACAAACTGCCCGTGGTTTTGTACAGTCATGCGAGTGAACGTGGACATTTGCTTGCAAAATTAGTGCACACTCGAAACTAAAATCCCCCGCCCCAAAAAATTTCCACCGTTACGTTATTTGAACTTCTTATTCATTTCAGCAATATATATAAATCATTCTACGCGGCCTACGTGCAATATCGCCCCAATGCTTTATACAAGAGCTGGTGTGCGTATGTGTGTGTGTGTTGATTTGTTTTTAACTTACAAATCTGAATTATCATCGTCGCTTCGACGAATGAGTGTTCAGCGATTGTTGGTTTTCAATTCTGGGTTTAAGTGCTGATATTTTTAACGGCCAACATTTTTTTTTCAGAAAATAACGAGAAAATAATACTCGCACGAACAATTCCCGTTATTCGCGGATAAGGTTGTTATTTATTCGAGTACTGTAACTATTAGTTGTGTTTATGAAAGTCTATTAACCCTTTCTCATGTACATATTTTGCACGTGTGCTTTTTGAAAATAAGAAGCAGTGAATGAAGGTACATGCGCACTTATATACTGTAGACGCGTGCCATCCACAGTGAACGCATACAGAAGCGCATTGCATGGGGATAAACCAACTTTGAATGAGTGTATGTGAAGTGCTACAAAGCTCAAATCGGCCACACCTTTAAGTCAACACGAGCCTCCTCCATCATTCGCGACTTTAGTTTAATCACATTTACCATTTCAGATGTTTGGAATAACTCCTCCCTTTTATAAATACATATTTAAAAAAATAACATTTACTTCAGCGTTTTCAATACACCCACGGATCAAGACCTAACCGCGTGGCTGTTATTGGCCATATAACCAACCATGTCGGTTCAGTGGAGTATGTGGGGGACGAACGGGAGATGACATGACCTGTTCTGACATCACTCGCCACTGACGTTGGCCGGGAACCGGCTCACGGGGTCTCCGGGTGCATAAAGATATCACCGCTGAAATTCAACTAAAAAGGCGCACATTCAACTGAAACGCGTTCGTCAATAACACGGTGCGTGGCCTTAAAAGGAAAACACAGAATAGGCGACGTTTCGGTCAACGGCTCTTGTTCATCGCGAATGGCCCTTCCTTCATCCGTATCCAAACAATCGCTACATTTATCTGTGCGCACTTTTGAAGTGTCGACATTTAATTTTCATGATCATCATCGTCATCATCAGCTGTGTCCTGTCCACTGCAGGATGTAGTGCCTCCTTTAGTCGTCACCACCCATCAAGGACTCGCGTTGCCACAACCCATGTCGCGTCTGCATGCGAGGCCACATCAACGCTCGCCATTCTGCGCTCTCCATTCTCCCGCGACGTCTGTCCCCTCGGGGGTGCTCCCTCCGTCATCACGTCGCCCACGGCTCAGCCCGTCGCCAACCCTCGCAGCAACGCGTCCTGCCCTCGGGACACTGGGCTCAAGTGACCCACGTGCGTACGTCTATATCCTTGGACGTTTTTTTTTTAATGCAAGCAGACTTTGTGTTGTTGTTGTTAAACTTTATAAGTCAATGTCCACGTCTCTGATACGTAGCAGGAGGTGACACGCTCCGCATTCATCAAAGTCGCATACGCACAAACCATGGCTGCAGATGCACAAATGGAAAATTAAAAACTCTCCGGTAGTGTCCGACTGGTGGCACCCAGAACAGACCGTAACAACATATAGCGACGCAATGCACGATCCACAAATACGACGGAGACATCAAGCGAAACACCCCACTGCTCCTGATTGTATCTGACTGTGTAGTTATTGCTCTGCATGTACATCAGCCCGTATGAAATAAAGAGACATATCATTATTATTATTTTCGTTTCAATACTGCGAAGAGCAGCCGCATTCTGGTAAGGGTTACACATTCCATCCCTATATGCACTAAAAATTGCCCTTCCCACATGTACCGTGACCGTACATCTGAGCGGAGTCAATGTTCTATCCACGTATTTACGCAGGTTCCTCCAACCTATACGAACCCACACTGATTTACACGCTTCCCGCAAGAGTTCCTTATATTGGCGGCGCGATCTCACTTCAAAGCCACCACCGCAGAACAACCCGCCTTCCTTGCCCGCCGATTGCCGTTCCCCTGTTTACCAATCAACAGGCGCGTGCGGTGCCATCAGTCACTTTGCTCATCTCGTTGGGTCACGGCACTCCCGAGTGGGTGTTTCCCTCGAACGAGCGGGTCTTCTCCTGACACTCGACGTTACTTTAACACAGTATACTACTATGCTGGATATGCTTTCGAAACGCTCTTCTATATGGGCACTTTCTTCTTGTGTTGTGCGTGTGGAGCGGTGACGCCGCTATCGTCCGTGCGCTGCACCTTGACACTCGCGCTGACTTAGATTCCCCGACACGGTCACAACCGTGCCTCGGTCGACACAGCATTTTAAATGAGTACTCGTTGTGGCGTATACACATTATAGTGCTGGGGATACAAAGGCGGTCGGGAGTGGTGCATAGCCACACCGCCTCCACGTGCACCGTGGCCGGTCTCAACAGGTGCTTCACAAAAAAACAACTAAGATCACTTCGCAAGCAATTGGAGCCGATTTTGCTCATTTTCACCTTTCCGTCCTGCAGACTGTGGTCCAGTCGCGTAACGAACATTTTCTCGCACTGGCCTCTCTCTCTCGCAGCCGGCAGTGCAACACCTTGTGGTGACAGAGAACAGGCCCGGGAAATGACACCAACACTTCCGATGGGGCTTCATTACACCTCTTTACCCCCCCCCCCTCCCGTCGCCGAAGATGACGAGATATTCACGACCTCGCTTGGTATGCAAGGAGGTCGTGGGTTCGGTCCCGACCGTGACGCCTGTATATTTGGAGTTTGCATGTCTCTCTCTCTCTCCCTCCCCCTCTGGTCGCGTGGATTTTTCTCCGGGTCCTCCGGTTTTTCCCTCCATATTTAAAATCAACATCACACGTTTAAAAGAGTATATTTGGCTGCTATGCATTCCCACGTGATAAGCCACTTTGTTGAGCTATCATTTGTGGCCAGGTCGCTTCAGCAATCGAGCCATGTAGCTCAGTGCCGCCTTTTTCTGGTCAATTAAAATAAATCATTATATACCATTTACGCCAATCAAACTTGACACGCAATTCTCAAAGATGCAATGGGAGGTTATAGGGGAGCGGGTTTCCCCTGATTATGTTGCCCGGGCTGAAACCGTGCGCTCGCCGCACTTGACAACATCGATGTCATCATCAAGGTTGTGCGGCCGAAACCCGGACACGAGCCCATGGACATCTGCGGTGCCGACTCAAATGTCGTCTGACACGGCCAAATGCGAACCGGGCCCCCATCTCCCGGGGCCTCTTACCCCTCCCTACAGGGTTATAGGGGTAAGGGGCCACCGCAAAAGACGGACACGGGCGACAGCGGTGCTCTTATCGGGGTCTCTCCGGCTCTTCCTCGCTGTCAATCACTGCCTTACCCCCCCTGTGCCTGACCACGTCATACGGGTTGGTTGACGCAATGCACCTAGTGTCACGCGCATTGTCGCCGGTTATCTCACCCACAAAGGCCAAGACCCCCTCCCCCCTCCCTTCCCCCTATAGCCCGTGTTGCCGTCACAAGATCGTTGGGGCAAGTGCTGTTTGCGGAACACGATGGGGTGGATGGCCAACACTACGCCCGACCGCCTTTGTCTTCCTAGCCGCGATGTTTACACACCGCACCAGGTACTCATTTGAGACGGGAGGCCCCGAGAACAGGTTCGGATAATCGTCAGTGGTGTTGGCCGTGAGCGGGGAATTGAACTTGGGTTTCGCCTGGTTCGTAGCGCAGGGAGTTAACCGCAACGCTACCGCTCCCCACACACACACACGTTATTGTGCTGTACTACTCTGGCCCCACATAAACCCCAAGACCCGCACGCCTTCACCAACCCGCACTGACCAACGTGGTGAAGTATGGTCTAATAACCACCATCCGGACCCGAGGCCAGCAACGGCTGGCGTGTGGAGGCGGTCATCGAGTCAGTCATCCAGCAGTGGATTGCACACGTGACACGCGTGACACACGTGACACACGCTCCACACGTGACACGCGTGACACACGTGGCACACGCTCCACACGTTACACGCGTGGCACGCGCTATACGCACTCACACGCACGCACGCGCGCGCTCACACACGCGCGCGCACCTATCGCACAATGGAAAGTACAAAAAAAATGGAATACGCAGTTTGCTGGGACCGTCACATATTTCCTAGAAGGCTGATCGGCTTCCCCTCGCCTCTCGGGCCTCGGGTTTACCAGAAGTGTCACCGCCACCACCGGCCGTGCCAAGGGATCGGAGCCCCCACACGCAATCGAGGGAGGGGGGTAGCCGGGGAAGGAGGTGGTGGTGGTGGGCAAGTTGAGGGAGGGAGAGGCGTGCAGAACGTTCCACTCGCGGGTGGTGGAGGGAACCACGAGAAGAGCGACACTCGTCGATCGCTATCTGCCTGCCAAGCCCTGCCGACTAGCCTGGCTCAGAGTTCATTCACACACACACGTACACACGTCTATGTATATACATACACACGTGTATATATATACACACACGCGTGTGTGTATATATATGTACACGCGCGCGCGTGCGCGCACGCAAGCGAGCAGCCTCCTCTGGAGTTGGGGAGCGACTGTTACGTTCATTGGCGCTCTGCTATACTTGCTGTCGCTGCTGTGCCCGACAAGTAACACTTTGTTGGATGTGCACGCTGGGATCGGGTCTAACTGCGCTGGAACACAACACTTGCCAGATAACCGCCGCATTGAATTGGATTGACATTGCATGGGTAAAGTGCCCGGTTTAATCAAGTGAAAAGTAGCAATGCTTGTTGTTTGATATAACCGCCGCTGAGATTATTCGTCGCTGAGAAGATTCGACGTTTCGGGCGACTGACCTTCTGCGACAATTCCACGCGCTGGACATGATCTAGTGAGGTGAGCGCCATCATTGACATTCATCACTGTGATTCACACTTCCGTCGTGCGAGATGAAACGTCTGGTTCATCATCGTCATCATCATCAGCAGCAGCCATGTACCCAATAGTCAACAACTGTGCTCTGCTCTCCTTCGACGGAGGAACAGCAACACGGCACGAACTCTTTCTCTCTGCTGAAGCCCTCTCATCGTGGCGAGCAGCAGACCTCGACATTGGGCATTTAGCTCCTGAACCATCTTACTGTACTGCCATGAGGTGGCGAGGTGTTAACTACCTCGCCTGGTGTACAGGAGGCCGCGTGTTCGATCCCGAGCCTGACGCCTGCTGTTGTGTATTTGGAGTTTGCGTGTCCCTCCGCATTTAGGATCAACATGCGTTATTTAGAGTATTCGGCTGCGATACATTTCCACGTGATAAGCCACTTCGTCGGGCTATCATTTGTGATAGCCAGGTCGCTTCTGAAAAACAGCTATACAGCTCGGTGGACCTTACCTGGTAAGATAAAATAGTTTGTTTTAGTAAAAAATATATAACTGCAGATGAAACCATCTCCCACGGTGCCGCCGTCTTCCCACGTGTGTTGTTCCCCCTTCTCTGGCTGCCATTCCGTTCGTGAGTCTCCACCATCATCGATCTCATGGTCCAGCGGCAATGTGTCTTGTCTCAAGCTTAACTGTGCATTTCTTAACAGTAGCGGGTTCGAATGTGAGTCTCCGTGAATCCACGTGCTCTTCTCTCTCTCTCTCTGTCTCTTAGAAAAATTGCTTAAGATTCTAATACAACATACGCTCAGGGTGAGAGCACGAACGCCTGCTATAATGATCGCATCTTTTATATATATGTGTCAAGCAGCTACGTTTTAACAATTGTGAATGAGTACAGTGCACGTAAAGAGGATCCCCTATTTCAATCCATTGCTGGACGGGGGGCCCTTCCCGTGCAGTGCGCGTCTCGAGGTCATTTGACCACGTGAGGTCATCATCATTATCATCACCATCATGTACGTTCATTGTGGAAGGTAAGATGTTTGGAAACATAGAAAGCAGCACAGTACTGTAATTACATTGTTCACACGTCGCCTCTCCTCCTTCCAATGGTTTCCCGTTCACTACACCGCTGTCTTTTCAAATACCTCAAAACTTCACTCCCCTCGACTCAAAACTGCCCATAGACTCAAAACTGCCCATAAACACAAAACTGCCCGTAAACTCAACACTACCCATAGATTCAAAACTGCCCATAAACACAAAACTGCCCATAGACTCAACACTACACATAGACTCAAAACTGCCCATAGACTTAAAACTTCACTCCCCTTGACTCAACACTGCCCATAGAATCAACACTACACATAGACTCAACACTACCCATATACTCAAAACTACCCATAGCCTCAAAACTTCCCATAAACTCAAAACTGCCCATAGACTCAACACTACCCATAGTCTCAAAACTGCCCATAAACTCAAAACTGCCCATAGACTCAACACTAACCATAGACTCAAAACTGCCCATAGACTCAACACTACCCATAGACTCAAAACTGCCCATAGACTCAACACAACCCATAGTCTCAAAACTGCCCATAGACTCACACTAACCATAGACTCAAAACTGCCCATAGACTCAACACTATCCATAGTCTCAAAACTGCCCATAGACTCACACTAACCATAGTTTCAACACTGCCCATAGACTCAACACTGCCAATAGACTCATACTATCCATACACTCAACACTGTCCATAGGCTCAACACTGCCCATAGACTCAACACTGCCCATAGACTCAACACTGTCCATAGACTCAGAACTGCCCATAAACACAAAACTGCCCGTAAACTCAACACTACCCATAGATTCAAAACTGCCCATAAACACAAAACTGCCCATAGACTCAACACTACACATAGACTCAAAACTGCCCATAGACTTAAAACTTCACTCCCCTTGACTCAACACTGCCCATAGAATCAACACTACACATAGACTCAACACTACCCATATACTCAAAACTACCCATAGCCTCAAAACTTCCCATAAACTCAAAACTGCCCATAGACTCAACACTACCCATAGTCTCAAAACTGCCCATAAACTCAAAACTGCCCATAGACTCAACACTAACCATAGACTCAAAACTGCCCATAGACTCAACACTACCCATAGACTCAAAACTGCCCATAGACTCAACACAACCCATAGTCTCAAAACTGCCCATAGACTCACACTAACCATAGACTCAAAACTGCCCATAGACTCAACACTATCCATAGTCTCAAAACTGCCCATAGACTCACACTAACCATAGTTTCAACACTGCCCATAGACTCAACACTGCCAATAGACTCATACTATCCATACACTCAACACTGTCCATAGGCTCAACACTGCCCATAGACTCAACACTGCCCATAGACTCAACACTGTCCATAGACTCAGAACTGCCCATAGAGTGCGCCTTTTGCGCCATCTGGTCGAACACCATATGAGACTGGGCTCTAAAAAAAAGCTGTCTCTGGTGTGGACCAATTATATTCACAGATAATGCATACAATATCAGAGTGCTGTTTTTTGTTTGCATTTTGACCACAGGTATTGTGGTTAATGCAAACATGATCTTGTGTAAAAGGTGTCAGTTTTGTGCCAGATAAAAGGGTAAAACAACTATTATTACTGCCCATAGGCTCAACACTGCCCATAGACTCAACACTGCCCACAGACTCAACACTTCCCTTGTACATTAAGCAATGCCCCCTCCTTAACTTCCTTCCGTTCCTCTCCTAAAGCCTCACCTCTTCATTACCCATTCTCTTCCTTTTCACTCCCCTCGCCCCTCCACACCTTCCCGTGCCTCCCCTATAGCCCTTTCGTGATACCTAAGTAATAAATTTACGCTCTATGGCTGTCACTCTTTCTTCAATACCTTGTCGCACGCCCCGACCGACTACATAATCCCATTCTATCATCGGTTTGTAAGCCATGTCAAGCGCCTTGAGTGAAGACGCTCTTTTTAGAAATATAAAGTAGATAATAATATTGCACGCAAAAACATATATCGGTATTTTAATGCCACGGTCAGATTAAAATCTCAGATGTATAATTGTATATTATCAGTATCAGTACACGGATTGTGGACAGATGAAATTTTAATTAAACTAAAAGTCTATCGTTATATTCCCCATTGCAAAGTGCTGGGCACCATCTCCCTCCCGTGCAGAGAGAATGTAGAGTGCCGTGAACCCGTGGCTCTGGGCAGGGCGGGTACAGTAGTTGTGGTTGCTCTGGGGAGCACTGCCTGATGTTTCCGTGGTCGGCACGAAAACTCGACTTTTATCACGACTCTACGACCACGCGGTTAATGCAGTGGCTGCTGCTGCTGTTGTTGCTGCTGTTACTGCTGCTGCTGCTGTTGCTGCTGCTGTTGTTGTAGTACCGCCGTGACTGTTGTGCTGCAGTAACTGCTGTGCTGCGAAAGCTGTTCAATCAATCAATCGATTTATCCCCGCACCTCCTATTAGCACGGCTGGCTGCGTACGGTGCGAAAGAAGTTCAACGTGCAGACATACAAGCATGAATCTTTGCGTGTCAGGATCGCCCTCAATAAAGTAGGCATTCGTGCACATGACAGTCGATTCATGTTGTGCTGCACTGACTGTTGTACTGTGAAACTTGTTGTACTGCAGTGACTAATTATGTAATGCCTGTTGTACTGTGGTCATGTAGCCCGCATGCCCAACCACCGTATGCCCAATCAGCTTTTGTTTGGCCACATAGAGGGGGCTAAACGGGCATGACACGGGCTGGAGAAGAGATGGAGCTGATGCGGTAGGGGAGGACGTGGAGCTGAGTGGACTTGCCGATGACTGGTACCAGCGGTGTCAAGATCGGCCTCTGTGGAGGAGGCTCGTGAAAGACGCTACTGGGCAGTGAGAGGCAGTCGCCCACCAACAACAACGGAGGGCAGAGGAGCGAGGCTCACAACAACGAGCGGAGCGCCGGGTGGCTAAAATACAGAAAGTTGGCACGGAAGGGGGTACAGCTGGTGCATCTACCGGTCGTCTCAGTCAGCCAACCCATGGCACCTGGGTCTGTCCCGTGACCTCCTGCACCTAGCCTGGCACAGTAGGGGGTTACAGCTGGGTGCATTTATCGGTCATCTCAGTCAGCCAACCCATGGCGCCTGGGTCTGTTCCGTGACCTCCTGTCAGTGAGCCTTCGACACTTCGCGTTGCCTCAAAGTGCACCTAGCCTGGCACAGGCGCCGTGGTGACGTCACCGTCACTTCGTGGCGAATGGCGGTTGTATTGGGTGTACTGCGGTGACGAATGCACTGTGGTAGCAGTTGCACCGCAGTGACCACCGGCTCATCTGCATGCCCCTACAGAATATTTAGACAGCGCCTCCATCCCCTTACCCCGCCTCAATCGAATCACCTTAAAGAGCCCCCCGCTCTGGGTTTGTCACCATTAGCTCGGATGGCTACTGCCGCCCCTTCACTTCACACTTAAAAATGAATCACCCGCACGAGCGTGATTTAAATACAGTACAATATATATATAAACCATGGAACAAGAGCCAGCCGCGGTGGCGAGATGTTAACTACCTCGCCTGGTATGCAGGAGGTCGTGGGTTCGATCTCGACCCACATTTACAATCAACGTGTGCTTAAGAGCAATTGGTTGCCATAAATGTCCACGTGATGGGCCACTTTGTTGAGCTATCATTTGTGGCCAGGTCGCTTCTGAAAATGAGCTACATAGCTCAGCCAAATCTGGTAAAAATAATAAAGTTTAGTTTAATAAACAGGGGGCTTGGGGAGGCTTTCGTGCAGTGGTGGATAGAGCATGTTTGCTACTGATGTTTTATTATTATTATTAAGCAAGTGCAGCTGTGTAAAGTACGTGGACATCGTGAGTGTGCGATTGGTGACCTTTGTGAGCTCGTTGCGGGTTGAGCGGTGGCGCAAAGGTTAGCACACTGCATTCCGAACCCGGCGACCCGGGTTCCATTCCCGGCCAGGGCGCAGCGATTACGTCTGAAACGGTCGTGGCTGAGCCTCTCTGCCCCTGCACCAACCCACGCTGACCGACGTGGTGAAGTATGGCGACCCGCACCAACAACCGATGACAGCGTGGGGAGCCCTTCATCCAGCAGTGGATTGATTAAGGGCTGAATCAAGAGCGCACTGAGGCGGGAATTCTCGTTTTCAAGTTCGTTTGTTGTTATTCTATTCCGAGAGTCGCAATTTGTCAAAGTCATGCCCACGCGGAGTACACGTGGTGCATGAAATAAATATTGGCCAGCCATGCCGACACGTGTGCTGCTTGTGTACACATTCATAAGGGAAGCGGTGGTGTCGTTGTTCGCGCACTACGCTGCGAAAATTATCTGAACCGGTCCTGAGTCTTCCCTAGGTCGACTCAGCCGTAGTTGCGTATTCAGTGTGGCGTGTAAACGCCAGCACTGGGGGAGACAAAGGCGGTCGGGCGTGTTGCCGGCCACCCACCCCGTCGTGTGACGCGTGATCGTTCGTAGGTGCTCGATCACAGCACTTGCTGTGGTTGGAGGAGGGTGGATTCTTCGTGTTTTTATTTAAAAATTCGATGAGCTATTAAGATATTCCAGTAGGGGCGGGTCATTCCAGCAGTTCAGTTGCTCAGTTCAGAGTTGAATTTGTTTTGGAGAAACCCCGATGAGCTATGAAGCTTATTTTCACAGTGGACGCGTTTGTTAAAATGCTGGTGGTGGCTTCAGCACATTGGCAGCGCTCGGAACCGGGGCTTCATTTCGTCCTCGTTATTTTTGGGGAACGCTGCCGAGGCCGGCATAGAATCTGGATGACTGTCGCTACCACGAAAGCACAAGGCACCCCAATTCAGTCGTTCATAATAACCCTCCTCGGCTAACATCCAACACTGGGGATGGCTCACGCGTAATGTGGATCGTACACACAGTGGAGCCGGGCTACAAAGGAGATGGAATTCGGAGTGATGCCCCCACCCTAAATGCACATTTGATGAGGTCTTCCGGACGAGTCACCCTTGAGCAAAAAACCCACAAATATCTGCTTAGCTCAATTGACCTTACTCGGGGAAAGACACTTCTGAACCGCTGCACATCTTCGCTGTGGAATACGGGTTGGCTTACGTACGGTGCGAAAGAAGTTCAGCATACATACTGTACAACATATAATTTCGACACGAAGCCTCGGCCCTCCTCCCACGATGGTTCCGGCAAGGTCCCATGATCTGCCACATTTTTTAATGTGATCACGACGAGGGGCAATTATCCCTCCTCGTTGCCAGCCGTGCGCATGCCGAAACCACGTCGCGAGCGCGCGCTAAGCGAACACGCCGCATTCGGCGTGCCAACGTCCGAGCCGCATTTCACGTCCGCGTGCCGTCGCAGATCGCGTCCACCTCAAGGATCGCCGCGGAGGTATGCAGACCCCGATTCTCCTCCCGAGCGAGCGAGAAGAACGCACCTGGGCACCTCACCCGCCGGCCGGAGCTGCCAGTCACGCGCACGCAACATGGCTTCGCGTCTGCCGCCCCATCACTCGACGTCGTCGGAGCCCGCGGGCCATCAACACCAAGAGGACGACGGCGGCGGTGGCGGACCCCTGCCCTACCACACTGCGCTGGGAGCTCAGTCGTGCGTCGTCGCGTCGGAGGAACAGGGCCACTGCTACTGGCAGGACCTGCTGTGTCTCGCCGAGGGTCAGGTGAAGAAGGGTTTACGCGAGCGCAGCGCACACCACACCAACACGAGACACCCGCTGGCCTCAACACGAGCCGAATGGCTCACAGGCTCACAGGGCTGTACCGAATAAATGAAACTGGGAAACTGAAACTCACTCGCACGGCAGGGAGGGGTATTTCCTCTCTGGATTAGATACACGTGTACCGTCTGCTCTCCTCTCGCGCGGCGGTGATTGCGTTCGAGAGGAACGCCGCGTTATGGAAAAATCGCGTTATACTAAAACACATTCCTGCGGAGGGAGCTGGTAGGAACGTTGGGTTGCTCGGACAATGGCCAGGGTCAACGGCGGCGTAGTGTATTCCGCTAATATGCCCGACTGTGAGGGCGGGCACAAGCCGGCGTGAGTAGGTTAAACGTTTAATTTTATAAGGGCACCACGGGGTGACCAGCCCCTCCCCACCCAGCCCCACCCCTCCCACCCCCGACCCAACCCCCTCCTCCCCACCCCACCCTCCACACCCAGCGCCTCCCCACCCTCCCCACCCAGCCCCTCCCCACCCCACCCTCCCCACCCAGCCCCTCCCCACCCAGCCCCACCCAGCCCCACCCATTTTTGGATGCACGACGGACGGACGGACACAATAATCCCCTGTGGGCTGGTGTAACCAGGAGGTTCCTACCAGTATAATGTATTGCATAAGGTAAAGCACAGCCAGAGATGCCACGTGAGATGCGTACGCAGGCTGGGCGAAGACTGCGGCGCTTGGGTAGCATTTAGGAGCATCCAGCAGCATCCCCGCCTTGCGTGGTGCTACGCAGAGGCAACCGTACGACCGCTTATTCCTGTTCGCTCAATCGGGTTATATCCAACAAATTCCAACTGCATTTTCAGAGAAATTTAGTGAAATTTGATGCTAAACTTTGTTCGCATCGTACGTAGCCAACCGTGCGAATCGGAGGTGCGGAGAAGAAGCGTCGATCCGAAGCTTCGCAGAGTAGTTTTCCACTCCATGTTAGGGATAATCGCCTCTGGAAGTTAACTTCACAGAACTAGTTCTGAGGTCCCTTTAATTGCTTCGTACCCACACGAGGTGGTAACCACCGTCTCTTCTGCCCTGCCGTGGAGGTGTTTGTGACATAGCAGTCAAATCATTGATTCAGGCCTCAAGAGATAACGTCACCAAATTACGTAAAATATAAAATTACAAAAGACTGCTACGCAATGTGTTTTTTTTGGGTTGCAGTTATTGGTGACAAGGCTGAGACCTACAACCCACCACACTTGAGATTATTAGTTTTTGTTGTTTGTACTTTCTTGTTTTGGTGCCATTTCTTAATTTGTTTAATCATTTTTTGTTATTTAGCTTGGCAGTGGGGTTTTCATTTGCTTGGTGTATGTATGCGTGTGTTTGTTGGACTTTTTTCGCTCCGTGTGAAGCCAACCGCGTATATTTAATATTGGTTCTTTCATACATATATATATAATTAATGTACAGCTTTGTGGGATGCTGTTACTATGAACGCTGCTATATAAAAAGTATTATTATTATTATCCAAGAGAGCGTTGCAAGGAGAAGCAAGCCATGAACCCCTTAAACGCGTTGTCTCCGACAGGCGGCGATGGGAAGCGCCTCCTTTGACGAGAGCCATTATCTGAAGAGCTCCTACACGGTGGCCGAAGACGACTGCTTCCACGTGTCCCCCCTGTGCCTGCCCCACGACTTCCCCAACCACGCGCACTCCGGCAACAATCCCAACCCAGCGGTGGCCTTCGGGAACGCCGAACACACCAGCCGCGTCAGCGTGGCACTGCCCGACACGTTTTGCCCGGAGCCTCAGGCGTACGGCCACAGGACAGCCCATCACATCCCACCACCTCCCGGCTGCTACGCGTCGAGCCAGATGTTCGCTTTGAGCTCACACCAGCCCGAAAGCTCCCCGGAGGTCGACGGCCCCTATGTCGCGCCAGCCTCGGGGGGACACTGGGAGTTCGGCGTGACGACGGACGGCCTGGAGCGCTCGCACGGGACCCTCGAGCCCGAACAAGGAGCCGCCTTTCCCACGGCCCAGCGACACGAGGCCGCGGCTTTGACGAGCGGCGACTCAAGGTTCTCATCCGCGTGCCTCCCAGGTGCCTCCCACTCGGCGGGGCCGTGGGGCGACTGCGCCGCCGCGTTGCGCAGAAGCGACGATGATGGCATCGCCGCCGGCACCACCACGACCACCACCACCACCACCTCGTCCTCCTCGTCGCCGAGGCTCAGCAAAGACGAGCGCAAGGCGAGGTCCATGAAGATCCCGATGTCCGTGTCGGACATCGTGGCGCTGCCGGCCACCGAACTGGCCGAGCGGCGTTCGCGTCTGGCGCTGAGCGAGGCGCAGATGAGCCTCGTGCGCGACATCAGGCGACGGGGCAAGAACAAGGCGGCGGCGCACAACTGCCGGCAGCGCAAACTCCAGGGCCTCGCGGGACTCGAGGGCGAGCTGGGCCGGTTGGGGGCCCAGCGCGAGCAGCTGCTGCGCGAACGCTGGGAACTGGAGGGGGCCCTGAGGGCCACGCGCGTGCAGCTCCAGGAGTTGCTGCACGGCGGACACGTGGCGCCTGGCGGGCGCGGGGTAGGTGGACATTTGGCGGGTGGCGTGTTCGCCCCGAACGCGAGCGGTGGTCTCCCCCTCGAGCTGCCCCATTTTTCGCACGCGACATGAGGGGTGCGCGCGTGTCAGAATACATTTGGGGTTTTTTTTTTATGTTTCCCGGCCACGATTGTTTCAGCCAAAATTGCTTACCAGATCCTACACGCACTTGCCTTCCCCCCCACACACCCACCTCGCTTTTACTCACCTGTCTCCCTCTGATGGAGCAGCATCCGCCACCCAAATATTACCTCGATGTTCAGCCAAATAGGCGAGCACGTCTTCACGACGGGCTCCGTACGTCTTTATTTCCTATTTTCTACATTCGCACTCTTTAACGCAACCCCTGGCGTTACAACCCCGGGAAACCCAAAAAAAGTCCTTCGGTTAATCGGGCCAACTGCATTCTTCCCCATTTCATCCACATCAGTATTGTAATTTCCACCACCCACCCACCAAAAATGTTTCACTCGGTTAATATATATATTTTTTAAAATCCCTTCTATTTTCTCCATCAATCCAACTTCCCCAAAAAAACCCCCTTCCAAAAGTGCCCACCTCCAAATCCAGTGCATTCCATTTGACGCGTTGCAAATCCTACTTGTAATACACACGTTAGGAGTAAAGCAGGAAAATGGGAAAACATTGCTTCCCTGTCGTGAATGTATGCAAGTTGTCGTCAAGTCATTACATGTTTAACCTATGGATGTTTACAATGTCACAATCCCCATATTTCAACCGGTGTTCCAAGTGGAATAAATGGTTACTGCCTTTCATCCGGTTTAAAGGGCACAGACTATGAAATCAGTCAGTTCCAACAAGCAATGAGCGTCACTCATCTTCCATGCGTGGAGTCGAACCAGTAGTTGGAACTCCACTTGCCTATGGAATTGAGTAGTCTCATCATCGTACCGTAAGTGCCGATTTTCCATTAAAAATGTAAATTGTATCGAACGCCAAAATAGACCCCATGCAGGGATTCCGATTGTAAAGTCCACACTCTCCCAAGGGCCACGGCGGCTGGTTCGGAATCTCACAATGTGTCTCCCGAATGAAACCAAACGTCGGTTGTATAACCAGCCTTCGTGACAACAGAGCTCAATAATAAATCTGTTCATCAAAATCTGATGCCCCGCTCACCTCACCAACAGAAAACGATTGCATCGTTGAAGTTAAAGATAATCGTCGAGAATTCAATGATCAAATACATCTACTTGTAGTTGTTTGATCTCGCCAACCAAAATGTAATTTCATTGTATTGATGGATTAAAATGCTACTTTATCAAGTTCGTAAACGACGGTCAGAAAAAGTGAAAACGCGACGAGTGTTAAAACGATCTTTATTGCAGTAAAATGTACACTGCATACACGTGAAAATCGTTGAGCCACAGTCAAACACTTCCGTCGCATTCAAAACCCAACGCATTGAATTTCTACGACCGACACCGTTTGCTTGTGCAAAGCTGTTGCGCAACGTCTGAGCAATTGGTGACTCACGAACGCGTATTTCTGCTTTCTGAATTAAAGCATGACAAAGTATTTCCACGCACTTTTGGCAAGCCGAACCATGACTTCAAAAGACTACATCTAAGTGCTAATAGAAAGTGCAGTCGAATAACCACTAGGCAAACGCGTACCTTTATTGAATACAAACTTCAGACGCATTATCTGACATACACTGCAGCACACTAATGGATATGTTAACATCAAATACTGCTTGAACAGCACGCACATGCTCGTTGAACTTTTCAAACATGCGGTGGCTTCTCTTGTAGTTTTTTTTCGTTTACCGTGAAGATTGTGGTCACAGTACGTTGCAGAACTTTGCGTAGAAATCATTTTTTTTTTCCACCTACCAGCCGACCCACCACCTAATTAAAGTGCAAGTTTACGCTGATGATTCCAGATCCATTTTCCCGAAAAAGCGAGACATGTGGGAGCACTTCTTCCGTACCATACGTAGCCAACCGTGCTAATCGGAGGTTTAAGAAGTCGAGCTGGTTTAAAAAAAAAAAAACCAGGATAATTTTAACCGAATATGTAAAGGTGTCAACACCAAAATGGAACCCTTGGCTTTTGTAGAATATGAAATATCATTCCATTCAGTGGATACTGATGCAGTCATCCACACCGTCACAAAGCAATTGCTAAATAAAACTAAATATATAGATGACAATGTATCAATGTGAAACACCTCCAGGGAGATATCCATGCAGAAGCATACTACAAATTAAAAGTCAGGCAAGGGTACATGCTCTCAACAAGGATATTAACAGCAACAATAAAAAGGAAATTGTCCTAAAAATGTAAAAGAATAAACATTCACACATTATTTGTATCTACATAAAATCAAGCCAAACTGCAATCAAAACAAAGATGGAGTTTCAGTAAAATTGAATGACAGTGAAAAACGTACCAAAGCGACCAAGTTATTTTCAACCATTACCTTTCCATGACATGGATCGGAGACATGGACTAGCAAACAAGACATCACTTGAAAAGTACACGAATTATGAGATGCATGTTTATAAAACACACCGTCAGAGAACGTCGTATGGATGAGAGAACACATGCAACTTACACGACATCTCGTTTTGTGTAAACTAGTTCTTTTATTTCACCAGCTAAGGCCCACTGAGGTGCATAGTTCTTTTTCGGAAGTGACCTGGCCACAAATGATAGTTCAACGCAGTGACTTCTCACGTGGAAATGAAGAGCAGCCAACTACTCTAAATGAATGTTTCCAAAAACCGGAGGATCCGGCGAAAAATCCAAAATACAGGCCCGTCAGGGTTGAGATCAAACTCATGCCCTTCCTGCATACCAGGCGAGGTAGTTTACATGTCGCCACCGCGGCACCCCAAGTCTTGGGTACACAAAAGTGGCCTTGCGTAGAGCACGTTGCGAGAAGGGATGATAGAGGAGACTGGTAGTAACGGATCCTCAGCCACAAAGAGGAAACGCACCCAAAACGAGGACCGTGGAGATGTGAGCGAAGAGATTAGCTCATGTGCAGCAAAGAGATTGTGGTATCACAGGACGAAGCAGTGCAGAGCTGAAGGCAATACAATCTTACTGCACATTCATATTTTTCTGAGCAAATATGTAATTTCAAACGGTTGCACCGAATTAGGATTCAGTACAGCAGTTATGTATATATATATAAAAAATCAGACATCAACGCCATTGGCACACCTCTTTAATAAACGTAATTGTGAGTCACAATGAATTGTGCTTAAAGACTTCCAAAATGTTTCTTCACAATGGCAAAAAAAGTTTGCACCTTCGAAATCCCATTTAAATGCTGCATGATGTAAATGCCTATTTACCATTATACATGTGTAGGAACCCATTACACATGCAAAGAAAATTACCATTTGCATTCCAGCAATGTTCAGCGGCAGCTAATACCAGGTACGTTACAAAATCAAGAGATTAAAATATATTAAGTTCGTTTGTAAGCATCGAATTATGTAAATGCGCATTTCAACTTTACATTCACTGCACAGGAAAAAAAGTCTGTTCTCCTGCTCTGGAGTGACATTCATCAAATATCCCTGGGGGGGGAATTGTTTTACATTCCTCAATATTGCTGTATCTTGCATTTTCTACGTATCCCTTTAATAATTAAGTAGGCCCAATGGGCATGTCAGATTCTTTGTCATTAAAGTAATTTCCATCCATAACTCTAAATAGTATTGCACATTCCCAGTTGATACTTCCAAGTTATATTCAATTGCCTCCTATCCATACTGTGCTGTATCGTTTCACCTGCTCTGTGCAGATGTTAATTTAATAAGAGCTGGAAATGTTCCCTAATACTGTATTCTAGACATGGGACAATACCAAAAGTCCAATTTAATCAGAGGTGGCTATGTCAAAGCTCAAACTCAGGATTTAACCAAAGCCAGCTTTAGCTGACGAGATGGCACGGGCATTCTCAGCCAGTGTCGTGCTGAATAGCTGCGAAATCTGGTCTGGATGGGTGGAAAAGCTGTGTAAAAACGAAGTTTTAGTTCTCAAAGAATGTTGGGGGTTTTTGTTTGCAGAGCAGGCCCCAATATGCCAAGCGGGTAGCAACAAACAGCACTAAGTTGTGGGTTTACCATCACAACACACTGGTGTGTTGACAAATTTACATGATCTAACCGAATTCTTTTATCGAGCACGAGTGAAGTTGATAAGAACGCAATCCACATGTGCACACACCACCTCGTGTACACCCCATTCATAAACGTTATCAACCAGAAACCTACAATTATTCGGATTGCAAAATAATTTGCAGCAAAATGTATACCCCCAAAAAATAAAACTCAACCTAAACTATTGTAGGGTGCAATCCACTCATTCCATGTAAAAATGGCAATTTTTTTCTGATCTAGCACCTCTGCATCACAATTCTCGGAAGCATTTTAAAATTGTGGTTAAGAGGGTTGGAAATGGAGAGACAAATCAAACATGGAAACTTAACACGCATCACGAGTCATTCCCATTCACCAGCATTTCACTTTGTCCAGAACTTTTTGGTCCAGAGGTTTTTGGGTTAGATCGCATAAATGTCGTTAACAGGACCCTGCGGGGTGGGCTGGTAGGAATAATACTAATACCGGTACAGGGATATCGACCGCACACACACGCGCACACACGCGCATAAACGTACACACGCACACACACCGCACGCACACACGCACACGTAATGAAGTTGTGTTGCTACGCTTCCAGTTCGCCGTGAATAACGATCCGAAGCCCAATAGCGCCCATTCATCACGCCGCTCGAGTGGGCCGGACACGCACACACGCACGCACACACACGCACACAGACACGCACACACACACGCACGCAAACACACACGCACACACACGCGCAGGGGGAGCGGGCGGCCATCTTGGTCGGACGGACGGACAAACGGACGCACGGACAAACGGTCGGACGATATAATCTATTGGTGGTCTGGTCCACTTCGTTCCTACCAGTAAAACCCACCATCACCCGACAACCAACTATTAAGGGGGTTGTCACGTAAACAGAACGTGCCAATTCGTCACTAGTACAGCACACCGGTGGGTGATGAAGCCAGTTGTAATTACTGGCGAAAACATTGTACTCTTTGTAAATGTTGTGGCTTGGCTCTCCCAACACACCGGCGTGCTGTACTGGTGACGAATTGGCACGTTGTTTACGTGACCATTACTAGTTCGCCGTGTAGGGTGGTAGCGGGTTTTAACGACACATTTATATATTTACGCGATCCAACCCAAAAACCTCTATTATGGATATTCGTCACAAAAAGCCTACGTGTTAGTCCATTACCTGATGCATTGTAGACACTTACCTTTTCGGTCAGAATAATATTTCTTTCTTTACACCTGCAGCAGCAATTGATAAAAAAAAGTTATTAAAAACAACTCCATCGACAAGCACAGCATAAAAAAAACACTCGCTATTTAGAAATCAATCTTTCAACCAATTCAATAAAAAAACAATGAAATTGCATATTTGATTTGTAAACATCTAAACACATGTTTGTATAAAGGTGCTCTGCAAATCTTACCTATTACCACACTGGTTGATATCTGTCCTAAACGGAGCTTCAAGCTGCTACATCAGGACACAAGCTCGGCTTGACGATCAGTCCACACGGCCTATCCCTGCGCTGGGCTGAAGGGACTGCCGCTACAAGCACACCAACTTGCTTGCTACGGTCGCAGCTGTTGTAGGGGGCCTCTGCAGCTAGTCTCCTGCGGCCTCCTCGCGTCCAGATCGCTACTCTGCGTCCACAGAGCTCACTGGATGGGGGGGGGGGGGGCTGGAACGTCTAGCGAACCTGTAAGGGGGAGGAATCCCGGTAGAGTGGGGTGCTAGAAACAACATGCAGTGACATCCTTCGGGGGGGCAGCTGCGTCACGTTCCGTTTTCTAGAAGCAGGTGGCGGCGGCAACTAAGATTCTTCTGGACGCCGATTTAACTCCAGTGGCTGCGCTGTCGAGGCGTGCGCCGTTAAGCTGTCGTCTGTGATAAAACGTGACGTCGATGGCTCCCGCGGTCACCTAGTTGAGAAACGCTGGGGCTGGCTGTCGTAGCTACACGTTCAGTCTCGACGGGGACCTCTTGGCTCTCCGCAGTGCAGAAGACATCTCCCTCTTCTAAGATCGCTTGGGCGCAACGATAAGTTGTTGAGCAAATAGCCGAGCGGTAGGTCGGTCTTGTGAAAAGTAAAACACCCAACGGACTGCGTGACTACGTTCAAGAAACCATGACGATACGAACTAAGAGCGCGCGGTTCACGGCGAATTACGCACGATTCTAGGAAATGAAAACAATCTAATCTTTAAAAGGTTTTTTGAAAAATTTATATTTCGCTGTAGTAGGTTGACAACACATTTTCCAAACAGGTCAGAGATGTGACTTATTAGTAAGGTCTTGAAGTCAATTAAAACATCATTAGAACATAATATTAAAATTCATTCATATGAAAAAGCATTTGAGCTGACAGGTCTGTGGTAACATCAATGATGGAAGCCATATGTTCAAAGCATTTCTTAGTGTGTTGCTAGTACGTTTATTGTTGTATGGAGGCCGACACGAAACATGATTTTTATTGGCTCGTAGAAACCAACCTGTTAAGCATACATCATCCCGTTTACGTGCACTATATCTGTAAATTACGCAGTGTTAAAGCAATCTAGACAATGGACATGTCAGTCTGTACTCAAAACTGATTTAAAAATCAAAACATGAAACTACAATGGAAAATATGAAAAAGCTCGACTAGGATTTACCACTATTTTGAATACGTGGAATGCTGTGTAAATTTTCACACAAAGCGGTTTTATAGCATACACTACAGACAAATGTTTTATAATCACCACCACCACAAAGGCACAATATTGAACTCACACATGCCACGGGCTATGGAAAGGGAGGTAAAAAGTTCTATGGAGTTGTCTGCCTGAAGGGGGACTGTCACTTTGGAGCCCACAAATCTGAGGCTGTCCTGTCACTCTTGGCTGGTCTTGGCTAATTACACTCTGGCCTGTTGAAACGTAAAAAATAGAAGACGAAACAACAGTTGTAAATCTGTTAATTGACTTCCAAAATTACTACACAAAAACATTGAAATATAGAGGGTGCTCTACACAAGTCACAAAGGCAACTGATGGTACTGACTTGTGTACTTTATTAAATAGTCCAACGCCTTTTTGTTAAGTTTAACGCGAAGGCTTTTTGTTCTTTGAAATGCTTTGTGCAAAAACATTATCTTGCGATGAAATGGTTAACCAACATCTTGAAAATGTCATGGTAGGAACATGAAAATACTAAAATGTAAGTTTATGTGATATGCATTACAGTAATGCATAAATAATAGCAATACATACCTTGGGATACTGAGCCACCATATCCACTCTTAATATCTCCCACGTCCTCCGTAGCCACCACCACCACTGCCGCCGCCGCCACCACCACCACCATCAGAGCCGTAGCCACCTGAATAGAAAGATCTACGTAAATATCTATGCCATATCCATTTATAAGACAATCATTTATTTTGTGCAATACACAAGACCCTTGCAATTTTTGCGCACCGATTTGCATAGTGTAATTTTTCAAAATGCGCATGGATTTTTATGTAAATTTGCCCTTAGCCTTCTTTGAAACTATCTTTCCTTGACGTAACATCTGCTGTAAAATGCAGGAATCTCGCATTTTAGAGTTTTTTCATCCCACTGAGATCCTCCTTCCAAAAGTAGAAAGGGGATTTAATCACAATAACAGTCAATCGACATGTAAGGAAAGTTGAATATTATCAGATCTTACCAGTTATTAAAAAAAAACTAGTTACTAGTTACAAATATTTTTCTTCATCATACCTCCATATGGACCTCCAGAGTTCCTTCCTCCATAGCTTCCACCTTTCATGGGTCCATAATTGGACTGTTGGTGGTTGTAGTTACCAAAATCATTCCCACCATAGCCCCCACCACCACCACCTCCACCACCATAGTTACCTGTTGTGCACAGTTACATTTTAGGACAAATTCTCCACATCCCAAACATTTTAAGTAAAAAAAAAAATCTAAAAAATGTACAAGTGACTTGATTGAATGTTTGGCAAATTTATAATGTAAGTGTTGCAAAACTTACCACCACCATACCCTCCACCACCCCCATAGCCATCATAACCACCTCCGCCATATCCACCTCCGTGGTTGCCATAACCTCCGCCATAACTGCCGCCACGATCTCCATACCCACCGCCCGCACCACCTCCATACCCGCCACCTAGGGCGCGGGGGGAATAGACAGGCACCACAACTTAATACTACTCGTAAATAGTCACCCAAAATGTTCTCGCACGTCAAGGATTCACCACAAGAACCCATGTCTTTTTAACACGTAATCCTTCCATGAGCAATATCATCCATAGTAGGTTTTTTAGGGTTAGATCGTGTAAATGTGTCGTTAAACCCGCCACCACCCAACACTAATTTTGCTCCAATTCAGTTTGTTTTGACCATTCTTTAGAGGAATTATTTTAATTATGCAAAAACTTAATAGAAAACACATTTGAAGCATTGTGGGAGTAATTGTGACATATAATTTGCGAATCTTTATATGCATATTTCATACCCCACATAGCATGCTTCAAGTATAAAATGTACAAGCATAAAATGTGTAACATTAATCTGGCAAAAACTGTATTCACAAGTGTTCCTTTTACTAAAGCAAAATGACCAAGTTAACACGAGGTTACTTAAAAATGGGTTTTGAAAATAGAAAATTGTGGAAACACTCAACACGAACCAGCATTTATTCACCAAATTCTTAGGTTGTTAAAAAAAGCCAGTACTTACCACCATAGCTGTCGTAACCATCTGAACCCCCATATCCACCACCACCGTAGCCACCACCTTCAAGAAAGAACATCATAATTGATGTCATATTCATCAACAATCAGCGAATCATGTAAACACACAACCGTCAAAGAACTTGATAACATATTTACCTCCACGACTGCCTCCGTATCCTCCTCCCCCGCCTCCATTTCTTCCGCCATAGCCACCGGAGCGGTCTCCTCTCCCTTTTGAAAACACAGGAAAGGACAAAAACATATTTTAAGCGCAGATTCAACCCGAGCCCATTAACTCTTTCCACATTTCACTTACTCCCTAAAATACATAAAATAAATGGGTATTTAAATATCAGGATTCTCAAATATTTTTTTTAACCTTACCGTGATGGTGCAGTGAACAGGAGACCGAAAAGTCCTCGCCACCTTTGTCATGAATATTGACTTAAAACCAGGGAAGAATATAGTAGGCTACTGTATATACATTCATTAAATATAACCAAAAGTGAACACGCGTTGCAGAAGAAGCATGCGGCTGAAAAGTATTTGAAATTAAATAGCAGCGCCATCGGGGATTGTAAACATAAAATGAATAATCTGTATCTAAATGTAATTTTAAGAACAGTATTTGAGGTAGGGGACTTCCTGCATTGTGCTGATATATGACAGATCAAGTGTTACTTACCAGAGGTGGGACAAAGTCATTGTTATGCAAGTCCAAGTCGAGTCGCAAGTCATCAAATTCATGACTCGAGTCTGACTCGAGTCCAAGTCACATGACTCGAGTCCACATCTCATAGGTGGGACAAAGTCATTGTTATGCAAGTCCAAGTCGAGTCGCAAGTCATCAAATTCATTACTCGAGTCTGACTCGAGTCCAAGTCACATGACTCGAGTCCACATCTCATAGGTGGGACAAAGTCATTGTTATGCAAGTCCAAGTCGAGTCGCAAGTCATAAAATTCATGACTCGAGTCTGACTCGAGTCCAAGTCACATGACTCGAGTCCACATCTCATAGGTGGGACAAAGTCATTGTTATGCAAGTCCAAGTCGAGTCGCAAGTCATCAAATTCATGACTCGAGTCTGACTCGAGTCCAAGTCACATGACTCGAGTCCACATCTCATAGGTGGGACAAAGTCATTGTTATGCAAGTCCAAGTCGAGTCGCAAGTCATCAAATTCATGACTCGAGTCTGACTCGAGTCCAAGTCACATGACTCGAGTCCACATCTCATAGGTGGGACAAAGTCATTGTTATGCAAGTCCAAGTCGAGTCGCAAGTCATCAAATTCATGACTCGAGTCTGACTCGAGTCCAAGTCACATGACTCGAGTCCACATCTCATAGGTGGGACAAAGTCATTGTTATGCAAGTCCAAGTCGAGTCGCAAGTCATCAAATTCATGACTCGAGTCTGACTCGAGTCCAAGTCACATGACTCGAGTCCACACCTCTGTTACTTACCACCTTGTCTTGGGTCTCCTCCCAAAGAGTTCATCTCTTGCTTGGAGAGAGCCTTCCGCACTTCAGCCTTGTGCCCATTGATGGTATGGTACTTCTGAACTAAAATAGAACGAGGATACAGAAAATACAACTTATAAATCCACCCCCATGTATAAAAAAAAACACACACAAGCAATGCAAGTTCGTTGGAAAGTGTCAAGAGTGCAAAACACTTAAAAAGCCAGTTTGGTCATAATACTCAAAAAAATATAGCTCGCAAAGCCAAGTTTGCTTACAGCTTTAAACTACTGCAGAGCATTGCCGGTGTACAAAGCGCGACCTACCAACCACTTTGTCAACGGCGTCGTGGTCAGAGAACGTGACAAAGCCAAAACCTCTCTTCTTGCCAGACTGGCGGTCCTCCATGACATCCACAGACTCCACCATGCCATATTCTGAAAAGTAATCTCGCAAATGGTCTTCATCCGTGTTGTCCTTGATGCCACCCACAAAGATCTTCTTTACCTTCAGATGGGCACCAGGCTTGAGAGAGTCCTGTGAAAGGCATACGAAACAGGTTACACCAGCTACCAATGATGCACAACATTTACAGAGATTAAAATAGAACATACAATTCAAAAACACGTTCAGCATGCACAAATATAAAATGGAACTGGCAAGAACACAACTTAATATTGCTTTGCATTATGGAAAATAAATGGCACCACAAAACTGCCATCAACACCCAGGTTGTTCTCGAATGTGCTCGCACAACATACATTTATTTTAACAATGGTGTAATGCAAATGCTCTCAAAAGGTGGTTCATGGACAATAGGGGGTTTAAAAGGCATTATGAGAACGCGTAGAAATGTCATCCCCTACTATTAAACTACTGCAACCTATGTCAGTGACACGTAGCACCAGACGTGGGACAAAGTCATTGTTATGCAAGTCCAAGTCGAGTCGCAAGTCATCAAATTCATGACTCGAGTCTGACTCGAGTCCAAGTCACATGACTCGAGTCCACACCTCTGCGTAGCACTATTGCAATATCCTTGTACTCGAAGGTTGAGGCGAAAAATAAATGTCCTCGTAAATTGATTTGATTAAAAATCCTGCAGAAGGATAAAGGGTTTAACAGGATTAAGGGTTTAGAGGCGGCCACAATAACTGTTGAAGCTGACAATCCCCAGCGCGATTTCAAAGACTGCGAGAGGGGGTACCCACCTCACGCGAGATGGCACGCTTCGCTTCCACCACGCGGCCGTCCAGATGATGAGGGCGAACCTCCATCGCAGCGTCCACCTCCTCGGCCGACATGTACGTCACAAAGCCAAAGCCTCGCGAGCGCTTTGTGTGGGGGTCCCTCATCACCTGTCAAGCAGAGAACAAGAATCAAGTCAAGAATACTTAAAAGAGGCAATGTGTAGCGGTACCACGATCCACCCACAATCTGTGACCAACAATTACCCTGATTTAACCCTGTAATATACGAGACAGAGTACTACCGCCATCTATTGGCGGAAGTCATATCTTTTCTAGATTTGAAGCTTTCGTGACTGCAAGGATTCATACTCTTAGTTCTTTCGGTAAAGTCACGCAAGTAAAAAGTGAAATAAAAATTAATAAAAATAAAATAAAAAATAAAATTAAAATAAAACAATACCGTCACAGCCAGTTCCCACCTGATGACGGAGACTTGTGTTGCCTCAAACGTCGTGATTTTTATTGTTTTATTTATTTTTTTACCTACGTGACTTTACCGAAAGAACTAAGAGTAAGAAGTCATATCTGTGTGTATGAAGCCTAAGGGATTTTTTATTTGCAATCAGCCATAACGAAAACTGTTGTATACTTATGTTAGCGTTTGTTTCGGACTAGTCCCAAGATCCAATCATTTGCGATTCACATATTGGCAACCGATAGCAAGCCACCAAGCGAGACCCCATCCTTTCCCCAAGTCACAAAAGGATCGGTTGATAAGATGCAGCCAAAAGGGCTTCGGCAAACCCATAGTCCTGCTTTAGCACACAGAAGCCAGTGGGACAGGGTCAACAAAATAGGAAAACGACTGTACAAACTATGAACGGCAACAGAGAATCCCGACTCGTGGTTTTCCGGCGAAACAATTAACTTACCACACAGTCGGTCAGCGTGCCCCATTGTTCAAAATGCTTCTGCATGCTTTCCTCGGTGGTCTCGAAACTGAGGCCACCGATGAACAGCTTGCGCTGCTGCTCATCTGGAGAGTAGTGCTGTAAAGTAAGCAAAAATCAAAACGTTATAAAGTAATCAATGACACATTTTAAATGTACTGCATAACGTAACGTATTTCCAGTAAAAGAGGACCTTCAAACCATCGTTTGCACATTTCCCCCAATGGATTCAGGATATCACCAAGTGCTCTTGACGGGAAACTGGGGTGATTGTACAGTTTCCATCATGTGTGCGTGGGCGGTAGTGACGTCACCGCGTACATCTGCGTGATGACGTCGACCGCATAACCCACCCCCCACTCCCCTCGGCGTTTTGCCAGGTTCGTGCATGCCGACGTCACGCCTTCCCCTCCCCCTTCGCCGTGTATCCCACGCAAATGCGCGATCAGCAGTGCTATTACCGTACTACTGGCCGGCTAACCCGTCGCGCCTTTTGACTCGATGGCATTCGTCGGGGGTTGGAGGGTCAAGAGTACGGGTGGCCGACACGCGGATGGTGACGCGCGGTCGGGGGGGGGGGGTTCAGTAAGTTGGGGGGGGGGTACCAGGGGAAGCGTGGGTTGGGAGTTAGTCGGGGGGGGGGGGCGAGGAGGGTGCTGGCTGGCCTAAGGGAGGGACGGTCACGTCCAAAGGACGTGCAGGTCTGCTCGTGGATATATAAAAAGGGCACTGTTACGCAACAGGCCGTGATTTTCCAGCAGGTGGCAACTGTAGAGTCCTGTATTGCGTGAACACGTGGCACTTTGTAAGCTTACTTCTCAAATTCTGGGACAAAACATAGAAAATGAATTGGCATATAATTACCATACTTTAACATCATAACGTGCATTCGCAATTCACCATATTTAATCAAACCATAAGAAACCTAAAAAGGTTTCTTATGGTTTGAAGCCGCTAATTTTATGAAGGTTAAACATCAACAGTACCAGCAACTTACCCAATCATTAGATTTCAAGTATATTAAACAATAATATTGCACGGTATGATAAAAAGGGGTTTTATTGGGTTTCCAGTTCAGTTTAAACTTTAAAAAATATAACCATCACACGGAAAGTAACACATCTACTGCCATGATACTAAAGCTCTAATCAAATGTTGGCCAGCGTGGCACGATAAGTGTCTAGTTTGTTTGAAAAAGCAATTGCAAGCAAAACAAGTAAAAATCGTTGCACGTGGCTCATGAAACATATCGAGAGCAAGACTAGATCGCAGTACGCACTGTTGTGAATACACAATGGCCATGCAATAATTCGATTACAAGTATTAATTCTAGATTTGAAGCTTTCGTGACTGCAAGGCATCATATTCTTAGGTTTTTTCGGTAAAGTCACGTAGGTCACAGCCGAATTAGCTAATTCGGCTGTGACGGTCCCACCTGATGACGGAGACTTGTGTTGCCTCCGAAACGTCGTGATTTGTTTTTATTTTCATTAATTTTGATGTTTTACCTACGTGACTTTACCGAAAAAACCTAAGAATATCGATTACAAGTAGGTGTCCGTTGACAATATTGGTTCTATACACACACACCTCAAGTTTGACATTAAAACTTGCACACGCTGGGTCATTTGAGCGCTACAGATCGGCTCAATTACCCACTGCTGCTGGACACAACAGCATACCAAGAGCAATCAGACCTGTCTGTCCACGTGCTTAACGATACAAAGCTAACCGCCTAGTTATGACGATGAACGGCACCGACACATGGCAATGTCTCACCACCAGCATCTGAAGATGTGCAGAGAACGCGTTCGAGAGGAGCAATGTACAGCCCTTTATAAATCTACTT
The DNA here is from genome assembly GCF_965212315.1 of Lampetra planeri. Lineage (NCBI taxonomy): Eukaryota > Metazoa > Chordata > Hyperoartia > Petromyzontiformes > Petromyzontidae > Lampetra > Lampetra planeri. Next base: position 26,446,777 of record NC_136107.1, read on the forward strand.
CTCAACTATGTAAGGGCGTTAAGACTTCACCACGCTGCTCAGTGAGGGTTTCTAAAGGCGCAGCGGAGTATTTACGTAGAGGACAATGGATCTACAAAATGTTTACCAGATAATTCCCACTGATATATATAGCTCTTTTTTTAAGAGCGATCTCACCACAAACGATAGCTCAACGAAGTGCCGTATTATTAAGACACGTATAGCAAGCAAATACTCTAAAACGCATGTCTCTAAAAGTGGAGGGAAACCCTCGAGGTCCCGGGGAAAAATCCACGCGATCACGGGGAGCCCACGAAGGGTCGGGGGATCGAACCCACGACCTCCTGTATACCGGGCGAGTTAACATCTCGCCACCATGGGTCATTGATGCACGGTCCTCTTTTTGAACAAAGGTTTCAGGCGTATAAAGAGTGAAGCAGTCACACACACACCAATAACGCACACACGTGTACTGGACGGTGCACAACACTTAAAAATGCACACATCCCCGACTGCATGCACCGTATCGCATATAGCAGTGCACCGATAACCACAGCCATAGTTAACATTACACATTCGGATAATACGCTGCCCGCCATCAGTCATGCGGCCACCACCATGGCAATAATCGCCAATGCCCCATCACTCTCGCCTGTGCCCTCACCCACCGTATGCTTCCTCACACAATTCCGATACCATCACCGTACTCATCGACGCTCTCTCAGCATTGTTACTCTCGACGGTGTGCGACCGTGGTCCATCCAGGACAGACCGTGCCACGTGTAACGACGCAATGTCCGATCCACACACACAAAACGAAGGGGACGATCATAGCGACACTATCCCACCCCCCCCCCCGCTTGATCCGAACGCGGTCGTCTGGCCGTTGCTCTGCATCCACAACAGCCGTACGAAAGAAAGAAGAGAGCTTATTCCCCCCTATTCACTGTCACAAACCAACCCTCACCCACTCCCCTCACCCCCCAATGCCCTTGCCTTGACGATGCACGCACCGCCGGCCGCCATTTTACATTTCGCGGTCAGGGTTAACTTTGTAAAAAGACAACAAAAAACACACAAACGCCACAAACACAACCAGACAGCGAGGAGGATTTAAAAAAAAAAAACATCTCCGCTGAATAAAACAACTAAATATTAAGCGGGTGAGTGAGGGTGGTGGTGGTGGTAGAAGCGATCTTACGTCTCCGGGCATGTTTCCCGCCTGGACGATGTCTTTCAAACAGCGACGACGAAATGGGCGACGAGGAGAAGCGCGCGCGTGTTTTTATGAATTCCGGAAGACGTCTTCCTCTTCCGGAAGATGTTGTCTTCGTCTTCCGGAAGACGGCGTTCGTTTTGGCAATACACGTGCGCTAAAGTCACGTAGATGAAAAAACTAAATAAAATAAATTAAAATGAAAACAACTAAATTAAAACAAATCACCACGTTTCGAAGGCAACACAAGCCTCCGTCATTTAATGTAGTTGTTTTAAATTTATTTTATTTAGTTTTTTTTTACCTAAGTGACTTTACCGTATGGGAGATGCGTTCTACCAGCCTTGTTGTATGATTGGTGCTGTACTTGTCGATACAGGTATTTTGCTGTGACAGTTCCACCTGAAGACGGAAGCTTGTGTTGCCTCCGCAACGTCGTGATAAAAGTTATTTATTTATACCTACGTGACTTTACCGAAAAAAACTAAGAGTATGAATCCTTGCAGTCACGAAAACTTGAAATCTAGAATGATTGGTGCTGGTTCTACAGTGTTGACGGTTTCGAAACCTGACCATGTAAAGTAGACAATCGCTTATGGATTGTTTTGTTGTCTTGCCGTAACCAGGTTTCAATAGTGTAACCAGGTTGCCGATCGAAAAACGAGAATGTATTGCCCAAAGTGGTTTTATTCCTGTTCTAAAATAAACCAAACCAAAATGAAGATTGTTTTCCTCTTCCAGAAGATGCCACGCCAATAACAAAAAAAAATCGGATTTAATCTTCTAGAAGAGGTAGATATCTTCCGGAAGATCAGCCGTCAACGTCTTCCAGAAGGAGCGTGAACTCGCAAATACGCGCACGCGCGTCTTCCGGAAGATGACCCGGCCACGCGGGGTCACGCGTGTTTACCGTATTAACTTCGGATGATCAGAATCAGAATTTAGATTTAAAGCTTTCGTGACTGCAGGGATTCATCTTCTTGGTTCTTTCGGTAAAGTTACGTAGAAGGGAAATAATAAAATTAAAATAAAACATAATACAATTTATTTATTATGTTTTATAATACATTTTATTTTATTATGTTTATTTTTTATTTCACTTCTACGTGACTTTACCGAAAGACAGAATCAGATTGTTGTATTCTCTTTGGTTCTTTCGGTAAAGTCACGTAGATGAAAAATAAAATAAATACTACAGTAATTTTGCTGTGGCTGTTCCACCTGATGACGGAAGCTTGTGTTGCCTCGGAAACGTCGTGATTTAATTTAGATATTTTCATTGTTTTCATCTACGTGACTTTACCGAAAGAACCAAAGAGTATATGGATCCTTGCAGTCACGAAAACTTCAAATCCAGAATGTTGTAATTATTTATTCTGGAGGAATCCGGTACCCCTTCATATACAGCAAGTTGTTTTTAAGTTTTCACAGATTTCCATTAGGGCCGGTTGAGAACATTACAACAACAAACGATACGAAAGGCTTGCAAAGTATAGGAATGCAAAACTAAAATCACTTTATATTCTTGATTCTTTCGGTAAAGTCACGTAGAAGGGAAATAATAAAATAATAAAAAGAAAACTAAATTTTTTCCCTCCTACGTGACTTTACCGAAAGAACCAAGAATATGAATCCCTGCAGTCACGAAAGCTTTAAATCGAAATTTAAAATCACTTTCAAAATATACAAAACGAAACTATTTTTTTTTATATTGCACACCTTATCGGTTCATGATAACTTACTTATTTGCCCAGGAGAGCCATTATGCTGAGTTGTATGACTATTTTTCATGAGGGTAATGTATTAGGTTTTTTTACAAGACGTTTTCAGCCAATTAATGTTTGTTGTTTCATGAAACTGAAACAAGTGGGAGGAAACCGGAGAAAACCCACGCGCGCGATGGGGCAACACTCGATCCCCGTACAGATGGACACAGATGGGAGTCCACGGGATTGAAATTTCACGACAATTTGTGTGGTGGATTGCAGGCGACGTGAATAGCCACCACCGATCGCCCTGTTATTTCAAAACCAAAGTTGGGATCTCATGAGAGATCTGACTTAACAACTTCATAATGTAATTTACAGCGAAACGTCCTCTATAAAAAAAAAAGTCAACATTTTGCTTGCAAAACATTGGGGGGGACCAAATCTTCCAGGGGGTCTGAGGCCCCCCCCCAGAAAAAAAAATCTAAATTTGAAAACGAATTTCCTGCCTAAAATATTTAAGAAATTCACGAACACATAGGATGGACTTTTTATTGTATTTTTTACAATAATGTCTACTAGTGTATTGTATTACATTGCTCTGTTTCATTGAATGTAAAGGCAGAGATTATGGATTAATAAAGTACAACCATAACCACAATTATATAAACAGAAATCTATTTTATAGCAATATATTGGGGGGGATATTTTGAGCATATTTGAATATTGGGGGGGAATGTGTCCCCCAATATTTATTATAATTACGTGACAAGCACCTAGTCTGGCACACGGATCAACACAACCTTTTAAAATCCTTTATATTAAGTTCACTTGCTTGCTTGCGCGCTTACGACCGTGCAAATCTTTCGGTCGTTTTTTAACCCACTTCCCGTGATCCAATCGAGCTGACATTTTGCACACAGACTCGTTGTGCGTGACAATTTATTTTCGTGAAAATTTTTTTCCAAAATTTTTTTAAATATTTAATTATCAATTGCATAATGGTGGCAGGCAATCATCTGATCCATAGGTGGCAGCCATCTCAAGCCAGAGGACGAGAGGACTCTAGCCGCCACGCATATAAAGGATTTATAGTGAAAAACTTTGTTTTTACGAGTTACTTTTTTCGGGGCGAGTGTCGAGTTTTGGTGGTGGAGGGGGGCCATCGATGGGTGCGAAATCGTCCCTTCTAATCGAGACAATACGGTAAAGACGGAGGAGGAGGAGTTCCAGAGGCTGGAGAGGGCATCTTGTTGAACAAAACGCGGTATTGTCCACGCCGCCCACCCCCCGCGTTTTCTTCCGTCTTCCGAAATAATCTTGGAAGCGTTGGTGCCCCACGGACGAGGCTCTCTCTCTCTACGTGTGAAGTGAGTGCAGCTTGGTTTAACACGTAGGCTTTCGCGGCTAATAATAGGTCGTTTTTTGGGGGGTTAGATCGCGTATTTACGCGAAATACGCGATCAAAATCGACCTCTATTATGGGTGAGTGAAGCTTATAACAAGAACCTCTCTCCATTACTATTTTTTTCTTCTACATCTCAGCCGCATATTTTTTTTCACAATACCCCATATTTCTGTTTTGTTCTTCCCCTCCCCGATGTGTTAATTATATATTTTTAAGGGAAAGTAGACGTTCATTATGCCTTTAGAGAGGTTTGGAGTTTTATATTTTTTAGATTACGAACGACGCCACACGCACCACGACACGACCGGCCGCTCGGTATTTAGTGTTCGCGGTGCTAACAACGAGGCACATCTAATTCACACTGTTTTCGCAATTATACTAAACGTCGTGGTAAATACTACTTGTGATTATCATAATAGCGGTTCGCCCCTCTGATGTGTTGTTTTTAATCTAAAGAATAAACCCCAGACACTAGGCGCAGGCCTGACTAGGCCTCGTGGGTTTATTATTTTGCCAAATGTCACGAAACGCGTCCCAAAGTGAACGGTGTTTAAAGTCTCTCACACCGACCGCTGCTTTACCATTTAATCGTTCGCGATTAAGGTAAAGGGGGGGACACAAATGCTTTTGTTATCGTACCATTACGTTAAATGGCTTTAACATAACTGTTGTTAACTTTGAAGCGAATGTTTGTGATGGTTAGCACGCTTTGTTCTATTGTGCCCCCCGTAGGCCATCTTCAAGGGGCCCTAAAATAAAGTTTCATTTTAATCGTGGCAGCCCTCTGGAGAATCAACATGGCCTTGACCTTTTAAGAAATTAGACCTACATCCATATGTTGTACAGTATGCTGAACTTCTTTCGCACCGTCCGTAGCCAACCGTGCATATCTGAGGTGCGAACACCAAGTGATTGTAAAATGTGCTAATTGTATTGTATTGTACCCATCCCCCCATTTTAATGTTATGTCCTTTGGCATCCCGTAACAGAATAATGGCTTTTCCTACCACGCCTCGACTGATTTCCTTCCTCATGGACTGAGTCCAAAGTATTCGGTCACTCAGCGTCAGGAAGTTGCTACCGCAGCCAATTACATTATTCGTGATATCTGCTAAGTTAGTAGTAGCCTTGATCGCTTCCATGAACAAGAGACAGGCCACTAAGACCGGTTCAGTTCTGTAACACACCATGCCATTTATTTATAGTTGTGCTGTAACGATTGCCAGTGTTGGCATCGCAGTACCGTGAGAAATGCCCCATGGTTTCGGGAGGCATTATTGATCCAGCCGTGCATGAATCATGGCTGATTTGCTGATTTACCATGTGCATTCGCTGGCAGATCAATAAAAATGGGCAAGAGCAAAGGTGGCAGGAAGAAGGCCGTCGCAGCGGCGCCTGTGGACTCTCCTAAGAGTGACTTCATCGTGGAGAAGGTGCTGGACCGGCGGGTGGTCAAAGGCCGCGTGGAATATCTGCTCAAGTGGAAGGGCTTCAACGAGTAAGTAGCCAGAGGAGGGGGGGGCATCACCAGCCAGCCCCAGTTGCTGCCTTGCCTGGCTGAGGCTTTCCATTGTCATAATCACAGCTTGCCTCCGCATTTTTGTTGTGACGTTTATAATCACACAGCTGAGCGCAGGTCCACAAAATCTTAGAGCGTCAATTGGCCAGCACCAAACCCACGACGTCGCAGTTGTAATAGATCTGAGTTAACACGTTTTGTTGAATTGAACACGATTATTATAGGAGCTTTGGAAAAGAGACGATGGAAACGAATTCTAAAGTGGAGCAGTGCGAGAGACCTGCAGTGTGGTGAGTGCGAGTGTTGTTGTGACCTGCAAGCTTGGTGGTTGAACATGGTACAGATGAGACGAAACCGTCACGCTGGTAGACAGACTACTCAACATGGGTGGAGGATTCATAATAGATTTTTAGGTCAAGATTGCACAAGTAAAATGTGTGTCATGAACCCTGCTTCACCCGACATGGCCAATGAATAAAGTTGTCACGTGAACAAACGTGCCAGATTATTACTTCTTCAGAACACTGGCGTTTTGGTGAGAATCTCACAACATAAAAAAATGTGATTTGACATTTTACTGAGTTATAACCAGCATCATCAGGCTATTGCTAGAAATGTGAAAATGTGTGATGCCATCAATGTGCACCCACAAGAGAGTAGGGAGTGGTAGGAAGTGATACTTAAGAGGTTCGTGTATTTGTGTAAATTATTTTACTTTAGCTTCCAGTGAATTACGTTAATGTTCTAATTTCTGCAACTTTTTTTTTTACTGATCTGGCCGGTATTGAATTTAGCTTGTGCAACTAATCCGGTAAACTCCTATTGTTAGTTTTGGTAGTTTATTCTTGGTACTGGCTAATATTGTGTGTACTGTGCCAGAATAAAATAACACCAGGGGAACATCAAACACAATTAGTTGCAGTTGCCGAACATGCTTGCCAACAAAGGACATTCAGTTGATTTAAATAAGGTTGATGTTCTATACCGTTATTATTGGCCAAAACTAATTAGACACCGTTAAAATTGAGAGAAATCAAATTAACTTCAACGAGTGCAGCTTGGAAGCACACAACATTAAGTAAACACATTGCAACCTTGATCAAAATTTATTTACATTAATACAACCAAATTATTATTTTAAGATTACTACCCATTTAGTATTACTTTTTTGTGTATGTTGAGCTTGCACCATACGTAGCCAACTATGCTAATCGGAGGTGTGGGGGAAGGACAACAAACTAAACACACCTGCATGTCAAATCTGGGAGTAAAGGTAAAAAGTGATTAAAAGTAATGTATAAGCATATAAATGTGAATATTATGTTAACATATCTCACTTGATTTATTTATTATAATCTAACCATTGAGTACGATTAATTAGCTATTACGTATTTCATCACCTTATTACCATATCTAACATTTGTTGCAAGCTAAAATAAATGTTTATGCGACTGCATTCAACTCTTATCACTTGCCGCCGCTCTATGCCCCCTTGTGCATTAATTGATGACATCCCACCCCCTGGTTAAGGCCAAAGACTGGAGGATATTTGAATCATTCTCGCAAATGGCTGATGATGCCGGTTGCAACTCAGCTAAACGTCTTTCGTGTTTATTAAATGTTGTGAGATTTCTCACCAACACACCGTTATGCTGAAGCAGTAATAAATTCCCACGTTCGTTCACATGCCAATTTCATGAATTTGCTGTTTCGGGTGGAGGAGTGTTTACGACACACATTTTGCTGGCACAATCTGATCCACAAATCTGTTGTAAATCTTAATATTGGTCGCGATAGTCTACACGTGTTAAATGGATGGAGGAAATAATTAGTGAAGTTCTCAGGAATAGTAACCTTAATATTTAGCGATAGAAGAGTGATCAGGACGCGACTGACTGCTGGTGAGCGGGTGATTGGCATGAATCAGTAAGTGCTGGATTATCAATCAACACGACAGCTTTCAAATAAACTCTGTGAATAACAGAGACCTTCATATGCAATATTGTATAAACATTGCGCGTGGATAATTTTTGTTGTCATGTTTTAACTTATGGCATATTTAATTGAAATCTCAATGCAAATGTTAACAAAATAGTAAATTGGTTTTGTTTTACTCTTTTTATTCCCTACAACAGCAGCAATGACAACACCTGGGAGCCTGAGGACAACCTGGAATGCCCGGAGCTGATCAATGTCTTTCTGGAAAAGCAGCGGCAAGCCAAAGAGTTGCTAATCCAAGCAGACCGAAACAAGGGAAAGAGAAAATCTGAAGATAAAGACAGTGATGACACAAAGAAGATAAAAACAGAAGTGAGTGGATGTAAATGTCATGCTATATTTTTTAAAGCATTGTGAGTGATGAATACTTACCCCTCAAATGTTTATCCAATCATATAACAAATTGTGTAGAGTCTTTATTTAGACTGGAGGAATCCGATGATCTATACAGCAATTTTTCACAAATGTCCAGTAATGTTCATCCATTCGCAGAACTTCCTTGGGAATGCGCTTCCCTATATATTCCAATCGCAGACTATAGTGGTATCTTCAATTGCCGCTGTTTTAGCTTTCCGTTGATGAAGGATGTAACAATAGTTTTTTTTGTAGTGTTAGTGGTCAGAGGTTATGTTTTGGGACAGTTGAATCTAAGACCACGTTCCTTGCCCCGCATCTGCACGGACAATAGTCTTGGCCATGAATATAATACTTTTAGGGTTTTGTATTTAAGTTACATTAATATATAACGAATAGGTATTTAATGGGTATATGTATGTAGATATACGAGGGAAATTAATTTGTAGTTCTGGAAATGTTAATATAAATTCACACAATTTTAAGTATAAAAAGGAGCAACAGAAAACATGTCAATCACATGTAAAAACGGTGCTGTAATTGTGTTATTAATGTTATGTGTGTATGTATGCTGCTGTACGTCTAAGCATTGTGCTTAGCCTGCTGTGGGTGATTGTGTCTTTCCATTGCAACAAGCCGAAGGGCTTCGATCGTGGTCTGGAGCCAGAAAAGATTATTGGGGCCACAGACTCCTCAGGAGAGCTGAGATTCATGATTAAATGGTGAGTTACTTTCCTACATCTTTAAATATGTATAGATGCAGATCCGTTCCCAGGGTTACGGCGCTTCGATGTCAAGGTGTCAAATGTAATACATCCGGTTTTATTTGAAGGCATTGAGGGGGGGCCCCCACACAGTATGATTTGTCCCAGGCCCTGCACCCCCCCATGGCTGGCCCTGTTTTTTCATGTTTGTACACAAATGTGTTACGTAAAAACATTCTTCAATCTTATTTGTATCTTGAGCAACCCACCAGAAGATTGAACTATACGTTTACTAATCGTAATGCCGAACAAAAGTTAGACGATTGCATTGAAAGCTGTTTTAAGTTTTAAATTGTGTTGCACGTTATTTGTTGTTTTTGTCCACGACAGGAAGGGCTGTAACGATGCCGACTTGGTGCCAGCCCGGGAGGCCAATTTGAAGTGTCCCCAGGCAGTGATCGCTTTCTACGAGAAGCGGCTCACCTGGAGCGCGGCCGACAATGATAAAGCCTAGGGGGGGATAAGCGTTGTGACCTGGTGCGAGAGAGACACCTTCTGTGTTGGCATCAAATTCCACCTGTCTTGTTTGATACGCTTTTCATTATTCGTTCTGTTATGAGCATTGCACTAAACTCCACCAACAAACGTGTAGTTTAGCCCTCAGGTGCTGTACGCAGAATTATTTAATGTGTTGCTTATGGTATCTTACTAGGTCATTAAATAATTCATACATTATACACTGGGAGAGATAGAGCAAGTTGTTAGTGCACAAGCACGCACGACGAAATATCATGGCAGATTTTAATTTGACTGGGTCATTTCACTGGCCAGTGTTTACTATTTTGTGCACTCAGGAACGTTATTAAATACCTGACCACAATTAGTCTTGTTTGCTGTCATCCATTTTATATTACATTCCAAAAAAATAAATGCACTTTTATTGCAAAGAGTGTTTTTTTTTTGGAAGTTTAATATTTAATTCATTTCTTTGTTGTAAATGCAATTGTCTGCAGTGTTTGGGCAACTTCACAAAACTTTGGGAACTCAGGAACTGCATAAAAAATAGAATTCATATTTTAATTAGTTTGTCAGCTTCACATAATCAAACATATAATTGTTCATTTTATTCCTGAATCTTTTGAGCTGAAAAATATAAATGTTACCGTTTTTATTGTAGAGCAATGGGCAAAAGGGCATTGCTGGAAATAAAACATTGTAGATCCGTTCATAACAAATACACGTTACGCAAGCGTAGAAAATCTTTTAACATTTAAAATAGGAAACGTGCAAACTGTTGCAAATAGTTTCAAATAGTTTTAAAACGAATACAGATTTACAAGCAGGTAGAGTAAACTAATTTAAAATGTGTGTAAAATATTCTTGGCAATGTGACAAAACATTTAATGATAATATGACTTGGGGAAGGTTTGTACAGTAATAACCCGGTTTACGTCTGGGATGGCATTCCTGAAAGGTGCGAAGACGAATATCGAAACGACAGAAATCACAATCGATTTCCTGTGCAGGAGGTGGAGGCAAAGGCTGAAGAGATCGATCAAGATAAGAGACATGATGATGCTGCCACGTCATGTAAATGCGGGTCGAGGCGACGCAAATCATGTAGCTGTGTTAACAAAGTAACGATGTATTTGTTCGTTCTTTTGGTAAAGTCATGTAGATAGAAAATAAAGTGAATAAAATAAAATACAAAACTAATATAGACTGGCTTTGTTCTAATCGGAGTGAGTGTACTGGCAGTCTATTTAGACTAGCATTGGTTATTAAGCTGGGTGAGTGTACTGGCAGCCTATAGTGTAGACTGTAGCCTGGTTCGTAACCTCGGTGAGTGTACTGGCAGTCTATAATGTAGACTGTAGCCTGGTTCGTAACCTTGGTGAGTACTGGCAGTCTATAATGTATACTTATTCTGGTACTTTCGGTAATTCAAAAAATGAATGAAAATCTTTGTATTACCGAAAACCAGAATAAGTCTAGCGCTCGGTTTAATAACCATTGCTGCAGTCTACATTATAGACTGCCAGTACACTCCGATTAGAACCAAGCTCCAGTATACATTAGTGTTTTCTTAAATTTGATCATTTTAATTTACTTTATTTTTTCTATCTACTTGACTTTACCAAAAAAAACAAGAATATGAATTCCTGCAGTCGCACAAGTTTTACGTCAAAAGTAACGACAGAAAAAAGGGGGCGACGTAAATCAAGGTATTGCTGTATATACGATACAAAAACATGAGCCATATCCTGTTGAGAGCGTACAATGAAGGTCCGGTGTTGACCGAAGGTCCGGTGTTTAGAAAAGTTCTGGGATCTGGAAGAGGTGAGGCGCCTTTCTCGCTGTGCTTTACCGTATAATGTAATGTACTTGACCAAGTGGAAAATACTACGTTTTGGTGTATTCTATTCAAATTATCAATTTTATTCCATATGTATTGATTTTAAAAACTTTTTTTTGTGTTTTGAAAATAAAAATTTCGATGCTAAATAAAAGCATCTTTTCACACTTGTGCCTGGTCCAAGTATATGTTGTATTGATGCATGCAACTCAACATATGGGAACAGCTTTACCTTGCTTCTTTGTGGGTTCGGTTTGTGCAATTTCTCGCTGTATAATGCTGCTCCTTTCCACCCAAAATGCGCTATTGCATGTGATGTGAATTTTCTCTAGATCCGGCTATGCGGTCGGACGTGGTACAACATTGTGTGTACTTTTAGCGCTACTTGTGCAGCCTTTTTTTTAGGAACGCACCTCCGGTCAGCACGGTTGGCTGTGTATGGTGCGAAAGAAGTTATACACATACAACTGCATGAAGCCGGGGAAACCTGTATATAACAATGGCGTACTTTAAACCATTTTCAAAGAACCAGCTCTGCATTCCAGATATAACCCACCTCTGATAGTATTTGACTGCGAGTGTTTCCGACTGCATTTTTGCTGCTCTTGATGGTCGATATTCTCGGCCCCCCCGCTTATTCATGTCCTGGGCCATCTCCACGTCGAACGTTGCATCCCGGTTTTCTCACTTTGAACCACCTCAAGGGCTTTCCTCTCAAGTCTCTGCTCTGGTCTTGCCGCAATCGTCTCCCCTTTTGCGAGTTTTCTCTTCTCACGCGGTGTGGCTTGGCCGTTTTGGGTTGGTACCATTCTTGCATTCATCCACCATCTCGGGTCTTGTCATCCTTGAGGTCCATCTCGCCATCCTTATAGAGTCCTACATTTGCACCCGTACTGTCATCGCAATAATTGAATCGCTGAAGGGGGGTAACAATCTGCATGCCCAGAAGCAGTGGCGTTGCGTGTTTTGCATGGGCCTCTGAGAGGAATGAATTGGTGGCCTGTGCAAAAGTCCTCCCTCTTGGTGGCCCCAAGCGCGTTGGGCTCCCACCGACCCATGGCTCGGCTCCCGCACTGGACAGCCACATCACTGCCTGGAGATGTTGGCCTTGACAAGAGCGGCAATTGTTTTAACAACTCTATTAAACCCGTCAGACATTTGTACGTACAATTTCCTGTTCAAGCCTACTATGTAGCCAATATGCTTTTAGCCTTTCATGTGTTGTCCTTCCCCCACCGCACCTCCGATAAGCACGGTTGGCTTTGTTAGAAAGTGATATGGTGACGGCTTGGGGAATCCTTAATTCAACAGTGGAGAGATCATGGTTGATGATAATGTACAATTGCGTACAAATATAACACGCAGAATACACCTGCCATCTTTGTGTGTAGACACGTGTTTTTCACCAAGTATAGCTGTATATGCAGAAGTGTATATTGTGTTGAAAAGTACATTGATTAATGCATATACTTTAGATGGCGATGTAGGTGATTTCTTCCCCATTAACTGAGTGTATATGAAACGTGTTTAAGATAAATTCACACGTTGATTTAAAACATATTTTTGCAAGGTAAGATACAAAATGGAGAACGGTTTTTTTTCCAATGTGGAATTTTAGGTAAAACAGGTTTTCGTTTGTATCCCGAAGTGTAAAGGTAAAAATTGATTTTAATTAACTGCACACCAGTTTCTTTATATTCAGAGTTGTGGGCAAAAAGCAGAGACGAGTGGGAAGGCAGCCAATCGGAATTTGCAGGACCAACATTGGCCCTAAATTGCAATGATTGTCCAACTTCCATGTGGCCATGGATAAAACCCACGTGTACGAACGAAGAGTGGGGGGCAGTGCCAGATTATCATCGTAGTAAAAGTAGCAAATGCTACGGGACCCGCACTTTCAAGGGCCCCGCACTAAATGCTTTCAAGCTATCAATTCTGGTTCAGCGATTCTGCACTTGCTCTATTACTATAGTACTATATCGCCTTCAACTTTTATGAACGACTGGGTGTGTAAGGTTCGCGATTTGTCGTATTATCTGGCTGTATAGCAAATGAAAAAATACAATTACTTTACGATGCAAGTAAAAAAGAAGGTGTTTAAATTTGTTTTATATAGGGCCTCTTTATAACGTATGCTACCGGCCCCGCGCGAGCTTAATCCGGCACTTGGAAGGGTTGGGTCAACACTTGATTCCATGCACAAGGAACAGACGATGATAGGAGTCCACATTTGTTGCTGGCAAGCCAGGGCATGGCACCTTGACACCCACCGTGGGTTTGACAACATCTGCGTGCGGTGATCCACTAACCCCTCCGCAGTCACGGTGGAGCCGCAGTCACGGTGGAGCCGCAGTCACCGCCGCCCCCGGAGGGAGAGGCGATTGGCAACAACCCGATTTCAATTGCGATTTAAAGCTTTCGTGACTGCAGGGATTCACATTCTTGCGTCTTTCGGTAAAGTCACGTAGAAGGGAAATAATAAATTAATAGTATTTAATAATAAACGAATATTATGTTATTATATAACAAAATATTATTTTCACCATTGGAACCTCATTTGCCAGTAAAAAATATGATAATTTTTTTTTACCCTTTTATCTGGCAACAAAACTGACACCTTTCAGAGTTATGTTTTTTGTTTGCATTATGACTGCAGGTATTGTGGTCTATGCAAACATGACTCCTTGTAAAAAAGGTGTCAGTTTTGTTGCCAGATAAAAGGGTAAAAAAACAATTATCATATTTTTTACTGGCAAATGATGTTCCAATGGTGTAAATGCTTACCCCGAGCTCTCATACTCTGATGGTGCATTGTCTTTGAGTTGTGCGCCTTTTGGCGTCATCTGGTCCAACACCATGTGAGACTAGGCTCTAAGGGAAGCTGTCTCGGGTGTGGACCAATCAACTTCAAGGACAGTGCACACATTATCAGAGTTATGTTTTTTGTTTGCATTATGACTGCAGGCATTGTGGTCTATGCAAACATGACTCCTTGTAAAAAAAGGTGTCAGTTTTGTTGCCAGATAAAAGGGTAAAAAAAACAATGATCAAAATATTATTTTGTAATAAAATAATATTATTTAATAATAAAATAACATTATTTCCCTTCTACGTGACTTTACCGAAAGAACCAAGAATAGGAACCAGATTTCATGTTTACGTTGATCCGCAATGCGCTGCTGCGCTCAATCGCGTCGTTTCCTTCGCAAACGAGGAAGTGAAAGTTGCAGTCGCCCTGATGCTAAACCTGACGTGCACACACCTACACCCAATGGTTCTTTCGGTAAAGTCACGAATGTAGAAATAAAATTTAAATTTAAATAAATCACAAATAAAATTAAATTAAATCACGACGTTTCGAACGCAACACAAGCGCTCATCATCAGGCGGATATGGGGCAAAGCACACAGCGAGGGGACACACAGTGGGGGGACATCAAACACAGAGCACACAGAGGGGGGACATCACACACAGAGCACACAGAGAACGGCAAACTGCACGGAGGCAAATACAATAGGAAGATGGGAGACAAACATTATAATCTTAATGCGATGCAAACCAGTCGGCCAACAACACAGTTAGACACTAACCTGGCTGAACAATATTTCAAAAGACTGCTAAATTGTGGTCATCTTATTTTAATTTTATTTGTGATTTACTTAAATTGTATGTTATTTCTACATACGTGCACACGCCTGTTCGTCACGCAACCGACCACTGCTGACCCCATTACTGTGGTCCGATCAGGTCAGCACACACACACACAATGTACATAACCCATCCACAGGAGGTACTGAACGATGTGTATCGAGCAACTCCTCTGACGCCACAGAATGGGTTTCCAAAATCGACACGGTTACATTTTGCCGGTTGCTTCTCTCCAACACGACGCAAAAGCATTGGCTTAATTCTAGATTTGAAGTTTTCGTGACTGCAAGGATTCATTAAATTAAATCTTCATGAAGACGGAAGCTTGTGTTGTCTCCGAAACGTCGTGGTTTAATTTATTTTTTTAGCAAGTGACTTTACCGAAAAAAACAAAGAGTAAGCATTGGCTTGACTACCAACATTCCTCTCATACTGCTAGTGAGACATGGACAGCCCTGCTCCCCCCACCAGCAGTGCCGGATTAAGCTCGTGCGTGGCCTATAGCATATGTTATAAGGGGCCCTAAATGAAAAAAAAACACTTAAATATTAAAACACTTTTTTTTACTTGCATCGTAAAGTAATTGCATTTTTTAATTTGCTATACAGCCAGATAATACGACAAATCGCTAACCTTAAACACCCAGTCGTTCGTAAAGTTGAAGGTGGTCTAGTACTATAGTAATAGAGCAAGTGCAGAATTGATAGCTTGAAAGCCTTTAGCGCGGGGCCCTTAAAAGTGCGGGGCCCGTAGCTACATATGTAGACTAGCAGAAGTACCCGGCGTTGCCCGGGTGAAAAATATATTTCTTAATAACCTTACATATATACACACCCTCACCACTCACCACTCACCCTCACCATTCACCCTCACCACTCTCCCTCACCACTCTCCCTCACCACTCTCCCTCACCACTCTCCCTCACCACTCATCCTCACCAATCACACCCTCACCAATCACCACTCACCCTCAACACTCACCCTCACCACTCACCACTCACCCTCACAATTCACCCTCACCACTCTCCCTCACCACTCATCCTCACCAATCACACCCTCACCACTCTCCCTCACCACTCATCCTCACCAATCACACCCTCACCAATCACCACTCACCCTCAACACTCACCCTCACCACTCACCCTCACCATTCACCCTCACCACTCTCCCTCACCACTCTCCCTCACCACTCATCCTCACCAATCACACCCTCACCAATCACCACTCACCCTCAACACTCACCCTCACCACTCACCCTCACCATTCACCCTCACCACTCTCCCTCACCACTCTCCCTCACCACTCATCCTCACCAATCACACTCTCACCAATCACCACTCACCCTCACCACTCACCCTCACCATTCACCCTCACCACTCTCCCTCACCACTCTCCCTCACCACTCATCCTCACCAATCACACCCTCACCAATCACCACTCACCACTCACCCTCAACACTCACCCTCACCACTCACCCTCACCACTCAACCTCCCCTCACCACTCACTAATCACCACTCACAATCGCCACTCACAACCGCCCTCACCATTATATTTTTGCCCCAGTCAACGCCGGATATTTCCCATTCGTAGCAGTTTATATCAACTCTATAACCAACTTATATTAAACAGGAAGCGCGATCCTAAAGTAATTTACAACCTTCGATTAGTCCTTTGTGCGATTCAAAGAATCGATTCCTGGCATGTTGGGGGTTTACATTTTGAATGATAGAGTTTCATTTTCATTGGTATGTTATGTTTTAATGTTTTCAGGAGTTTTTAATTACATTTTTGCCCCGGTCAACGCCGGATATTTCCCGTTCGTAGCAGTTTATATCGACTTTAACCAACTTATAGTAAACGGAAATCGTCAGAATCTAAAGGAATCTACAACCTTCGATTCCTTTGCGCGATTCAGAGAATCGAATCTTGGCGCGTCGGGTTTAAAAGTAATTACACAGTTGTATTTTTATTGGTATGTAATGTTTGAAAGTTTTCAGAAGATTTTAAATGTATTTTCCCCCCGGGCAACGCTGGGTATATGGAGTTTATTCCACAAAGTCGTCGCTTGACACGGGTGGGGTGTCGAGGCCTAGTACCGTGCAGAGCCTCCAGCCTCGCCTAGATTGCCCACCCGGCTGAGGCTGGGTGCCGGGGCCGTTACCCCCCTCCCCCCCCCCCGCGCTACAATAATACTGTGTAATCGCTATAATTTTATTATCTAGCGACCCTATAATAGTAATTGCACACATTGTCGTGGGGGGGGGGGGGAGTGAAGAGGACGTGAAACTTTGATGAATTTACCTCAGAGTCGCGTCGTGGGTGTCGAGGCCTAGTAGCGTGCAGAGCCTCCGGCCTCGCCTAAATTGCCCATCCGGCTGAGGCTGGGTACGGGTGCCGTTCCCCCCCCCCGCGCTACAATAATACTGTGATATCGCTATAATTTTATTATCTACCGACCCTATAATAGTAATTGCACACATTGTGGTGGGGGGGGGAGTGAAGAGGACGTGAAACTTTGATGAATTAACCTGAGAGTCGCGTGTTAATGCGTGCACATATTTTTTACGGGAATAAAAATGGCATCCACCCCGCAGCGAATGCATCGTTACCCGTTGCCAGGGGCAACCACCATCCAATGAAACTGCGTATGGTCCGGCGACACACAGACACACACACAGACAGACAGACAGATTTGCGATTTTATATATATAGATACTTTTGCTACTTGGATAATCCGGCACTGCCCACCAGTCAAAGTTTTATTTTAAGTGACATTGAGACTGTACCCACTTTGACGGTCTGTTTGGGGAACAATATCTGTTTGTAAAAAAATTAGTGAAAGGGAAGTTCCAGATTTTCATCAAGAGTTTTAAAGGCACTGCGTTGTATAGGTACAATATACAAATCCAACATATATAACATGTAACGTGTCGGGTAAGCAAGACACAGCCTCTCGTTTTAGGCATTTATCCTGATAATTATATTCATAACGTTATCAATAATTGAGTACACTTAATATTAGGGCGATTCTTATGGACTCTTGTGCCTTCTCTCACAGGTGCCGTTTCATAAGTCTGCAGTACGCTCGTAGTCGGGGCAGTGTTGAGTAATTTGCAGATAATTTTCAAATGTTTCAAAAGTATGTTGAACTTCTTTCGCACCGTACGTAAACAACCGTGCTAGTCCGAGGTGTGGGGGAAGGACAACAAACTAAACACAAAAAGCAGTTCTAAAGAAATGGCCTACTCTTGTGAATGACGTTACATGATTTTAAACGTCCGGAGTAAAGTGGACGGTGTGTATTTTTAAATCCTTTATATTAAGTTCGCTTGCTTGCGACCGTGCAAATCTTTCGGTCGTTTTTTAACCCACTTCCCGTGATCCAATCGAGCTGACATTTTGCACACACACTCGTTGTGCGTGACAATTTATTTTCGTGAAAATTTTTTCCAAAATTTTACACTTTTTAGGTAAAAAATAATTATATTTAATTACCAATTGCTTAATGGTGGCAGGCAATCATCTGACCCATAGGTGGCAGCCATCTCAAGCCAGAGGACGAGAGGACTCTAGCCGCCCGTTTCAAAGACCAATGTGGGCTGGGTTGTGGCCCATTGAACACGCATATAAAGGATTTATAGTGAAAAACTTAGTTTTTACGGGTTAATTTTTTACAGTTGATATTGTACACACACAGACAGTCCATGTGCAATGGAGGACCATTTCCCAAGACGTTACATTACGTATTTTTTCCTTTGAGTAATGTTGACGTAAAGCTTTCGTGACTGCAGGAATTCATATTCTTTGGGACTTTCGGTAAAGTCACGTAGATAGGTTCAAATTCATATTATTGGGTCTTTTGGTAAAGTCACGTAAATAGGTTCAAAGAAAATAACAAAAAACTACGACATTTTGATTGCAACACAAGCGGTCGTTTTCAGGAAAAGGGGGGTGAGCTTCCAAGGCAAACTGTTTATAAAGGTTTGAAATGGGCGTAGCCCAAATGTCTGCAGCCAATGATAATGTAAGTGGTGGGTAGCCAACCCGACGGTGGTTAGTTTTCCACCAATCAAAGGGCTGCCAGGTGAAAATTAGCATGTTAATGTGAGAGATTAGCATGTTAATGAGATTAGCATGTTAATGGAGATTGCAGGGCCGCAACGCACGGGTCGGCACGCGAAGTGACTATGAAAGCGCAAGTTTGAAATGGGCGTAAAACACAACTAACATCGGAAGGTGGTAGGATGGGAACATCACAGCCAATTAACATGCTAATCTCTCATTAATATGGTAATTTTTACCTGGCAGCCCTTTGATTGGTGGAAAAGTAACCACCTTCAGGTTGGCTGCCCACCACTCGCATTATCATTGGCTGCTGACATTTGGGCTACGCCCATTTCAAACCCTTATAAATAGTTTGCCTTGGAAGCTAACCCCCTTTTCCTGAAGACGACCGCTTGAGTTGCGATTGAAACGTCGTAGTTTTTTTTGGTAATTTTCTTTGAACCTATCTACGCGACTTTACCGAAAGACCCAAGAATATGAATTCCTACAGTCACGAAAGCTTTAAGTCAAGATTTAGATTCAAATTAATAAAAATAAAACTACGTTTTTATTCAAATTAATACAATTAAACAAAAAACTACGTTTTTATTAATTTGAACCTATCTACGTGACTTTACCGAAAGACGCAAAGAATGAGTAGTGTTATTAACAGATGTGTTAAGTTTGTGTTATTTGTGCTTGTGCACCACTTCCAATGCAGTATCACAATGTTTTCTTATCCAAGTACAGTGATACCTCGGTTCACGAACGCTTCTGTTCACGAACAACTCGGTTCACGAACAGAAAAGTTCATAAAAATATGCTCCGGTTCACGAACTCCGCTTCTGTTCACGAACAATAGCCGCGGCCATTTTAATGCTATTTCCAGGCTGTCACATGGTCGTGACTTCCTGTAGGAAGATCGTGGAGAGAAGAGACACAGAAAGAAGTACTGTGAGTACTGTGAAGACACTTTCAGTGACTTTTTGCTTTTTGGTGTGCTTTTTAGCACATACAGTACTGTACAATACTGTACTTACTGTATTGTACAGTTCACCCGTTTGAGTGCTTACTGAAGTCATCTCAAGCAAGGTTAGTGTTCTCTCTTTATACATTACTATACTGTACAGTACTAATGTGTATTGTAATTTGTTTCATATTTTTGTGCTTCAAAAACCCAAAAAAAGGTCAGAACGGATTAACCAGATTTACATTGAACCCTATGGGAAAATGTGCCTCGGTTCACGACCAATTCGGTTCGCGACCAGAGTCAGTTCACGAATTAAGTTCGTGAACCGAGGTATCACTGTTCTGTAGAAGTATGTTAGTCCCTGTTCTCTGCTCTGAAGATTGAATCGCCCAAAACCCTAGCGTATTGTTATTTTCTGCTGTAAAAGGTGGTGTTCATGATTAACATTGTGCATTTTTTTAAATTTGGGATTGCTCATCACTGGCCCATGCAGTCATTAAATGATTTATAAAAAATATATACAGGATATAAAACGTCAGTATATATAAACATGTAATATGTACACATGGAAATATAATTGTGCGGAATGAAAACACTCAGTGGGTCGTGTACAACTTTTTAAAACATGTATTAAAAACAAATGTACAAAAAGTGACAATGATTGTAGTACACATCCTTTCAGCTTGTTCTAAAATCCAATAAATAATACAGAACATGTTAAAAATTCACGCATCTTATTTTGCACAAATCACAACAAACCAAACGTTCACGAAAGCCCTTCCATCGTTGTGCCAACCATTACATTTAGCGGTTTCTTTCTTTTTTACAAATGAAGTTTTAAAATACGAATACCTCGTAAATATACATCACAATATCAATGAAATGGGATCCTATCTGACAAACCAAGTCAATGAAATTGAACAGCAAATATGCACATCACTAAACCGCAAATATAATGTGGTACACAGTATTTAGCAACTATTTACGAAATGGTTAATAGATGCTTGGATTGAACGGAATTCGACTGGGGAGGAATGAAAAATTCATGATTACATCTCTGATAACTCAAGGAAGCACACTTGCTTGGTTAGCCTTCATAATAGGATTCTTGAGAACAAAAAAAATTGAAGGTCTTGAAGATCGTTAATTAAATAACGACAAATCAGTGTGAGACGTTGACATTTAGACGATGCTGCTTCTGTCTCTGCGGTATTTTAATCTACAATGCTCTGTCTCGGCATGCGGTCGAATTGACAAAAGGTAATTCCGGCTTGTAAGACTATTATGTAAAAAATGTTGATATGCACAGTATGTACTTCCAGTATTTACCAGCATTTGCTCACAGTTGCGGTTCTGTTCCAATCCCGGTCCATAGTTTCGTTCAAACTTTCAGGCGAGTAACTTTGCGCCGTGCGGAAGAATACAGTGTAACGATCGATAGTGTAGCACTATGTTCCTGTGTGTGCGCGCGTTTTAAATATTCATGCAATTGCCGAAAATAGTTTCCCCAACCTTTTGTCTAAAGTTGTAGAAGACCATTCGAATTACAGATTTAGACACACTTTAGTGTTATACTGTCTGATTACTACAAGTGTAACGGCTCCGGGTCAACAGGGGGCGGAAGGGAGGCTGATGGAGAGGAGTCGGCCCGTTGGGCCAAGGTAACCCCCAGGGTAGCTCGTGACCAGAGGTGCAGACCTCAGACCCCCAAGAGGGGGGCTGGGGGATAACGTCACACTCCAAGCCCCTCTAGACGGTTCCAGAATGGAGTGGCGGCTAGGGGTGGAGTGAGCCAGGAACTGGGTATAAAAGCCGGACCCCTGAACGGAACCGGCAGTTGTCGTCCACTCGAAGATCAAGAAGCTGCCCTGATGACCTAGGAGCCGGAGCAGAGGGCCTTGGCTGGGTCGGGTCAATGTAGCCTCCGTAGACCCCGATAGCGGAGGGCTCTATAGAGATTGGTCCCGAGTGTGTGTGTGTGTAGGGCACGCCAGTGAGGACGTACCTCCCTAGTGTAGCGGGTGGAAGGGGCCGTACCCCTTCGTGTTCTGTATTGTTACTTGTAAAATAAACGTGTTGCCTCTAAAGAGAAGTCTCCCTTCTAGTTTGTACCCACGACACATGTACATTTCAACCGACTACAGTCTCCTTACGAGTGAAGAAACTTCACGCGCGTTTTTTAGAGAGCTTATTACAACGGACCGATTCAGATGATTCCATATCGCAATGTACGGAATCGAAAGCCGATGCATTAGCATTCAATAATTTCCGATTCGAGCATTGTTGTTGTCTGTGCAGACGATATTGATCACAATGATTAGAGAAAAATGAAAATATTTCTTAATGAGTGAATTGTGACCCCGAGTTGGGACAAAACCCATCGAGAGGGGTTAAAATCGTTACACTGACACTATTCGTGTCAAGCAAATACCGGGGTAAGGAGAGCCACATGCATTTTGACAGAACACCTGCGATGGGTTTATGTCAAGTTATTTTGAATCAACGTACTCATTCATTGGATGTGAAAATAAAAAAATGCAGAAAAGTGTATCGGCAACCCAATTGGTGCAATTACTAAATTTACTAAATGTTTTATTCATCTAAGTGTTAGCCTCTTTTCATAGAACGCAATCACCACTTGAGGACATTTCAAGTTAGCTTCTCTTGCCAGCACCAAGTCTGCTTCAGCACAGCCCTTCCTGAAATGAGATGTAAAAGCAAAAAAACACGTTTACTGTCATGTTGACACAGTAGATATTAGCCAGTACGGTTAATGGCTAGCCCAGTTTACGCCCAGGATGCGTTGCTAAAAATCTCAATGTAAATGATCAAGTACTTAAATCGAAGCAAAGAGATGGGATGTTGGATCTTAACGTGGTACAGTACCTAAACTAAACTTTTTATCTCAACAGGTAAGGCCCACTGAGCTGTGTAGTTCTTTTTCAGGAGCGACCTAGCCACAAATGATAGCTTAGTCAAGTGACTTGCGTGGAAATTTATAGCAGCTAAATAACTCTAAGCACGTGTTGATTCTAAATGTGGTAGGAAAAACCGGAGGACCCGGAAAAAAAAAGCACATGACAACAGGGAGAACATGCAAACTCCAAATATACAAGCGCCAGGGTCAGGATTGAACCCAAGACCACCCTAAACAGAGAATGCTCAGTAACCCATTGCAATCTCAGATATATTAACTTGTATATTATACTGTATGTATTATTAGTCTATCGTATACAAATTGTTTACACTTGTATAAAAATAGTCGCCCTTAAAATGTGGGACAAAAATATTAACAGAGTACAGTTGAAAGAGAATATTGCCAGTCTGGGATGCGAACACTTGGGTACCATCTGGGGCATGAATGTCTCTGTGAAACGTACAAAATGTGTGTCTCAGTGGTAGTTCGTAAATCTCGAGTACGTCACAGCGAGGCACCGCGGGACGTAAAACGCGATTGGGTATCAATAAGTTGAGTACGTTACAGTGAAAGTACGTAAAACGGGAGGGCAGAAATTGGGGTATTACCGTATAATACTCTTGCAAAATGAACTCACCATTTCATCAGAAACATCAACTCGCCCGTCCTCTTGGTGATGCCACAGATTTTTTCTGCCTCCAATCCACGATTAAATCCATGCACCATCTTTCCCTGAAAAAAAACACTCGTGTTATCACATCCTCAAATTGTTGCAAAAATTACCCATGTAATTTCAACGATGAAAATAACATCATACGATTGTTAAAAATAAATCCTTTATAACTACGTGGAAGTCCAATGAGCTTGAAAGTAAATCACAGCAACTGAAAACAAATCAAAGGAAAATAAACAGGTAAAATAACTCAATACAAAACATAGCACAGCGAAACAATTTCACAATACATCAGAAATGCAGAAACTCGACTCAAACGAAACGCAAATTAAGCCGAATATTTTCGACGGCTAGGTTTTAAAAGCTAACGAAAAAAAAAATACACACATATATATAATTCATGTACACACACACATACCTCCACAGCCCTCCTGTACATCTGCCACTCCGTTCTCGTGGTCAGAGCTTTCGGAGGACGTCCCCTTTTCCTTTTTGGCATTTTAAGGGGCATCCCTACGGAGCGTGCCAGGGCCTCCGTGCTGGGCCGAACTCCACACTGCGTGTCCTCCCTGGGCTTGAAATCGCACGCTTCACGTTTCACCTCCACGTCAAGCGCCTTCGAGTCCACGCGCGCGCTCGCGAACGAATCCCCTTGATCGCCTGACGCCACGGCACTGTTTTCCTGCTGGCTGGCGGACGGTGGGCAGTCCCCCGCGTCTTTGTCAGGAGGCGAGGATTCGAACGTCTCCTCGCTTTTTTGTGAAGACCAACTGTCGGTGAGATTGTCTCCCGCCGGCAGTTCCTCCTCCTTCTGAATATCTTCCTCGCTGGGCCTAAGATCTTCCAAATCCTGCTCTAAATCCCAACATGATGAATCCTCCTCTTGCTTGAATTGTTCATCCAGAAGTGAGTGACACCCATAATCTTCCGAATCTTCTGTGATGGGCAAGTTATCGTCATCGTCGTCATCGTCATCATCATCCTCTCTCTCTGCCAAGCCAAATATTTGAACGGGAGTGCCCTCATCTGCAGGCTGATCGTTGACCTGCTCCATTATTCCATCGCCCTCGTACATCTCATCTGAACTGCCATCGCTCCAGTCGATCTCTGACAAGGAATACTGGAACAAAAAGAGGCATGCACATGCAGACATTACCATCAGTGATCACATAGCAGCCAAATTAAGCAATACTGTGCATGCTTGTTAAAATGTCCATAACGCATCATAATACAGAATTGTAACACATGCTACCTCAGTTGATCGACTCAGCGGTGGACAGGGAGAAGTGGCAAGGCCGCCGCAGGGAGATATGGGTGAAGGAAACGGTCATGCTCGAAAAACGAACGAGAAAAACAATAATAATATGATGATTTTGAATGGCCAATGAAAGGCAAACGTCAGATATTCAGTTCTGCCATTCAATTTCTTTGTACGAGAGTTGGTGAATTGCAGATACACCAGCTTCACGTTTATATTCGGGGAAATACGAAGTTCTCACAATCGCAATCTCTTAGGTTTGTACGTATGTTATGTATGTTGAACTTGTTTCACACCGTATGAAACCAACTGTGCAAATCGGAGGTGTGGGAGAAGGACATGAAACTATTTTCCACTTGTGCATAGGTATCCGCATCTCCTGCGGCTTGTGCGGATCCGGTTAAGTGCTAGCCATTGTTTCCGTGGAAGATGGAAGCCAGGCAATGTGGTGGCGATGATAGAGTTGATGATGAGCTGTGCATAGCGGAAGCAAGGCACACAGTGTGGTGGTGTGTGGGCTTGCTGCTGAGCTGTGTGTGTGGAGGAAAGCGTAGTGGAAGCCAGGCAAGTGGTGGTGGTGGTGGTGACGGTGAGGTTGCTGACGAGCTGTGTGTGTGGTGGAAGCCGAGCAGCGTGGTGGTGTTTGCCGGGCCCATTGCTTGAATCCCAGAAGGCTATATAGGTGAGCGCAGTGATACAAAAAAAATATTAAACAAACATTTCTTACATTTTTTGTCGGTTCTCCAATTCTATTCCAACTGGGCTATCGGCGTCATGTTACGAGATGAAGAAATATCGATTCTAAACACTCGCACATGTTGGGTTACATACATGTGCAGCATTAGTGTCAATACACTTCTGAATGAGAGCCTCCCCTACGCCGCGCAATTCGCGGAGGTTATTTCTAGCCGTACTTCACCACGCTGGTCAACGCGAGTTGGTCGAAGCGGGGCACATAAACGTCGGCGCATACAGAACCAGACACACGGTACTTACTACAGTTCAGCAGCCTACTTGCTGTACCGACGTCCCCCTTGAAGCCCATATCTTACTTGTAACCTCTGCAGTATGCCACGAAATGCACGCACACACACAAACACACAGGGGATGTGTGTGTGTGTGCACAGGTCAACCCATAACACCTGGGGGGGGGGGGGGGGTCTGTGCCGTGACCTCGCTAGCTCCTGCCCAGCACCAACGAGCCTTCCAAACGTCACGTGATGGCCTCAAGGTGCAGCACCTAGCCTGGCACGAGCGCCGTGGTGATGTCCCCGCACACTTCGTGGCGGATTGCTGTTGTTGTTGAGTGAGCGGTGGTGTCAGCTACAATGTCACAGGGCAAACATAAAAGATCGCCCGTATAGCCTTACACGGAAAGGCCGGCACGGCACACGAGAGGGCAGGTGGCCAGCACCACGCCCGGCCGCCTTTGTCTCCCCCAGTAGCGATGTTTACACACCGCGCATGGTACTCATTTGAGGCTGAGTCGACCTTAGAGGAGAGACCCAGGGCCGGTTCAAATAATCGTCACCGGTGTTGGCCGTGAGCGGGAATCGAACTCGAGTGGCCGGGTTCGTAGCGCAGCGCAGCGCGCTAACCACTACACCACCGCTCCCCACCGGTCCCCACCGGTATGCGCACCGGTAACACACACAGGTACGCACCGGTAACACACACAGGTACACACAGGTACGCACCGGTAACACAAAGATATAAGACAAAGATCCCCCGTATAGCCTTAACAGACTGTAGGGGCAAGTGCTGGAAGCGAGAACCTATGAAGGCCGGCACGGCACACGAGGGGGTGGGTGGCCAACACCACGCCCGACCGCCTTTGTCTCTCTAGTAGCGATGTTTTTACACACCGCACCAGGTACTCATTTGAGGCCGAGTCGACCTAGGGGAGGCCCAGGACCGGTTCAGATAATCGTCACTGGGTGTTGGCCGTGAGCGGGAATCGAACCCGGGTTGCCGGGATCGTAGCGCAGCGCACGCACCGCTCCCCACACACAGACACACACACACAAACACACACACAGACATACACACAGACACACACACAGGTACGCACCGGTAACACACACACACAAGGTAAACACGTGTACGTGCCGCATATCAACTGGGCGAGTGTGTGTGTGTCTGTGTGTCCGTCTGCTACAGCAGAGGTTTAGGGAATTCCAACAAGACCTACATCTCTGCTTTATTGACCTGGTCAAGGCCTATGATACCATCAGTAGGCCTGGGCTCTGGGTTGTTCTTCGTGCTTTCGGAGTCCCTGACCCTCTGCTCACGATCATTAAGGACCTTCATGATGGTGAGCGAGCCTGGGTAAAACTACGTGGCCGGGAGTCAGAGCCTTTTCCTGTACACCTTGGGGTGCGGCAGGGATGTCCTCTGGCTCCCACATTATTTAACATCTATTTTGACCGCGTAATTCGTGAAGCCTTCAATAGCTGTACCGGGGGAATTTCCATTTGGTACAGATATAATGGGAGGCTGATCGATGCCCGGGTGCGATCAAGGGATAGCTCCCTATTGGTCAACCACGTTATGTATGCCGATGATTTGGTAATAGCTGCTCATTCAGAGGAGGAGTTTGAGACGCTGCTGCTGAGACTGGAGCGTGCCACTAAGAGGTGGGGCCTTACCATCTGCCCCACCAAAACTAAGCACCTGCCTGGGTATTTTGTACCATCGGGCACTCCACCCCCACAACTCCCAATCGGTGATGGGGCAGTTGTGGAGAGAGTGGAGAGTTTCCCATACCTGGGCAGTGTGCTTATGACCGGCTCCAGTTTATCAGCAGAGGTCTCACTCCGAATCAGTCGAGCGGCAATATCTTTTCATCGGTTGCGTAACGCTGTGTGGAAGCTACCTGGTCTGTCGCTCCGCACGAAGCTTCAAGTCTTCTCGGCCACGGTCATTCCCTCCCTTCTCTACGCTTGCGAAACGTGGACCCCCCTAGTGGAGCATCTTTGCCGGTTGGAAACATTTAGGCTGGCCTGCCTACGATCCATCCTGGGTTTAACCAGGCTGGATTGTGTGAGGAGCTCACAAGTCCTTGAAAGATCTGGGCAAAGTCCCATCAGTGAGCTCCTCCGGCAGGCAAGGCTGCGTTGGCTGGGTCATGTAGCCCGCATGCCCAGCCACCGCATGCCTAAACAGCTTTTGTTCGGCCGGATCGAGGGGGCTAAACGGGCGCGGCACGGGCTAGAGAAGAGATGGAGTGATGTGGTACAGGAGGACGTGGAGCTGAGTGGACTTGCCGATGACTGGTACCAGCGGTGTCAAGATCGGCCTCAGTGGAGGAGGCTCGTGAAGGACGCTACTGGGCAGTTGGAGGCAGTCGCCCTCCAACAACAACGGAGGGCGGAGGAGCGACGCTCACAACAACGAGCGGAGCGCCGGGTGGCTAAAGTACAGCAAGTTGGCACAGTAGGGGGCACAGGTGGTGCATCAGCCAGTCGTCTCGGTCATCTCGGTCAGTCGACCCGTGGCACCTGGGTCTGCCCCGTGACCTCCTGCCAGCGGGCGTTCGACACTTCACGTGGCCTCAGGGTGCACATGGCCTGGCACAAGCGTCGTGGTGACGTCACCGCCACTTAGTGGCGAATGGCGGTTGTTGTTGTTGTTGTGTGTGACTGTGTGTGTGTCTGTGTGTGTGACTGTGTGTGTGTCTGTGTATGTGTGTCTGTGTGTATGTGTGTGTCTGTGTGTCTATGTGTGTGTCTGTGTGTGTGTCTGTGTGTGTGTGTCTGTGTGTGTGTATGTGTGTGTGTCTGTGTATCTGTGTGTCTGTGTGTCTGTGTGTGTCTGTGTGTGTGTATGTGTGTGTGTCTGTGTATCTGTGTGTCTGTGTGTGTGTCTGTCTGTGTGTATGTATATATGTGTGTGTGTGTCTGTGTGTGTGTCTGTGTGTGTGTCTGTGTGTCTATGTGTGTGTCTGTGTGTGTCTGTGTGTGTGTATCTGTGTGTGTCTGTGTGTGTATGTATATATGTGTGTGTGTGTCTGTGTGTGTGTCTGTGTGTCTATGTGTGTGTCTGTGTGTGTCTGTGTGTGTGTCTCTGTGTGTGTGTCTGTGTGTGTGTGTCTGTATATATGTGTGTGTGTGTCTGTGTGTGTGTCTGTGTGTCTATGTGTGTGTCTGTGTCTGTCTGTGTGTGTGTATCTGTGTGTGTGTATGTATATGTGTGTGTGCGCACGTGCCAACCACGCCACCCCGAATGGCTCTGACTTTCCCCTTCTTCTTCCTCTTTCACAAGGCCGGGAGGGGGGGTGGGCTTTATTTATTTATTTATATCTGTACACGTGTTGTACGTCCGGCTCTCCGGCGGCATACCCGAAGCGGTCCCGAGCCTCGCATTAGGTCGACTCGGCTTTAAAACGAGCACTGCACCCCGGTGAAGTGTGTATTAAACCATCAGCACTTGGGGAGACAAAGGCGGCCGTGGCAAGGAGAGAGCGTTGTGGGGGGGGGGGTGCTTCTCTCCACACAAATCATCCACTTCGTGTGGGTGATGTGTGTGGCGTAGAGGCACTTGCCTCTGAGGTCTGTTAAAAGGCGACACGGGGGATCTTTGTGTTTGTGTACATTGCGTACAGTGCATTTTAATGGATGTCGTATATTGCAATAACGAAACACTGCTCGGTGTATGTGTGTGTGTATCACGTGTATAGTTTAAATTATATCATCGCCACCATCATCATCAACATCATCATCAGTCGTATCCAATGCTGGGCGATTATTGTAATTGGTATTGTGTCGTCGTGTTACGATAAAACAGCGCTGTGGGGAGTGCTGACGCCGAGAATTATAACCACGACCAACATCACACACACACAGTCACTGCTCCAGTCCCTTCGACAAACACTCACAATGGGGGGCTGGCCCCCCACTTCTCTCTCTCTGTCTTCCCACTCACCCCCTTGTGAACAACACACACCCCCCAGACACCCACATTACCCGCTCACCACACTCAACCCCCCTTCATCATTCATCCATCCAAACCCCATTCTCTCTCTCCCCTGCCCACCACCCCCCCCCCCCGTCGCATCATCTTAGCAGCGCGCTGTTGTTTGTTGTATCCCCTTAGAGCCCCCGTGGCCTCACCCCCCCCCACACCACCAGGTAGGGCCTCACATCACCCCCCCCCTACACCACCAGGTAGGGCCTCACCTCACCCCCCCCCCCCTACACCACCAGGTAGGGCCTCACCTCACCCCCCCCCCCCTACACCACCAGGTAGGGCCTCACCTCACCCCCCCCCCCTACACCACCAGGTAGGGCCTCACCTCACCCCCCCCCCCCCTACACCACCAGGTAGGGCCTCACCTCACTCCCCCACCCCCTACACCACCAGGTAGGGCCTCACCTCACCCCCCCCCCTACACCACCAGGTAGGACCTCACCTCACCCCCCCCCCCTACACCACCAGGTAGGGCCTCACCTCACCCCCCCCCCTACACCACCAGGTAGGGCCTCACCTCACCCCCCCCCCCTACACCACCAGGTAGGGCCTCACCTCACCCACCCCCCCCCTACACCACCAGGTAGGGCCTCACCTCACCCCCCCCCCCTACACCACCAGGTAGGGCCTCACCTCACCCCCCCCCCCCCTACACCACCAGGTAGGGCCTCACCTCACCCCCCACCCCCTACACCACCAGGTAGGGCCTCACCTCACCCCCCACCCCCTACACCACCAGGTAGGGCCTCACCTCACCCCCCACCCCCTACACCACCAGGTAGGGCCTCACCTCACCCCCCCCCCCCTACACCACCAGGTAGGGCCTCACCTCACCCCCCCCCCCTACACCACCAGGTAGGGCCTCACCTCACCCCCCCCCCCTACACCACCAGGTAGGGCCTCACCTCACCCCCCCACCCCCTACACCACCAGGTAGGGCCTCACCTCACCCCCCCCCCCTACACCACCAGGTAGGGCCTCACCTCACCCCCCCCCCCCTACACCACCAGGTAGGGCCTCACCTCACCCCCCCCCCTACACCACCAGGTAGGGCCTCACCTCACCCCCCCCCCCCTACACCACCAGGTAGGGCCTCACCTCACCCCCCACCCCCTACACCACCAGGTAGGGCCTCACCTCACCCCCCCCCCCCTACACCACCAGGTAGGGCCTCACCTCACCCCCCCCCCCACACCACCAGGTAGGACCTCACCTCACCCCCCCCCCCCTACACCACCAGGTAGGGCCTCACCTCACCCCCCACCCCCTACACCACCAGGTAGGGCCTCACCTCACCCCCCCCCCTACACCACCAGGTAGGGCCTCACCTCACCCACCCCCCCCTACACCACCAGGTAGGGCCTCACCTCACCCCCTCCCTACACCACCAGGTAGGGCCTCACCTCACCCCCCACCCCCTACACCACCAGGTAGGGCCTCACCTCACCCCCCCCCCCACACCACCAGGTAGGACCTCACCTCACCCCCCCCCCCCTACACCACCAGGTAGGGCCTCACCTCACCCCCCACCCCCTACACCACCAGGTAGGGCCTCACCTCACCCCCCCCCCCTACACCACCAGGTAGGGCCTCACCTCACCCACCCCCCCCTACACCACCAGGTAGGGCCTCACCTCACCCCCCCCCTACACCACCAGGTAGGGCCTCACCTCACCCCCCACCCCCTACACCACCAGGTAGGGCCTCACCTCACCCCCCCCCCCCCACACCACCAGGTAGGACCTCACCTCACCCCCCCCCCCTACACCACCAGGTAGGGCCTCACCTCACCCCCCACCCCCTACACCACCAGGTAGGGCCTCACCTCACCCCCCCCCCCCCTACACCACCAGGTAGGGCCTCACCTCACTCACCCCCCCCTACACCACCAGGTAGGGCCTCACCTCACCCCCCCCCCTACACCACCAGGTAGGGCCTCACCTCACCCCCCACCCCCTACACCACCAGGTAGGGCCTCACCTCACCCCCCCCCTACACCACCAGGTAGGGCCTCACCTCACCCCCCACCCCCTACACCACCAGGTAGGGCCTCACCTCACCCCCCCCCCCTACACCACCAGGTAGGGCCTCACCTCACCCCCCACCCCCTACACCACCAGGTAGGGCCTCACCTCACCCCCCACCCCCTACACCACCAGGTAGGGCCTCACCTCCCCCCCCACCCCCTACACCACCAGGTAGGGCCTCACCTCACCCCCCACCCCCTACACCACCAGGTAGGGCCTCACCTCACCCCCCACCCCCTACACCACCAGGTAGGGCTTCACCTCCCCCCCCACCCCCTACACCACCAGGTAGGGCCTCACCTCACCCCCCACCCCCTACACCACCAGGTAGGGCCTCACCTCACCCTCCACCCCCTACACCACCAGGTAGGACCTCACCCCCCCCCCTACACCACCAGGTAGGGCCTCACCTCACCCCCCCCCCTACACCACCAGGCAGGGCCTCACCTCACCCCCCCCCCCCTACACCACCAGGTAGGGCCTCACCTCACCCCCCACCCCCTACACCACCAGGTAGGGCCTCACCTCACCCCCCCCCCCTACACCACCAGGTAGGACCTCACCCCCCCCCTACACCACCAGGTAGGGCCTCACCTCACCCCCCCCCTACACCACCAGGTAGGGCCTCACCTCCCCCCCCACCCCCTACACCACCAGGTAGGGCCTCACCTCACCCCCCACCCCCTACACCACCAGGTAGGGCCTCACCTCACCCCCCCCCCCTACACCACCAGGTAGGGCCTCACCTCCCCCCCCACCCCCTACACCACCAGGTAGGGCCTCACCTCACCCCCCACCCCCTACACCACCAGGTAGGGCCTCACCTCACCCCCCCCCTACACCACCAGGTAGGGCCTCACCTCCCCCCCCACCCCCTACACCACCAGGTAGGACCTCACCCCCCCCCTACACCACCAGGTAGGGCCTCACCTCACCCCCCACCCCCTACACCACCAGGTAGGACCTCACCCCCCCCCTACACCACCAGGTAGGGCCTCACCTCACCCCCCCCCCCCACACCACCAGGTAGGACCTCACCCCCCCCCTACACCACCAGGTAGGGCCTCACCTCACCCCCCCCCCACACCACCAGGTAGGGCCTCACCCCCCCCCTACACCACCAGGTAGGGCCTCACCTCACCCCCCCCCCCCCCACACCACCAGGTAGGGCCTCACCTTGTACCGACTGGGCCTCGTGGAGCGCCGGGGAACGTGGCCGCGCGGCCGCGGTCTTCTGTCGCCGCCCGGGGCCCCGGCGTGAGGGGGGTCAGTCGACCTGCTGGGGCTCGACCCCGAGCTGAGGCCCTGCTGGTCCCGGGGTTCGGCTGCCTCCCAGTCTCCCGTGAGCTCGTTCGGCCCCAACTCGTCGTTGCTGCTGCTGCTGTCGCTGCTGCTGCTGCCGCCGTTCCTCGTGGTGGTTTTGGTGGTAAAGGTGGTGGCGGTGGTCGCGGTGGTGGTCGCGGTGGTGGTGTTGATGGTGGTGTGGCCGGGCCTATTGGCCTGCATCCTTTTACCCGGGTCCGCCCGACCCCTCCTTGCACCACCAGCGCCAGCTATGAGCTGGTGGTGTTGGTGGCGATGGTGGGTGGTGGTGTGCTCGTGTGTGTTTGTCTGTCACCCGGAAGGAAAGAGGAGAGAGGGAGGAGAGAGGGAGGAGGAGACCAGGAACGTGCTGCACAGCGACACCAAGCTCAGCCACTGGCGCACTGCACCCACAAGTTCGCACTCTGCACGCAGATTCACTCCGCACGCACATTCACACCGCACG
Source organism: Lampetra planeri (assembly GCF_965212315.1). NCBI lineage: Eukaryota > Metazoa > Chordata > Hyperoartia > Petromyzontiformes > Petromyzontidae > Lampetra > Lampetra planeri. The sequence continues at coordinate 26,480,290 of NC_136107.1, forward strand.
TAGATTCACACTGCACGCACGCAGATTCACACCGCACGCAGATTCACTCTGCACGCACGCAGATTCACTCTGCACGCACGCAGATTCACTCTGCACGCACGCAGATTCACTCTGCACGCAGATTCACTCTGCACGTATATTCACACTGCACGCAGATTCACTCTGCACGCAGATTCACTCTGCACGCACGCAGATTCACTCCGCACGCAGATTCACACTGCATGCACGTATATTCACACTGCACGCAGATTCACTCTGCACTGCACGCAGATTCACTCTGCACGCAGATTCACTCTGCACGCAGATTCACGTTGTACACTAACACACAGGTTCAGTCTTCACCCACATATTCACACTGCACTCAGATGCGCAGGCTGGAGACAGATTCACACCGTTCATAATCAACGTTGTTGGGGTGAGATCGCGTTATTTATAAATGTGCCGTAACCCTCCACCACCCGACACGGCCAATCAGCAAAAAAAAAGTGTCACGTTGACAAAAGACAAAATGGTTCACTACTTTAGCCCACCGGTGTGTTGAAGAGTGAATCCACAACATTTACATTTTTTTAGTACTGTGACGTTTCGCTGGTAATTACATCCACCATCATCGGGCAATTCGCCGTTCACACGCAGCTTGCACTGCACTCACACACACACCAGATCCACTCTGCGCACACAAATGCGCACCGAACACACGGCTCCACGTAATGCACGTACACCACTACACACACACAGGCAGTCTGCAGGCGGCCCTGCACCCAGCGACACCCTGCACAATGCACAGATGCACGCTGTACGCACAGAGACGTCTCTTGCACACTGGACAAATACACACCACTGCAACTAGCGCCACACAGCACACACCAAGTACGAGCAATTCAACAAATTAATTGCCAATTACTGTGCCCTGCACAGCTGCACACAGCAGCGAGATCAAGCACGTGCTGCACATAGCAAGCATAGAGCGCGTCCTGGCTTACATAGATTGCACTACACTAGTGGACCCTCAAGGTGGTATACAGTGAGGGAAAAAGGTATTTGATCCTCTGCTGATTTTGTACGTTTGCCCACTGACAAATAAATGATCAGTCTATAATTTTAATGGTAGCTTTATTTGAACGGTGAGAGACAGAATAACAACAACAAAATCCAGAAAAACGCATGTCAAAAATGTTACAAATTGATTTGCATTTTAATGAGGGAAATAAGTATTTGACCCTTCTGCAAAACATGACTTAGTACTTGGTGGCAAGACCTTTTTTGGCAATCACAGAGGTCAGACGTTTCTTGTAGTTGGCCACAAGGTTTGCACACATATCAGGAGGGATTATTCCGAACAACACACTATTCATTTTCAAGTTGTTGTCCATCCTATATATTTGTCCAGATCGTGCCAGTTTCCTCCTCATCAATGCCTGCATCATCAAATCTTCTTCTATGTGTAGTGGGTTCGAATTAGGTGCACACACACAGCTTGGAGGCAACACTATTACTGGTAGGAACGAAGTGAACCAGCCTACAATAGATTATATCGTCCGTCCGTCCGTGTAGCAACATCGCCCCCTACTGCAAACACTTGGCATGACCCTACAAAAACCTTTAGACTCAGTGACGCTTTCCTGGCTAAACAAGTGTAACATTCCCTTATAATTCCCTCAGATAGCTTTTAATTAAAACATTTAAATTAATGAGGCTTTCCTGGCTAAACAAGTGTAACATTCCCTTATAATTCCCTGAGATAGCTTTTAATTAAAACTTTTAAATTAAAATTTAACTCACAGCGCCCTAAAGCCTACAGCTAGGCCTAAAGCCTCGAACTACGCCTCAAACTCTCCCTTCGTATCGTACCCCCGCGTGTGTGCAAGGGAGTTAATGTTTAACAATGTTACATTCCCTGATGCTTTTAAATAGAAACATTTAAATTTAAAGCTTTTACATAAATAATAAAAACATTTAAATTAAAAATTCACTCACGGCGGCCTAAAGCCTACAGCTAGGCCTAAAGCCTAGAACTAGGCCTCAAACTCTCCCTTCGTATCATACCCCCGCGTGTGTGAAAGAGAGTTAATGTTTAACAATGTTACATTCCCTGATGTTTTTAAATAGAAACATTTACATTCAAAGCTTTTACATAAATAATTAAAACATTTAAATAAAAAATTGACTCACAGCGGCCTAAAGCCTACAGCTAGGCCTAAAGCCTAGAATAAGGCCTCAAACTCTCCCTTCGTATCGTCCGATTAGGTGTAGCAACATCGCCCCCTACTGCAAGCACTTGGCAGGACCCTACAAAAACCTTTAGACTCAGTGGGGCTTTCCTGGCTAAACAAGTGTAATAATTTTATTCTTTGGTTATTCGTTCCTACCAGCCCACCCCGCAGGGTCCTGTTAAACGGTAAGTAATATAACACTGTACATGAGGTGGTGACCACCTTCCTCAACTCACTAACACTCTGGAACACAACACAGAGTGGACCAGGCAGGCGACGAGCTGCCTGGTCCAGGACGACGACCCGGGACTTGAGGACCGATGATGTCGTCTTCACTTCGGAGTTCAACAGCCCGCTCTGCATCCACACCCCGCTTATATCCCCTTCCCAGGCCACGCCTCCCTTCACAGGCCACGCCTTCCTTCCCAGGCCACGCCTCCATTCCCAGGCCACGCCTCCCTTCCCAGGCCACGCCTCCCTTCCCAGGCCACGCCTCCCTTCCCCCACCTCTGGGAAGGTCCGGGTCCCTCCACCACGTGACCTCCCAGGCACCCCCTTGGGGCCCCTAGCTCTCGTACGGGCCGACACAGTAGTGACGACCTATGTCACTACATATGTGCTAAATTTAATTCTAGATTTGAAGCTTTCGTGACTGCAAGGAATCATCTTCTTAGGTTTTTTCGGTAAAGTCACGTAGAAAGTAAAATAAAATAAAAACAAAAATCACGACGTTTCGGAGGCAACACAATGACGGAGACTTGTGTTGCCTCCGAAACGTCGTGATTTTTGTTTTTATTTTATTTTACTTTCTACGTGACTTTACCGAAAAAACCTAAGAAGATGTGCTAAATTTGTCTAACTTTTACGTTGGTCACTCGTTGGATCCAGCTTAGATGCAGTATCCTTCTGTAGCAATACATTTCGAGTGCAAATATCTTATCTCTGTCAGTCTCTTTTTTATTATCCAAGTCTCGCAGGCATACAAAGCTGTACTGAACACGCATGTTCTTGAGATGTTCAGTGTGCCTGACCCCCGCAGTGCTAAGTACTGTGGGTACTTGCCGACTGATGCTCCTGCTGTTGTGGAGTGACTCATGCAGCCAGCTATGGCTGCAGAGTTTGGTAGTACATGTTGTTTTCGTCGTTTATTGTGAAAATTCGGTCACAGTTCCTATGATCACTGTTTCATTGCTTTTATGGCTTTATTTTGGTGATTTCGAAAAATGTATTGGTTTGGCCATGTTTGTTTGTTGTAGTACAGAGTTAGACTGATGGCCTTAATTTAAGTTGTCTTGTGGTTGTTGTTGTTTGACTTTTATGGCTTTATTTTTGGTGATTTTCGAAAAGTATATTGGTTTGGCCATGTTTGTTTGTTGTAGTACAGAGTTAGACTGATGGCCTTAATTTAAGTTGTCTTGTGGTTGTTGTTGTTTGACTTTTATGGCTTTATTTTTGGTGATTTTCGAAAAGTATATTGGTTTGGCCATGTTTGTTTGTTGTAGTACAGAGTTAGACTGATGGCCTTAATCTAAGTTGTCTTTTGGTTGTTGTTGTTGTTGTTTGACTTGCATCCCACTGGGATTTTTACACACAGTGTTGGTGTACGGTGCTTTTACTGCAATATTTTGCTGTCTTTTCTTGGATTTTCTTTCTGCACATAGTCACTTTAAGATGTTTACTTGTTCATGTTTTAGTTTTTTGTTTGTTGCGGTTGCACCCGATTCAAGAGCCGAATGGCTCACAGGGCTATGCCTAATAAATGAACTTGAAACTTGAAAACTTGAAGTAAACCTCGACTGTGAATGCCATCATTGGCCAGCAGATGGCGCTGCTGCCGTGCCGGACAGCACAATGAGACCTTGGTGCGAACGGAGCAGAGTCCCACATCAAAGCGTCCATGTTGGTGGCACTGAGATGGGAGATTCCACATTCTCATGGCGGGCAGCAGTCTACCCACGTTAACAGGAAAGTGTTTGCACAGTGGTGCTCGCCTGCATTGTATGGCTGGGCGGTACAACGGTAATGCTCGCGTCTCACAGCACGGAGGGCCTGGGTTCGATGCCTGACTGGGGGCGCCTTTCTGGGTGGAGTTTGTGCTTCTCCCCCCTGTTTCGCATGGATTTTGTCCGGTTTCTCCTGCATTCCTGGTATTGGTCACACATCACGATGCGTAAAAATGTTCCGGAAAATGACCCCAATCGGCATGACAGCAACATCGCTTCTTCAAAAACGTCGCAGGACCCTCCTGAAAAGGAGTCCTGAGGCTCAGCGAGGCTTTTCCTGGTTTAAACAAGCGAAGCATATCTCAATTTTGTTGCCAGAAAAAAGGGGAAAACCCTATTATTATATTTTGGTACTGGCAAAGGAGGTCTAATGATGTAGATGCTCACCCCGAGCCCTCGTTACTTTGATAATGCATTGTCTTTGAGCTGTGGACGCCTTTTGGCGTCCTCTGGTCGAGCACCAATTGGGTCGAGGCTCAAAAGAAAGCCGTCCCTTGGTGTGGACCAATCAGTTTCAAGGACATTGCCAATATATTATCAGAGCGTTTTTTGTTTGCATTTTGACTGCTAGTATTGTGGTTAATGCAGACATGAATCCTTGTAAAAAGGTTTCAGTGTTGTTGCCAGAAAAAAGGAGAAAAACCCTATTATGAAGCGAAATATTTTATCGACCCCTTAAGTCTGATGGATTGAGTTGACCTCCGACCGAGAATTGTAACTCTCAGCCTTTTGTGAGCAGTTCACAGATTGGAACTCGAGACATTCATGAGCGCTTCTTTGGAGGTCAACGAAGGTTATCTTCGGGATGGACTGACCCTCGCCACGGGAACGTGGAATTTCCGCCACGAGCTCGCGACGACAAATGAACATCAACAACCGCAGCATTTAATTTGTGGGAAGACAGTCGGAAAGAGTTGTCGTGACACTGACAAACTCGGTGTGATGGTAAAGTGACGTATATAGATTTAGGTTTTGACGTTGAAAAACACTGATTTAGTATCTATTCATGATTTGCCTATTTGTTTCTCTAGTGACGTCGTTACATAGGACAGGATTTTTATTATTATTATTATTATTTTACACGCTTTTATTTAACTCAATCCGTCCGTTGTTGTATCCTCTAAAAAATGTTGTAACTCAATTTTGACCCACTTCCCAATGAGCTATCGACTGCAAACTTGGTACACTTATGTCATACTGATGACAAGATTCTAGATTTGAAGCTTTCGTGACTGCAAGGAATCATCTTCTTAGGTTTTTTCGGTAACGTCACGTAGAAAGTAAAATAAAATAAAACAAAACAAAAATCACGACGTTTCGGAGGCAACACAAGTCTCCGTCATCAGGTGGGACCGTCACAGCCAGATTAGCTGTATCAAGTGAGGCAATGATTCAAGATGTAATCCCTTAAAAGCGAGTTCAGGGGGGAGGGAGAGGGAGGGGGGAGCTCATCAGACTATGGTAGCCAATGAAAGGAACGTATCGGGAGGGAGGGGGGCGAGGCCAAAAGGGTGGGCGATGGACGTGGAAGCGCTTGTGCGCAAGCGGCCAATTACTGCACACGCCAACACAATGGAGCGATTGTGCGCAAGCGGCCAGCCACTGCACCCGCCAACACAATGGGCAGAGAGGAGGAGGGGAGGTCTAATACACATGATAGACAAAAGAACGAAAATGATGATGGGTACAAACTTAGGGGGAGCTCATCAGACTATGGTAGCCAATGAATGGAGCGTATCGGGAGGGAGGGGGGGGGGCGGGGGGGGGCGAGGCCAAAAGGGTGGGTATCGGACGTGGAAGCGCTTGTGCGCAAGCGGCCAATTACTGCACACGCCAACACAATGGAGAGAGAGGGGGAGGGGGGGTCTGATACACATGATAGACAAAAGAACGAAAATGCCCATGTTTACACCAATGCTGGCTGAACAATGAAGAGAGTACTGTTAAAATAACTGGGGATGTTAACACTAGGTAAAGTACAGTAAAATAGTGCCTGTCAGATAAGATGATTCTTCTGCCGTGGCCGATCATTGCTACAACTCGGTGGGCTCTCATGAACTTGTCTTTTCCGAGACCAAGGTTCTCTGCAAACCTCCCGGCTACCATCAAAGGTTTGTACACGAAGCCATACAAATATACAAACACAGACATAATTTCAACCGTGATGATGGGTACAAACTTAGTAATCATTGGAAAGATGTTATCAACCACGCAAAAAAGACTTAATCACAATTTTTTTGGACCATCTTATCTGACAGGCACTATTTTACTGTACTTTACCGAGTGTTAACATCCCCAGTTATTTTAACAGTACTCTCTTCATTGTTCAGCCAGCATTGGTATAAACATGGGCATTTTCGTTCTTTTGTCCATCATGTGTATCAGACCCCCCCCTCCCCCTCTCTCTCCATTGTGTTGGCGTGTGCAGTAATTGGCCGCTTGCGCACAAGCGCTTCCATGTCCGTCGCCCACCCTTTTGGCCTCGCCCCCCCCCGCCCCCCCTCCCTCCCGATACGTTCCATTCATTGGCTACCATAGTCTGATGAGCTCCCCCTAAGTTTGTACCCATCATCATTTTCGTTCTTTTGTCTATCATGTGTATTAGATCTCCCCTCCTCCTCTCTGCCCATTGTGTTGGCGGGTGCAGTGGCTGGCCGCTTGCGCACAATCGCTCCATTGTGTTGGCGTGTGCAGTAATTGGCCGCTTGCGCACAAGCGCTTCCACGTCCATCGCCCACCCTTTTGGCCTCGCCCCCCCTCCCTCCCGATACGTTCCTTTCATTGGCTACCATAGTCTGATGAGCTCCCCCCTCCCTCTCCCTCCCCCCTCAACTCGCTTTTAAGGGATTACATCTTGAATCATTGCCTCACTTGATACAGCTAATCTGGCTGTGACGGTCCCACCTGATGACGGAGACTTGTGTTGCCTCCGAAACGTCGTGATTTTTGTTTTAATTTTATTTTACTTTCTACGTGACTTTACCGAAAAAACCTAAGAAGCTGATGACAAGACTATATTTTATCATAAAAAAAAAATCCAAAACATATATTTTTAAACATTTTACACGCTTTTATTTAACTCTGTTGTCGTATCCTCAAATCTTGTAACTCAATTTCAACCGTTTTCCCGATGTTGTATCGACTGCAAACTTGGTATAGGTATGTCATACTGATGACAATACTATATTATATCATTAAACATTTTAAAGATAGATTTTTAAACAATCATTTTTACTGGTCTAATTGTCCACGCTCAACTCACGTTGCCTGTAAATCACCACGGTCCCTTATGCTGTGCCAAGCTGCGGGGCCACTTCCTGGAGTCGTGGAGTTCTGCCATTACTCGTACGGTACATTTCATTAAAGCGTGTTTTAAAAAAAAGTATTTTTTTAATATTTCTTCTTTTTTCCAGCTCTGATTTCCAACAAGGAAGATGCGTTTGTCTCGACGGAATCGTACCCGATTACAAACTTCACGCACGCGACATGTGTTAAACAATTATCGAGCGCGTGTAGCGAGAAACGAGTTAATTTGTTGAAATAATAAGAATATGATAATAGGGTTTACACTTTTTTCTGGCAACAAAACAGCTGTGTTAAGATGTTAAAACACCAAACTGAAACCTTGTACAAGGAATCATGCCTGCATTAACCACAATGCTTGTGGTCAGAATGCAAACTAAAAACATACTCTGATAATATATGTATTGTCTTTGAGCTGTACGCCTTTTGGCATCCTCTGGTCTAACACCGTTTGAGACGAGGCTCAAATGAAAGCTGTCTCTGGTGTGGACCAATCAGTTTTAAGGACAATGCATATATTATCAGAGTATGTTTGTTTGCATTCTGATCACAAGTATTGTGGTTAATGCACGCATGATTCCTTGTAAAAGGTTTCAGTTTGGTGTTTTAACATCTTAACACAGCTGTTTTTTTGCCAGAAAAAAGGGAAAAAACCTATGATCATATTTTGGTACTGGCAAAGGAGGTCCCGTGAATAAGAATAGGTTTTACCCTGTCTGACAATAACACATTCCTGCGGAAGGAGCTGGTAGGAACGTTGGGTTGCTCGGTCAATGGCCAGAGTCAACGGCGGCGTGGTGCATTCCACAATCATGCCTGACTGTGAGGGCGGGCACAAGCCGGCGTGAGCAGGTTAAACGTTGAGTTTTCTAAGGGCACCACTGGGTGACCAGCCCCTCCCCACCCAGCCCCACCCCACTCTCCCCACCCAGCCCCTCCCCACCCAGCCCCTTCCCACCCTCCCCTCCCCACCCAGCCCCACCCTTTCCACCCAGCCCCTCCCCACCCTCCCCTCCCCACCCAGCCCCACCCTCCCCACCCAGCCCCTCCCCACCCTCCCCTCCCCACCCAGCCCCACCCTCCCCACCCAGCCCCTCCCCACCCTCCCCTCCCCACCCAGCCCCTCCCCACCCTCCCCTCCCCACCCAGCCCCACCCTCCCCACCCAGCCCCTCCCCACCCAGCCCCTTCCCACCCACCCAGCCCCACCCTCCCCACCCAGCCCCTCCCCACCCCACCCTCCCCACCCAGCCCCTCCCTGCACGACGGACGGACGGACACAATAATCCCCTGTGGGCTGGTGTAACCAGGAGGTTCCTACCAGTAAAGCAGGCGTTAAGATGTTCAAATAAAAACATGGATACATATTGCAAAGCATCGAGTCTGCATTAACCACCCGTACTTGTGTAAAAACATGCAATATAGGTGTATTGGGTTAGATCGCGTAAATATAAATGTGTCGTTAAACCCGCCACCACCCGACGGAGCCAATTAGTAAGGGTTGTCACGTGAACAGAACATGCCAAAAAAATATCAAAGCACGTTTTGATAATATATGCAGTCTTTGAAACTGATTGGCCTTCACATGAAAGTATTTTTAATGGCATTGTCTCACCAGCGTTAAACCAGAGAGCGTCAAAAGGCGAACATTGCACAGACAATGCACGCATCAGAGCATTTATAGCTCAACCCCAGCTATGAATGCTCAATGCGAACTATCAATGCTCTTCTGATATATATTTATAATTTTGATACTGGAAAAAAGGTCCCATAGAGTTAATTTGTATTTGAATGGGAGGAGTAAACTGGTAGACGCGGAGATACGTGACATCGTGGTGGTGGTGGATGCGAGGACTTGAGTTTGGGAAACTGATTTGAAGCTGCTGTCACTAACCCTTTAGCAGTTTAGCAAGTACCGAACTGGTTCATTGCAGACCTGTGGCGCATTATTCGCACAATCCAGCATGGGGCGCTGTGGTACAGGCAAAAACAATAAAATGATGAAAATAAAACAATGATAGTAATCATTGGAAAGATGTTATCAACCACGCAAAAAAGACTTAATTACAATTTTTTGGACCATCTTATCTGACAGGCACTATTTTACTTTACTTTACCGAGTGTTAACATCTCCAGTTATTTTTTAACAGTACTCTCTTCATTGTTCAGCCAGCATTGGTATTAACATGGGCATTTTCGTTCTTTTGTCTATCATGTGTATTATAGCTTCCCTCCCCCTCTCTGCCCATTGTGTTGGCGTGTGCGGCAGTTGGCCGCTTGCGCATAATCGCTCCATTGTGTTGGCGTGTGCAGTAATTAGCCGCTTGCGCACAATCGCTTGCACGCCGTCGCCCACCCTTTTGGCCTCGCCCCCCCTCCCTCCCGATACGTTCCATTCATTGGCTACCATAGTCTGATGAGCTCCCCCCTCCCTCTCCTCCCCCCCTCAACTCGCTTTTAAGGGATTACATCTTGAATCATTGCCTCACTTGATGCAGCTAATCTGGCTGTGACGGTCCCACCTGATGACGGAGACTTGTGTTGCCTCCGAAACGTCGTGATTTTTGATTTTATTTTATTTTATTTTCATTCATTTTGATGTTTTACCTACGTGACTTTACCGAAAAAACCTAAGAAGATTTGTATTGATACTGGAGGAATCCGATGAGCTACGAAGCTTCATCTCACAAATGTCTAGTATTCACAGATGTCCAGTCCGTAATTCTGCGGTGTGAACGCGGCCACTTGAGTAAGTTCCCCACAGCCACGACTCACGTCATTGGCGAGTGAGATATGAACCAGTCCCGGACCCTCCCTCCACCACCAGCCCGGACTGACCAGGCTGCTGAAATTCAGTCAAACAACCTCCCCTCCTCCTCCCCTGAATGCCGCCGCCACCTCCTACCACCAGCTCCCACCCACACGGCTGAAGCAGTGGATTGACTACTAAAGAGGGCGTACATTACCTTGAGTCTGGAGCAGAACTCTGGCGCTGCTTTGCCTCAAATGGATATCCGTCAAGACTGATGATGTGATGGGTTAATTTGAGAATGGTCTCGAGGTTTGCCTGAGTACCTTTCGACCGGTGTTTACAGCCGAGCACGTGATTGACTGCAGAATTATGACTGCGATTCTGAGCCCGTGGCTTTTTTTTTCTAACTGCGTCCTTTTAAGGGATAGAGAACAGCGCCACATTATTTAAACACTTGGCCGTGGTAAATAATAATAATAATCTACACTATGGGAACCTCATTTGCCAGTAAAAATATGATAATTGGTTCTTTACCCTTCTATCTGGCAACAAAACTGACACCTTTTTTTACAAGGAGTCATGTTTGCATAGACCGCAGTACCTGCAGTCATAATACAAACAAAAGAACATAACTCTGATAATGTGCACTGTCTCGGGTGTGGATCAATCAACTTTAAGGACAGTGCACATTATCAGAGTTATGTTCTTTTGTTTGCATTATGACTGCAGGTATTGCGGTCTATGCAAACATGACTCCTTGTTAAAAAAGGTGTCAGTTTTGTTGCCAGATAGAAGGGTAAAAAACAATTATCATATTTTGCTACTGGCAAATGAGGTTCCAATGGTGTAAATGCTTACCCCGAGCTCTCATACTCTGATGGTGCATTGTCTTTGAGTTGTGCGCCTTTTGGTGTCATCTGGTCCAACACCATGTGAGACTAGGCTCTAAGGAAAGCTGTCTCGGGTGTGGACCAATCAACTTCAAGGACAGTGTAACTCATTATCAGAGTTATGTTCTTTTGTTTGTATTATGACTGCAGGTATTGCGGTCTATGCAAACATGACTCCTTGTTAAAAAAGGTGTCAGTTTTGTTGCCAGATAGAAGGGTAAAGAACCAATTAACAATAATAATAATAATGTTGTACTTGCAGTATATTCCGCATGTGTAAGTACCGACTCGGGTCGCGCAGTCAACAAACAATGGTCATACGTGGAGGTCATCATCATCATCATCATCTATCAATCATCAATTAGCCAGTTTCTTTCCACTGGTATATGAAGGCCTTCTCCACGCCGTCACCATCTCTCACGGTGCAGGTTGTAATGCTTGTAATGTTAAACATTGTCGTGTATATTTGTACTTGTGCGCGTGCGATGGCGATTTTTTAATTGCCTCTAGATTTTAAGTTTTCGTGACTGCGAGGATTCATACTCTTTCTTTTTTTCGGTAAAGTCACGTAGGTAAAAAAATAAACTAAATTAAATCACGACGTTTCGGGCGCAACACAAGCGTCCTTCTTCAGGTGGGGACAACTTAGCGGAAGCACAACCACTTAAGTGTTTCTTTTAATTGTTTTAATTAAATGTTTTAATTGCCTCGCCTGGTATACAGGAGGTCGTGGGTTCGATCCTCACCCTGACACCTTCTATATATTTGGAGTTTGCGTGTCTTTCTCCAAATCGCCTAAACACGCACTATTTGGCTGCTATAAGTTTCCACGTGATAAGCCACTTCGTTGAGCTATCATTTGTGGCCAGGTCGCTTCTGAAAGAAACGTGTATAGCTCTGTGCGCCTTACCTGGTCAAATACATGTCTTAACTGTATTTGTCATGAAATATTTCATGCAATACCCCGTGCTGTAAAATAACATATACATTTACCCCTCGCTTTGTGTGCGTTCGGTTAACCGATTTCGACTCAAAATTCGCTATATGCGGTTTCAATTCACTCATACGTGGCTATGTGGTGTGTGTATCCTGGGCCTTCTCTCCCGTGGCACCCGGACTGTGGAACTCACTGGGATCTTCCAAGTCTTTTCACCTAAAGATATTTCTCCATCAGAAGGCGTTTTCTAGATTTTTATTTAACCACTTCTTACCCTCCACCCTCCCTCGCCTCCCTCCCTCCCTCCCCCATTGTTTTATTGATATAAAGCGCCTTGAGATTTTATGAAAGGTGATTTATAAGCTGTAATAATTATGATTGTTGTTGTTGTTGAGCCAATGCTTGCTAAGCAGCGTTGGCGGCGTGGGGCTTTGCCCATCCGCCCAGCAGCGGGGTTGTTTATAGGGGTCGTTGTCACCGGATGCGGTTTGTCAAATATGCCCCGTGCATGATTTAACACGTGTACGTCCACTGCTGGATGATGAGTGGGGGGGGGGTGGGGGGTCCTCCAGGCGACGCTGGTGGGTTGGTCTTATGTGGCTATGCTGGTTAGTTCGCGTTGGTGAAAGCGTGGCGCATAGCCGTGGGACAATAGTCCATCGCGACGGATCGAGCTACGTTCTCACAATACCATCTGCTGCCCACCACGTAGCTCATAACTGGCTGGCTGCTGCTGCTGCTGCACGCCACGGTCGCCTAGCCAATCACTGATCCAGGCTCAACGCCAGGGTGATTTGGTCAGGAGGTTTACATTTTGCAAGGTAAAGGTTCGGCTCTGCAATTGCTTGCTGGCGCCACTGCTCACGGTAAGGGCTTCCTCCACTAGAACTCACTCGTAATCTCGGTGGGGGTATTTTGTCTACGTTTCCACATTGTCCACACGTGTTTGGAAGAGGTGGTAGTACCCACACTTTACCCCCCCCCCACCCACTCGCACGCGACCTGCCGATGGACTTAACTGCGGCGTAACCTTTTTAGGAGTGGGCGGGGGGGGATTTAAAGAAAGTCGCCCGCATTGTTTTAACCGCTGGAATCGAACCGGCGACCCCTGTACACCGCGCCAGTTTACGTGTCAACACGCGTATTTAGAAGAGGGATTTTTTAAATTAAAGTCAACATGGATCGTCGAGATGCTTAATGAGGATGGGTATGGCATGCGCGTTCCCCGTGATTGTTAAAGCGAGGTGGTGGGGGGGCAGGGCAGGGCGGGCGTCAATTAATGGCCGAAGCAACGTTTGACCGGGAGGGGTCAAAGGGTCAAGAGGTCAAGGATGCGGCATTGCATCGATTGCGAGCGGTGGTCACGGGACGGCGAGCGGAGTGGGTGGCGATTGTCTGTTGATCTGTGCCCTGGTCTCGCGTCATCTGGCACCTCTGTCTCGCTAACGGTGTCGCAACGTGGACCCCTTCGCTCCAAACATTACAAGGGGTTGGGTGGTGAGTCGGGCAGGGTTAAAATTTTCTCCCCTCCCCCATCCCTCCCGTCGTCACCCCCCAACCCCAACTACCCCCCCCCCTCCCAAGCTCTCACCCCCTCCCTCACCAACAACGCAGCCCTCACCGTTCCTTGGTAGAGCTGCTTCAGCAAAGATCCTTTCAGACGAGAGGGCATTAATCAGGCGCCGTGAAGCAGAGAATGGAACATGTTCCCCGTCTGTCAACCTCTCATAAACAGCGCACAAATCTTAGCCGAGCCACATGAAAATATTTATACATTTCGGCAACATATTTACGGCCTGCGCACTATTTAAAACTAGCACCACCACAGCAGCAGCAGCAGCAACAGCAGCGTCAAGTTAAAAACAACACAGGCATTGAACTTCAAACAGGGACGCACAGTTGGTTACCAGGTCTTCAAATCCACCCTCTCGTTCGAAGTAGCGGCCGGCGTTGTTCGAATGAAAGTTGTTTGGGAATTTTATATATTTTTTTCTGATTATTGTTTTTCTTCTTTTTTCACATTTCTAACACCCGGCACCCTCACGATCGCTTGGAGGTGCCCCTTCGTTGCCGCTGTCAATTTTCTCCCTCCAGTCCTCAGCAACCATGAATAGATGTCTCACGTGTCGGACCGCTCCGTTCCCTTGAGGTCTTTCCAATCTGAACTCGCGCTCCTCTCTCGTGCTCCCTTCCTTACAATATTATGAAGCCACTGCAGCTATGCACTTTAAAATCATCAAGATTGACAACTGACTTGTTTCGGACTGATTGCTGTGCTTTGTTTGTTGTGCCACCCCCCACGCACCTCCGATTAGCACGGTTGGTTACGTACGGTGCGAAAGAAGTTGAACGTAATGCACATACATAGCCACCCGAAGGCTGGGCCCTCCTTGAATGATTGCATGATGGTTCTGGCCAGGTCCGATGATCCGCTACATTTTGAAGATCATCACGCCAAGGGGATTATCATTTTCACTGGATATTGTCCGGGTCGCTGGTCGGCACGGAGACTAGTCGAGTGCCACAGCCATATCAGAATGCATACTGGATGTGGTGTGCCGGGTATGGATATTCGCTGACCCGGCGACCTGAATTCGATTCCCGCTCACGGTCATTATTTGAATCGGTCCTGGGCCTCGTCTAGGTCGACTCGGCCTCAAATGAGTACCTGTTGAGATGTATAAACATCGCACACGGGAGAGACAAAGGCGGTTCGTGCGTGGTCCTGGCCACCCACCCCCTCGTGTGCCGTGCCAGTCTTCGTAGGTGTTACTCGCTAACAGCACTTGCTCCAAAAGTCTGTTAAGGCTATATGGGGGATCTTTGTCTCGTGTTGGATGAGCAGTACCAGAATCAGAATATGTGTAGTCATACTGGAGGGATATTTTTTCTAGATGTCTAGTCGGGGCAGGTCAGAACGTTACAACACCAGACAATGCAAAAACACGATGAGAGCCCAAAGCATCGAATAGGTAAACAAATCACTTTTAAAACATCCAGTTAGTTTACGTTGGAAATGCATTGGCATTGCTCGTATCTTTACTCCCACAGTTCGCATTCACGTCCGTGATTCGCATTTACATACAAGACGACGCAGAGAAGCTCTCGGGTTCCTCCCAAGTCGTGTTTTGGTGGCAGCAGAGAAGGTTTCTTTTCCTCTCTCTCTTCTTCCTGTCACATCTTTCCCAAACGAGGGTGGATCTTCCAGAGACCAGCTGGTGCTTGGGCATAAAGTCGTAATTTCTACCCGTTTGGTAGATTTTTCCGTCCGTCGTTATGATTGATCCCAGATATTTAACTGATGCTACTTCCTCCACGCCGTGTCCATGTATGTGAACGTGTGTTGTGCCCCTCGATGTGAGCTCAGCTAGCCATTACTTTCTTCATGCTCGATTTCCATCCCGTATTTGGACCATGTTTGCACGAGACAACGTCAACTCCTCCACTTCCTCCTCTGTCCCTCTGCAGCCGAGGTCAACGCGGGGTTGATGTTGCTCGTCCTCCCACGGTGACGGACCCACGATGGCCATCACGATATGCTCGGTGGAGATCTTATTTCTGTCGCACGGCTGCTGATGTAGATGGCAGAGCAACGACGACAATTTCACATTCAGGTGGTCACGGCCAGATAGGAGTGTAATCGCTGCGACGTTTCCTACGTATTTGTGAATCCGGGTGCATTGCGTCGTTATAACGTTGTACGGCCTAGATTTGAAGCTTTCGTGACTGCAAGGAATCATCTTCTTAGGTTTTTTCGGTAAAGTCACGTAGAAAGTAAAATAAAATAAAAACAAAAATCACGACGTTTCGGAGGCAACACAAGTCTCCGTCATCAGGTGGGACCGTCACAGCCAGATTAGCTGTATCCGAAACGTCGTGATTTTTGTTTTTATTTTATTTTACTTTCTACGTGACTTTACCGAAAAAACCTAAGAAGTTGTACGGCCTGTTCTGGATGACCAGAGTCGCATCACACTACTCCTGGAGAGTTTTCAATGTTCCATTTGTGCATCGGGTATCCGCATCTGCTGCCGTGATTTGTGCGGTGCATGCGGTTTCGGGTGGACCGCGAGCTTCGTGGAAGATCAAACCACGGGGATCTCCCGTGGAGATGTGGAGTCGCGACGGCGAGGTCAGACATCATTGGTCAAAGCTTCCCCCACCATTTGGTAGAATTCATTCAGCCCAGTTGTTGACCGACAGCTGTCGTGCGATGGGCGGAGATTGCCGCTGGCTGCGCTGCTGCATGTTGCTGTCTCTCTGCTGTTTGCTGCTTGCTTGGTTGATGCCGCGCGTGCTGTTCCGGGGTCCGACGTTTCGCTCCACGGGGTTTGGGAGGTTGTTCGGGAGCGAAGTGGGAACTGTATAAGTTGCACGCTTTTTAAATCCTTTATATTAAGTTCACTTGCTTGCTTGCGCGCTTACGACCGTGCAAATCTTTCGGTTGTTTTTTAACCCACTTCCCGTGATCCAATCGAGCTGACATTTTGCACGCAGACTCGTTGTGCGCGACAATTTATTTTCGTGAAATGTTTTTTCCAAAATTTTACACTTTTTTGAAAAAATAAATTATATTTAATTACCAATTGCTTAATGGTGTCAGGCAATCATCTGACCCATCGGTGGCAGCCATCTCAAGCCAGAGGACGAGAGGACTCTAGCCGCCACGCATATAAAGGATTTATAGTGAAAAACTTTGTTTTTACGGGTTAATTTTTTTCGCACTCGGCTCGAGAGGGCTTCTTTCTGGCTGATCGTCGTTTTTTTTTATTTTATTTTAGCGGCGATCCGCAGTGCCGTTTTACGGACTCTGCCGAACGTCTGTCGAAAAGCCGGTGCCGTCATTGAAAAGGTGTGGAGCGGTGGCGCAGTGGTTAGCGGACTGAACCTCAGCCGGTAGGGCCCCCATTGAGCTCAGCAGCTCCGTTTACGAGGACGATCCACAGCCCAATGAACATCGCCAGTTGCGGCAGTGTCTGGACATTGCAGGGGTGGGAATGCGCAAACTTTCTCGAGTAAAAAAAAGAACACATTATTTACAGGAAATCCACGCCAGAACTTACAGCGAACAGGACAACTAATTAATGGTGCTTAAAGACGAATTAAATACAGTTGCCAAAGCATCCTGTCACAGACGTGTGTAAAATGACCTGGACATCTAAGCTTGATTCTGGGCCTGGGCTAATGCTCGTGGCAAGTGATATCTGAGTCGGGCCCCCCCCTCCCTCTTTACCAACACAAGCGGATCAGTGTGGTGAAGTATGGTCATTGGTCAATCA
The DNA here is from genome assembly GCF_965212315.1 of Lampetra planeri. NCBI lineage: Eukaryota > Metazoa > Chordata > Hyperoartia > Petromyzontiformes > Petromyzontidae > Lampetra > Lampetra planeri. The sequence goes on from NC_136107.1 coordinate 26,497,666, forward strand.
ACCCCCTTGAAAACGAATTTATTTAAAAAGTTATTTTGTGTGTTTAGTTTGTCGTCCTTCCCCGGCACCTCCGATTATAGGCGGCTGGCTACGTACGGTGCGAAAGAAGTTCAACATTCATGCTGCATTCATCCAGCAGTGGATCGACAAAGGGCTTGAAATGCAGCGATGAATCGCGTTATGGAATAACAGCTTCTGCTGCTGCATGCACGCTACATTGCCCACCCCATCCCCCGCAATATGCAGTAGCCTACATTCTTTACATTTCATCAAATAATAACCCTTAAAAGCTGGAAATTAGCTCTGCGTGTGACGGATTGCATCCATTCCACAGACGGTTACAATCATTGAAGTCAGGACCCCACCGTGAAGCCGAGAGCTAATCATAGCGCCCAGGGATGGCCATTACAATGAAACGATTCCATTTGTGGCGGTGGTCAACGAGAGATCTGAGTGACCCGCCGTTGGTGACACGTTGGCATTAAAGCGGAAGACGACATTGTACTCGTCAAGGAACATAAACCGGCACGCGAACTCCGATCTTCCTCGCAGCGGCAACAGCAGCAGCAGCGGCAGCAGCAGCAGCGGCGGCAGCAGCGGCAGCAGCAGTGGCAACAACAGCAGCAGCAGCAGCGGCAGCAGCAGCAGCGGCAACAACAGCAGCAGCAGCAGCGGCGGCAGCAGCAGCAGCGGCGGCGGCAGCAGCAGCGGCGGCGGCGGCGGCGGCGGCGGCGGCGGCGGCGGCGGCGGCGGCGGCGGCGGCGGCGGCGGCGGCGGCGGCGGCGGCGGCGGCGGCGGCGGCGGCGGCGGCGGCGGCGGCGGCGGCGGCGGCGGCGGCGGCGGCAGCAGCGGCAGCAGCAGCAGAAGCAGCGGCAACAACAGCAGCAGCAGCGGCAACAGCAGCAGCAGCGGCAGCGGCAACAACAGCAGCGGCAACAGCAGCAGCAGCAGCAGCGGCAACAACAGCAGCGGCAACAGCAGCAGCAGCTGCAGCAGAAGCAGCGGCAACAGCAGCAGCAGCAGCGGCAACAGCAGCAGCAGCGGCAGCGGCAACGGCAGCGGCGGCAGCGGCAACAGCAGCAGCGGCAGCAGCAGCAGCAGCAGCAGAAGCAGCGGCAACGGCAGCAGCGGCAGCGGCAACAGCAGCAGCGGCAGCAGCAGCAGCAGCAGAAGCAGCGGCAACGGCAGCAGCAGCAGCGGCAACAGCAGCAGCGGCGGCGGCAGCGGCGGCGGCGGCAGCGGCAGCGGCGGCGGCGGCAGCGGCGGCGGCGGCAGCGGCAGCGGCGGCAACGGCAGCGGCGGCAACGGCAGCGGCGGCAGCGGCAGCGGCGGCAACGGCAGCGGCGGCGGCGGCAGCGGCGGCGGCGGCAGCGGCGGCGGCGGCAACGGCGGCGGCGGCAGCGGCGGCGGCGGCAGCGGCAGCGGCAGCGGCGGCAACGGCAGCGGCGGCAGCGGCAGCGGCGGCAACGGCAGCGGCGGCAGCGGCAGCGGCGGCAGCGGCAACGGCGGCAGCGGTAACGGCGGCAGCGGCAGCGGCGGCAGCAGCAGCGGCGGCAGCAGCAGCAGCGGCAACAACAGCAGCAGCAGCAGCAGCAGCGGCAGCAGCAGCGGCAGCAGCAGCAGCAGCGGCAGCAGCAGCAGCAGTAACAACAGCAGCAGCGGCAACAACTTTTGGCTGCCCATCGAACAAAGGCGGCCACAGCGTTGCGCGCTTTTAGTTGCGCATCTGCGGCCGTCTGGAACGCGCTTCCTTCACGAGGTTGGGAAGCCACTGGTAGCTTATGCACTTTTCAATCTAGTTTGAAAACTCACGTCTTCAGCACTGCTGCTTTTTGTGCTTAGTGTGTTGTCCTTCCCCCCGCACATCCGATGAGCACGGTTGGTTACGTACGGTGCGAAAGAAGTTCAACGTCCATGGCGGTGGCGGTGGTGGTGGTGGTGTCAGTGGTGGTGGTGGTGGCGGCAGTGGTGGTGGTGGAGGACTGAGCCGAGCCACCGTGGCCAGGACTGGAACTCGCAACTCTCCGATGGCGAGTCTGACAGAAGCAGATTCCTGATGCACAAATGGAAATTGAGAAAACAAAAACTCTCCAGGGTGCGACTGTGGTCGTCCAGAACATACCATGACGACATAACACGACGCGGGGTCCGATCCGCCGATACGAAGGAGAGACTGCCCTTGATGCGCTAATCTGGCTTCATCACCTCCATGTGACATTTGCGGAGGCTGCTGTGCATCGACTGCATCCGCCGTACGAAACAAGAAGAAGCAGCAGCAGAAGATGGCGAGTCAATCTCCGTGACCACCACCGGACATCGTCTCACTACTTGATCCCCCCCCCCCCCCACATGACGATCCCTCTGAGAGGTCGTCATGGGGGTCACGGGCGAGACTCCGTGTCGCTCGCGGACGACGCGACCGACGCTGTACCTCTCGTGAAGCATCGGTGGAGATAAAGGAGCGTAAATGTAAACGGCTTCATGAGACGGGGGGTGGTGGTGGGGGGGGGAGGGTTAGATCGCGTAAATATAAATGTGTCGTTAAACCCGCCACCCGCCACCACCCGACACGGCCAATTAGTGAGGTTTCTCACGCAAACAAAATGTGCCAATTAGTTACTAAACCCACAACATTTTTCGATTCGAGTACCACGTTTGGCTTGTGATTTAAACCAGCTTCATCGGGCGATTAGCCAGAATTGTCAAGACGTCTTTCCTCTTTCGGTCTTACATGGAGAGGAGTAAAGGTGAGCCTATCACGTGCCAGGACCAGAGTGGGTGGTGGCGGGTTTTACGACACATTTATATTTACGCAATCTAGATTTGAAGTTTTCGTGACTGCAGGGAGCCATACTCTTTGGTTCTTTCGGTAAAGTCACGTAGGTAGAAAAATAAATGTAATCACGATGTTTCGATCACAACACAAGCAATCATCATCGGGTGGGAAAACCACAGCAATAATTTTTTTGCTGAAGTGGGAGAGAGATACTGTGATAAGAGGTTTTTATAAAAAAATGTCTTGCTGTGGTTTTCCCACCTGATGATGATTGCTTGTGTTGCGATCGAAACGTCGTGATTTAGTTTAATTTATTTTATACCCACGTGACTTTATCGAAAGAACCAAAGAGTATATTTACGCAACCTAACCCCAAAACAACCCTCGTTACGGACATAATTGCTCGCGAAAGCGTACGTGTTTAAATGTAACGGCTTAGCCTCCTCTCTGCCGGCAGAATGGCTCCACGAGACACAGCTGGTAGACTGCGAGAAGCCCTCCGTCAACGTGTTTTGTCCCACGCTGGCCAGACGTCCTGGAAGACGTGGGCAGTGCCCACACTTTGACCCGACTTTTCCACGCGACCTGTGCTTGTCTTTTTCCCTGTGGTTCAACTATACCGCGCCTGCAGATCGAACCCGAAGCCGGCGACTTTCTGGAATTGCAAGCGCGTGGGTGCGCCAACACTCGCAGCCCGGCACATCTCATCCGTGATTAATGTGCCCAATTACTTCGGCGATTAGAATTTTTTTTTAATATTCCATCATTGGATACCCATTGTCGGTAACTTCTCCTTTCGGAGTGTGAGGTCTCTGCGTGTGTGTGCGTACTCTGTACGTCTGCGTGTCTCGGCGCTCACTAGGAGCACTTGTCCCCAACAGTCTGTTGAGACTATACGAGGGGGGGGGATCTTTTGTCCTTGTTTTGTGTTTCGGGGAGCGGTGGTGCAACGGTTCGCGTGCGGCGCTACGAACCCGGCGACCCGATTTGACGATGATCTGAACCTATCATGGGTACTCTCTTAGGTCGACTCGGTCTCAAATGAGCACTTGATGCGATGTATAAGCATCGCCACGGGGGAGACAAAGGCGGTCGGGCGTGGTGCTGGCCACCCACCCCCTCGTGTGCCGTGCCGGCCTTTATAGGTGCTCGCTAACAACACTTGCCCAAGTCTTTTCAGGTTATACGGGGGATCTTTGTCTTTGTTTTTTGTGTGTGTGTGTTGCAGTGTGAGGTCTGTTTGTGTGTGTATCTCTGTCTCTATGTGTGTCTTTGTTTGTGTGTGTCTCTGTTTGTGTCTATGTGTGTGTGTCTGTGTGTGTGTGTCTGTGTGTCGGAGTGTGAGGTTTGTGTGTGCCTCGGTCTGTTTGTGTGTCTCGGTCTGTGTGTGTGTCTCTGTTTGTGTATGTGTCTTGTGTGTCGGAGTGTGAGGTCTGTGCGCGTCTCGGTCTGTTTGTGTGTGTGTCTGTGTGTGTCTCGGTCTGTGTGTGTGTCTCTGTTTGTGTGTGTCGGAGTGTGAGGTCTGTGCGCGTCTCGGTCTGTTTGTGTGTGTGTCTGTGTGTGTCTCGGTCTGTGTGTGTGTCTCTGTTTGTGTGTGTCGGAGTGTGAGGTCTGTGCGCGTCTCGGTCTGTTTGTGTGTGTGTCTGTGTGTGTCTCGGTCTGTGTGTGTGTCTCTGGTTGTGTGTGTCGGAGTGTGAGGTCTGTGCGCGTCTCGGTCTGTTTGTGTGTGTGCCTGTGTGTGTCGGAGTGTGAGGTCTGTGTGTGTTTCCCTGCTCCGGGTCAAGCTGCCAGGTCGCGCACACCGATTGCTGCAACAGCCTCACCAATCTGCACAAGGCTCCCAAATACTATTCATCATCCTTCTCTCCCCCCACCTCCACTAGCCCCCCACCCCACCAACTCCTCCTCCCACTCCCTCGCCTCCCACCACCCCCCACCCCCACAAATGCTTTACAGCCGCACTCTTAATATACAACGACCCGTGCATGGAACGCTGGCAGCAATCTCACCAGTGCGGTGAAATATGGACGCGCTGAGCCATTAACTCCTAATTCAGAGCGTGCTTGGAATACATTGTGTGTGCCGGGGCTGCCCGCGTCTCTCTCCTCTCTCTCTCTGTCTCTTCTTCCTCTCTCCTTCCTTATTATCTCTCTCATTCTTCTCTCTCCCACTTACGCTTTCTACCACCCTCTGTACTTTGTTTTTCTTATTCAGTAACACGTCGGTTCCCATGAGTGTGTGTGTGCGAACTTCGTTGTGATCATCAGGTCAGCGTATTTTATTTCTGGGTTCAATTGCAGTCCTAATGGTTCGTGAGATATTTCGATTGTGGAATCCCCTTGTCTCTCCCCCCCCCCCTCTCATTTATCTCCTCGTTCTCTCTCTCTCTCACGTATCTCCTCTTTCACGGGCGCTGGAAACTTCCAGGGAAAAACAACAACGTGGAATTCCAACGGCGACGGGACGTGCCAACATGAGGCAGCCTCCAGTTTGCCTTTCCGAGTCTCGGCAAGGAAATTCTCTGCAAGTTGATTTACTCATTTCATGTTTGATGTATTAATAATCCACCGTGCACCCACCTTACCCCCGCACCCTACCCCCGTCGTCACCTCTTTAATTCGTGGAAACGTGTACGAAAATGTTGAACTTCTTTCGCACCGTACGTAGCCAAGAGTGCTTACACAAAAAGGGTTCTAAATAAATTAGTTTTCAATCTTGATTCTTTTCTTGGTGGACAACGTTCGTCACCGTCGTGGGAGATCCTGGTGCATCTAAACTAAACTAAAACGAATTCATCAGGTAAGGGCCTACTGAACTATTTGGCTCTTTTTCAGAAGCCACCTGGCCACAAATTGCAGGTCAACGAAGTGGCTTATCGCGTGGAAATGTATCGCAGCCAAAGACTCTAATTGCATGAGTACCCGCGGAGAACACGCAAACTCCAAATATAGAGGCGTCAGAGTCGGGATCGAACCCACGACCTCCTGTATACCAGGCGAGGTAGTTAACATCTCGCCACCGTGGCCTAGAGGCGAGTGAAAACGCCACGTTACCATCGTTTCTGGAGCCAATACACTTTAAGTCTCGATAAGGAATTTCTTTGTAACTATATAACACATAATTTTAAACAAATATCCACAACCCACTTCCACCATCACCATCATCGAGACACGCAGTTTATTCTCGTTGGCAATGTTCCATCTTCGTTCTTGGAGGTCCTGATGACACTGCAGTGAGAATTCCACATTTGCACCCGTTGCTGAGTATTATTATTGTGCATATATATTTTAAACGTTTAATTTAAAACCGGTCTGGCCGTTACGATGAAATGTATGAGCTGGCAAATGGCCAATATCACGCGGTTAATAGGCCCCACTGCGAGCCGGGTGGTGAACATTGCACCTTCACATGGCAAGGGGCAGTCTCTCCGCAGAAGGACCACTTGGTATGTTACCCAGAACGAAGGGATCATAGGCGGATTCCCCCGTATCTGATCTGATCTGAAGGGTTCATGATGGCGATGACAATTGATGATGACGATGGTGATAATGATGACGGTGAAAATGATGATGGTGATTGGTGGTGGTTGTTGTTGGTGGTTGTTGGTGGTTGTTGTTGTTGGTGGTGGTTGTTGGTGGTTGTTGGTGGTGGTGGTTCGTGGTGGTGGTTGGTGGTGGTGGTTGGTGGTGGTGGTTGTTGGTGGTGGTTGTTGGTGGTGGTGGTGGTTGTTGGTGGTGGTGGTTGTTGGTGGTGGTTGTTGTTGGTGGTGGTGGTTGGTGGTAGTTGGTGGTGGTGGTCGTCTCACGCCTGTTCGTGACTGTGAGTTACCGGGTTCTCCGTAAATCGCATCTGTCTGTCTACATTCAAACACCGGCTGATAGATTTGTGTTGCTCTCCGCTTGAAAGTCAAATTTCCATATATATATCCGGCGCCCCCACCCCCCATATTTATTAAAATTCTGGATGATCTCGCGGATTCTAAGCGATACAATTATATCTGTAGAATATTCCCTACCTTCCTCCCTCCCTCCCCATGTATCACGCGCACGGCATTTGGATGCCAGTGTTTCCGGCAGTGATGTTGATGGACGACGGTTCAATGCGTAATCATCGCTCCTCTTTTTTTGTTATGTATTGGATTAAAATCCAGCGCTCTCTACAGGTCCACACCCGCCAACTCTCACGGCGTTTGACTCGCAAAGAGCAGGGGACGAGTTGAAACCCAGTCCATGGTACACTGAGATCGTCATCATCTTCTTCATCATCATTATCCGTTCGCCATCCATCCCAGAGGTGGCGGGACGCTGGTCCTCGGTTTACGAATGTGGAATTTCCCACCTCTGTCTCGGGGTGGCGAGAGCTCTTGGCTTCAGAGGTGGAGGTTGGTGGATCACGCGGTGATGGCCACTGCACTGTGAAAACCCAAACCGAATGTCTACGCGGTGAGCGTGGGGAAGCAGTCAAGCAAGTGGGTTGCTGACTGGTCTGTCCAGATTTTGATTTTTTTTTGGTAAGTGCTGTCCCCACGCGCGTGCGTGCGGTTTTTTTCTCTCAGAGGTTGATTCCGGCTTCCTTCCGTGTGCCAACACGAACCGAGGGATTTGGGAAAGGATCCCTCCACTATTAGTTTTACCCTCTTGAGAACGAAGTCCCTGAGACTCGGCCGAGGCTACTCGTGAGTGCAGCAGTAGCGTGGGGGGCAGGGCGTGACTTCCCGCCCCCCCCCCCCTGGTGGCCAGAGATACCAGTTAGGGCCCCCTTGATAAACAACATGAGGATATGTATTCTTAGGTTTTTTCGGTAAAGTCACGTAGGTAAAACATTAAAATTAATACAAATAAAATAAAATAAAAATCACGACGTTTCGAACCGTCACAGCCACGACAGCTGTATCAAGCATTTGCTTGATACACCTGTCGTGGCTGTGACGGTTCCACCTGAAGACGGAAGCTTGTATTGCCTCCGAAACGTCGTGATTTTTATTTTATTTTACTTTTATTAATTTTAATGTTTTACCTACGTGACTTTGCCGAAAAAACCTAAGAAAATGAATCCTTGCAGTCACGAAAGCTTCAAATCTAGAATGAGGATATGTCTTCAACAGGAGTGTGAAAGAACAACACCTATTTAAAACGGAGCGCCCCATACAGCGTTAAATGTTCGAGACCGTGAGCGTAATGATGTGATGAAGCAAGAGGAACCGCGATGTATAATCGTCTGGCAGTGCCCGTGCGAGACAAATTAGATAGTGGGGTCCCACCTGACCGATTTCTGCACCCCCTCAGCTGAGAATGTAGCCACTCCACCTGAGTGCCCTATTTTAATGTATAAAGCACAAGGCGCTTTAAAAGCACATCTAAGCTAATATCTTCAACCCCTTGGTCGGTTGTGAACACAACTCAAACGCACATTTAGTGAAATATATAGACACATTTTTTGCCCCCTTGCAGAAGTGTTTCTCCAACCTTTGCCGTTCATCCTCAACACTTAGTAGAGCTGTTTTTTGTTGTTATGAGAATTATTCGGTCGATTGCGTTTTAGATATATATTAGTTTCATCACGCATTTAATTTAAACACTTAAACTTGAGCTGAAATAAACAATGCGCCAACGATGATACAAATAATAATAGCGATTCACGTGAGAGACGGAACCTTTCACAGAGAGAGAGAGGCAGAGAGAGATTCGATAGAACGCCTTTCATCTGCATGGCTTCGTGGAAATAAATTAGCTCGTAATTCGTGGGGGGGAGGGGGGGGGTTCGGGTGGAGGGAGATGGGGCGTCGTGGTTTACGAGGCGCGCACGTGGCCAGGAGTCGAGAGCCGTGACGTCACAGGGCCGGTAATGAAACGGGGGGAGGGGAGGGGAGGGCCCACCGTTTGAGGGAGGGAGGGAGGGTTGGAAGGAGGGAGGAAAAATGACGTCCAATAAAATAGGAGGCATTGGAGGGTGATGGATGGATGGGGAGAGTGGAGGTGGGGAGGTGGGGCTGGAGGGGGGGGGGAATTGGAACTACTTTGTGTGAATGTCACGCGAGTCGCCGCGGAGGGAAGGACTCCATCAACGTGGCCATCAGCATTACCATCATCATCAACACCATCGACATTGCCATCATCATCAACATCATTACCATCATCATCAACATCATTACCATAATCAGCATCAACACCATCAGTATTACCATCATCATCAACACCATACACATTACCATCATCATCAACATCATTACCATCATCATCAACATCATTACCATCAACACCATCAGCATTACTATCAGCATCAACACCATACACATTACCATCATCATCAACATCATTACCATCATCATAATCAGCATCAACACCATCAGCATTACTATCAGCATCAACACCATGCACATTGCCATCATCATCAACATCATTACCATCATCATCAACATCATTACCATAATCAGCATCAACACCATCAGCATTACTATCAGCATCAACACCATATACATTACCATCATCAACATCATTAATATAATCAGCATCAACACCATCAGCATTACCATCATCATCAACACCATACACATTACCATCATCATCAACATCATTACCATAATCAGCATCAATACCATCAGCATCAACACCATCGACATTGCCATCATCATCAACATCATTACCATAATCAGCATCAACACCATCAGCATCACCAACACCATACACCATACACATTACCATCATCATCATCAGCATCAACATTACCATCATCATCATCAACACCATACACATTACCATCATCAGCATCAACAACATTACCATCAACATGACCGTCATCAGCATCAACACCATTAACATTACAATCAACATGCCCACGATTATTACCACCAATAGCACCATCAACATTACCATTACCGTCACCACCATCATCATCATCACTGGTGGGAGAGTCACTCCTGTCATAATCATTGGCACGTACGCACCACCAGTATTGTAGCAGCTGCAGTCATGTAGCCATCACTACAACGATCAATATTTCCGTACAAAAGATCCTCCGTATAGCCTCGACGGGCTGCTGGGTCAAGTGCTGTTAGCGAGCACCTTTGAAGTTCTGGCACGGCGCACGAGGGGGTTTGGGTGGCCAGCACCACGCCCGGCCGCCTTTGTCTCCCCAGTCGCGATGTTTGCACAACGCACCAGATATTCATTTGAAGCACGAGACGACCATGGGGGGGCGGGGGGGGGGCCAGAACCGGCTACGGATAATCGTCGCTGGTGTTGATCGTGAGGAGGAATCGAACTCGTGTCGCCGGCTTCGTAGCGCAGCGCGCCAACCACTACACTACACTGCCGCTCCCCGCCACTCCACGACCAACCATCACGACCATCAATCCACGCCACCGTAATCACCTCCAGCATCACTGCCGTCACCACCACCACCACCAGGGCCATCAATATCACAAATTCCCATCACTTCCACCAATGAAATTGCCACCACCGCCGCCACCACCACCACCACCAACGTAACAATCTACCAGAACAAGCAACATCAACCATTGCCATCAGTGCTACCGCCACCATCATGGCCGCATCGTCAGCGTAGGAAGGGATATTATTATTATTATTAATCTGCGTGTCGTAGTTCACGTTCAAATTCGACCTCGGCATTTTGAGTCCGCGTCGTGGCAGTTGGCGCTTGCAACTTCGTGTTTAGGTCGCCCTCTTGTGGTGGATTTTGTTATAGCGCTTTGCCGAACACGCCACGCATTGTGGAGATGTATCTGTCACTGGACTTCTGCGCAACAAAAGGGCGCTATAGCTCATCGGATTCCTCCGGTACGAATAAAAATGTTGAACTTTTTTTTTGTCCACCGCACGGAGCGAGCCGTGCTAATCGGAGGTGCGGGGGGGGGTGACAATAAACTAAACACAACACAAAAAAAATCAGTTGTCAAGAAATTAGTTTTCAATCTCGATGATTTCAAAGCGCATATCTCCATTGGCTTCCCTAATATCGTGAAGGAAGAGGCTGCTGCTGCTGCATTGGCAGTGGTGCACCAGCAAAATCAACAACAACAACAACAACACTCTCAGCACATTCGTCAATAACAACAACGCCACCGCCACCACCACTGTGTGTGGCCCTAAAAGTAGAACACAGTATTATAGGCCACGCTTCGCCATCTCAGGGTGCTCCGGGTTCTTGCCCACGTGTAGCATGAAAGTGAACACGTCTATTAAAGATTATAAATCCCTTGCAGCAGCAGGACTCACCTGGAAATTTAAACTCCGTATACTTTCCTGGATAAGTAAGTAATAACTCTTTGGTTCTTTCGGTAAAGTCACGTAGAAAGAAAGTAAATTAAATAATCGAATACGACATTTCGATTGCAACACAAGCAATCGTTATCAGGTAGAAAACAAACCTAGTGAAGTTAGAAATATAATGCAACACAACACAGAGAGTCGGCTAACACAACAGTCAACACCCTACCTGGTTGATTACGTTGTTCCAAAGATTGCTAAATTTGAGAGAGAGACAAAACACAGACACGGGGACACACAGACAGTGTCTGTGTTGTCTCTCTCTGCTTGTGTGTCTGTCTGTGTGTCTCTGTTGTGTGTCTTTCTTTGTGTGTCTCTGTGTGTCTCTGTTGTGTGTCTCTCTCTGTTTGTGTGTCTGTCTGTGTGTCTCTGTGTGAGTCTCTTTCTGTTTGTCTCTGTGTGTGCCTCTCTCTGCTTGTATGTCTGTCTGTGTGTCTCTGTTGTGTGTCTCTCTCTGTGTATCTCTGTGTTGTCTCTCTCTGCTTGTGTGTCTGTCTGTGTGTCTCTGTGTGAGTCTCTCTCTGCTTGTGTGTCTGTCTGTGTGTTTTGTCTCTCTCAAATTTAGCAATCTTTGGAAGAACGTAATCAACCAGGTGGGGTGTTGACTGTTATGTTAGCCGACTCTTGTGTTGGATTGCATTATATTTCTAAGTTCACTAGGTTTGTTTTATACCTGATGACGATTGCTTGTGTTGCAATCGAAACGTCGTATTCTATTATTTAATTTATTTATTTTCTACGTGACTTTACCGAAATAACCAAAGAGTCATTCCTGCAGTCACGAAAGCTTCAAATCAAGTTTGAAGTAAGTAATTATTATAATAAATTTTTTTATTGTAATTCCGCTGGGACATGGCCGTATTTTATTGAAATCGGGAAATGGTTTCGAATGCATGTTGAACTTCTTTCGCACCTCACGTGCTGATTCGTGATGAGTTTGTCAGAGTTGAACTGCTAAGAAGGAAAACGCTGATATGTAAATTGTGTGTGTGTGTTTTTGTATCACAGCTGCTGAGTAACATCATATCCGAAACCACTCTGTGGTCTGAACTCCGTTCACCGAGGAGGAACAACAACACGACACGAACTCTCCCTCTCTCTGCTGAAGCCCTCTGGTCGTCGACAGAAGCAGCAGCAGACCTCGGCACTAGCATCTCTCAACATATCGCTGCTGCCGCTGCCATGCGCAGGAATAGAACGAGGGTACAGGCCCCAAACGACCAGCAACAATCAGCACGGAGTCACACGCTAAGTGGCTGATTACTGATCTATTACATCACCTCCGCCTCTGATCTCAAATCCTGATGGGGTTCAACAACGATGACGTCATCCTGCACTATTTAAGACCGGAAGCAGGTGGATGGCTTCACTATTCTGGCAAATCGCCTGAAGATGCAGGATGTAATTACCAGCGAAACGTCGTACAACTCAAATTCGAAACGTTGTGGATTCACTCTTCAAACACACCGGTGGGCTGAAGAAGTAACTAATTGGCGTTTTGTTAATGTGACAGATTTTTTTTTATTGATTGGCCGTGTCGGGTGGTGGAAGGTTGCTGCGACACATTTATAACAACGCGATCGACCCCAAAATCCTTGATTATGAACACGGTTATAGAGTTGTGATGCCGAAGAGTTAACAAACCGTTCTTCCATTGAACAAGTTTGGGGGCTGGTGGGGGGGGGGAGAGACGATGATTGGAGGTAATTGTTCCATAGAAGAAGAAGCAGAAAGGGAAGTGTTGTAAAGTTTGGGGGGCTGTTTTGGGGGAGGGAGCTGTGTGGGGGGGGGGGGACACCACGGAGTGCCGCTGTCGAACGCAGCGGTAATTTGTGGAGCGCGTTGCTTGGGGCCATGTCACTGTTTTAAGTAAGCGACTCGTAATTACAAAACCCATTTTCTATTCATTAATGTTAATTGCTCCAGAGTATAAGGTAATTAACATAATAATTTTTTAAAAAAAATTGCCTGCCCTTCCTATCCCGCACCGCTGGTGCTATGGGTGTTGTTGAGTGGTGGTTCTGGTGTGGTGGTGGTGGTGGCGGTGACGACGACGGTGGTGCTGGTGGTGATGATGGAAGGGTAGGGCCGTGATTGTTTGGATCACAGCCACGGACAAGAGGCAGCCTAAGCCTGGCGCCACGCATCTTTGTGACAGGACCCGCTTAGCGGATTTGTTAATCCGCCTGTGCTGTGGTGGTGGTGGTGGGGTGACGGGGTGTGGTGTCTCTTTTTAAAATCCTTTATATTAAGTTCACTTGCGCGCTTGCTTGCGCGCTTACGACCGTGCAAATCTTTCGGTCGTTTTTTTAACCCACTTCCAGTGATCCAATCGAGCTGACATTTTCCACACAGACTCGTTGTTAGCGTGACAATTTATTTTCGTGAAAATTTTTTTCCAAAATTTTCCACTTTTTAGGAAAAAAAAAATTTCATATTTAATTTAAAATACCAATGTGATAAAAATGAAACTCTTACTCAAGAAAAACAGAAATGAATAATAAAATAAAACCGATGCCACGCATATAAAGGATTTATAGCGAAAAACGTTGTTTTTACGGGTTAATTATTTTGGGGGTCCCTCAAACGCGGAAACGAACGTTCGAGTGACCGCGCATGTCACGACGCCCGCATGCATTCGAGAGCAGCTGCATAAATATTAATATACACGGGTGCACGTGATGATTTATCAACAGTGCGCAGAAACAATGATGGATGCCGGCAATAAAACCTCATTGTCACCCCCCCCCCAACCTCTCTTCTGCGCGTTTGACGGAATGCGCCACATTCATCACCCTCATGCCACCTGAAATTAAATTGCCGCAGTTCCGTGTGCATCAGATATGAGGCTTCGCTTCACTGTTTTGGGATAATCGCGACTCGTTTTAATTAAATAAAGGCGAAATGTTCCACCCGGTAATAGATCCGCAATGAAATTGTGTGCGTGTGTGTGTGTGCACGCGCGTCCGTGCTACGTTTTCTATGCAATTGTAAAAATAATATAACCCCACCAAACTAACCACAACAAATTTAAGACCGTCTAATAAATAATAATCTGTTTAAGGCCTTTCAAGTTGGAGCGTCAGACACTCATTTCAATATCTCTTTTCCGAACAATGCCTGGGGAAAAACTCCTCTCATCGCGACGGGAGTACCCGCCCCTGGCTGGAAAGCAATTGCGGCTTCAACAGACAACGAAAGCTGAAACCACGCGCCTTTTAAATTCGAATTGTCAAACAAAATTAACACGCGTGTTGTGTGTCTGTGTGTGTGCGTGCAGGCTGTCGCGAGCAACATTACGATTCGTAACAGATTTATTTTGGGGGGGGAGCAAGGGGTCGGGGAGGTTTGGTGGATTACGGGTAAGGGATTTGTGTTTTGTGTCTTTGTTTTTTTAACGGAGACACACAAAAAGTGCAGTTGGGCGGGCGATGTTGCGCCACGAGATGGCAGTACAGCAAGTATGAGCCGTGAATACAGGGTGCTTCAAAAATGTTGATCACTTACATGGGACTCTCGTTTTTAAATGGGAAAAGAAGGAATAACACACCGTAACATGATAACAAATGTGACGTTAATAGCTTCAAAAAGTCAACGAGTCTCCCACTTGTTCGCCATCGTTGTCAACGCGTGCCTGGAATCTTCTCCAGGTGGTCTCCAGAGCCCAGAGGCACACACATTTCTCGTGTTGTTGTTGTAAATGATCAGAAGTGTTATAACATTTTTGTGAAGCAGCCTGTTTCATCTGTGCACAGCTTTTGAATACCATCCCCCCTCCCCCTGTAACGGCAATGCATTTAACAACGCGTCCCACTCTATTATTCCACGCAACAACAACAACAACAACACAACTTCATTTATCTTATGGTGAATATCTGCCTACACTGGTTTCTGCCAAACAGTCCATTACGGCACCCTCCTGAATCCGAGTCTCGAGACTCATCAGTGAGGCGGCTTCCCCCGCATGGATAAATTTGGCATCTGTAAAAAAACATAAAAAACTACTCGACATCTGTGTAACAAAGAGCGTCATAGCTCATCGGATTTCTCCCAGGATAGATACAGATTCTCGAACCAAGAGCTCGTATCGCGTTGACGTGGATGGAGCGGTGGGGGTGGTGGTGAGCTGATTCCACGATGAAGCTGGCGGGTCTGAGCTCTATTCCTGGCCCAAGCTGAGACCGCTGGCGAGTGACGATTGAAAGGATTCCGAGGCGCGTCCCATTGACTTACCGGACGGGTGAAGTATGGTCAAACAACCCTGACGTGCCTATTTTTGCCGGGCGTGGGTGACCCTACCATCCACCAGTGAATTGACCATGGCTGACGGTGATGGTGATCGAACGGCTGCTGATGTGCATGGAAGGGCGACGACTACAATTTCACATGCAGGTGGTCAAGCTCAGATAACCGCGTCAGGAGTAGCGTGGAGTGTCATCCCTGCGAATGTCTCCTTCGTATTTGTGGATCGGGGCATTGTATGGTCGTTGCACGTTGTGCGGTCTGTTCTGGATGACCACAGCCGCACACTACTACTGAAGAGTTTTTCATTTTCCTATTTGTGCATCGGGTACCCGCATCTGCAGCCATGGTCTGTGCAGTGGTTGTGATTGATGGTGGACCGTGAGCTTCGTCGAAGATCAAACCCAGCGATCATGATGATGATACAACAAATCAATAGTTTTTGTTTAACGATGTCAGATGCGGGATCTCCTCCACACGCTCCCACAGCCCTTCAATGCCCCATGAGACGGAGATTCATTCTCGCCAGCAGAGGGGCCACGTCGGGGAAATGCTGGTTGTGGCTTTGAAAGTCCCCGTGACGTGTCCACTCACTCACGCCAGCTCAACTCGCCATCGCTTCCTTCCCCCTCGGCTACACCCCTCGGCTATCGAACATTTGACGCCGGACCTCCAAGGATGGATCTTTACGCGAAAGCAGATCTCAGATTTGTAGCTCGACGTACGGAAAAAAAAGACTTTTATTTCATCGGCTGTCCGCATTTTTTTCCAGACAAATATTATCAAGCAGCATTAATTTTGTTGAAGCGAGAAAAAAAAAATCCGAAAAAATAAATTCTGCACCGGTTTCGATGTAATGGGTGTCATCAGCAGTTTCTGGCATGTTTTTATTGTCGTTTTGTTTTACAAGTGGAGGTCTTTGCCTGGGTCACCATCCTCTGGGAGCCACTGCAATGTGGAGGCTACACCATCTAATCGAATTTATAGTGACATATATAGAGAGCGACTTCACTTAAGGCACTTGGCATAGCTTGCAAAACTGTGACACCAGAATGAAATGATGTAGTTAGCAGGCGCGTTCTACAAGGATTGAGGAATGAGTGATGACCGCGATAGAGGGGTAATTAGGGATCACGAAAACTGGAGGGGAGGGACGGGAAAGAGTGGAGGGGCGAGTGGCGACGGAAGAGGAAGAGAATGGGAAATCGAGAAGAGGCGAGGCTTGAAGACAGGAGCGGAAGGAGGTTGCGTTGAACTCAGCGCCGTGACCAAACACATTCCTGCGGAGGGAGCTGGTAGGAACGTTGGGTTGCTCGGTCAATGGCCAGGGTCAACGGCGGCGCGGTGTATTCCGCAAATATGCCCGATTGTGAGGGCGGGCACAAGCCGACTTGAGTAGGTTAAACGTTGAGTTTTATAAGGGCACCACAAGGTGACCAGCCCCTCCCCACCCAGCCCCACCCCTCCCACCCCCCACCCAGCCCCACCCTCCCCACCCAGCCCCTCCCCACCCTCCCCACCCAGCCCCTCCCCACCCTCCCCACCAAGCCCCTCCCCACCCCACCATCCCCTCCACATCCAACCCCTCCCTCCTCACCCAGCCCCTCCCTACACGACGGACACAATAATCTCCTGTGGGCTGGTGTAACCAGGAGGTTCCTACCAGTATAACTGCACAAGTGAAACCGCATCTGGCGTTATGGTTAGTTCTTTGCAGTCGTCTCATGTCGCATCATCAGAACAACGTGGTCAGATCAGTGTGGTGGTGGGGGGGTATACCAAATTCTGAGACAAGTAGAGCGATGTGAATGATCTTCGTGATCACTTTCCAACACTGTCGCAGGAGCAGAGCAGGGCCTCCGTGTGCTCTCTGCGCAAGGCTGGAACAGCCTCACACCCCCATCATCGTTTAAAAGCGAGCGGAGGCCAACAGAGAGAGAGAGAACGAAAAAATATATATGTCCAAAGTGTTTTATTTTACTTTATTTGAACGCGCGGCTTGATATTAAACCGCGCGTAAATTGCAGGCCTCCGCTCTAAAGTTCATTTCACCCAACCCGGCGGACTTCGGATGGCTCCTAAACTCTCCTCGTTTAAATTAACGCCGAAAAAGGAGACGGGCGCGTATCTTCTTTTTTGGGGGGGAGGGAGGAGGGAGGGGGATGTTAACTTTGTTTTAAAAAAAAAAGCCACACACACACACTAAAGGGCCACTAAGTATGATAAGTGAAAGTAAAATTGGAATTGATTTCAAATGCGCGTCATTTTCCCGGAAGCGTATGGTGAAATTTACGACCACGACTGTTCAAACATGATAATGGCGAGCGCGGGCACAGCCCCCCCCCCTTTCTTCTGGGTGGTAAATGCCACTTGGCGCCTTCCCATGCAATATTAATGCCCCCCTCTCCTTTCGCACGATTTACAGCCGCGAAATGAATGCTCATAAAATCTGAATGCGCGCCGCCATCCAGCGAACGATTCTGGCCCGGTGGCTTCACGGCCGCGGCGGTGATGGGTGCTGGGAGATCGATGCTGGGTGCTGGGTTCTGGGTGCTGGGTTCTGGGTGCTGGGTGTTGGGTGTTGGGTTCTGGGTTCTGGGTGTTGGGTTCTGGGTGTTGGGTGTTGGGTTCTGGGTGCTGGGTGCTGGGTTCTGGGTGCTGGGTTCTGGGTGCTGGGTGTTGGGTTCTGGGTTCTGGGTGTTGGGTTCTGGGTGTTGGGTGTTGGGTTCTGGGTGCTGGGTGCTGGGTGTTGGGTGTTGGGTTCTGGGTGCTGGGTTTTGGGTTCTGGGTGCTGGGTTCTGGGTGCTGGGTGCTGGGTTCTGAGTGCTGGGTTCTGGGTGCTGGGTTCTGGGTTCTGGGTGCTGGGTTCTGGGTGCTGGGTGCTGGGTTCTGGGTGTTGGGTTCTGGGTGCTGGGTGCTGGGTTCTGGGTGCTGGGTGCTGGGTTCTGGGTGCTGGGTGTTGGGTTCTGGGTTCTGGGTGTTGGGTTCTGGGTGCTGGGTTTTGGGTGCTGGGTGTTGGGTTCTGGGTGCTGGGTGCTGGGTGCTGGGTTCTGGGTGTTGGGTTCTGGGTGTTGGGTTCTGGGTTCTGGGTGCTGGGTTCTGGGTGTTGGGTTCTGGGTTCTGGCTTCTGGGTGCTGGGTTCTGGGTGCTGGGTTCTGGGTGCTGGGTTCTGGGTGTTGGGTTCTGGGTGTTGGGTTCTGGTTTCTGGGTGTTGGGTTCTGGGTTCTGGGTTCTGGGTGCTGGGTTCTGGGTGTTGGGTTCTGGGTTCTGGGTGCTGGGTTCTGGGTGCTGGGTTCTGGGTGTTGGGTTCTGGGTTCTGGGTTCTGGGTGTTGGGTTCTGGGTGCTGGGTTCTGGGTTCTGGGTGCGGGGTTCTGGGTGCTGGGTTCTGGGTGCTGGGTTCTGGGTGTTGGGTTCTGGGTGTTGGGTTCTGGGTTCTGGGTGTTGGGTTCTGGGTGCTGGGTGCTGGGTGCTGGGTTCTGGGTGCTGGGTTCTGGGTGTTGGGTTCTGGGTGTTAGGTTCTGGGTGTTGGGTTCTGGGTGTTGGGTTCTGGGTGTTGGGTTCTGGGTGTTGGGTTCTGGGTGCTGGGTGCTGGGTGCTGGGTTCTGGGTGCTGGGTTCTGGGTGTTGGGTTCTGGGTGTTGGGTTCTGGGTGTTGGGTTCTGGGTGCTGGGTGCTGGGTTCTGGGTGGTGGGTTCTGGGTGTTGGGTTCTGGGTGTTGGGTGTTGGGTTCTGGGTTCTGGGTGCTGGGTTCTGGGTGTTGGGTTCTGGGTTCTGGGTGCTGGGTTCTGGGTGCTGGGCTCTGGGTGTTGGGTTTTGGGTTCTGGGTGTTGGGTTCTGGGTGCTGGGTTCTGGGTTCTGGGTGCGGGGTTCTGGGTGCTGGGTTCTGGGTGCTGGGTTCTGGGTGTTGGGTTCTGGGTGTTGGGTTCTGGGTTCTGGGTGTTGGGTTCTGGGTGCTGGTTTCTGGGTGCTGGGTGCTGGGTTCTGGGTGTTGGGTTCTGGGTTCTGGGTGTTGGGTTCTGGGTTCTGGGTGCTGGGTTTTGGGTGTTGGGTTCTGGGTTCTGGGTGCTGGGTTCTGGGTGCTGGGTTCTGGGTGCTGGGTTCTGGGTGTTGGGTTCTGGGTGTTGGGTTCTGGGTTCTGGGTGTTGGGTTCTGGGTTCTGGGTGCTGGGTTCTGGGTGTTGGGTTCTGGGTTCTGGGTGCTGGGTTCTGGGTGCTGGGTTCCGGGTGTTGGGTTCTGGGTTCTGGGTTCTGGGTGTTGGGTTCTGGGTGCTGGGTTCTGGGTTCTGGGTGCGGAGTTCTGGGTGCTGGGTTCTGGGTGCTGGGTTCTGGGTGTTGGGTTCTGGGTGTTGGGTTCTGGGTTCTGGGTGTTGGGTTCTGGGTTCTGGGTGTTGGGTTCTGGGTGCTGAGTTCTGGGTTCTGGGTGCAGGGTTCTGGGTGCTGGGTTCTGGGTGCTGGGTTCTGGGTGTTGGGTTCTGGGTGTTGGGTTCTGGGTTCTGGGTGTTGGGTTCTGGGTGCTGGGTGCTGGGTGCTGGGTTCTGGGTGCTGGGTTCTGGGTGTTGGGTTCTGGGTGTTGGGTTCTCGGTGCTGGGTGCTGGGTTCTGGGTGCTGGGTTCTGGGTGCTGGGTTCTGGGTGCTGGGTTCTGGGTTCTGGGTGCTGGGTTCTGGGTGTTGGGTTCTGGGTTCTGGGTTCTGGGTGTTGGATGTTGGGTTCTGGGTGCGGGGTTCTGGGTGTTGGGTTCTGGGTGTTGGGTTCGGGGTTCTGGGTGTTGGGTTCTGGGTGTTGGGTTCTGGGTTCTGGGTGCTGGGTTCTGGGTACTGGGTTCTGGGTGCTGGGTTCTGGGTGTTGGGTTCTGGGTGTTGGGTTCTGGGTTCTGGGTGTTGGGTTCTGGGTGTTGGGTTCTGGGTTCTGGGTGTTGGGTTCTGGGTGTTGGGTGCTGGGTTCTGGGTGTTGGGTTCTGGGTTCTGGGTGTTGGGTTCTGGGTGTTGGGTGCTGGGTGTTGGGTTCTGGGTGTTGGGTTCTGGGTGCTGGGTGCTGGGTTCTGGGTGTTGGGTTCTGGGTGTTGGGTTCTGGGTTCTGGGTTCTGAGTGCTGGGTGCTGGGTTCTGGGTTCTGGGTGCTGGGTTCTGGGTTCTGGGTGCTGGGTTCTGGGTTCTGGGTGCTGGGTTCTGGGTGCTGGGTGCTGGGTTCTGGGTGCAGGGTTCTGGGTTCTGAGTGCTGGGTGCTGGGTTCTGGGTTCTGGGTGCTGGGTGCTGGGTTCTGGGTGCTGGGTTCTGGGTGTTGGGTTCTGGGTGTTGGGTTCTGGGTGTTGGGTTCTGGGTGCTGGGTGCTGGGTGCTGGGTTCTGGGTTCTGGGTGCTGGGTTCTGGGTGTTGGGTTCTGGGTGTTGGGTTCTGGGTTCTGGGTGTTGGGTTCTGGGTTCTGGGTGCTGGGTTTTGGGTGTTGGGTTCTGGGTTCTGGGTGCTGGGTGCTGGGTTCTGGGTGCTGGGTTCTGGGTGTTGGGTTCTGGGTTCTGGGTGTTGGGTTCTGGGTGCTGGGTTCTGGGTTCTGGGTGCGGGGTTCTGGGTGCTGGGTTCTGGGTGCTGGGTTCTGGGTGTTGGGTTCTGGGTGTTGGGTTCTGGGTTCTGGGTGTTGGGTTCTGGGTGCTGGTTTCTGGGTGCTGGGTGCTGGGTGCTGGGTTCTGGGTGTTAGGTTCTGGGTTCTGGGTTCTGGGTGTTGGGTTCTGGGTTCTGGGTGCTGGGTTCTGGGTGTTGGGTTCTGGGTGTTGGGTTCTGGGTTCTGGGTGTTGGGTTCTGGGTTCTGGGTGTTGGGTTCTGGGTGCTGGGTTCTGGGTTCTGGGTGCGGGGTTCTGGGTGCTGGGTTCTGGGTGCTGGGTTCTGGGTGTTGGGTTCTGGGTGTTGGGTTCTGGGTTCTGGGTGTTGGGTTCTGGGTGCTGGGTGCTGGGTGCTGGGTTCTGGGTGCTGGGTTCTGGGTGTTGGGTTCTGGGTGTTGGGTTCTGGGTTCTCGGTGCTGGGTGCTGGGTTCTGGGTGCTGGGTTCTGGGTGCTGGGTTCTAGGTGCTGGGTTCTGGGTGCTGGGATCTGGGTGCTGGGTTCTGGGTTCTGGGTGCTGGGTTCTGGGTGTTGGGTTCTGGGTTCTGGGTGTTGGGTTCTGGGTGTTGGGTTCGGGGTTCTGGGTGTTGGGTTCTGGGTGTTGGGTTCTGGGTTCTGGGTGCTGGGTTCTGGGTACTGGGTTCTGGGTTCTGGGTGCTGGGTTCTGGGTGTTGGGTTCTGGGTGTTGGGTTCTGGGTTCTGGGTGTTGGGTTCTGGGTGTTGGGTTCTGGGTTCTGGGTGTTGGGTTCTGGGTGTTGGGTGCTGGGTTCTGGGTGTTGGGTTCTGGGTTCTGGGTGTTGGGTTCTGGGTGTTGGGTGCTGGGTGTTGGGTTCTGGGTGTTGGGTTCTGGGTGCTGGGTTCTGGGTGTTGGGTTCTGGGTGTTGGGTTCTGGGTTCTGAGTGCTGGGTGCTGGGTTCTGGGTTCAGGGTGCTGGGTTCTGGGTTCTGGGTGCTGGGTTCTGGGTTCTGGGTGCTGGGTGCTGGGTTCTGGGTTCTGGGTTCTGGGTTCTGGGTTCTGAGTGCTGGGTGCTGGGTTCTGGGTTCTGGGTGCTGGGTGCTGGGTGCTGGGTTCTGGGTGCTGGGTTCTGGGTGTTGGGTTCTGGGTGTTGGGTTCTGGGTGTTGGGTTCTGGGTGCTGGGTGCTGGGTTCTGGGTGCTGGGTTCTGGGTGTTGGGTTCTGGGTGTTGGGTGTTGGGTTCTGGGTTCTGGGTGTTGGGTTCTGGGTTCTGGGTGCTGGGTTCTGGGTGTTGGGTTCTGGGTTCTGGGTGCTGGGTGCTGGGTTCTGGGTGCTGGGTTCTGGGTGTTGGGTTCTGGGTTCTGGGTGTTGGGTTCTGGGTGCTGGGTTCTGGGTTCTGGGTGCGGGGTTCTGGGTGCTGGGTTCTGGGTGCTGGGTTCTGGGTGTTGGGTTCTGGGTGTTGGGTTCTGGGTTCTGGGTGTTGGGTTCTGAGTGCTGGGTTCTGGGTGCTGGGTGCTGGGTGCTGGGTTCTGGGTGTTGGGTTCTGGGTTCTGGGTGTTGGGTTCTGGGTTCTGGGTGCTGGGTTCTGGGTGCTGGGTTCTGGGTGCTGGGTTCTGGGTGCTGGGTTCTGGGTTCTGGGTTCTGGGTGCTGGGTTCTGGGTGTTGGGTTCTGGGTTCTGGGTTCTGGGTTCTGGGTGTTGGGTTCTGGGTGCGGGGTTCTGGGTGTTGGGTTCTGGGTGTTGTGTTCGGGGTTCTGGGTGTTGGGTTCTGGGTGTTGGGTTCTGGGTTCTGGGTGCTGGGTACTGGGTTCTGGGTTCTGGGTGCTGGGTTCTGGGTGTTGGGTTCTGGGTGTTGGGTTCTGGGTTCTGGGTGTTGGGTTCTGGGTGTTGGGTTCTGGGTTCTGGGTGTTGGGTTCTGGGTGTTGGGTGCTGGGTTCTGGGTGTTGGGTTCTGGGTTCTGGGTGTTGGGTTCTGGGTGTTGGGTGCTGGGTGTTTGGTTCTGGGTGTTGGGTTCTGGGTGCTGGGTGCTGGGTGCTGGGTTCTGGGTGTTGGGTTCTGGGTGTTGGGTTCTGGGTTCTGGGTTCTGAGTGCTGGGTGCTGGGTTCTGGGTTCTGGGTGCTGGGTTCTGGGTTCTGGGTGCTGGGTTCTGGGTTCTGGGTGCTGGGTTCTGGGTGCTGGGTGCTGGGTTCTGGGTTCTGGGTGCTGGGTTCTGGGTTCTGGGTTCTGGGTGCTGGGTGCTGGGTTCTGGGTTCTGGGTGCTGGGTGCTGGGTGCTGGGTTCTGGGTGCTGGGTTCTGGGTGTTGGGTTCTGGGTGTTGGGTTCTGGGTGTTGGGTTCTGGGTGCTGGGTGCTGGGTTCTGGGTGCTGGGTTCTGGGTGTTGGGTTCTGGGTGTTGGGTTCTGGGTTCTGGGTGTTGGGTTCTGGGTTCTGGGTGCTGGGTTCTGGGTGTTGGGTTCTGGGTTCTGGGTGCTGGGTGCTGGGTTCAGGGTGCTGGGTTCTGGGTGTTGGGTTCTGGGTTCTGGGTGTTGGGTTCTGGGTGCTGGGTTCTGGGTTCTGGGTGCGGGGTTCTGGGTGCTGGGTTCTGGGTGCTGGGTTCTGGGTGTTGGGTTCTGGGTGTTGGGTTCTGGGTTCTGGGTGTTGGGTTCTGGGTGCTGGGTTCTGGGTGCTGGGTGCTGGGTGCTGGGTTCTGGGTGTTGGGTTCTGGGTTCTGGGTGTTGGGTTCTGGGTTCTGGGTGCTGGGTTCTGGGTGTTGGGTTCTGGGTTCTGGGTGCTGGGTTCTGGGTGCTGGGTTCTGGGTGCTGGGTTCTGGGTGTTGGGTTCTGGGTGTTGGGTTCTGGGTTCTGGGTGTTGGGTTCTGGGTTCTGGGTTCTGGGTGCTGGGTTCTGGGTGTTGGGTTCTGGGTTCTGGGTGCTGGGTTCTGGGTGCTGGGTTCTGGGTGCGGGGTTCTGGGTGCTGGGTTCTGGGTGCTGGGTTCTGGGTGTTGGGTTCTGGGTGTTGGGTTCTGGGTTCTGGGTGTTGGGTTCTGGGTTCTGGGTGCTGGGTTCTGGGTGCTGGGTTCTGGGTGCTGGGTTCTGGGTGCTGGGTTCTGGGTGTTGGGTTCTGGGTTCTGGGTGTTGGGTTCTGGGTTCTGGGTGCTGGGTGTTGGGTTTTGGGTTCTGGGTTCTGGGTGCTGGGTTCTGGGTGCTGGGTTCTGGGTGCTGGGTTCTGGGTGCTGGGTTCTGGGTGCTGGGTGCTGGGTTCTGGGTTCTGGGTGCTGGGTTCTGGGTGCTGGGTTCTGGGTGCTGGGTTCTGGGTGCTGGGTTCTGGGTGCTGGGTTCTGGGTGCTGGGTTCTGGGTGCTGGGTTCTGGGTGTTGGGTTCTGGGTTCTGGGTTCTGGGTGTTGGGTGTTGGGTTCTGGGTTCTGGGTGCGGGGTTCTGGGTGTTGGGTTCTGGGTGTTGGGTTCGGGGTTCTGGGTGCTGGGTTCTGGGTGTTGGGTTCTGGGTTCTGGGTGCTGGGTTCTGGGTGCTGGGTTCTGGGTGCTGGGTTCTGGGTGTTGGGTTCTGGGTGTTGGGTTCTGGGTTCTGGGTGTTGGGTTCTGGGTTCTGGGTTCTGGGTGCTGGGTTCTGGGTGTTGGGTTCTGGGTTCTGGGTGCTGGGTTCTGGGTGCTGGGTTCTGGGTGCGGGGTTCTGGGTGCTGGGTTCTGGGTGCTGGGTTCTGGGTGTTGGGTTCTGGGTGTTGGGTTCTGGGTTCTGGGTGTTGGGTTCTGGGTTCTGGGTGCTGGGTTCTGGGTGCTGGGTTCTGGGTGCTGGGTTCTGGGTGCTGGGTTCTGGGTGTTGGGTTCTGGGTTCTGGGTGTTGGGTTCTGGGTGCTGGGTGTTGGGTTTTGGGTTCTGGGTTCTGGGTGCTGGGTTCTGGGTGCTGGGTTCTGGGTGCTGGGTTCTGGGTGCTGGGTTCTGGGTGCTGGGTGCTGGGTTCTGGGTTCTGGGTGCTGGGTTCTGGGTGCTGGGTTCTGGGTGCTGGGTTCTGGGTGCTGGGTTCTGGGTGCTGGGTTCTGGGTGCTGGGTTCTGGGTGTTGGGCTCTGGGTTCTGGGTTCTGGGTGTTGGGTGTTGGGTTCTGGGTTCTGGGTGCGGGGTTCTGGGTGTTGGGTTCTGGGTGTTGGGTTCGGGGTTCTGGGTGTTGGGTTCTGGGTGTTGGGTTCTGGGTTGTGGGTGCTGGGTTTTGGGTGCTGGGTTCTGGGTTCTGGGTGCTGGGTTCTGGGTGTTGGGTTCTGGGTGTTGGGTTCTGGGTTCTGGGTGTTGGGTTCTGGGTGTTGGGTTCTGGGTTCTGGGTGTTGGGTTCTGGGTGTTGGGTGCTGGGTTCTGGGTGTTGGGTTCTGGGTTCTGGGTGTTGAGTTCTGGGTGTTGGGTGCTGGGTGTTGGGTTCTGGGTGTTGGGTTCTGGGTGCTGGGTGCTGGGTTCTGGGTGTTGGGTTCTGGGTGTTGGGTTCTGGGTTCTGGGTTCTGAGTGCTGGGTGCTGGGTTCTGGGTGCTGGGTGCTGGGTTCTGGGTTCTGGGTGCTGGGTTCTGGGTTCTGGGTGCTGGGTTCTGGGTGCTGGGTGCTGGGTTCTGGGTTCTGGGTGCTGGGTTCTGGGTTCTGGGTTCTGAGTGCTGGGTGCTGGGTTCTGGGTTCTGGGTGCTGGGTGCTGTGTTCTGGGTGCTGGGTTCTGGGTGTTGGGTTCTGGGTACTGGGTGCTGGGTTCTGGGTGTTGGGTTCTGGGTGTTGGGTTCTGGGTTCTGGGTGTTGGGTTCTGGGTGTTGGGTTCTGGGTTCTGGGTGTTGGGTTCTGGGTGTTGGGTTCTGGGTGCTGGGTTCTGGGTGTTGGGTTCTGGGTGTTGGGTTCTGGGTGTTGGGTTCTGGGTGCTGGGTGCTCGGTGCTGGGTTCTGGGTGTTGGGTTCTGGGTGCTGGGTGCTGGGTTCTGGGTTCTGGGTGCTGGGTGCTGGGTTCTGGGTTCTGAGTGCTGGGTTCTGGGTGCTGGGTTCTGGGTTCTGGGTGCTGGGTTCTGGGTGCTGGGTGCTGGGTTCTGGGTTCTGGGTGCTGGGTTCTGGGTTCTGAGTGCTGGGTGCTGGGTTCTGGGTTCTGGGTGCTGGGTGCTGGGTGCTGGGTTCTGGGTGCTGGGTTCTGGGTGTTGGGTTCTGGGTGTTGGGTTCTGGGTGTTGGGTTCTGGGTGCTGGGTGCTGGGTTCTGGGTGCTGGGTTCTGGGTGTTGGGTTCTGGGTGTTGGGTTCTGGGTTCTGGGTGTTGGGTTCTGGGTTCTGGGTGCTGGGTTCTGGGTGTTGGGTTCTGGGTTCTGGGTGCTGGGTGCTGGGTTCTGGGTGCTGGGTTCTGGGTGTTGGGTTTTGGGTTCTGGGTGTTGGGTTCTGGGTGTTGGGTTCTGGGTGCGGGGTTCTGGGTGCTGGGTTCTGGGTGCTGGGTTCTGGGTGTTGGGTTCTGGATGTTGGGTTCTGGGTTCTGGGTGTTGGGTTCTGGGTGCTGGGTTCTGGGTGCTGGGTGCTGGGTGCTGGGTTCTGGGTGTTGGGTTCTGGGTTCTGGGTGTTGGGTTCTGGGTTCTGGGTGCTGGGTTCTGGGTGTTGGGTTCTGGGTTCTGGGTGCTGGGTTCTGGGTGCTGGGTTCTGGGTGCTGGGTTCTGGGTGTTGGGTTCTGGGTGTTGGGTTCTGGGTTCTGGGTGTTGGGTTCTGGGTTCTGGGTTCTGGGTGCTGGGTTCTGGGTGTTGGGTTCTGGGTTCTGGGTTCTGGGTGCTGGGTTCTGGGTGCTGGGTTCTGGGTGCGGGGTTCTGGGTGCTGGGTTCTGGGTGCTGGGTTCTGGGTGTTGGGTTCTGGGTGTTGGGTTCTGGGTTCTGGGTGTTGGGTTCTGGGTTCTGGGTGCTGGGTTCTGGGTGCTGGGTTCTGGGTGCTGGGTTCTGGGTGCTGGGTTCTGGGTGTTGGGTTCTGGGTTCTGGGTGTTGGGTTCTGGGTTCTGGGTGCTGGGTGTTGGGTTTTGGGTTCTGGGTTCTGGGTGCTGGGTTCTGGGTGCTGGGTTCTGGGTGCTGGGTTCTGGGTGCTGGGTTCTGGGTGCTGGGTGCTGGGTTCTGGGTTCTGGGTGCTGGGTTCTGGGTGCTGGGTTCTGGGTGCTGGGTTCTGGGTGCTGGGTTCTGGGTGCTGGGTTCTGGGTGCTGGGTTCTGGGTGCTGGGTTCTGGGTGTTGGGTTCTGGGTTCTGGGTGTTGGGTGTTGGGTTCTGGGTTCTGGGTGCGGGGTTCTGGGTGTTGGGTTCTGGGTGTTGGGTTCGGGGTTCTGGGTGTTGGGTTCTGGGTGTTGGGTTCTGGGTTGTGGGTGCTGGGTTTTGGGTGCTGGGTTCTGGGTTCTGGGTGCTGGGTTCTGGGTATTGGGTTCTGGGTGTTGGGTTCTGGGTTCTGGGTGTTGGGTTCTGGGTGTTGGGTTCTGGGTTCTGGGTTCTGGGTGTTGGGTTCTGGGTGTTGGGTGCTGGGTTCTGGGTGTTGGGTTCTGGGTTCTGGGTTCTGGGTGTTGAGTTCTGGGTGTTGGGTGCTGGGTGTTGGGTTCTGGGTGTTGGGTTCTGGGTGCTGGGTGCTGGGTTCTGGGTGTTGGGTTCTGGGTGTTGGGTTCTGGGTTCTGGGTTCTGAGTGCTGGGTGCTGGGTTCTGGGTGCTGGGTGCTGGGTTCTGGGTTCTGGGTGCTGGGTTCTGGGTGCTGGGTTCTGGGTGCTGGGTGCTGGGTTCTGGGTGCTGGGTTCTGGGTTCTGGGTGCTGGGTGCTGGGTTCTGGGTGCTGGGTTCTGGGTGTTGGGTTCTGGGTTCTGGGTGCTGGGTTCTGGGTGTTGGGTTCTGGGTGTTGGGTTATGGGTTCTGGGTGTTGGGTTCTGGGTGTTGGGTTCTGGGTTCTGGGTGTTGGGTTCTGGGTGTTGGGTTCTGGGTGCTGGGTTCTGGGTGTTGGGTTCTGGGTGTTGGGTTCTGGGTGTTGGGTTCTGGGTGCTGGGTGCTCGGTGCTGGGTTCTGGGTGTTGGGTTCTGGGTGCTGGGTGCTGGGTTCTGGGTTCTGGGTTCTGGGTGCTGGGTGCTGGGTTCTGGGTTCTGAGTGCTGGGTTCTGGGTTCTGGGTGCTGGGTTCTGGGTTTTGGGTGCTGGGTTCTGGGTTCTGAGTGCTGGGTTCTGGGTGCTGGGTGCTGGGTTCTGGGTTCTGGGTGCTGTGTTCTGGGTTCTGAGTGCTGGGTTCTGGGTGCTGGGTGCTGGGTTCTGGGTTCTGGGTGCTGGGTTCTGGGTGCTGGGTTCTGGGTTCTGGGTGCTGGGTTCTGGGTGCTGGGTGCTGGGTTCTGGGTTCTGGGTGCTGGGTGCTGGCTTCTGGGTTCTGGGTGCTGGGTTCTGGGTGCTGGGTGCTGGGTGCTGGGTTCTGGGTTCTGAGTGCTGGGTTCTGGATTCTGGCTGCTGGGTTCTGGGTTCTGGGTGCTGGGTTCTGGGTTCTGAGTGCTGGGTTCTGGGTTCTGGGTGCTGGGTTCTGGGTGCTGGGTTTTGGGTTCTGGGTGCTGGGTTCTGGGTTCTGGGTGTTGGGTTCTGGGTGCTGGGTGCTGGGTTATGGGTTCTGGGTGCTGGGTTCTGGGTTCTGGGTGCTGGGTGCTGGGTTCTGGGTTCTGAGTGCTGGGTTCTGGGTTCTGGGTGCTGGGTTCTGGGTTCTGGGTGCTGGGTTCTGGGTGCTGGGTTCTGGGTGCTGGGTGCTGGGTTCTGGGTTCTGGGTGCTGGGTGCTGGGTTCTGGGTGCTGGGTTCTGGGTGCTGGGTGCTGGGTTCTGAGTGATGGGTTCTGGGTTCTGGGTGCTGGGTTCTGGGTTCTGGGTGCTGGGTTCTGGGTTCTGGGTGCTGGGTTCTGGGTTCTGAGTGCTGGGTTCTGGGATCTGGGTGCTGGGTTCTGGGTTCTGGGTGCTGGGTTCTGGGTGTTGGGTTCTGGGTGTTGGGTTTTGGGTTCTGGGTGTTGGATTCTGGGTGTTGGGTGCTGGGTTCTGGGTGTTGGGTTCTGTGTTCTGGATGTTGGGTTCTGGGTGTTGGGTGCTGGGTGTTGGGTTCTGGGTGTTGGGTTCTGGGTGCTGGGTGCTGGGTTCTGGGTGTTGGGTTCTGGGTGTTGGGTTCTGGGTGTTGGGTTCTGGGTGTTGGGTTCTGGGTGTTGGGTTCTGGGTTCTGGGTGTTGGGTTCTGGGTGTTGGGTTCTGGGTGTTGGGTTCTGGGTGCTGGGTTCTGGGTGTTGGGTTCTGGGTGTTGGGTTCTGGGTGTTGGGTTCTGGGTGCTGGGTGCTGGGTGCTGGGTTCTGGGTGTTGGGTTCTGGGTGCTGGGTGCTGGGTTCTGGGTTCTGAGTGCTGGGTTCTGGGTTCTGGGTGCTGGGTTCTGGGTGCTGGGTGCTGGGTTCTGGGTTCTGGGTTCTGGGTGCTGGGTTCTGGGTGCTGGGTGCTGGGTTCTGGGTTCTGGGTGCTGGGTTCTGGGTGCTGGGTTCTGGGTTTTGAGTGCTGGGTGCTGGGTTATGGGTTCTGGGTGCTGGGTGCTGGGTTCTGGGTGCTGGGTTCTGGGTGTTGGGTTCTGGGTTCTGGGTGCTGGGTTCTGGGTGTTGGGTTCTGGGTGTCGGGTTCTGGGTTCTGGGTGTTGGGTTCTGGGTGTTGGGTTCTGGGTGTTGGGTTCTGGGTGCTGGGTTCTGGGTGTTGGGTTCTGGGTGTTGGGTTCTGGGTGTTGGGTTCTGGGTGCTGGGTGCTGGGTGCTGGGTTCTGGGTGTTGGGTTCTGGGTGCTGGGTGCTGGGTTCTGGGTTCTGGGTGCTGGGTTCTGGGTTATGGGTGCTGGGTTCTGGGTGCTGGGTGCTGGGTTCTGGGTTCTGGGTGTTGGGTTCTGGGTTCTGGGTGTTAGGTTCTGGGTGTTGGGTTCTGGGTTCTGGGTGTTGGGTTCTGGGTGTTGGGTGCTGGGTTCTGGGTGTTGGGTTCTGGGTTCTGGGTGTTGAGTTCTGGATGTTGGGTGCTGGGTGTTGGGTTCTGGGTGTTGGGTTCTGGGTGCTGGGTGCTGGGTTCTGGGTGTTGGGTTCTGGGTGTTGGGTTCTGGGTTCTGGGTTCTGGGTTCTGAGTGCTGGGTGCTGGGTTCTGGGTGCTGGGTGCTGGGTTCTGGGTTCTGGGTGCTGGGTTCTGGGTTCTGGGTGCTGGGTTCTGGGTGCTGGGTGCTGGGTTCTGGGTGCTGGGTTCTGGGTTCTGAGTGCTGGGTGCTGGGTTCTGGGTCCTGGGTGCTGGGTGCTGGGTTCTGGGTGCTGGGTTCTGGGTGTTGGGTTCTGGGTTCTGGGTGCTGGGTTCTTGGTGTTAGGTTCTGGGTGTTGGGTTCTGGGTTCTGGGTGTTGGGTTCTGGGTGTTGGGTTCTGGGTTCTGGGTTCTGGGTGTTGGGTTCTGGGTGTTGGGTTCTGGGTGCTGGGTTCTGGGTGTTGGGTTCTGGGTGTTGGGTTCTGGGTGTTGGGTTCTGGGTGCTGGGTGCTCGGTGCTGGGTTCTGGGTGTTGGGTTCTGGGTGCTGGGTGCTGGGTTCTGGGTTCTGGGTGCTGGGTGCTGGGTTCTGGGTTCTGAGTGCTGGGTTCTGGGTTCTGGGTTCTGGGTGCTGGGTTCTGGGTTCTGGGTGCTGGGTTCTGGGTTCTGAGTGCTGGGTTCTGGGTGCTGGGTGCTGGGTTCTGGGTTCTGGGTGCTGGGTTCTGGGTTCTGAGTGCTGGGTTCTGGGTGCTGGGTGCTGGGTTCTGGGTTCTGGGTGCTGGGTTCTGGGTGCTGGGTTCTGGGTTCTGGGTGCTGGGTTCTGGGTGCTGGGTGCTGGGTTCTGGGTGCTGGGTGCTGGCTTCTGGGTTCTGGGTGCTGGGTTCTGGGTGCTGGGTGCTGGGTGCTGGGTTCTGGGTTCTGAGTGCTGGGTTCTGGATTCTGGCTGCTGGGTTCTGGGTTCTGGGTGCTGGGTTCTGGGTTCTGGGTGCTGGGTTCTGGGTTCTGAGTGCTGGGTTCTGGGTTCTGGGTGCTGGGTTCTGGGTGCTGGGTTCTGGGTGCTGGGTGCTGGGTGCTGGGTTCTGGGTGCTGGGTTCTGGGTTCTGGGTGCTGGGTTCTGGGTGCTGGGTGCTGGGTTCTGGGTTCTGGGTGTTGGGTTCTGGGTGCTGGGTTCTGGGTGCTGGGTGCTGGGTTCTGGGTTCTGAGTGCTGGGTTCTGGGTGCTGGGTTCTGGGTTCTGGGTGCTCGGTTCTGGGTTCTGAGTGCTGGGTTCTGGGTTCTGGGTGTTGGGTTCTGGGTGTTGGGTTCTGGGTGTTGGGTTCTGGGTGCTGGGTGCTGGGTTATGGGTTCTGGGTGCTGGGTTCTGGGTTCTGGGTGCTGGGTGCTGGGTGCTGGGTTCTGGGTTCTGGGTGCTGGGTTCTGGGATCTGGGTGCTGGGTTCTGGGTTCTGGGTGCTGGGTTCTGGGTGTTGGGTTCTGGGTGTTGGGTTTTGGGTTCTGGGTGTTGGATTCTGGGTGTTGGGTGCTGGGTTCTGGGTGTTGGGTTCTGTGTTCTGGATGTTGGGTTCTGGGTGTTGGGTGCTGGGTGTTGGGTTCTGGGTGTTGGGTTCTGGGTGCTGGGTGCTGGGTTCTGGGTGTTGGGTTCTGGGTGTTGGGTTCTGGGTGTTGGGTTCTGGGTGTTGGGTTCTGGGTGTTGGGTTCTGGGTTCTGGGTGTTGGGTTCTGGGTGTTGGGTTCTGGGTGTTGGGTTCTGGGTGCTGGGTTCTGGGTGTTGGGTTCTGGGTGTTGGGTTCTGGGTGTTGGGTTCTGGGTGCTGGGTGCTGGGTGCTGGGTTCTGGGTGTTGGGTTCTGGGTGCTGGGTGCTGGGTTCTGGGTTCTGAGTGCTGGGTTCTGGGTTCTGGGTGCTGGGTTCTGGGTGCTGGGTTCTGGGTTCTGGGTTCTGGGTGCTGGGTTCTGGGTGCTGGGTGCTGGGTTCTGGGTTCTGGGTGCTGGGTTCTGGGTGCTGGGTTCTGGGTTCTGAGTGCTGGGTGCTGGGTTCTGGGTTCTGGGTGCTGGGTGCTGGGTTCTGGGTGCTGGGTTCTGGGTGTTGGGTTCTGGGTTCTGGGTGCTGGGTTCTGGGTGTTGGGTTCTGGGTGTCGGGTTCTGGGTTCTGGGTGTTGGGTTCTGGGTGTTGGGTTCTGGGTGTTGGGTTCTGGGTGTTGGGTTCTGGGTGTTGGGTTCTGGGTGTTGGGTTCTGGGTGTTGGGTTCTGGGTGCTGGGTGCTGGGTGCTGGGTTCTGGGTGTTGGGTTCTGGGTGCTGGGTGCTGGGTTCTGGGTTCTGGGTGCTGGGTTCTGGGTTCTGGGTGCTGGGTTCTGGGTGCTGGGTGCTGGGTTCTGGGTTCTGGGTGTTGGGTTCTGGGTTCTGGGTGTTAGGTTCTGGGTGTTGGGTTCTGGGTTCTGGGTGTTGGGTTCTGGGTGTTGGGTGCTGGGTTCTGGGTGTTGGGTTCTGGGTTCTGGGTTCTGGGTGTTGAGTTCTGGATGTTGGGTGCTGGGTGTTGGGTTCTGGGTGTTGGGTTCTGGGTGCTGGGTTCTGGGTGTTGGGTTCTGGGTGTTGGGTTCTGGGTTCTGGGTTCTGAGTGCTGGGTGCTGGGTTCTGGGTGCTGGGTGCTGGGTTCTGGGTTCTGGGTGCTGGGTTCTGGGTTCTGGGTGCTGGGTTCTGGGTGCTGGGTGCTGGGTTCTGGGTGCTGGGTTCTGGGTTCTGAGTGCTGGGTGCTGGGTTCTGGGTTCTGGGTGCTGGGTGCTGGGTTCTGGGTGCTGGGTTCTGGGTGTTGGGTTCTGGGTTCTGGGTGCTGGGTTCTTGGTGTTAGGTTCTGGGTGTTGGGTTCTGGGTTCTGGGTGTTGGGTTCTGGGTGTTGGGTTCTGGGTTCTGGGTTCTGGGTGTTGGGTTCTGGGTGTTGGGTTCTGGGTGCTGGGTTCTGGGTGTTGGGTTCTGGGTGTTGGGTTCTGGGTGTTGGGTTCTGGGTGCTGGGTGCTCGGTGCTGGGTTCTGGGTGTTGGGTTCTGGGTGCTGGGTGCTGGGTTCTGGGTTCTGGGTGCCGGGTGCTGGGTTCTGGGTTCTGAGTGCTGGGTTCTGGGTTCTGGGTTCTGGGTGCTGGGTTCTGGGTTCTGGGTGCTGGGTTCTGGGTTCTGAGTGCTGGGTTCTGGGTGCTGGGTGCTGGGTTCTGGGTTCTGGGTGCTGGGTTCTGGGTTCTGAGTGCTGGGTTCTGGGTGCTGGGTGCTGGGTTCTGGGTTCTGGGTGCTGGGTTCTGGGTGCTGGGTTCTGGGTTCTGGGTGCTGGGTTCTGGGTGCTGGGTTCTGGGTTCTGGGTGCTGGGTGCTGGCTTCTGGGTTCTGGGTGCTGGGTTCTGGGTGCTGGGTGCTGGGTGCTGGGTTCTGGGTTCTGAGTGCTGGGTTCTGGATTCTGGCTGCTGGGTTCTGGGTTCTGGGTGCTGGGTTCTGGGTTCTGGGTGCTGGGTTCTGGGTTCTGAGTGCTGGGTTCTGGGTTCTGGGTGCTGGGTTCTGGGTGCTGGGTTCTGGGTTCTGGGTGCTGGGTGCTGGGTTCTGGGTGCTGGGTTCTGGGTTCTGGGTGCTGGGTTCTGGGTGCTGGGTGCTGGGTTCTGGGTTCTGGGTGTTGGGTTCTGGGTGCTGGGTTCTGGGTGCTGGGTGCTGGGTTCTGGGTTCTGAGTGCTGGGTTCTGGGTGCTGGGTTCTGGGTTCTGGGTGCTGGGTTCTGGGTTCTGAGTGCTGGGTTCTGGGTTCTGGGTGTTGGGTTCTGGGTGTTGGGTTCTGGGTGTTGGGTTCTGGGTGCTGGGTGCTGGGTTATGGGTTCTGGGTGCTGGGTTCTGGGTTCTGGGTGCTGGGTGCTGGGTGCTGGGTTCTGGGTTCTGAGTGCTGGGTTCTGGGTTCTGGGTGCTGGGTTCTCGGTTCTGGGTGCTGGGTTCTGGGTTCTGGGTGCTGGGTTCTGGGTGCTGGGTGCTGGGTTCTGGGTTCTGGGTGCTGGGTTCGGGGTGCTGGGTTCTGGGTGCTGGGTGCTGGGTTCTGGGTTTTGTGTGCTGGGTTCTGGGTTCTGGGTGCTGGGTTCTGGGTTCTGGATGCTGGGTTTTGGGTTCTGGGTGCTGGGTTCTGGGTTCTGAGTGCTGGGTTCTGGGTTCTGGGTGCTGGGTTCTGGGTTCTGGGTGCTGGGTTCTGGGTGTTGGGTTCTGGGTGTTGGGTTCTGGGTTCTGGGTGTTGGGTTCTGGGTGTTGGGTGCTGGGTTCTGGGTGTTGGGTTCTGGGTTCTGGGTGTTGGGTTCTGGGTGTTGGGTGCTGGGTGTTGGGTTCTGGGTGTTGGGTTCTGGGTGCTGGGTGCTGGGTTCTGGGTGTTGGGTTCTGGGTGTTGGGTTCTGGGTGTTGGGTTCTGGGTGTTGGGTTCTGGGTGTTGGGTTCTGGGTTCTGGGTTCTGGGTGTTGGGTTCTGGGTGTTGGGTTCTGGGTGTTGGGTTCTGGGTTCTGGGTGTTGGGTTCTGGGTGTTGGGTTCTGGGTTCTGGGTGTTGGGTTCTGGGTGTTGGGTGCTAGGTTCTGGGTGTTGGGTTCTGGGTTCTGGGTTCTGGGTGTTCAGTTCTGGGTGTTGGGTGCTGGGTGTTGGGTTCTGGGTGTTGGGTTCTGGGTTCTGGGTTCTGAGTGCTGGGTGCTGGGTTCTGGGTGCTGGGTGCTGGGTTCTGGGTTCTGGGTGCTGGGTTCTGGGTTCTGGGTGCTGGGTTCTGGGTGCTGGGTGCTGGGTTCTGGGTTCTGGGTGCTGGGTTCTGGGTTCTGAGTGCTGGGTGCTGGGTTCTGGGTTCTGGGTTCTGGGTGCTGGGTGCTGGGTTCTGGGTGCTGGGTTCTGGGTGTTGGGTTCTGGGTTCTGGGTGCTGGGTTCTGGGTGTTGGGTTCTGGGTGTTGGGTTCTGGGTTCTGTGTGTTGGGTTCTGGGTGTTGGGTTCTGGGTTCTGGGTGTTGGGTTCTGGGTGTTGGGTTCTGGGTGCTGGGTTCTGGGTGTTGGGTTCTGGGTGTTGGGTTCTGGGTGTTGGGTTCTGGGTGCTGGGTGCTCGGTGCTGGGTTCTGGGTGTTGGGTTCTGGGTGCTGGGTGCTGGGTTCTGGGTTCTGGGTGCTGGGTGCTGGGTTCTGGGATCTGAGTGCTGGGTTCTGGGTGCTGGGTTCTGGGTTCTGGGTTCTGGGTGCTGGGTTCTGGGTGCTGGGTGCTGGGTTCTGGGTTCTGGGTGCTGGGTTCTGGGTTCTGAGTGCTGGGTGCTGGGTTCTAGGTTCTGGGTGCTGGGTGCTGGGTGCTGGGTTCTGGGTGCTGGGTTCTGGGTGTTGGGTTCTGGGTGTTGGGTTCTGGGTGTTGGGTTCTGGGTGCTGGGTGCTGGGTGCTGGGTTCTGGGTGCTGGGTTCTGGGTGTTGGGTTCTGGGTGTTGGGTTCTGGGTTCTGGGTGTTGGGTTCTGGGTTCTGGGTGCTGGGTTCTGGGTGTTGGGTTCTGGGTTCTGGGTTCTGGGTGCTGGGTGCTGGGTTCTGGGTGCTGGGTTCTGGTTGTTGGGTTCTGGGTTCTGGGTGTTGGGTTCTGGGTGCTGGGTTCTGGGTTCTGGGTGCGGGGTTCTGGGTGCTGGGTTCTGGGTGCTGGGTTCTGGGTGTTGGGTTCTGGATGTTGGGTTCTGGGTTCTGGGTGTTGGGTTCTGGGTGCTGGGTTCTGGGTGCTGGGTGCTGGGTGCTGGGTTCTGGGTGTTGGGTTCTGGGTTCTGGGTGTTGGGTTCTGGGTTCTGGGTGCTGGGTTCTGGGTGTTGGGTTCTGGGTTCTGGGTGCTGGGTGCTGGGTTCTGGGTGCTGGGTTCTGGGTGTTGGGTTCTGGGTGTTGGGTTCTGGGTTCTGGGTGTTGGGTTCTGGGTTCTGGGTTCTGGGTGCTGGGTTCTGGGTGTTGGGTTCTGGGTTCTGGGTGCTGGGTTCTGGGTGCTGGGTTCTGGGTGCGGGGTTCTGGGTGCTGGGTTCTGGGTGCTGGGTTCTGGGTGTTGGGTTCTGGGTGTTGGGTTCTGGGTTCTGGGTGTTGGGTTCTGGGTGCTGGGTTCTGGGTGCTGGGTTCTGGGTGCTGGGTTCTGGGTGCTGGGTTCTGGGTGTTGGGTTCTGGGTTCTGGGTGTTGGGTTCTGGGTTCTGGGTGCTGGGTGTTGGGTTTTGGGTTCTGGGTTCTGGGTGCTGGGTTCTGGGTGCTGGGTTCTGGGTGCTGGGTTCTGGGTGCTGGGTTCTGGGTGCTGGGTGCTGGGTTCTGGGTTCTGGGTGCTGGGTTCTGGGTGCTGGGTTCTGGGTGCTGGGTTATGGGTGCTGGGTTCTGGGTGCTGGGTTCTGGGTGCTGGGTTCTGGGTGTTGGGTTCTGGGTTCTGGGTTCTGGGTGTTGGGTGTTGGGTTCTGGGTTCTGGGTGCGGGGTTCTGGGTGTTGGGTTCTGGGTGTTGGGTTCGGGGTTCTGGGTGTTGGGTTCTGGGTGTTGGGTTCTGGGTTGTGGGTGCTGGGTTTTGGGTGCTGGGTTCTGGGTTCTGGGTGCTGGGTTCTGGGTGTTGGGATCTGGGTGTTGGGTTCTGGGTTCTGGGTGTTGGGTTCTGGGTGTTGGGTTCTGGGTTCTGGGTGTTGAGTTCTGGGTGTTGGGTGTTGGGTTCTGGGTGTTGGGTTCTGGGTGCTGGGTGCTGGGTTCTGGGTGTTGGGTTCTGGGTGTTGGGTTCTGGGTTCTGGGTTCTGAGTGCTGGGTGCTGGGTTCTGGGTGCTGGGTGCTGGGTTCTGGGTTCTGGGTGCTGGGTTCTGGGTTCTGGGTGCTGGGTTCTGGGTGCTGGGTTCTGGGTTCTGGGTGCTGGGTTCTGGGTTCTGGGTTCTGGGTGCTGGGTTCTGGGTGCTGGGTTCTGGGTGTTGGGTTCTGGGTTCTGGGTGCTGGGTTCTGGGTGTTGGGTTCTGGGTGTTGGGTTCTGGGTTCTGGGTGTTGGGTTCTGGGTGTTGGGTTCTGGGTTCTGGGTGTTGGGTTCTGGGTGTTGGGTTCTGGGTGCTGGGTTCTGGGTGTTGGGTTCTGGGTGTTGGGTTCTGGGTGTTGGGTTCTGGGTGCTGGGTGCTCGGTGCTGGGTTCTGGGTGTTGGGTTCTGGGTGCTGGGTGCTGGGTTCTGGGTTCTGGGTGCTGGGTGCTGGGTTCTGGGTTCTGAGTGCTGGGTTCTGGGTTCTGGGTGCTGGGTTCTGGGTTCTGGGTGCTGGGTTCTGGGTTCTGAGTGCTGGGTTCTGGGTGCTGGGTGCTGGGTTCTGGGTTCTGGGTGCTGTGTTCTGGGTTCTGAGTGCTGGGTTCTGGGTGCTGGGTGCTGGGTTCTGGGTTCTGGGTGCTGGGTTCTGGGTGCTGGGTTCTGGGTTCTGGGTGCTGGGTTCTGGGTGCTGGGTGCTGGGTTCTGGGTTCTGGGTGCTGGGTGCTGGCTTCTGGGTTCTGGGTGCTGGGTTCTGGGTGCTGGGTGCTGGGTGCTGGGTTCTGGGTTCTGAGTGCTGGGTTCTGGATTCTGGCTGCTGGGTTCTGGGTTCTGGGTGCTGGGTTCTGGGTTCTGGGTGCTGGGTTCTGGGTTCTGAGTGCTGGGTTCTGGGTTCTGGGTGCTGGGTTCTGGGTGCTGGGTTCTGGGTTCTGGGTGCTGGGTTCTGGGTGCTGGGTTCTGGGTGTTGGGTTCTGGGTGCTGGGTGCTGGGTTATGGGTTCTGGGTGCTGGGTTCTGGGTTCTGGGTGCTGGGTGCTGGGTTCTGGGTTCTGAGTGCTGGGTTCTGGGTTCTGGGTGCTGGGTTCTGGGTTCTGGGTGCTGGGTTCTGGGTGCTGGGTTCTGGGTGCTGGGTGCTGGGTTCTGGGTTCTGGGTGCTGGGTGCTGGGTTCTGGGTGCTGGGTTCTGGGTGCTGGGTGCTGGGTTCTGAGTGATGGGTTCTGGGTTCTGGGTGCTGGGTTCTGGGTTCTGGGTGCTGGGTTCTGGGTTCTGGGTGCTGGGTTCTGGGTTCTGAGTGCTGGGTTCTGGGATCTGGGTGCTGGGTTCTGGGTTCTGGGTGCTGGGTTCTGGGTGTTGGGTTCTGGGTGTTGGGTTTTGGGTTCTGGGTGTTGGATTCTGGGTGTTGGGTGCTGGGTTCTGGGTGTTGGGTTCTGTGTTCTGGATGTTGGGTTCTGGGTGTTGGGTGCTGGGTGTTGGGTTCTGGGTGTTGGGTTCTGGGTGCTGGGTGCTGGGTTCTGGGTGTTGGGTTCTGGGTGTTGGGTTCTGGGTGTTGGGTTCTGGGTGTTGGGTTCTGGGTGTTGGGTTCTGGGTTCTGGGTGTTGGGTTCTGGGTGTTGGGTTCTGGGTGTTGGGTTCTGGGTGCTGGGTTCTGGGTGTTGGGTTCTGGGTGTTGGGTTCTGGGTGTTGGGTTCTGGGTGCTGGGTGCTGGGTGCTGGGTGTTGGGTTCTGGGTGCGGGGTGCTGGGTTCTGGGTTCTGAGTGCTGGGTTCTGGGTTCTGGGTGCTGGGTTCTGGGTGCTGGGTGCTGGGTTCTGGGTTCTGGGTTCTGGGTGCTGGGTTCTGGGTGCTGGGTGCTGGGTTCTGGGTTCTGGGTGCTGGGTTCTGGGTGCTGGGTTCTGGGTTCTGAGTGCTGGGTGCTGGGTTCTGGGTTCTGGGTGCTGGGTGCTGGGTTCTGGGTGCTGGGTTCTGGGTGTTGGGTTCTGGGTTCTGGGTGCTGGGTTCTGGGTGTTGGGTTCTGGGTGTCGGGTTCTGGGTTCTGGGTGTTGGGTTCTGGGTGTTGGGTTCTGGGTGTTGGGTTCTGGGTGTTGGGTTCTGGGTGCTGGGTTCTGGGTGTTGGGTTCTGGGTGTTGGGTTCTGGGTGTTGGGTTCTGGGTGCTGGGTGCTGGGTGCTGGGTTCTGGGTGTTGGGTTCTGGGTGCTGGGTGCTGGGTTCTGGGTTCTGGGTGCTGGGTTCTGGGTTCTGGGTGCTGGGTTCTGGGTGCTGGGTGCTGGGTTCTGGGTTCTGGGTGTTGGGTTCTGGGTTCTGGGTGTTAGGTTCTGGGTGTTGGGTTCTGGGTTCTGGGTGTTGGGTTCTGGGTGTTGGGTGCTGGGTTCTGGGTGTTGGGTTCTGGGTTCTGGGTTCTGGGTGATGAGTTCTGGATGTTGGGTGCTGGGTGTTGGGTTCTGGGTGTTGGGTTCTGGGTGCTGGGTGCTGGGTTCTGGGTGTTGGGTTCTGGGTGTTGGGTTCTGGGTTCTGGGTTCTGAGTGCTGGGTGCTGGGTTCTGGGTGCTGGGTGCTGGGTTCTGGGTTCTGGGTGCTGGGTTCTGGGTTCTGGGTGCTGGGTTCTGGGTGCTGGGTGCTGGGTTCTGGGTGCTGGGTTCTGGGTTCTGGGTTCTGAGTGCTGGGTGCTGGGTTCTGGGTTCTGGGTGCTGGGTGCTGGGTTTTGGGTGCTGGGTTCTGGGTGTTGGGTTCTGGGTTCTGGGTGCTGGGTTCTTGGTGTTAGGTTCTGGGTGTTGGGTTCTGGGTTCTGGGTGTTGGGTTCTGGGTGTTGGGTTCTGGGTTCTGGGTGTTGGGTTCTGGGTGTTGGGTTCTGGGTGCTGGGTTCTGGGTGTTGGGTTCTGGGTGTTGGGTTCTGGGTGTTGGGTTCTGGGTGCTGGGTGCTCGGTGCTGGGTTCTGGGTGTTGGGTTCTGGGTGCTGGGTGTTGGGTTCTGGGTTCTGGGTGCTGGGTGCTGGGTTCTGGGTTCTGAGTGCTGGGTTCTGGGTTCTGGGTGCTGGGTTCTGGGTTCTGGGTGTTGGGTGCTGGGTGCTGGGTGCTGGGTTCTGGGTTCTGAGTGCTGGGTTCTGGGTTGTGGGTGCTGGGTTCTGGGTTCTGGGTGCTGGGTTCTGGGTTCTGGGTGCTGGGTTCTGGGTGCTGGGTGCTGGGTTCTGGGTTCTGGGTGCTGGGTGCTGGGTTCTGGGTGCTGGGTTCTGGGTTCTGGGTGTTGGGTTCTGGGTGTTGGGTTCTGGGTGTTGGGTTCTGGGTGCTGGGTTCTGGGTGTTGGGTTCTGGGTGTTGGGTTCTGGGTGTTGGGTTTTGGGTGCTGGGTGCTGGGTGCTGGGTTCTGGGTGTTGGGTTCTGGGTGCTGGGTGCTGGGTTCTGGGTTCTGAGTGCTGGGTTCTGGGTTCTGGGTGCTGGGTTCTGGGTTCTGGGTGCTGGGTTCTGGGTGCTGGGTTCTGGGTGCTGGGTTCTGGGTGCTGGGTTCTGGGTGCTGGGTTCTGGGTTCTGGGTGCTGGGTTCTGGGTGCTGGGTTCTGGGTTCTGGGTGCTGGGTTCTGGGTGCAGGGTTCTGGGTGCTGGGTTCTGGGTGCTGGGTTCTGGGTGCTGGGTTCTGGGTTCTGGGTGCTGGGTGCTGGGTTCTGGGTGCTGGGTTCTGGGTGCTGGGTTCTGGGTGCTGGATTCTGGGTTCTGGGTGCTGGGTGCTGGGTTCTGGGTGCTGGGTTCTGTGTGCTGGGTTCTGGGTGCTGGGTTCTGGGCGCTGGCTTCTGGGTTCTGGGTGCTGGGTTCTGGGTGCTGGGTTCTGGGTTCTGGGTGCTGGGTTCTGGGTGCTGGGTGCTGGGTTCTGGGTTCTGGGTGTTGGGTTCTGGGTTCTGGGTGCTGGGTTCTGGGTGCTGGGTGCTGGGTTCTGGGTTCTGAGTGCTGGGTTCTGGGTTCTGGGTGCTGGGTTCTGGGTTCTGGGTGCTGGGTTCTGGGTTCTGAGTGCTGGGTTCTGGGTTCTGGTTGTTGGGTTCTGGGTGTTGGGTTCTGGGTGTTGGGTTCTGGGTGCTGGGTGCTGGGTTATGGGTTCTGGGTGCTGGGTTCTGGGTGCTGGGTGCTGGGTTCTGGGTTCTGAGTGCTGGGTTCTGGGTTCTTGGTGCTGGGTTCTGGGTTCTGGGTGCTGGGTTCTGGGTTCTGGGTGCTGGGTTCTGGGTGCTGGGTGCTGGGTTCTGGGTTCTGGGTGCTGGGTTCTGGGTGCTGGGTTCTGGGTGCTGGGTGCTGGGTTCTGGGTTCTGATTGCTGGGTTCTGGGTTCTGGGTGCTGGGTTCTGGGTGCTGGGTTCTGGGTTCTGGGTGCTGGGTGCTGGGTTCTGGGTTCTGAGTGCTGGGTTCTGTGTTCTGGGTTCTGGGTGCTGGGTTCTGGGTTCTGGGTGCTGGGTTCTGGGTGCTGGGTTCTGGTTTCTGGGTGCTGGGTTCTGGGTTCTGGGTGCTGGGTGCTGGTTTCTGGGTGCTGGGTTCTGGGTGCTGGGTTCTGGGTGCTGGGTTCTGGGTTCTGGGTGCTGGGTTCTGGGTGCTGGGTGTTGGGTGCTAGGTGCTCGGTTCTGGGTGCTGGGTTCTGGGTTCTGGGTGCTGGGTTCTGGGTGCTGGGTGCTGGGTTCTGGGTGCTGGGTTCTGGGTTCTGGGTGCTGGGTTCTGGGTGCTGGGTTCTGGGTTCTGGGTGCTGGGTTCTGGGTGCTGGGTTCTGGGTTCTGGGTGCTGGGTTCTGGGTGCTGGGTTCTGGGTGCTGGGTGCTGGGTTCTGGGTGTTGGGTTCTGGGTTCTGGGTGCTGGGTTCTGGGTGCTGTGTTCTGGGTGCTGGGTTCTGAGTGCTGGGTTCTGGGTGCTGGGTTCTGGGTGCTGGGTTCTGGGTGCTGGGTTCTGGGTTCTGGGTGCTGGGTTCTGGGTGCTGGGTTCTGGGTTCTGGGTGCTGGGTTCTGGGTGCAGGGTTCTGGGTGCTGGGTTCTGGGTGCTGGGTTCTGGGTGCTGGGTTCTGGGTTCCGGGTGCTGGGTGCTGGGTTCTGGGTGCTGGGTTCTGGGTGCTGGGTTCTGGGTGCTGGATTCTGGGTTCTGGGTGCTGGGTTCTGTGTGCTGGGTTCTGGGTTCTGGGTGCTGGGTTCTGGGTTCTGGGTGCTGGGTTCTGGGTGCTGGGTGCTGGGTTCTGGGTGCTGGGTTCTGGGTGCTGGGTTCTGGGTGCTGGGTTCTGGGTTCTGGATGCTGGGTTCTGGGTGCTGGTTGCTGGGTTCTGGGTGCTGGGTTCTGTGTGCTGGGTTCTGGGTGCTGGGTTCTGGGTTCTGGTTGCTGGGTTCTGGGTGCTGGGTTCTGGGTGCAGGGTTCTGGGTGCTGGGTTCTGGGTGCTGGGTTCTGGGTGCTGGGTTCTGGGTTCTGGGTGCTGGGTGCTGGGTTCTGGGTGCTGGGTTCTGGGTGCTGGGTTCTGGGTGCTGGATTCTGGGTTCTGGGTGCTGGGTTCTGTGTGCTGGGT
Organism: Lampetra planeri; assembly: GCF_965212315.1. NCBI lineage: Eukaryota > Metazoa > Chordata > Hyperoartia > Petromyzontiformes > Petromyzontidae > Lampetra > Lampetra planeri. The sequence goes on from NC_136107.1 coordinate 26,539,692, forward strand.
TCTGGGTTCTGGGTGCTGGGTTCTGGGTTCTGGGTGCTGGGTTCTGGGTGCTGGGTGCTGGGTTCTGGGTGCTGGGTTCTGGGTGCTGGGTTCTGGGTGCTGGGTTCTGGGTTCTGGATGCTGGGTTCTGGGTGCTGGTTGCTGGGTTCTGGGTGCTGGGTTCTGTGTGCTGGGTTCTGGGTGCTGGGTTCTGGGTTCTGGTTGCTGGGTTCTGGGTGCTGGGTTCTGGGTGCTGGGTTCTGGGTGCTGGGTTCTGGGTGCTGGGTTCTGGGTGCTGGGTTCTTGGTTCTGGGTGCTGGGTGCTGGGTTCTGGGTGCTGGGTTCTGGGTGCTGGGTTCTGGGTGCTGGATTCTGGGTTCTGGGTGCTGGGTTCTGGGTTCTGGGTGCTGGGTTCTGGGTGCTGGGTTCTGGGTGCTGGGTTCTGGGTTTTGGGTGCTGGGTTCTGGTTGCTGGGTTCTGGGTTCTGTGTGCTGGGTTCTGGGTGCTGGGTTCTGGGTTCTGGGTGCTGGGTTCTGGGTGCTGGGTTATGGGTGCTGGGTGCTGGGTTCTGGGTGCTGGGTTCTGGGTTCTGGGTGCTGGGTTCTGGGTTCTGGGTGCTGGGTTCTGGGTTCTGGGTGCTGGGTTCTGGGTGCTGGGTTCTGGGTGCTGGGTTCTGGGTGCTGGGTTCTGGGTGCTGGGTTCTGGGTTCTGGGTGCTGGGTTCTGGGTGCTGGGTTCTGGGTGCTGGGTGTTGGGTTCTGGGTTCTGGGTTCTGGGTGCTGGGTTCTGGGTGCTGGGTTCTGGGTGCTGGGTTCTGGGTGCTGGGTTCTGGGTTCTGGGTGCTGGGTTCTGGGTGCTGGGTTCTGGGTGCTGGGTGCTGGGTTCTGGGTGCTGGGTGTTGGGTTCTGGGTTCTGGGTTCTGGGTTCTGGGTGCTGGGTTCTGGGTGCTGGGTGCTGGGTTCTGGGTGCTGGGTGCTGGGTGCTGGGTTCTGGGTTCTGGGTGCTGGGTTCTGGGTTCTGGGTGCTGGGTTCTGGGTGCTGGGTGCTGGGTTCTGGGTGCTGGGTTCTGGGTGCTGGGTTCTGGGTGCTGGGTTCTGGGTGTTGGGTTCTGGGTTCTGGGTGCTGGGTTCTGGGTGCTGGGTGCTGGGTTCTGGGTTCTGGGTGCTGGGTTCTGGGTGCTGGGTTCTGGGTGCTGGGTGCTGGGTTCTGGGTTCTGATTGCTGGGTTCTGGGTTCTGGGTGCTGGGTTCTGGGTGCTGGGTTCTGGGTTCTGGGTGCTGGGTGCTGGGTTCTGGGTTCTGAGTGCTGGGTTCTGTGTTCTGGGTTCTGGGTGCTGGGTTCTGGGTTCTGGGTGCTGGGTTCTGGGTGCTGGGTTCTGGGTTCTGGGTGCTGGGTTCTGGGTTCTGGGTGCTGGGTGCTGGTTTCTGGGTGCTGGGTTCTGGGTGCTGGGTTCTGGGTGCTGGGTTCTGGGTTCTGGGTGCTGGGTTCTGGGTGCTGGGTGTTGGGTGCTAGGTGCTCGGTTCTGGGTGCTGGGTTCTGGGTTCTGGGTGCTGGGTTCTGGGTGCTGGGTGCTGGGTTCTGGGTGCTGGGTTCTGGGTTCTGGGTGCTGGGTTCTGGGTGCTGGGTTCTGGGTTCTGGGTGCTGGGTTCTGGGTGCTGGGTTCTGGGTTCTGGGTGCTGGGTTCTGGGTGCTGGGTTCTGGGTGCTGGGTGCTGGGTTCTGGGTGTTGGGTTCTGGGTTCTGGGTGCTGGGTTCTGGGTGCTGTGTTCTGGGTGCTGGGTTCTGAGTGCTGGGTTCTGGGTGCTGGGTTCTGGGTGCTGGGTTCTGGGTGCTGGGTTCTGGGTTCTGGGTGCTGGGTTCTGGGTGCTGGGTTCTGGGTTCTGGGTGCTGGGTTCTGGGTGCAGGGTTCTGGGTGCTGGGTTCTGGGTGCTGGGTTCTGGGTGCTGGGTTCTGGGTTCCGGGTGCTGGGTGCTGGGTTCTGGGTGCTGGGTTCTGGGTGCTGGGTTCTGGGTGCTGGATTCTGGGTTCTGGGTGCTGGGTTCTGTGTGCTGGGTTCTGGGTTCTGGGTGCTGGGTTCTGGGTTCTGGGTGCTGGGTTCTGGGTGCTGGGTGCTGGGTTCTGGGTGCTGGGTTCTGGGTGCTGGGTTCTGGGTGCTGGGTTCTGGGTTCTGGATGCTGGGTTCTGGGTGCTGGTTGCTGGGTTCTGGGTGCTGGGTTCTGTGTGCTGGGTTCTGGGTGCTGGGTTCTGGGTTCTGGTTGCTGGGTTCTGGGTGCTGGGTTCTGGGTGCAGGGTTCTGGGTGCTGGGTTCTGGGTGCTGGGTTCTGGGTGCTGGGTTCTGGGTTCTGGGTGCTGGGTGCTGGGTTCTGGGTGCTGGGTTCTGGGTGCTGGGTTCTGGGTGCTGGATTCTGGGTTCTGGGTGCTGGGTTCTGTGTGCTGGGTTCTGGGTTCTGGGTGCTGGGTTCTGGGTTCTGGGTGCTGGGTTCTGGGTGCTGGGTGCTGGGTTCTGGGTGCTGGGTTCTGGGTGCTGGGTTCTGGGTGCTGGGTTCTGGGTTCTGGATGCTGGGTTCTGGGTGCTGGTTGCTGGGTTCTGGGTGCTGGGTTCTGTGTGCTGGGTTCTGGGTGCTGGGTTCTGGGTTCTGGTTGCTGGGTTCTGGGTGCTGGGTTCTGGGTGCTGGGTTCTGGGTGCTGGGTTCTGGGTGCTGGGTTCTGGGTGCTGGGTTCTTGGTTCTGGGTGCTGGGTGCTGGGTTCTGGGTGCTGGGTTCTGGGTGCTGGGTTCTGGGTGCTGGATTCTGGGTTCTGGGTGCTGGGTTCTGGGTTCTGGGTGCTGGGTTCTGGGTGCTGGGTTCTGGGTGCTGGGTTCTGGGTTTTGGGTGCTGGGTTCTGGTTGCTGGGTTCTGGGTTCTGTGTGCTGGGTTCTGGGTGCTGGGTTCTGGGTTCTGGGTGCTGGGTTCTGGGTGCTGGGTTATGGGTGCTGGGTGCTGGGTTCTGGGTGCTGGGTTCTGGGTTCTGGGTGCTGGGTTCTGGGTTCTGGGTGCTGGGTTCTGGGTTCTGGGTGCTGGGTTCTGGGTGCTGGGTTCTGGGTGCTGGGTTCTGGGTGCTGGGTTCTGGGTGCTGGGTTCTGGGTTCTGGGTGCTGGGTTCTGGGTGCTGGGTTCTGGGTGCTGGGTGTTGGGTTCTGGGTTCTGGGTTCTGGGTGCTGGGTTCTGGGTGCTGGGTTCTGGGTGCTGGGTTCTGGGTGCTGGGTTCTGGGTTCTGGGTGCTGGGTTCTGGGTGCTGGGTTCTGGGTGCTGGGTGCTGGGTTCTGGGTGCTGGGTGTTGGGTTCTGGGTTCTGGGTTCTGGGTTCTGGGTGCTGGGTTCTGGGTGCTGGGTGCTGGGTTCTGGGTGCTGGGTGCTGGGTGCTGGGTTCTGGGTTCTGGGTGCTGGGTTCTGGGTTCTGGGTGCTGGGTTCTGGGTGCTGGGTGCTGGGTTCTGGGTGCTGGGTTCTGGGTGCTGGGTTCTGGGTGCTGGGTGCTGGGTTCTGGGTGCTGGGTTCTGGGTGCTGGGTTCTGGGTGTTGGGTTCTGGGTGCTGGGTTCTGGGTGCTGGGTTCTGGGTGCTGGGTTCTGGGTTCTGGGTGCTGGGTTCTGGGTGCTGGGTTCTGGGTGCTGGGTTCTGGGTGCTGGGTTCTGGGTGCTGGGTTCTGGGTTCTGGGTGCTGGGTTCTGGGTGCTGGGTTCTGGGTTCTGGGTGCTGGGTTCTGGGTGCTGGCCGCTGCGCGTTGGGTAGTGGACGCTGGGGGCTGGATACTGACATCTGGGTGCTGTGTGCTGGTTGATGTGTACTGGGTGATGGACGAATGCAAGCGCTGTCTCACTCAGACGACGAGGAAAGAGCTTCATAGCTCATCGGATTTATCCAAGATAAAATAAAGATTCTGATACCGACAATACGGGCGCAGCGCAGAGCAGTGCGAGTTCCTAGCACGACAACAAGAGGCACCCACATGCCATGCAAACACTCTGTGACTGGTTTAACATATAAAGACAAAAGTCCCCCGTATAGCCTTTGAGAGACTGTTGGGCAAAGTGCTGATTGGTGAGGAGCACCCGTGTAGGTCGGCACGGCACATGAGCGGGTGGGTGGTAAGGACCATGCCCAGCCGCCTTTGTCTTCCGAGTGGAGATGTTTCAACACCGCACTAGGTACGCATTTGAGGCTGAGTCTACCTAGAGAGGCAGGCCAGGACCGGTTCAAATATTCGTCACTATTATTGGTCATGAGCGGGAATCGAACTCGGGTTAGTAGCCCTGTGGGCTCGACGCATACAACAATAATCGGTGCTTAATTTCATCCGGAGAAGTTCGGAAAGCGGTTCCGGGAAAAATGATTTTCGCGCCAATTCAATCTCGCCTTTTAATTGTTTTCCAAAAACCTGTTTATAAGATTATATGAGAGTAATATAGAGTGCAATGATATAGGATTATTGTGGACATGTTGATGTAAATGTAGGACACGTGTTCACATGTTAACGTCCGTACACTGCTAGATGAAAGCTTCCATACATGCTGTGTCGGCCATTGGAATTGGCGGAGGTGGGCGGTGTGGGTTATTTGACCAGATGACCGCTCCCTTAGCTCGTTCTAAGTAAGTCTTATTTGATCATTCGACGAACGACGCAGTCGTGAGATCCGTGGCGTGCAACGCGACCTTCAGAGATGCTGAAACACCACTGGACGTCTGTGAAAAAGAGCTTCATAGCTCATCGGATTCCTGCAGTCGACATGAAGATTGTCGTTCTAAACACATCTGTGTTCTGCGGAGATCGCCGTGACATTTTTATTATTTGATTAAAATGTTTTATTACACGCTTTTTGTAACTCACTGTCTCTTTTGATTTAAAGCTTTCGTGATTGCAGGGATTCATATTATTGGTTCTTTCGGGAAAGTCACGTAGAAGAGAAATAATACAATAATACAAATATAAAACAATAACAATTCTCACACCTGATGATGATTGCTTGTATTATTTTAACAGGACCCTGCGGGGTGGGCTGGTAGGAATAATACTTAGTACCGGTACAGGGATATCGACTGGGTATAGAGGAGTTAAAGAAAAAAATACTGCATTCTAGTGTTTAAAGTTTCGCCGTGAGGCGCCGGAAGCGACGGCCATCTTGTTTATTTCACAGATCGCAGGGGGAGCGGGCGGCCATCTTGTCGGACAGGGTCATGCCAAGTGTTTGCAGTAGGGGGCGATGTTGATACACGGACGGACGGACGGACGATATAATCTATTGGTGGTCTGGTCCACTTCGTTCCTACCAGTATTATTTCCCTTCTACGTGACTTTACCGAAATAACCAAGAATATGAATCACTGTCTCTTGTTGTATCCTCAAAACTTGGAACTAAAATTTTACCCACTTCCCAATGTGCTATCGTCTGCAAACTTGGTATACTTATGCCACACTGATGACAATTCTATATTCTATTTAAAAAAGATATATTTTAAACATTTTTTACGTGTTATGTTTCGGCTTGGGTCTAATTGTCCACGCTCAACTGACGTTGGCTGTAATTCATCCACGGTCCCTTACGTTATGGCAAGCCTCGGGGCCACTTCCTGGAGTCGTGGAGTTCTTCATTACTAGTACGGTACATTTCATTAAAGCGTGTTTAAAAAAATAGTTTTTTAAATATTACTTTTTAAAAAATAAAATGTAATTAATATAACGCTAAAATACTATTCTATTTTTAAATTATTATTTAATTTCTTAAAATCTCATACATTTTATTATTTTTAAAGTATATTATACCATTATTAAATTATTAATATTTTCTTCAAAATGTTCTGGGCCCATGTGCCAACAAAAAAATAACCCCCCCCCACCCACCAAAGTGGCGTCAAATTTTCATCACCAAAGAATGTTCCGGCTGGCGGCAAGAAAGTGGCGCATGGCCCAAGTGTCAATTGCGCCGCAGACTTGCTGAAGGGGAGAGAGATGTCCGCTCGCACTAACCACCCCCCACCCCTCCTCCTCTCTCCCTCTCCACACACCTCCCCGATCGCTCTGCCGGGCGCCTTCATCGCGCGAGGCTTGTTGCGCCCAAGCGCTCGCCAATGGGGGAATTCGTAACGGCGCAAACGGATCACGGCGATCAAGCGGAGAGGGCGGCAAACGCCCCCGCTGACTTCACCACCACCACCACTGTATCCGCAGGCGAAGATCCCCGCAAGCCCCTATCCCTCCCGTATCGCCTTGCACAGAATGTTGGGGCAAGAGCTGTGAGCGGGTAGCAACTTTGAGGTCGAGCGCGCCGCACACAACAGAGGACGTGGGTGACCAACACAACGTGTCCTGCCGCCTTTGTCTCTCCCCCCCCCCACCACCCCCCCCCCCCCAGTGCTGATGTTTGCCCCACCGCCGCAGTAGATATTCATTTCAAGGCTGAGTCGACCCAGGGGAGGCCAAGGACCCACTGAAATATCCGCCACTGATGTTGGCGGTGAGCGTAAACTCGCTGCTACGTCGACCTCTGCCACCACCGCCGCTGTCGTCACCACCACCAAAGATCCCTCCTCCTATAAACGTTTTGGGGCAAGTGCTGTGTGTGCGAGCACCATTGAAGGCCAAAGCGACCGTGCAGAGATGTTGGGCCGAATCAACCACTAAATGAAGATTTCAACTCAGAGCTCTGCGACTGTCAGCCGCTCGCTCAACAGATGACGCCGTGCAAATGTATCTGACAGACGCATCAATCCATTCCTGCTCTGGATTAATATATATATGTACAATTGTGTTTATATACGTAGTCACAATTGTCATCACCGCGAGTTTATTGTGTGCACACATGTCGCTTGACACTCTGGACACGCTTGCAAATCGGTTTAGGGATTTCCTAGGGGAATATATCTGAAGAAAACCCAGAAGACGAAATCCGAATCGGCATATTTATTTATCGGAGGAATCCGATGAGCTATAAAGTTCTTTTTCACAGACGCCGAGGAGGGGGAAGTGAGAACGTTGCAACAACAATCACAAACACACGATAGGAACGCAAAGTATAGGAAATGTGAACAGATCACTTCAACAAATGTACAAATAAAAACGATATATTATTATTAAATCCTTTATATTAAGTTCACTTGCTTGCTTGCTTGCGCGCTTACGACCGTGCAAATCTTTCGGTCGTTTTTTAACCCACTTCCCGTGATCCAATCGAGCTGACATTTTGCACACAGACTCGTTGTGCGTGACAATTTATTTTCGTGAAAATGTTTTTCCATAACTTTACACTTTTTAGGGAAAAAATATATATTTAATTACCAATTGCTTAATGGTGGAAGGCAATCATCTGACCATCTCAAGCCAGAGGACGAGAGGACTCTAGCCGCCACGCATATAAAGGATTTATAGTGAAAAACTTTGGTTTACGGGTTAATTTTTATCTTACCAGGAAGAGCCCGATGAGCTGTTAGCGTATTTTCCAGAAGCAACGCAGCCACAAAAGATTGCTCAACGAAGTGGAAGTTTACAACAGTAAAATAACCTAAAGGACGTAGGCTTTCGCGACCAATGTTATTCATAATAAAGGTGTTTTGGGTTAAATCGCGGCCTGGAAGCGCATTGCCAAGTAATACGTCTTACAACTGCATGCCTTATAGAGGAAACACACGCTAATTAACTGATTACTAATCTTATATAGAATTACAATCCCCGCCCCCCTCCATCATCTGCCTCTGATCTCTGCACCTGATGGGTTTGGTGATGACGTCATCTCGCTCTATTGAAGACCGGAAGCAGTTGGATCGCTTCACTATTCTGGCAAATCGCCCGATGATGCTGGTTGATGTAATTACCAGCGAAACGTCGTACTCCGCAAATTGTAAATGTTGTAGATTCACTGTTCAAACACACCGGTGGGCTGAAGAAGTAACTAATTGGCGCGTTGTTAACGTGACAAACCTTGCTGGCTGTGTCGGGTGGTGGAGGCTTTACGACCCAACATTTGTCTAGTAGTAGGTTTTTACCCTTTTAAACTGGTACAAAACTGACACTTTTATTCAAGGCATCATGTTTGCAATAACCACAACACAAGTAGTCAAAAAAGCAAACAAAAAGAAACAACTCTGATAATGATAATAATATGCACTGTCCTTGAAGTTGATTGGTCCACACCCGAGACGGCTTTCTTTAGAGCCTAGTCCCAATTGGTGTTGGACCAGATGACACCAGAAGGCGTACAACTCAAGCACAGTGCAATATCAGAGTATTGAGAGCTCGGGGTAAGCATTTACACTATGAGATCTCTGGTAAAAGAGATCTCATAGACCAACATTTGTACTTACGCGATCTAGCCCCAAAACCCCATTTATTATGAAAAACAAAGTTCAGTTTGCTCGCCTCGGAGTGGATAACAGCACAAGTTGCCTCCGCCCTGCGCCCAGCAGTCAGATTGAATCTGCGGAGTTGGGGGGGGAGGAGGTGGAGTTCCATGTAAAGTTAATGAGGCCGTTTGATTTAGCGGCGTCGCGTGATGATGGGCCACGTGTAAATCAAGCAAGCCGGACGGAGTCGATATCATTTTAACGACATTGGGCCTTAGAATTCGGGGCACGCGTCCCCAAGGGCAGGGAGGGGTTCACAATGACGGGGATGGCGGGTGGTGGTGGGGTCAGGGATTGAGACTCCCACCTCTTACACACCTCTCATCCCACCTCCGGTTCGTGGATAATCGGTGGCCTGCAAGGCTGTCGGGAAGTGGTCCGCGGAAATTGTTGCAGGTTTTGTCACAACAACAACAACAACAAAAACTGGTGTTGATTTTTTTTTCAGAATTTTTTTTTTAGTGCACAGTGATTTGATGTTGATCCGCGGGTTCGGAAACGTTGAGAACTACTGCTCTAGAATTGCCTCTCTGAAGCTTATTTTCGCGGGGAGCCTGAAGCTCCCAGCAGCGGCACGCCCAAGCAATTGCAGGGGCTGCACCTTAGCCTTTATACTCCACCGTATGTATGTTGAACTTCTTTCGCACCGTACGTAGCCAACCGTTATAATCGGAGGTGCCGGGGGAAGGACAACAAACTAAACACAAAAATATAGGGGGCTGTCCATAGCTCCGTCTAGTGGAGCCCCTTCAGCCAGCAGTGGCCTGATTCAGCCACTTGCAGGGGCTGCGCTTTTGAGTGCCCTAGAAGCAACGTCACTTTCTGACCCTCCCCCCTCCTTACTGGACATCTGTGAAAAAAATACCTTTTTAGCCCATCGGATTCCTTCTTTCTAACTAAACATTCTCCTGTCAATGTTGTGGGCGGTGGTCGCTGTGATGCTGCACGAAGCTGCCTGTCACCCAGCACTGTGGAGGCAGCAGCTATGGTTGGTGGATGAGCGCACACATCGATGTTGACGTGAAATCCCCTTTCTGCTACCCGTGGGTGTCGAGTAGGTGCCGTTCCCCTGGGCTCGGCAGTAGAAGGCAGTACAGCAAGTGGACTAATTGCTATCTGTTTCCATCTGTATGTGGATAGTGTGTTTGCACCCTTTCTTGCGCGTGGGGGTTTGTCCGGGTGCTGCCGGTTTTGCTCCTCTGGATAATAAATACAACTCATCTTTCATTGGCTGAGCATATCTCCATATATATAAAAGGCAAAGTTGTGATTATGTGTGTCTGTTCAAAATGTTTAGCGTACTTCCCGACATGCAACAAACTTGAAATTTGCCATGTGGGTACTTTCCAGAATGTACACCATGCAAACATTTTAAAAATACACTTTTTTTTTAGGGGGGGGGGGGGAGCTCAATAATGCATATATTTTTGCACGGCAAGTGACCTGTGACGTCAAATCTGTCACGTGACCCGCGCATGTGGAAGCGTCACGCATTGTAGTGTCGTGGTTAGCGCGCTGCGCTAAGAAACTCGGCGACCCGAGTTCGATTCCCGCTCACGGCCACCACCGGTGACGATTATTTGAACCGGTCCCGGGCCTCCCCTAGGTCGACTCAGCCTCAAACGAGTAACTGGTGTGGTGTGTGAACATCGCCACTGGGGAGACAAAGGAGACCGGGCGTGGTGAATCCAAGTCCTGGGCGAAGCCGGGTAGTAAAGCTAGTAACTTTAATAAAAATCAAACCGCAACGTAACGGCAGCAGCAGCAGCTGCAGAACCCTCCATTAAAAATAATCATACCACTCAGCGTGGCTTTTCTGGATAGATAAATACACAATAAGTGTGTGTGTGTATTATGTGTAATGGGATCGTGTAGCCCCTGCAGCTACTAGAGGGCGCTGCATCGGCTGAAATGTAAAAAATATATATAATCCATTCTCTAATTACAAAGCAAATCACTTTACAAACACCCCACCCTCTAATTACTTAATTTATGTATTCCTCTATCCCTCATTGGTTCTCACGAACAATTTGCTTACAACGTGCTCCAGCGCGTCTCACACACGAGCTTTGAAACACGCGAGACCCATCATCTCCCTGCGCCAGATAAAATCGGTACCGCAGTGAGGGAATGGCCGAGAGCGATAGTCCGACGGACGCATTGAACTCCGTCCAAAGGGAACGTGGAATTTCCAACATCTTTGTTCAGCGTGGAGAAAGGGACAGCCCCGACGCTGCACATGATACAGGGTGCTTCATACATGTCAACACTTCTGAGAATTGGCAGCAACTCCACAAGGAATGTGTGCGCCTCCGGGCTCTGGAGGCAAGGCTGCGTTGGCTGGGTCATGTAGCCCGCATGCCCAGCCACCGCATGCCTAAACAGCTTTTGTTCGGCCGGATCGAGGGGGCTTAACGGGGGCGGCACGGGCTAGAGAAGAGATGGAGTGATGTGGTACAGTAGGACGTGGAGCTGAGTGGACTTGCCGATGACCGGTACCAGCGGTGTCAAGATCGCCCTCTGTGGAGGAGGCTCGTGAAGGACGCTATTGGGCAGTTGGAGGCAGTCGCCCTCCAACAACAACGGAGGGCGGAGGAGCGACGCTCACAACAACGGGCGGAGCGCCGGGTGGCTAAAGCACAGCAAGTTGGCACAGTAGGGGGCACAGGTGATGCATCAGCCACTCATCTCAGTCAGTCGACCCATGGCACCTGGGTCTGCCCCGTGACCTGCCAGCGGGCGTACGACACTTCACGTGGCCTCAAGGTGCACTTGGCCTGGCACAAGCGTCGTGGTGACGTCACCGCCACTTAGTGGCAATCGTCCCACATAAGTGTTAAAAAAACAATTTAAGCACCCTGTGTTTGGCATTTAATATCGATCAGAGAATGAGAAATTTGAATGAACCACGAATGAATAAATGAAACGGTAATTGATGTCATTCGCGTCACGTGATCTCATCGGTGTGACATCCCCACTTCCTAACTGTGGAGCGTTCCCCCCTCCACCCTCCGTGTTCTCGACCCACTGCACCCTGTTCAACTAAACTCTCATGATCTCCCCTGTATCCCTCTGCCTCTGCCCCGACCGCCTCTCTGCATAAAATAAATGTGCCCACTGTCTCTGTACGGAGGGCTCGAGATGGTGGTCGCATTGTGATGTCACACACGGAGACGGCCACCGCATCGCGCGCTTCTGCGGCCGTCTGGAACGCTCTCCCTTCCAATGTGAGGACGCCACTGGGAGCTCATGGACATCTAAATCTAAAACGAAAACGAATTTCTTCAGAACTGCTTATTGCTGTGTTCAGTTTGTTGCGCTTCCCACGCACCTCCGATTCGCACGGTCGGCTCCGTACGGCGCGTCAGGAGTTCCACATTAATGCGATGAAATCAGTTCGTGTGTAGGCGCTGCCCGCTCCATTTGTTGCAGCTGAATATCGTGAGAGGTGGCGAATTGGGGCGGGGGTGGGTGGTGGGGGGAGAGGCCTTCATTCAGCAGTGGATTAACTATGCCTGACAATATTGATGATGATGATGATGATGCATTCTATTGCAAGGCAATTAACTTCGGAGCCGCGGCAGTGAGAGCCCTGGTGTACAGGAGCTGTTTGTACCCCCCGCTCTCAACACCCGCCTACTCGGAGCAACTGCGATTGATTTGAAATGGGTAACATTAACGCGATTACATCCTCCGGATAACAATTAGCAACAATGCAAAGTTGTCTCAAATACTGAGCAAGCCAAACGATGCCACATGTCGAGCAACTGCGGATCCTGCTTTGCGCTGTCCAAAAGCGATTGTGCAAAATGTTCGTGATGTTGTCGACGGGAAGGTCTTTGGGACACACACACACACTTTACACAATTGGGAATCGGCGCGCGTGGAATCGTTTAATCAGCCATCGCAGTCACGGACGTCAAGGGTGAACTAAAAAAAAGAAATGTGACGGTCCACGGGAAACGTGGAATTTGCGTCGCTGGATCGGAGACGCTTCGCACGAGCAGAAGGTCAGAATGAAGTGTTTATGGGATGACTGGAATTGACTCGCGCATGCGCACACACCACATACATGCCAGTCACCTCACATACCACAATCACACCACATACACACCACACACACACACCACACACACACCACAATCACACCACACACACACACCACAATCACACCACACACACCACACACACACACCACACACACACCACACACACCACACACACACCACACTCACACCACACACACACACACCACACACACACCACACACACCACAATCACACCACACACACCACACACACCACACACACCACAATCACACCACACACACCACAATCACACCACACACACACCACACACACCACACACACACCACAATCACACCACACACACACCACACACACACCACACACATACCACATACACACCACACACACACCACAATAATACCACACACACACCACACACACACACCACAATCACACCACACACACACACACTACACACACCACACACACACACCACAATCACACCACACACACACCACACACACACACCACAATCACACACACACACACCACACACACACCACATACACACCACACACACACCACACACACATCACAATCACACCACACACACACCACACACACACGACAATCACACCACACACACACTACACACACCACACACACACACCACACACACACACCACAATCACACCACATACACACCACATACACACCACACACACACCACACACACCACAATAACACACACCACACACACCACACACACCACACACACCATACACACCACACACACATCACAATCACACCACAATCACACCACACCCCACACACACACCACATATACCACACACACACACCACACACACACCACTCTCACACCACACACACACACCACAATCACACACACCACACACACCACACACACACCACAATCACACCACACACCACATTCATACCACACACACACACCACACACACACCACAATCACTCCACACATACACCACAGTCACACCACACACACACCACAATCACACACACACCACACACATCACACACACACCACAATCACACCACACACACACCACACTCACACCACACACACACCACACACACCACAATCACACACACACCACACACACACCACACACACCACACACAGACCACACACACCACAATCACACACACACACACCACACACACACCACACACATCACACACACACCACAATCACACCACACACACTCCACACACACACCACAGTCACACCACACACACACACCACAATCACACCACAATCACACACACAACACAATCACACACACACCACACACACACACACCACACACACACACCACACACATACCAATCACACCACACACACACCACAATCACACACACACCACAATCACACACACACTACACACACACCACACACACACCACAATCACACACACACCACACACACCACAATCACACACACACCACACACATCACACACACACCACAATCACACCACACACACTCCACACACACACCACAGTCACACCACACACACACCACACACACACCACAATCACACACACACACCACACACATCACACACACACCACAATCACACCACACACACTCCACACACACCACAGTCACACCACACACACACACCACAATCACACACACACCACACACACACACCACAATCACACACACACCACACACACACCACACACACCACACACAGACCACACACACCACAATCACACACACACACTCCACACACACACCACAGTCACACCACACACACACACCACAATCACACACACACACCACAATCACACACACACCACACACACACCACACACACACACCACACACATACCAATCACACCACACACACACCACAATCACACACACACCACAATCACACACACACTACACACACACCACACACACACCACAATCACACACACACACCACACACACCACAATCACACACACACCACACACACCACACACAGACCACACACACCACAATCACACACACACACACCACACACACACCACACACATCACACACACACCACAATCACACCACACACACTCCACACACACCACAGTCACACCACACACACACCACACACACACCACAATCACACACACACACCACACACATCACACACACACCACAATCACACCACACACACTCCACACACACCACAGTCACACCACACACACACACCACAATCACACACACACCACACACACACCACAATCACACACACACACCACACACACCACAATCACACCACCCCGCCATGCGCTGAGCTTCCCTTAATCGGCGCTCGCGAGTAGCGCTTGGGTGGAGCGGTGGCGCAGTGGTTAGCGCACTCTCCTCTCAACTCGGTCAACTGAGTTCGAGTCCCGACCACGACTAACAACGAGGGGGCGACGAACACGTGACCTGGTGCTGCCCCCCCCCTCCCCCACCCACGCTCACCAGCCCGTTCTGACCAGCGTGGAGAAGTATGTTCAAGACGACCCCAAGTCCCCGCCCACGCTGCGTGCGGATGCTTGAGCCATCGGTGGATTGACGGCACAAAGGGGCTGTCACAATGATCACCATTGTGACAGCACTTGCCCCGACAATCGATACCGTCGAACGGGAGATCTGTGGAAATTCGCGTGCACGCGCGCGTGTGTGTACGTGTGTGTGTGTACGTGTGTGTGTATGTATGTGCGGAGCGGTGGTGTAGCGGTTAGCGCGTTGCGCTACGAACCCGGCGATCCGGGTTCGAGTCCCGCTCACGGCCAACACTGATTATCTGAACCGGTCTTGGGCCTCCCCTAGGTCGACTCAGCATCAAATGAGTACTTTGTGCGGTGTGTAAACATCGCCACTGGGGAGACAAAGGCGGTCGGGCGTGGTACTGGCCACCCACCCTCTTGTGTAAAGGTCCGGCCTTCATAGGTGCTCACTAACAGCACTTGCGCCTACAGTCTGTCAAGGCTATACGGGGGATCTTTATCTTTGTGTGTGTGTGTGGGGGGGGGGGGCAGCGGTGGTGTAGTGGTTAGCGCGCTGTGCTGCGAAACCGGCGGTCCGAGTTCGATTCCCGTTCACGGTCGACACCCAGTGGCGATTATCTGAACCGTTCCTGGGCCTCCTCTAGGTCGACTCAGCCTCAAATGAGCACCTTGTGCGGTGTGTAAACCTCGCCGCTGGGGAGACAAAGGCGGCCGGGCGCGGTGTTGGCCACCCACTCCCTCGTGTGCCGTTCCAACCTTTCATAGGTGCTCGCTAACAGCACTTGCCCCAACAGTCTGTAAAGGATATAGGGGGAAAACTTTGGCTTTGTAGGAGGCAGATCGAGAGAGTGAGAGATACAGAGTGAGAGACACATCACACAAAGGCGTGTTGGCTCTTGCAGACTGTGCTCATGAGACCTGGGAGAGCTGCTGAAGAGGCCGTTAGGAAGGGAGTGATGGCACGCGCATGCGCAGACGCCAATCGCCCATTCGCGTTGTTTAATAATAATTCAAATGCATAATGCGCAACTTCTCAAGCTGCTGGCGACAGATGACGCGATTCGAAGCGATCGCTGCCGACGTCTGCGCTGAGGCCCAGGGAGAAAATGAACCTGCCAATGAGACGGCGATTAGTATAGAATTGTGTGTGTGTGTGTGCGTGCGCGTGTGTGCGTGTGTGTGTGTGCGCGTGTGCGTGCGTGTGTGTGTGCGCGTGTGTGTGCGTGTGCGTGTGTGCGTGCGTGTGAATGTGCGTGCGCGTGTGTGTGCGCGTGTGTGCGTGCGTGTGTGCGTGCGCGTGTGTGTGCGCGCGTGTGTGCGCGTGTGTGTGCGCGCGTGTGTGCGCGTGTGTGTGCGCGCGTGTGTGCGCGGGTTGGTGGTTGTTGTTTTTTCATTTCCACTTAAGTACTCGAATTGTTAATGTTGCTGCGTGTTTATTCTCCAACACACTGACGTTGCAACTAATGTAATTGGCACGTTTTGTTTCAAGTGACCGACCTTGCTGATTGGCTGTGTCGGGGGAGTGGCCGGTTTCGCGTTTGTATTTACGCGCTCTAACTCAAAATGTCGTTTTTATTATCTATGATGAATGTGAGGGCGCAGCCCTGCAATTTCTCACTCACGCCCCTGCTACTGGCCGCGTCGCTCATCCACTACAGGGGAAGAGCTCCTCGAGATGGCGAGACGGTAATAGTTACCCACGATTTACCCCACCACACACCACCTGCCCATCCACTCACTGTGGTGGGGACCCGTTTTTCGTCGCCGGGATGGGTGAAGAAGGAGGGGTTGGAGGTGGGGGGGATTAAACAAAGGAACAACAAAAATATTTAAAAATACTTTTTAAAAAACACGCTTTAATGAAATGTACCGTACGAGTAATGGCAGAACTCCACGACTTCAGGAAGTGGCTCCGAGGCTTGCCACAACGTAAGGAACCCTGGTGATTTACAGCCAACGTGAGTTGAGCGTGGACAATTAAACCCAAGATGGTTTAAACATATTTTATGTTTTATTTTTAACGATATAATATAGAATTGTCACCAGTTTGACATACGTTTACCAAGTTTGCAGGACATTGGGAAGTGGGTAAAATTTGAGTTACAATATTTGAGGATACGACAACAGACAGAGTGAGTTTGATAAAAGCGTGTAAATAATATTAATACAAAAAAAACACGTCCCATCGTTCCAACCGGTTATGTTTGGATTACCCGCCACTCTGTGCGCGTCGGGCGTAGTGAGGAGCTGCAGGTGAAGGGTTTCACGTGCTCCGTTGCGAGCCGGGCGAGCTGAGTTCGATTCCCGCTCACGGCCACCAACACTGAGCTAATCGCGGGGCTTCTCCAACAGTCAGGTAAGTAGAAAAATAATCCATCACGACGTTTCGATCGCAACACAAGCAATCGTCATCAGGTGGCGACAACCACAGCAAGAAAACACTGCAGCAGTGTGTTTTTTAATTGCAGTGGTTGTCGCCACCTGATGACGATTGCTTGTGTTGCGATCGAAACGTCGTCATCGAATGTTATTATTATTCTACCCACGTGCCTTCACCGAAAGAACCAAAGAGTGTGGATTCCTGCAGTCACGAAAGCTTTGAATCAAGTCAGTTAAGTCTATACTGGGGGGGGGGGGGGGTTGGATGTGTGTGTGTGATGCGCACGCTGAACATTTAGCTCGGCACATGGCGTTGGCCCTAAAGACGGTGAAAGTTAAACATTGCGCGTTCGTTAACGGGCGTTTGGCTGCCAAGTGCACGCTTCGGAAGAGGGGAAATGAGTTGGATGTTAATGTGCCGTTTTATTGAGTGGACTACTTTACGTTGCTATCTCCATGTGATCATGGGACTTGTTGTTGTTTTGCTGCCTTGCCCAATCTTGATAAATCGGACTGATAAAAAACAAACAATTAGGGCCTCACTATTTTCTCTAATTTTCACTCCTATCGTTGCTTTTTTTTGGGACTGTTTGCTTTTGGAACTCGCTCACACGCCCATACTGGCCATCTGTTTGAAACAAAAAGAGCCTCACGTCTCATCAAGATTCTTCTGATTCTGGCGGTGAAATTTGCTGCGTCGCTTCGGAGGGGAATGACTGCCGAATTGTGAGAGAGTGGAGACTCCCCGGCAAATTGAAAGCTGTTGCCGCTCCCCCCTCTCTCAGCTCGGTCGAGGATCAAAGTGTCGATAAATTAACGGGGCACTTTATATTTCTATATTTCTATTGCGCGATAAAACTTCACGAGCATGTGGACCGACTTTCTCCCCCTCCCGTCTATGCCCACGCTTGCTAAGCCCGTGTCCATTGTTTTAGAGATCATTGCTGCGGTGTCAGGATGACGATGCTTGATTTTTGTTTCAAATTCTTGCGCGTGATGGCAGTACAGCAACGTGGTTCAGGGGCGCGATGCCAATGTCGAGGTCTGTCGGCTAAGCCACGACGAGAGGGCTTCAGCAGAGAGGAAAAGAGAGTTCGTGGCGTTTGATCGGGCTTTTCCCACTGTGCAGTTCCCAAACAACGGAAAAATGTATCTTCACTAATAGGACACTTAGAGTCGTTAGAGCTATTTCAGTCCCGTCTTTAGAACTCACCTCTTTAAATTGGTCAATACATTCCACTAGTTTTGAGCGTGTGGGTGGGTGAGGGGATGAGGAGGCGAGTAGGGGAGTTGGTGGGCGAGTGAGTGTATGAGTAGGGGAGTTGGTGTGTGAGTGAGTGGATGAGTGGATGAGTAGGGGAGTTGGTGGGTGAGTGAGTGGGTGAGTGGATGAGTGGATGAGTAGGGGAGTTGGTGGGTGAGTGAGTGGATGAGTTGGCGAGTAGGAGAGTTGGTGGGTGAGCGAGTGGATGAGTGGATGAGTAGGGAGTTGGTGGGTGAGTGAGCGGATGAGTGGATGATTAGGCGAGTAGGGGAGTTGGTGGGTGAGTGAGTGGGTGAGTGGATGAGTAGGGGAGTTGGTGGGTGAGTGAGTGGGTGAGTGGATGAGTAGGGGAGTTGGTGGGTGAGCGAGTGGATGAGTAGGTGAGTAGGAGAGTTGGTGGGTGAGTGAGTGGGTGAGTGGATGAGTAGGTGAGTAGGAGAGTTGGTGGGTGAATGAGTGAGAGAGTAAATTGGCTTTCATCCCCCGCCGTTTACCCATCGAGCTTTGTTTATTCACTGCTATCCATACACGGGGCGCATTGGTGGGATCTATGGATGAAATGCGCACGACAAATGCAAATTATTGTTAATATTACAGTGGTCTACTTGTGTGGTCCATAGTTGTGGTTGCCTGGCCAGAATCGCACTGCACGAGGCTAACAATGACGCTGCCCAATGCACAGTCTCTACTTTTTGATCTCTGCCGTCCGTGCTTTCGTCTTCCTCCATGCCCGCTGTTTAAGTCCTTGATTATTAAGCCCCACTTTTATTTTAGCTGTCTATATGACCGACTCTGCATGGCTCTCCGTATAGAATACACGTGCCCGACTGTTGCCAACAGAGCAGTGTTCTTTGCTCATTGTCAGAGGAGGGGCCACTTTCGCCGATAGGACATCATCAGTGTGTGTGAGGTCCCGCCACACATTGGAAACCATTGTTGGGTTTGACAGCAGCAGCACGACCATGATGACGATGATGACGATGATGATCTTGTCACGTGTTGTGTATTGTCGAGGTCGTGCACGTCCGGGGCCTTGCAATGAAGAAGACGCAGAGCGTCTGGTCCTGTGGTCGAATTTAGACGCAGCATCCGAACGTCATTGGATTGTACGATGCAATGTCACAAGATGTGTATCGCGTGCGACCTCTTGCTAAATTTCCGCTAACGCGATGTAACAACACGCAACAATTAAACGATTGCCCGTTTAACAACCGCATGATCATAATACAAATGTGTTTGGCAACCCATCGCCTTCTCTGAGTTTTCATCAGCAGAGCACAGCTGTTACACGAATGCCACTGGGTTCCCTGTAGTGCTAGACAGTTTAAACTACTAAACAATTTTATTTATTTGACCAGGTAAGGCCCACTGAGCTATATAGAACAATCCACGCGACCACGTGGAAGCGTCAGGGCGAGGCCCCTGAGAGGCACGAACCTGACATTGTACTACCTTGGTGGTAGCAATGACCCCCGTGTCTTGCTACTTACCACGTAATGACGAACCCAGGGTGCACCGCGCCACGACTATCACACCGGACGAATACATATCTGAGTACAAGGCCCCCCTCCCGCCCACCCAGCCCCCCATGCTCCCCCTGAACCTCGCCAATCTCAATACTCAACCTCGCGCCGAGTTGACAAGTTCCCCGAGTTGAGCGCAACACCAACAGCGCCGCACCGAAGCCGTCACCTGGGCTTCGAACCTGAGTTCCGAGTACCCAGGCACGTTTTGCTAATAATAACAACAACAACAGCAGCAACAATAACAGCAACAATAACAGCAACAATAACAACAACAATAACAGCAACAACAGCAACAATAACAGCAACAATAACAACAACAATAACAACTATAACAGCAACAATACCAACAATAACAACAATAACAGCAACAATAACAGCAACAATAACAACAATAACAGCAACAATAACAGCAACAATAACAACAACAATAACAACAATAACAGCAACAATAACAGCAACAATAACAGCAACAACAGCAACAATAACAGCAACAATAACAACAACAATAACAACAATAACAGCAACAATAACAGCAACAATAACAGCAACAATAACAACAATAACAGCAACAATAACAACAACAATAACAACAATAACAGCAACAATAACAACAACAATAACAACAATAACAGCAACAATAACAACAATAACAGCAACAATAACAACAACAATAACAACAATAACAGCAACAATAACAACAATAACAGCAACAATAACAGCAACAATAACAACAATAACAACAATAACAGCAACAATAACAACAACAATAACAACAATAACAGCAACAATAACAACAATAACAGCAACAATAACAACAACAATAACAACAATAACAGCAACAATAACAACAATAACAGCAACAATAACAACAACAATAACAACAATAACAGCAACAATAACAACAATAACAGCAACAATAACAACAATAACAGCAACAACAACAACAACAATAACAACAATAACAGCAACAATAACAACAATAACAGCAACAACAACAACAACAATAACAACAATAACAGCAACAATAACACCAACAATAACAACAACAATAACAACAATAACAGCAACAATAACAACAATAACAGCAACAATAACAACAATAACAGCAACAATAACAACAACAATAACAACAATAACAGCAACAATAACAACAATAACAGCAATAACAGCAACAATAACAACAACAATAACAACAATAACAGCAACAATAACAACAACAATAACAACAATAACAGCAACAATAACAACAACAATAACAACAATAACAGCAACAATAACAACAACAATAACAACAATAACAGCAACAATAACAACAACAATAACAACAATAACAGCAACAATAACAACAACAATAACAACAATAACAGCAACAATAACAACAATAACAACAATAACAGCAACAATAACAACAACAATAACAACAATAACAGCAACAATAACAACAACAATAACAACAATAACAGCAACAATAACAACAATAACAACAATAACAGCAACAATAACAACAATAACAGCAACAATAACAACAATAACAACAATAACAACAATAACAGCAACAACAACAGCAACAATAACAGCAACAATAACAACAACAACAGCAACAATAACAGCAACAATAACAACAACAATAACAACAATAACAACAATAACAGCAACAACAACAGCAACAACAACAGCAACAATAACAGCAACAATAACAACAATAACAGCAACAACAACAGCAACAATAACAGCAACAATAACAACAACAACAGCAACAACAACAGCAACAATAACAGCAACAATAACAACAATAACAGCAACAACAACAGCAACAATAACAGCAACAATAACAACAACAGCAACAACAACAGCAACAACAACAGCAACAATAACAACAATAACAGCAACAACAACAGCAACAATAACAGCAACAATAACAACAACAACAGCAACAACAACAGCAACAATAGCAGCAACAATAACAACAATAACAACAATAACAGCAACAACAACAGCAACAACAACAGCAACAACAACAGCAACAGCCAGACGATTGACGACATCGGGATACGCATTCTCAACGTGACAAGTTTCACGAGTTTGAGCGCAGCGATAACAAGTATAACCCGTAAAAACAAAGTTTTTCACTATAAATCCTTTATATGCGTGGCGGCTAGAGTCCTCTCGTCCTCTGGCTTGAGATGGCTGCCACCTATGGGTCAGATGATTGCCTGCCACCATTAAGCCATTGGTAATTAAATATAAAAAAAATTTCCTAAAAAGTGTAAAATTTTGGAAATATTTTTTTCACGAACATTAATTGTCACGCACAACGAGTCTGTGTGGAAAATGTCAGCTCGATTGGATCACGGGAAGTGGGTTAAAAAACGACCGAAAGATTTGCACGGTCGTAAGCAAGCAAGCACGCACGCAAGCAAGCAAGCGAACTTAATATAAAGGATTTAAAAACATGGCACACTGGCGCACCGCTGAAAATTTGAACCCAGCGCCCCCCCTACCCCCCCCCTACCCCCCCCTACCCCCCCCCTACCCCCCCCCTCCTCCTCCTCCTCGTGCTCAAATTCGCGCTCGCACCAAAAAACAAAAAACAGAGACAAAGATCTCCCGGGTAGCCTTCAGCAGAGTGTTGGGGCAAGTGCTATTCGCGAGCACCTCTGAAGGGCGGAAGGGGCACACGAGGGGGTTGGTTTTTGTCTTCTCGGTTCTTTCGGTAAAGTCATCACGTAGAAGGGAAGTAATAAAATAATAAAATAAAGCATAATAAAATAATTCTCACGACGTTTCGGCCACAACGCAAGCAGCCGTCCTCAGGTGAAAAACCAGGTCTGTCGAGGCGACAGCGTCTGAATGAAACAGCACCATGCTTGGAGCATATATTTAAGCTGGGTTGGAAGGGGGGGAAAGGGCGCCTTGACAAAATAATTTGCATATAAAGAGGAATTCAGCATATTTATGGGAAATGCAGGTATGTGATTGGTTGGTTGTTGTCTCCTTCCCCGGCACCTCCGATGAACACACTTGGCTGCGTACGGTGCGAAAGAAGTTCAACGTACATACATATACATACATGCCACGCCCGGCCGCCTTTGTCTCCCCATTTGAGCCCAAGTCGACCTAGGGGAGGCCCAGGACCGTTTCAGTTAATCGTCGCCGCGTTCGTAGCGCAGCGCGCTAACTGTTGCTTTTGGCCATCACCTATGAAGGCCCCCACGGCACACGAGGGGGTGGGTGGCCAACGCCACGCCCGGCCGCCGCCTTTGTCTCCCCAGGAGTCTACACACCGCACCGGGTCCTCATTTGAGGCCGAGTCGACCTAGGGGAGGCCCAGGACCGGATCAGAGAATCGTCACCGGTGTTGTTGGCCGTGAGCGGGAATCGAACTCGGGCTGCCGGGTTCGTAGCGCAGCGCGCTAACCGCTACACCACCGCTCACTTGTACACGCGCGCACACAAACAAAGATCCCCCGTGTAGCCTTAACAGACTGTAGGGGCAAGTGCTGTTAGCGAGCACCTATGAATGCCGGAACGGTACACGAGGGGGGTGGGTGGCCAGCACCATGCCCGACCGCCTTTGTCTCCCCAGTGGCGATGTTTACACACCACACCAGGTACTAATTTCAGGCTGAGTCGACCTAGGGGAGGCCCAGGACCGGTTCAGATAATCGTCACTGGTGTTGGCCGTGAGCGGGAATCGAACCCGGGTCGCCGTTCATAGCGCCATAGGTTCATAGCGCAGCGCGCTAACCGCTACACTACCGCTCCCCACACACACACACACACGCGCACACACGCACACGCACGCACACGCGCACACACACGCACACGCGCACACACACGCACACACACGCGCACACACACGGGGGGGGGGGGGAGGGGGCGGTGTCGGCGGAGTAATAACCGCGCCGTGTCGTTCTCCGACCAGATCCCGAGACTCTGTAAGTGGCCGCGATTCATCAGGCTTCTGGCAAGTGCTGGGGCCACGTAACTGGGAGCATAAAAGTAATTTAGCGCACGCCGCAAACAGTTCCTAAATCAAAAAGGGGGCTCGCTGAATCGGGGGGGGGTATAGTGGAGGGGGGGGGGGTCCTCGTGCTCTCTGTTCGAACGAGTCATTTGTCTGTACCGCGTCTCTCCCTCTCCACCCCTCTCGCTCTCTCGCGATCGCCTCGCTCGCTCGCTCGCGGGCGAGCGAGCGAGTCGCTGTTTTCATGCGCCGAGGACAAAAATGGGGGGAAAAAACGCCTCGCTCATTTTTCAAGACGCGATGAATGCGCCCAGAGTGCCGAGCGCGGAGGAGCGGCGGCTGCGGTGGTGGCGGTGGTGGTGGTGGAGTCTCACTTAAGAGGCGCTCAGGGGGCAGGCGAGGGCAAGGGAGAGACACGGCACGTGGCGGGGGTGGAGGGGGTTTAGTGAGTGAGTGGAGGTCATGGTAAAAACAAGCCACAGTTACAGGTGAAACCTTGCAGTTGCTTGCCCCACGTGACTGCTGACAGAGATGTCGTCTTGCACGCTGGCCAGCTCGTCTTGGAAGAGGCGAGGGAGAGCCCACAACATTGTTGTTGTTGTTTTACCCCAACGCCGCCGAGAACTGCCGATCGCCTAGACTGGGAAGGACGGCGATGTAACTGGAACACTCACCCGGTGTTCTAACTGCGCACGTGGACATCGGCATAAAGAGAGTGGTCGCAGAAGAGCTGTGACGCAAAGTGCGCAAAGAAGCATCGAGTTGGGAGGGGGATTGGTGGTGGAGGCCAGTGGCCACCCACCCAATCGTGTGCCGTACCGGTCCTTCATAGGTGCTCGCTAACACAGCACTTGGCCCGATAGTAGCACGTGAAGGCTGTACGGGAGAAGCTGTACCTCTGTATGTGTACCCCACGCGTTATGTAACGCAGCTCATTGTTGCCACTGCCGCGCCGGGAGAGATGATCGAATTCAACCGGCCATCTATGGATTTCAACAACAAAGACAAAGACCCCCCGTATAGCCTAAACAGACTGTAGGGGCAAGTGCTGTTAGCTAGCACCTATGAAGGCCGGCACACGAGGGGGTGGGTGGCCAGCACCACGCCCGACCGCCTTTGTCTCCCTAGTGGCGTCGTTTGCACACGAACCAAGTTTTTAATTTGAGGCTGAGTCGACCTAGGGGAGGCCCATAACCGGTTCAGATAATCGTCACCGGTGTTGGCCGTGAGCAGGAATCGAACTCGGGTCGCCAGGTTTGTAGCGCAGCGCGCTAACCGCTCCACCACCGCTCCACCACCGCTCCACCACCGCTCCACCACCGCTCCACCACCGCTCCACCACCGCTCCACCACCGCTCCACCACCGCTCCACCACCGCTCCACCACCGCTCCACCACCGCTCACACGCACAAACGTGTACTGTGTACAACACGCTCTCAGGCTTAAGGATTACGCAAAACCACCTCTTCCTGAAAAACCGCTTTTGTGGCTTTCTTCCCATTAGTCGCCACCAATAAACGGAGCAAATTTGACCAACCAGCCCAACCTACGGGCGGGGGTGTCAATCAGCGCGACCAAGGGGAGATAACCCATCCGACCTGTTTCCGTCATCATTGAGACTCATCGGTCGAGCGCACATCCAGCGCGCTCACCGTTAAAGCGTGGCATGGCTGGGGTGGTGGGGGTGGTGGGGGTGGTGCAGGGTGGGTTGAGACGATGACATTAGCGCCACGGGGACAAATGATGGAGATTATTTTCAAACGCGGGGGGGAGGGAGGATAGGGGGGGGGTCTGGAGATGCGTTTGTAAAAAAAAAGTGCTCGCGACAATGCGGGGTAAAGGGTGAGGATTTATGGTCGCGAATTAATGCGACGGCGCGTCAAGCAAGACGCGGTACGGAGCAATTGAACGCGCATCCTAATCCATAATCCGTACTTTTATCACTGTGATAATACGACCACTGCACGGCGTTGTGTGGAGCGGTGGCGCAGCGGTTAGCGCAGTGCAGTTGATCAGAATCAGAATCATTTATACCGGAGGAATCTGATGAGCTATGAAGCTCCTTTTTAATCGATGTCCAATAGGTTGCGAGTCAGAACGTTACGTGCAACCTATAGGAAATGTAAACAAATCACCTTTTAAAAAAATATGCAAATAAAACTCAACTATTTTTTTTGTTATCTGACCAGGTAAAGCCCACTGAGCTATTATCATTCTGTTTTCAGAAGCGACCTGGCCACAAATGATAGCTCAACGAAGCGGCTTATCGCGTGGAAATGTATGAACTCGGCATTCGGTTCGCCTGCCATGGCTACAAATGACCGCCCAGTGATGACGATCGGCGTGGTGAAGAGTTGGCCAAACAACTGCCACGATCTAACCGACTCGGGCGCGGGGACGCCTTCATATTCTCCACGCGTTCCCCGTGTCACCGAGCATCGCGGTCTGAAGCGTCAGAGTCCAAGCCCTGCTTGGAGCAGGGGTCCCCCAACCTTTACCGGTCCGTGGCCTGTTAGGAACCGGGCCGCACAGCAGCAGGAGGTGAGAGCGGTGAGTCCGCGCGTGTTGCCAGCCCTCATTGTTTAATTATTCACCACATCCATCCGCGCCTCTCTTCCGCACCGCGCATTTGCCTCAATCACCGTGTTGGTAAGCCCACAAGCTCTAACCCCTAGTAGCCAAAATGAGTAAAAAACAAACGTCGCTGGAGAGCTTCTTTGAAAAGGGGGGAAAGACCCAATGATGAACCCCCCCCCCCCCCGGTCCGTGAAAAAATTGCCAAAAAGGTTGGGGACCGCTGCCTTGGAGGATGGACGGGGTGCAGAGGAAGGGGGGGAACTCACAACTACCATCACTCTGGGGGGGGGGGGGGGGACAAGGATTCGGGGTTCGATAAAACAAGCGCTATGCTGTGGTCAACAAACAGTGATCAACAAACAGTACTTCATAACAGTACTTGTCGCATGGGTAAACTAACCCCGCCATAGGAATGTGGAATTTCCACGACTGGCTCTTGGCTCCCAGTGGAGACAGGGCAGGTGCCTGTGCATCAATCTTGCGAACCAGTGTGCTGTCCTAAGCAAAACACACAAAAAAGGGTCGTAGCCTGAAACGTCGCCTATATATTATTTTCTACCCCCTTTTAGGGGCAGCGTCAACTGGCGATTGTGACGATGTTTTGTGTTTCACTTCGTTCGGTAAATTCTTGTTTCCGAACAATGTCTCTTGGCCGAAGTTACAATCCCTTACTGATCATATAAAAGAAAAAAACATTACACACGGATTGTATTTTGACAAATCATTACTTTATTAAGACCGTTCAATCACGTTCATTTGACCAAGAAGAGAATTCAACGTGAAATAAACATATGTTTGTAAAACAGTGAAATCGCACGCGTCCACTCGCAAATTCCGCTTAATCCGACCGACGATGCCTTCAAGAAAAGCCTGAGGCAGACAGGGAACGTGCTTCCTTCCCATTAGGGCTCATCGGCGAACCAAGGCCAGCTGCGCACTTCTGTGGCATAAGCAAGGCGATCCCACTGATCAAGCAAAGCATGGGACGGTGAAGCTATGGTTAGTGATGGGATAGGGTTATGGTCGAGTCTGTGGGTCTCTGTGTGAGTCTGTGGGTCTCTGGGTGAGTCTGTGGGTCTCTGTGCGAGACTGTGGGTCTCTGTATGAGTCTATGGGTCTCTGTGTGAGTCTGTGGGTCTCTGTGTGAGTCTGTGGGTCTCTGCGTGGGTCTGTGGGTCTCTGTGTGAGTCTATGGGTCTCTGTGTGAGTCTGTGGGTCTCTGCGTGGGTCTGTGGGTCTCTGTGTGAGTCTATGGGTCTCTGCGTGAGTCTGTGGGTCTCTGCGTGGGTCTGTGGGTCGCTGTGTGAGTCTGTGGGTCGCTGTGTGAGTGTTTGGGTCTCTGTGTGAGTCTGTGGGTCTCTGCGTGGATCTGTGGGTCTCTGTGTGAGTCTGTGAGTCTCTGCGTGGGTCTGTGGGTCTCTGCGTGGGTCTGTGGGTCTCTGTGTGAGTCTATGGGTCTCTGTGTGAGTCTGTGGGTCTCTGCGTGGGTCTGTGGGTCTCTGTGTGAGTCTGTGGGTCTCTGTGTGAGTCTGTGGGTTCCTGTGTGAGTCTATGGGTCTCTGCGTGAGTCTGTGGGTCTCTGCGTGAGTCTGTGGGTCGCTGTGTGAGTGCTTGGGTCTCTGTGTGAGTCTATGGGTCTCTGTGTGAGTGTGTGGGTCTCTGTGTGATTGTTTGGGTCTCCGTGCGAGACTGTGGGTTTCTGTGTGAGTGTGTGGGTCTCTGTGTGAGTCTGTGGGTCTCTCTGTGAGTCTATGGGTCTCTGTGGGAGTCTGTGGGTCTCTCTGTGAGTCTATGGGTTTCTGTGCGAGTCTATGGGTCTCTGCGTTAGTTTATGGGTCTCTGTGTGAGTGTGTGGGTCTCTGTGTGAGTTTATGGGTCTCTGTGTGAGTGTGTGGGCCTCTGTGTGAGTTGATGGGTCTCTGTGCGAGTCTGTGGGTCTCTCTGTGAGTCTATGGGTCTCTCTGTAAGTTTGTGGGTCTCTGTGTGAATGTATACGTCTGTGTGTAAGTGCGTGGTTGGAATTTAGGTTCGTGCTTGCAGTTCGGGTTGGTGGTCAGAGTTAGGGATGGTGGTTATCGTAATGATTTGGTGGTTAAACCAAGGGATTGTGGTTGTTAGAGCCGTCTCTAGGGGTTACGCCCCGGGCCCCGCGCTTGGGGGGGGGTGCACAGTGGGTGAGTTTCCCCGGGCTCCTGTGGCCGGCTTTGCTGGTGATCGTGAATCTCCATGAGCACGTGACGTCTCTCCCGTGTGGCGCGCTCGTCACATCTCGTACGCCGCGGTGAGGAACGCCCGCGGCACGAGGCCCACTTTGCCGTCGAGCTCGCCCACCCACCACTGCCACTTCTCGTAGTCCTGCAAAGACAAAGGTCCACCGACCCGTCTAGCCATCAACAGACTGTTGGGGCAAGTGCTGTTAGCGAGCAGCACCTATGGAAGGCTGGCACGATTGACACAAGGGGGTGGGTGGACAGCACCACGCCCGGCCGCCTTTGTCTCCCGAGAGGCGATCTTTCTACGCATCGCACTCGGTACTCATTTTGAGGCTGAGTCGACCTAGGGGAGGCCTGTGACCGGTTCAGATCATCGTCGCTGGTGTTGGTGTCCGTGAGCGGGAATCGAACTCAGGTAGCCGGGTTTGTAGCGCACTAACCACTACCCTACCGCTTCCCCACCACCACCACCTGCACTACCGAGACAATAATAACAACAGCCTATCAGACGTTTCACATGAAACCAGGTGGGGTTGCCACCCACACACAATTCTAGATTTGAAGCTTTCGTGACTGCAAGGATTCATATTCTTAGGTTTTTTCGGTAAAGTCACGTAGGTAAAACATTAAAATTAATAAAAGTAAAATAAAAATAAAAAATCACGACGTTTCGGAGGCAACACAAGCCTCCGTC
This sequence comes from Lampetra planeri, assembly GCF_965212315.1. Lineage (NCBI taxonomy): Eukaryota > Metazoa > Chordata > Hyperoartia > Petromyzontiformes > Petromyzontidae > Lampetra > Lampetra planeri. The sequence continues at coordinate 26,569,209 of NC_136107.1, forward strand.
TTCAGGTGGAACCGTAATCTCTCATTTACTTGATAAACCCACACACAATTACACTGGTCAACAAAAAAAAATGTTTTTTTTATGGCCTGGACTTTTGCAGCTGTTCTAGACTATTGTCAGGGTGCTGATTCCAAATCTGATCTCAGATTTGCTCTATCACATCTCATTTTATGCTATCGGCATACCCCATTTTCATTGGTTTTACCCGAAATTAACTCTGTCACTTATGATTGCAAGTTGTTGCGAGTCAGTGACTGCTTTAGTGTTAAAATATGGTGCTGTTTTTTAGGATAGTGTGTTTATAATATAATTTTATGTAGATATCCACATTTATTTAATATTTTTCTTCTGCAGTTTTTATTAAAAATGCAATATTTGATATCTCAAAAACCTGATGTGATAGGCAAAAACTGATGCCAGATTTGGAATCACCACCCCAAAATTACCTTAAAACCGTTGGAATACCTTATGCCAGAAAAAGTGTGTTGACCAGTGTTATCATCCCCCTGTTCGTATTCCCCTTCAGCCCTTTGGCGTAGGTGGCTGTGTTCACGAACTACAAGCAGCAGCATCATCGTCGTGGGAATGCATCTCTTGTGCATCTCTTCTTTCACAAGTTAAATACATTATTCCTCTCCCTTCTAATGCCTCCACCGCCTCCTCCTCCTCCTCCACTCCATCAGTGTCGTCGTTTTCCCCGGCCACCCTCTTGCCTCTGTTTCCTGCCGCTTCGTTTTCTTATTATTCTCTCGTACGGCCGCTGACGTAGATGCAGAGCAGTGACGTGCGGTGCGGTCAATGGCTGGGGAGGCACTGGCTCGTGTCAGAGCCAGATTCACACACTGAGGGGGGCGTGGCCTCACTGAGGGGGGCTTGTCCCTACTGAGGGGGCGTGTCCTCACTGAGGGGGGCGTGGCCTCACTGAGGGGGTGTGGCCTCACGGAGGGGGCGTGTCCTCACTGAGGAGGGCGTGGCTTCACTGAGGGGGCGTGTCCTCACTGAGGGGGGGCGTGTCTTCACTGAGGGGGCGTGTCCTCACTGAGGGGGGCGTGGTCTCACGGAGGGAGGCGTGTTAGACACGTCCCCCTCAGTGAGGACACGCCCCCTCAGTGAGGCAGATGTGATAGCTGCCTCCCCTGGTGCTTCTTCATTGCAGTTTCATGACGAGACCAGCGAGCCTCAATATCTTTATACACATACGTGAAATAAGTTACCTGGAGTATGGAAGGCGAGGACGTGAAATGAAGGGGTCTACAAACATTACATTGGTGACATACTGAGATAGTAACAGGCACGCGCTTATTGCCCGCGCTCCATCCAGTTACTGAGGTGTTGCGCAATCAGAGGGGAGGCTGAGCTCGTCGCTGCCTCACCTGTCGTCTCTTCCTGTATCACTACCCCAACCCCTATCACTGGGCTCTGGGTTGTTCTTCGTGCTTTCGGAGTCCCTCACCCTCTGCTCACGATCATTAAGGACCTTCATGATGGTTAGCGGGCCCGGGTAAAACTACGTGGCCGGGAGTCGGAGCCATTCCCTTGTTCACCTTGGGGTGCAACAGGGATGTCTTCTGGCTCCCACATTATTTTACATATTTTTCGACCACGTAGTTCGTGAAGCCTTTGATGACTGTACCATGGGAATTTCCATCTGGTACAGATAGAATGGGAGGCTGATCGATGCCACGTTATGTATGCCGATGTTCTGGTAATTGCCGCTCACTCAGAGGAGGAGTTGGAGGCGCTGCTGCTGAAACTGGAGCGTGCCACTAAGAGGTGGGGCCTTACCATCAGCCCCACCAAAACTAAGCACCTGCCTGGGTATTTTGTACCATCGGGCACTCCACCCCCACAACTCAAAATCGGTGATGGGGCAGTTGTGGAGAGTTTCCCATACCTTGTCAGTGTGCTCATGACCGGCTCCGATTTGACAGCAGAGGTCTCACTCAAAATCAGTCGAGCGGCATTATCTTTAAATCGGTTGCGTAACGCTGTGTGGAAGCTACCTGGTCTGTCGCTCCGCACAAAGCTTCAGGTCTTCTCGGCCACGGTCATTCCCTCCCTTCTCTACGTTTGCGTGGACCCCCTTAATGGAACATCTTCGCCGATTGGAAACATTTAGGCTAGCCTACCTACGATCCATCCTGGGTTTAACCAGGCTGGATTGTGTGAGGAGCTCACAAATCCTTGAAAGGTTTGGGCAAAGTCCCATCGGTGAGCTCCTCCGGCAGGCAAGGCTGTGTTGGCTGGGTCATATAGCCCGCATGCCCAGTCAACGCATGCCTAAACAGCTTTTGTTCGGCCGGATAAAGGGGGCTAAACGGGCGCGGCACGGGTTAGAGGAGAGTGATGTGGTACAGGAGGATGTGGAGCTGAGTGGACTTGCCGATGACTGGTACCAGCGGTGTCAAAATCGCCCTCTGTGGAGGAGGCTCGTGAAGGACGCTGCTACTGGGCAGTTGGAAGCAGTCGCCCTCCAACAACAACAGAGGGCGGAGGAGCGACGCTCACAACAACGAGCGGAGCGCCGGGTGGCTAAAGCACAGCCAGTCGTCTCAGGCAGTCGACCCGTGGCATCTGGGCCTGCCCCGTGACCTCCTGCCACATTTCACGTGGTCTCAAGGTGCACATGGCCTGGCACAAGCGTCGTGGTGACGTCACCGCCACTTAGTAGCGAATGGCGGTTGTTGTTGTTGTTGTGTGTTGGCTGAAGCGGGGGTTAGCGCGCTGCGCTAAGAACACCGGGTGACGCGTGCTCGATTCTCGCTCGCGGTCACCAACATCAGTGACGATTAATCATCTGAATGAATCCCCCCCCGCCCCGAGGTCGACTCAGCCTCAAATGAGTGCAATGTGTAAACATCAGCACTGGGGAGACAAAGGCGGTCGAGCGTGGTTCTTCATAGGTGCTCGCTAATAGCACTTGCCCCAACAGCGCGCGAAGGCTATACGGGGCATCTTTGTCATTGCGTCCGCGTGCACATGGCACGCGCTTAATCACGCCACTGCCGCCGCCACCCCGGTGGTGAGGGCGAAGCCGGTGGCTGCCAGATTTCAGCGAGACGAACAAACACCCTGGAGCCTAATGGGAAGGTTTCCAAGCTTGGCAAAATAAAAGAAAACAAATTAACAAAAGTACGACTACATTTACCAATAATATATCCGTCGAGTTTTCTGGCTGGCCGCTGGCTTGGCTCCTTCTCCACCCCAGCGACGACTTTGTTGTTAGTGGCTCCTGCGGGCCGTTGCCACCAAAGCTAGCTGGGTAACTGGCTACATACACGTGATGTTTTTTTCTTCTTCTGAGTAACAAATGAACTTTGAATCGAATTGAATCGGCGGAAGAAGATGTTGGAGTGACGAATACGTTTACAGGAGACGTTGTGAGCAACGGTTAGGGAAGACCGACAAGTTTCATTCAAAACCGCTTCAACTTTTACACACGTGCTCCGAATTAACGCAATTCTTCCTGCGGAATATTCTTTAATTTCTAGAGAATATAAAAAAAACAAGAGTTAAACCTTGACTTAAAACTTTCCTGACTGCAGGAATTTATATTCTTGGTAATAATAATAAAATAAAAGAAAAAATGGAAAATTATAATTAAATCGTTATTTTTGAGCTTTAATTATTTTCAATTCATAATTATAATTTTTCATTATTATTGATTTTATTATTTTTCTTTCTATCTACGTGACTTCACCGAAAGAACCAAGAATAAGAGATAAACCCTCCCAATGGCTTTCGTCCTTTTTAATCCTTTATATTAAGTTCGCTTGCTTGCGTGCTTGCTTGCTTGCTTACGACCGTGCAAATCTTTCGGTCGTTTTTGAACCCACTTCCCGTGATCCAATCGAGCTGACATTTTCCACACAGACTCGTTGTGCGAGACAATTAATGTTCGTGAAAAAAAATTCCCAAAATGTTACACTGTTTAGGGAAAACAAATTAAATATTTAATTACCAATTGCTTAATACTGGCAGACAATCATCTGACCCATAGGTGGCAGCCATCTCAAGCCACGCATATAAAGGATTTATAGTGAAAAACTTTGTTTTTACGGGTTTACTTGTTGCCGGGTTAAAAGAACTCCCCCCCCGCCCCCAACCCCAACAATCTTAAAACGAGAGATCAAACAAAAACTAAAAAAACGCACGGAAACTTCCCTTTCATTTCCGTGACGCTGGTTGGCCCAGATGCAAAGACGCCAACATCCGCGGCAGCTTCGGGGGCCCGACGCGCCGCTTTAATTGGGGCGCCGCTCGTTATCGCGACCACGGTGGCGGGGCCCCCGCGTGACAAATCTTTGGCGTCGAGGCAAAACAAAAAAGCGGCTTCGGTCCAAGTTCAAAAGCGAGCAACGGGGGCACGGTCGCCTCCAATTCGCGCGGGGTCGGGTCCCATACCTACCTACCTACTCCCCCCCCCCCATCTCCCCCCCTACCTCCAAACCCCCACATCCATCCCGCCTTTGTAAATCTGCCGGCCTTTCTTTAAGAGGCGAGGTCACAGCCCCCCGTGGCTGAAATACGGCGGTGGGGGGCATGGGGTGGGGGGGGGCAGGGGGGCCGACTAATTGTACGAGCGGGGAGAGCGGCTCACTCCGTCGGAGGTGGCTCTTTGTGGCTTAATTAAAACTCGAGGCAGGCTCGATGCGGGGTTGTAATTTTTTGTGTTTTACCGCGACTCTCTCTCTCTCTCTCTGCTTTTCTGGGCGGAAAAAAGACAGCGAGAAGAAAGGAAAGAAAGACGGATTTTTTGTTGTTGCCCGCTGCTTAGAGAACGTCAGAACGTTCCGATAATGAATTGGCCTAACGTTGTCGTTCATTACCATTATTGCTGCTGTTGTTGTTTCCACGACTCATGGGTCACGGAAATCGCTGCTCGGCTGCTCGACGCTTTCACAGCGAGCCCCCCCCCCCCCCCGTTCTCACGAGTGACCGTGCGCGTTTGCTCTGTCGCATCGCTCGCCACTGTAATTGGCGCCGACTCCGCCGCTCTCGATCAAGCGGCGGTTGTTTATTGCTGTTTGCTTCTTCTTGTTGTTGTTGTTGTTTACATTCGCTAGTTGGTTCCCTATACGCTGCAATTACGCACGACGTGAAATCTTTCTCCGGCGAAATAAGACCCCCCCCCCCCCACACGCCCCAACGCTTTTATCAAACTTCTAATTGGACGTCTGCTCGGTGGAAAGTTTCATTAAACTATGTAAAAATAGTGTTTTGTTTATTTTGCCAGGTAAGACACACTGAGCTGGACAGCTCTTTTTCAGAAGCGACCTGACCACACAGATGATGGCTCAACGAAGTGGCTTATCATGCGGATATTTACAGCAACCAAAGTACTCCAAGGCGCGTGATGTTGATTCAAACTGTGGAGGGATTAAACCGGAAGACCCCGAAGAAAATCCACGCGACCACGGGGGAGAGAGACACGCAAACTCCAAATATACAGCAGCAGGCGTCGTCAGGGTCGGGATCGAACCCACGACCTCCTGTACACCAGGCGAGGTAGTTAACATCTCCTAGCCACCGTGATGGTGATGAGAGAGAGAGACACGCAAACTCCAAATATACAGCAGCAGGCGTCAGCGACGGGATCGAACTCACGACCTCCTGTACAGCAGGCGAGGTAGTTAACATCTCCTAGCCACCGTGGCGCCCTTCATATAATTCCACGTCGCAGTGGAATCAGCCCGACCGCTAGGGGCCTTTGACGATTCTCCCTGCCTACCTCGATTCAATAAAATATTCGATTCTTTGCTCTAATGTTGTGGCCAATGCGGTCAACATCTTGAAAAAGAGCTTCATAGCTCATCGGATTCACTCCATAATAAATAAAGTTTCCGATTCCGATGATTTATCCTTCAAAGCTGGCTCAGTGGCCGAGCGAGCGGCTCGCGATTGGAAAGGTTGTGAGGTCAAATTCTGGTTTGGGGGCTGGGGGGGGGGGGGTTGACGCATCTCATCATCCCTCCGGGGGTCGATAAAATGAGTACCACTCTGTGGGGAGAGAGAGAGAGAAGTTACCTGTCGAATTGGCTTTGTTTCACCAGGTGAGAAGTCAAGAGACCGGGACGAGAGTCTCGCTTGCAAGAGACGCGTGCACACAAGGTACAGCAACGAAGCAAACATTAATCAGACACCAACACACACACACGCAAAAACAAAACAAAGCACGCCTACACGAGCAATGGAAAAGTCTTGCGCGCACCTAAATATCAAACGTTAGACCATAAATTTTGACTGAAAACTTTCGTGACTGCAGGAATTCATATTCTGTGGTTCTTTCGGTAAAGTCACGTAGATAGAAAATAAAAATGAAATAAAATTGAAAGTCAATTTTTAAATTAAATTAAAAATAAAAGCAAAAAACCCACCACGTTTCGATCGCAACACAAGCGGTCTTCTTCTCTCCGCCTGATGAAGACCGCTTGTGTTGCGATCGAAACGTCGTGGGTTTTTTTGCTTTAATTTTATTTAAAATTTTATTTTCATGTTATTTTCTACCTACGTGACTTAACCGAAAGAACCAAAGAAGAGTGAGAGCACGAGGCGCACGTGATACCCGCGAGACGTGCCACTCGGCACCGCCGTTAGACGTTTCATCGTCTGAAGGTGAACCTTACGCAAGACGCGGCGGGTCAGTCGGGATCGTTCATCTCGCGGTTCACGTCACGCACCCCCCCCTCCTCCCCCGCGCCCCTCCCCCCCACCCTCCACTACCGGGCATGCATCCCACGCAAATGCACGCGATACCCATACTGTCACACTATGCTGCACAGATTTGACAAAAAGGTTGCTGCTGGCTGGCTGGCTGGCTGGAGGGAGGGACGTACGGACTGACGGACGGCCGCTCACGTCCACAGGAAGTGTGAGCTGCGAGTGGTTTTTTAAAAATGTTTCTAAAAGTTGCTTCGTATCCTCGGCAAACCCCGTGGACTCTCGTTTTTTTTGACGATGCACCACCGAGATCTGGTGTCTGTCGATTTGTTATTCCGTTGTTGTCGTTTTGCTTCAATGTGTGTCGTCAAACACGGCCGTCGACGGAACCCGCGGCGTGTCCGAGCGCACACCTTGCTCACGATGTGGACGAGGTCGCCCCGGCGGAAGGAGAGTTCGTCCGTCGCGTCGGCCTTGCAGTCCCACAGGCCCTGGTAGACGTCTCTGTAATACACGTCCCAGTCTGCAGCAGCAGCAGTAGCATGCAGCAGCAGGCAGCAGCAAGCAGCATGCAGCAGCAGCCAGCAGGCAGCAAGTAGCAGCAGCAGGCAGCATGCAGCAGCAGGCAGCATGCAGCAGGCAGCAGCAGCAGCAGGCAGCATGCAGCAGCAGGCAGCAGCAGACAGCAGGCAGCATGCAGCATGCAGCAGCAGGCAGCATGCAGCAGGCAGCACGCAGCATGCAGCAGCAGGCAGCATGCAGCGTGCAGCATGCAGCAGGCAGCATGCAGCAGGCAGCAGGCAGCAGGCAGCAGCATGCAGCAGCAGGCAGCAGCAGGCAGCATGCAGCATGCAGCAGGCAGCATGCAGCATGCAGCAGCAGCAGGCAGCAGGCAGCAGCATGCAGCAGCAGGCAGCAGCAGCAGGCAGCAGCAGGCAGCATGCAGCAGGCAGCAGCAGCAGGCAGCAGGCAGCAGCAGCAGTAGCATGCAGCAGCAGGCAGCAGCAGGCAGCAGGCCCTGACATTACTTACTTGCACCCGTACCGAACATTTCTCGGAGCCGCTCGCTCTCACAATACGTTTGCGCAGTGTTTCGATTCAAGTGTGTGCTTTGTTGACGACCATCAGATGCCCCCTTTGTCAGTAATGCGTTCGCTCTTTACCATGTTGATGTTTCGATTTAAAGCTTTCGTGACTGCAGGGATTCATCTTCTTGGTTCTTTCGGTAAAGTTACGTAGAAGGGAAGTAATAAAATAATAAAAATAAAACATAATAAAATAATTCTCACGACGTTTCGGCCACAACACAAGCAGCCGTCCTCTTCACCTGAGGACGGCTGCTTGCGTTGTGGCCGAAACGTCGTGAGAATTATTTTATTATGTTTTATTTTTATTATTTTATTACTTCCCTTCTACGTAACTTTACCGAAAGAACCAAGACGATGTTGATGTTGTTTTGTCTTGTATTGCCGCTGTTACTGCTGCTGTGCTTATACACCAAATTTGTCTTTCCTGCACGAACAATTATTGTATTGAATTATACAAAATAGGCTTGATCGCATCTGGAATAAATACAGGAGGTGTTAAGGTACCGAACACCAAGGAGACACCTATTGCAACAAGCCATCAAGTCTGCACATACTTGTGGTAGAAACGAAAACAAATGTGCTTCGAGAATGTAAGCAACGTCCTTGAAGCTCACCGACCTGCACTCGACGGCCTCCTTCAAGGCATTGTCTCACCGGTGCTATAGACCAAAGGCCCCCAAATGCCGAGCAGGACAAAGACAATACACACATCAAAGCATTACCCTCTCGGGTACAGAGGTTCAATATCTTGAGTTTGCAGCTTAACGGCCCCACAGTTGTAAGCAATGAAAGTCATGAATACGTGAGCATGCGTTTGTGTGTGAACCGGTCCTGGGCCACTCCTAGATCGACTCAGCCTCAAATGAGCACCTGGGGCGATGTGAAAACATCGCCACTAGGGAGGCAAAGGCGGCCTCAGCCGTGGTGTTGACCACCAACCCACCCCCTCGTGTGCCGTGCCGGCCTTCATAGGTGCTGCTCGCTAACAGCACTTGCCCCTAAAGTCTGTTAAGGCTACACGGGGGATCTTTGTCTTTGTATGTTGTGTGTGAGCACCTCCGGTCATCTTCTGTATGGCCTCCACCCAGCTGTCGGCGTCCTTCACTGAAGCCGCCGTGAACTGCAAAACACGCCAAGGTCAGACACGAAGAACGGAGGCGCAGACCACTCACGCTTCAGTTTGGTGCAACGTATTTCCACGCTGCCACTCCACGTTCCTGGAATTGGTTCTCGTCTACAGCTTGGTTCTGGACTCTGATTGCCGTCCATCACCCCCCCCTCTCCCTTTTCATTGTTCCCATTAGACCACAAAGTACACGGTTTATGTCGCTGTTCGACAAAAAATATCGGGCTTACTTTAAGTCCCCGAGTTAAGATGGTCCGACTTAGGATATTTCGATCTTACGATGGCGATAGCGATACGACAAGATTGTAAAATATTTTGAATTTCGCGCGGCAGGCAAACGCAGCAGCGGACGAGGTACGATGCTGTACGTTGGGACGCTGCCGGGATGTGCGCATCTCACGCCTTGTGTGGTGATGCAGATAGGATTGTTTCCTGAAAAAAACTTTCTATTAAATTGCAGTTCATATAGGTGGGCTCAGAATTTACCTTGTTTTTTTTTACTTTACATTTTACTGTGCAATACAGTATTGTAATTAAAAATACATACAGTATATAGTTTATACAGTACGTTACTGTAAATTGCTCTGTTTTGTTAAATTATCAACATTCTTTAAGACTCCTGGGTAGGTTAGGCCATCTTCGACTTACGATATTTTTGACTTACGATGAGGTCGTCGTAACGCATCTCCATCGTAAATAGAGGACTACCTGGATATACTTTTTTGCACCGTTTTTTGTAATTCACGTGTGTTCCACTGTCACCATCGTCAAAGAACTTGGTTTGTTCGTTGTGCAATATTCCTTAAGGACCCTGTGCTGAACTCGTCGAAATATTGATGATGATGTTTTTCATGAGACCTCCTTTGCCAGTAGCAAAATGTAATGATAGTTTTTTTACCTTTTTTTCTGGCAACAAAACTGACACTTTTTTTACAAGGATTCATGTTTACACTAACCACAATACCTGCAGTCAAAATGCAAGTAAAACACACACACTCTGATAATGTATGCACTGTCCTTGAAATTGATTGGTCCACACCCGAGACAGCTATTGTTAGAGCCCAGTCTCATATGGCGTTCGACCAGATGACGCCAAAAGGCGCACAACTCAAAGACATTGCATTTTGACTGCGGGTATTGTGGTTAATGTAAACATGATTCCTCGTAAAAAGTTGTCAGTTTTGTTGCCAGAAAAAAAGGGTAAAAAACCCATTATTACAATATTGATGATGTTTTTGTTATTGTTATTGCTGTTGCTGCTTTACACATGCACAACGATCTCCCGTGCAACCGGCTGAATGGGACCATCATTCGTGTAACAAATCAAATACTAAAATTAAACTGGAAACATGAAAAAAACTGTGACCAGGTAAAGCCCACTGAGCTAACGAGCTCTTTTTCAGACCAGGCCACAAACGACAGCTCGGCGAAGTGGCTCATCGCGTGGAAATGTAGAGCGGCCGAATACTCAAAACGCGCGTCGATTTATAAATGTGGACGGGAAAAACCGGAGGACCCGGAGAAAAATCCACGCGACCACGGGGGTAGAGAGAGAAAGAGAGAGAACACGCAAACTCAGTGTGGGGATCGAACCCACGAACCTCCCGTACACCAGGCGGGAATCTCGGCACTCGACAGCCGCGTGGAGGTGACGGCTCACGGCTCATATCCATCGTAACCATCGTCGCCGTCTCTCTCTCCGTTTGCCGAGCGTCTCACTGCGGCATTGATTTCCACAAACGAGGTTCCACTCGAGCTTCGTGCTCGAGAGAGCGACACCAGAAGGTGGGGGGAGGTGGGGAGGTGGGGGGGTCGAGACTCGAGTCGGTTGGTGAGGGTGTTGGTTGTGAACGGGTCGGTTGTCGTCGATGGGCGGGTTGCGTGCCATTGACTCGCGCGGCCTCTGTGCGGGTGAGCACGTGGCGATCACTCAGACCGTGATGGATGCCCCTGACGGGGATGATGGGGGGAGGGGAGGGGGGGGCATAAGGGATCGTTTATGGGAGTCGTGTCCCTTCAGTCGCCGGGCTGTTGAGTTAGCGGCTGTGGTGTCGCTGGCTGTGGTGTGTTGTGTCGTCAGCTGGTGTGTGTTGTGTCGTCAGCTGGTGTGTGTTGTGTCGTCAGCTGGTGTGTGTTGTGTCATCAGCTGTTGTGTGTTGTGTTGTCAGCTGGTGTGTGTTGTGTCATCAGCTGGTGTGTGTTGTGTCGTCAGCTGGTGTGTGTTGTGTCGTCAGCTGGTGTGTGTTGTGTCGTCAGCTGGTGTGTGTTGTGTCGTCAGCTGGTGTGTGTTGTGTCGTCAGCTGTTGTGTGTTGTGTCATCAGCTGGTGTGTGTTGTGTCATCAGCTGGTGTGTGTTGTGTCGTCAGCTGTTGTGTGTTGTGTCATCAGCTGGTGTGTGTTGTGTCGTCAGCTGGTGTGTGTTGTCATCAGCTGGTGTGTGTTGTCATCAGCTGGTGTGTGTTGTGTCGTCAGCGGTTGTGTCACTGGCTTTTATCATCGAATAATGCCACAAGTTTAAAATCAGAGTCTTTCCCGAGTCCAAACCATGGGCCACGAAACATCGCACTGCCTCAAACATACACGTTAAGGTTATGGGTGGGTGACTGGGTGGTTGCGTGAGCTGGTGAGTGAATGGGTGAGTGGGCGAGTAAGTGGGTGAGTAGGCGAGTTGGTGGGTGGGTGAGTGGGTGGTTGGATTAGTTGGTGAGTGAAGGGGTGAGTGATTGAGTGAGTGGGTGAGTGAGTGGGTGAGTAGGCGAGTTGGTGGGTGGGTGAGTGGGTGGTTGGATAAGTTGGTGAGTAAAGGGGTGAGTGATTGAGTGAGTGGGTGAGTAGGCGAGTTGGTGGGTGGGTGAGTGGGTGGTTGGATGAGTTGGTGAGTGGGTACGTGAAGGGGTGAGTGATTGAGTCAGTGGGTGCTCAAGTTAGAGGGTGAGTAGGAGGGTGGTTGATTAAGTGGGTGAGTGGTTGAGTGAGTGGGTGGGTGTTTTGGTGGTTGAGTGGGTGAGTGGGTAGGTGAGTGGGTGTATCTGCATTTCACAAACTCTCAGACGGTGCAATCGAATGTCTAAATCACTTCCAATTGATTCTCAAACGGTTGCTCTTCTTTTTGCCGTCAACAAGGTCGGCTGTTGTGCCATCGACTGTCGTGTCAGTGGCTGTTGCGTCATCAGCGGTGGTGTCGTCGCCAGCTGTCACGTCATCGTCGGCTGTCACGCCATGACGTCATCCTGCTTCGGCTTCCGCTCACACGGAACGCGCCTCGGTCAACCGAACATTTGACCGAACATTTCACCAGCAGCGAGATGTTAACTACCTCGACTGGTATGCAGGAGGTCGTGGGCTCGATCCCGACCCTGACGCCTGCTGTATACTTGGAGTTTGCGTGTCTCTCTCTCCGTGGTCGCGTGGATTTTTCTCTGGGTCCTCCGGTTTTCCCCTCCACATTTAGAATCAACATCAACTCGTTTAGAGTATTTTGGCTGCGAAAATATTCGAACGCGACAAGCCACTTCGTTGGGCTATCATTTGTGGCCAGGACGCCTCTGAACAAGAGCTATGTAAGAGCTCAGTGCGCCTTACCTGATAAAAAAATAAGAAAAATGATTTGAACGTACATTTTGAATGCACATTTGACACCGAACCCCACAGTTTCGTCACGTCACCAGTGCGCAACGAACGAGTGGAGCTGTGTGACAGCCGAGCGCGGCTCTGGAGGGATAATTTAAACGCAGCGGTCCCCAACATTTTTGGCACCAGGGACCGGTTTCGTGGAAGACAATTTTTTCACGGACCGGGGGAGGGGGGGTTCATCATTGGGTCTTCCCCCCTTTTCAAAGAAGCTCTCCAGCGACGTTTGTTTTTAAATCTTTTATATTAAGTTCGCTTGCTTGCTTGCGTGCTTGCTTGCGTGCTTGCTTGCGTGCTTGCTTGCTTGCTTACGACCGTGCAAATCTTTCGGTCGTTTTTTAACCCACTTCCCGTGATCCAATCGAGCTGATATTTTCCACACAGACTCGTTGTGCGAGACAATTACTGTTCGTGAAAAAAAATTCCCAAAATTTTACACTTTTTAGGCAAAAAAAAATTATTTTACATATATTCAAATAGAACTCATTCACACTATAAGAGCCCAGAGCGTAACCCCTCCACAGGCCGTGGCGGAGTAGCGCAGTTGGTATCGCCCTCGCTTCCCATGCCCAAGGTCGCGGGATCGATCCCCGTGTCCTCCACAGGCGAATATATTTTTAAATCCTTTATATTAAGTTCGCTGCCACGCATATGAAGGATTTATAGTGAACAACTTTGTTTTTACGGGTTATACTTATTAAATCCATTATATTAAGTTCGCTTGCTTGCTTAGGACCGTGCACATCTTTCGGTCGTTTTTAACCCACTTCCCGTGATCCAATCGAGCTGACATTTTCCACACAGACTCGTTGTGCGTGACAATTAATGTTCGTGAAATTTTTTTCAAAAATCGTACACTTTTTAGGACAAAAATATTATATTTAATTACCAATTGCTTAATGGTGCAATGCAATCATCTGACTCATAGGTGGCAGCCATCTCAAGCCAGAGGACGAGAGGACTCTAGCCGCCACGCATATAAAGGATTTATAGTGAAAAACTTTGTTTTTACTGGTTATACTTATTTACTCATTGTGGCTACTAGGGGTTAGAGCTTGTGGGCTTACCAACACTGAGACAAGTACGCAGTGCGGGAAAGAGGCGCGGATGGAAGCGGTAAATAAAACAATGGGGGCGGGTTCCACGCGCCGGGGGTGGGGGACCCCTGATTTAAACGGAACAACAGGACAAAAAAATATATAAAGGCCTCGATTTTTTTAATGGCGCAATGACGTTACGCCCTGACAATCGCTTCGATTTAAAAAAATAAATACATTATATTTTGGAACGCACTGCGATTATTTACGAGAAGCAAAATCGTCCCAACAAAAAGTACCCCTCCTCCACCCTCCCCCGCCCCCCAAAAAACTAAAATAATCAAAACTTCACCCCCATCACCATCGACTCTCACACCCACCCTCCCCCCACCGCACCACACCCCCACACCCCCACACCCCCACACCCCAATTTCGTTTTTTTTTTTACAAATAAATCATAAAATATTGCCCGGCCTGAGAAATGTTGCGTAGTCAGTGGCGCATCGCGTCGGCCGCTTTATTGTGATTTATACGCTTCAGCTTTATTTTGTAGATAATCCGTCAGAATTTGAGCAAACATCCAAAACAAGTAACTGCATTACAAACCGACAAGCCGTTTGTCCTGCCACTACCAGAGCCTCTCCCCATGCACCCCCCCCCCCAGTGCCGCCCAGTAAGGTGGTGTGGTGGGCGGTGGGGTCCCGGTTAAGCTGGCTCAGATTACGATGTCACGGTAATGACACCGCGCGCGCTCCCTGTTTGACCGTAACAAATGAGCCAATCCCCGCCGCGTTGTAGAATTAAGGTCAAATGCCGCCACGATTCCGTGAGTGGGATGGCGGGGAGGGAGGGAGGGTGAGTGCGGGGGTGTTGTTCTGCACCGCGGAGCGCGGTTGGCGTGTGGATCGGTGGAGTTTTCCGCGCTCTCCCTCGAGGTCACGAGAGGTGACGCGGCCTCTCTCTCTCTCTTCCTCTCTGATCCCGCTGCTCTGAGCCGCAATAACCCTCCCCCACCACCACCACCACCGCCACCACCACCACCCCTCTCGTTGTGGTGGCTGCGGTGGCGTCGTACAGCAGCCGTGTCGCGCAACGCCTTCGTTATCGCAAGAGTAATGGGGATGATTAACGCGGCTCGAACGATGCAGTCGAGGGGTGGTTAAAAACCCGTTGTTTGCTCTTCTTTAACCGGTAACCGCATGGAGAGAAATGGCAATGTAGACGCCACCGTTGGACGTGTTGTAATCCAGAGGTCGCCATGTTCAGTTCCATCTCCCTAGCGTGGCAGTGAAAATATTTGGGAATTTTTTTTTTTAAAATCTACACCCTCCCACGCTCCCGCCTCTCTCCAGCAGTATAGTCGGTCGCGACAAGTCGCGCGCGGTGGGGTAAAGTGTGGGTACTGACCACCCCCTTCACCACCACGTCAGCTCAGCGTTTGACGAGTGGGCCGCGTTCTCTCGATAGCATCCCTCTCGCTACGGCGGCGGCGGTGATGCGGGGCGAGCTGTTGCAGGGTTGCGCCTTTGCCCGTTAACTGAGCAAACGATTTTCGATTTAAAGCTTTCGTGACTGCAGGGATTCATCTTCTTGGTTTTTTTCGGTAAAATCACGTAGAAGGGAAGTAACAAGATAATAAAAATAAAACATAATAAAATAATTCTCACGACGTTTCGGCTACAACGCAAGCAGCCGTCTTCAGGTGAAGAATGAGACACTGCCAAGCTAGGAGCTTATATATAAGCTGGGTTGGAGGTGGAAGAGCGCCTTAACAAAAGAATGTGCACATTCTTTGATGAGCAAACGATGTCGAACACGCGCATTCGTTTAGCAGCATTCCACTCGAATCGATGAATCGACGATCGCTTCGGGATTTTCGGAACCGGGTAATGGATTCTGCAAAACGGTTACCGGTTAACGACCCTGCTACAGACGGACGGACGGTTTTACGCCACTGCTAAAAGTGCCCGGGCAAATGGAAGAGGTTTACAAAAAGCGAGTTAGTTAATAGGGCTGCCTACGTAGGGTCCCGGAAAAAAACCCCACAAACATTCCATGAGAATCCGAAGCGCTGGTGGCAATGATAATGGTGCAGCAATTTGCCAGGTGGGTCGCGGCGTTTATGTGCGCGGTGGGACTGAGTCGCGAAAAATAAGTAAATTAATTCAGATTTAGACTTCCGTTTATTCGGGACCCCGGGGTCCCACCATAAGGTGTTCATATACAAAGATACACGTTCAAAAGGCCAACATTCTTTTCACCCTTCCTCCTACGCATATGATGTAATTAATACAACGTAAAAAAAAACCCCGTCTCTTAACGAGTTAATGATACATTTAAAAAAATCTCATTAATGCAATCTGCAATTCGTGACCAATCAACATTGGACGTGTTAAGTGCCGATCATTTTTAAAGCGCCAAATTGTAAGGGGGGAGGCTGTGGACATGTTTTAATTGGGACCTCATCGCTGTCTTGCTCCGTTGATCACGGGAGGTTTGGGCACAAACTATGTGCGAGAGAGCAATACGCGGATATTTGTACAACGATGCCGCGGCTACACGCACACATGTGTCCGTCTGTTTGTTGAATTGCCATTCTCACATTTGCATTCCGATCGTGCCCTTCGTCATCCACCCATGAGACGAAGCACGACCCGGCTTGGATCTCGAAGGGCGGCGCATTGCCCTCTGCGTTCTAGAACAGCCCCGTGGAAGTAGATCTTACAGAACTGCCTTCCGAGGTCCCATTTATTTGGTTTTCTGCTATAGATGTCCACGTGACACGCCGCTGTGTTGAGCTGTCATTTGTGGCCAGGTCGCTTCTGAAAAAGAAGCTAATAGCTTCGTGGGCTTTACTGTTTAAGATCAAACAAATATTCTTTGGTTCTTTCGGTTAAGTCACGTCTAAAGATAAAATAATAAATTCAATAATAGCTTATTACGACGTTTCGATTGCAACACAATCAATCATCATCAGGCATAAAAGAAATAGCAACAAAAATCTAACTAGAAAACTATAGACAGACATACAAGCAGACAGACATCACAAGGCTTGTGTTGCAATCGAAACGTCGTAATATGCTATTATTAAATTTATTATTTTATCTTTAGACGTGACTTAACCGAAAGAACCAAAGAATAATTCCTGCAGTCACGAAAGCTCCAAAATTAAGATAAAACAAATAGTTTAGTTGTATTTGTTTTAATATCTTCAAGGTTATTTGTTTTCCTTCCCTATACTTTGCACTCCTATCGCGTTTTTTTTTTTCTATCGTTTGCTGGCGAAACGTTCTGACCGCGCCTCCTTCCTGGACATCCGTGAAAAGGAGCTTCATAGCTCATCGGATTCCTTCGGTGTAAAGAAATGTTCCGATTCTGAAGTGACCTAGAATCGGCACGCGTAGGGAGCGCAACACTTTGCCACCCAAAACCCGCCTCCGAGAAATGTCCATCGCCTGGCGGTCAAAAGCGATACCTCTGATCCTCGCAGCTGGGATGTATCTCTACTCGTTACACTTGACTTCCCCGTTGAATCACAGACGGACAGATTTAACAGAAACCCTCGCATCCCAGTGCTGTGAACCATGGCGCCACCCGTGCTCCACTCGTTCGTGTGATTTAAGGCCACCCGGTGTTGCGCGGCAGCGTTGTCATATCCCTCCCTATGCGCGCGTGTGCTCTGCGTGGATTAAATGCTGGGCCCGTGCCACCACGCCCGACCGCCTTTGTCGCAAACGTACCCAATATTCACGCGACGCACCGAGCAAAGCTCTCGGTAAAAGGCTGAGTCGACCTAGGGGAGGCCATAGAACCTGTTCAGACATTCGCCAGCGGCGATGGTGGGCCGTGAGCGGGAATCGAACCCGGGTGGCCGAGGTTCTTGGAGCAGTTGCTCCAACCGCTACACGAAGCACATCTTTGGGACTTTTTTGGGGCAAGTATCAAAACGATGAAAAAAAATCAGGAATAGGCTTTTACCCTTTCCGGCCATGAAACAGGAGGTGTTGATATGTTTGAACGCCACGTAGATACCGATTCCAATGCACCAAGTCTGCATCAACCACACGAATTTGTGGCAAAACACGCAAAAACATGATCTGACCGCTCATGCATCGATTGGCCTACACATAGAGACCTCGTCTCAGACCAGAGAACCCCAAAAGGCGGACAGCACACAGGCAGCGCAAGTACCAAAGGTAACAGCTCGGGTTGAGCAGCTATATCGACCCTACCGCTCCCCAGCATCACACACAACGGCAGACTGTAGGGGCAAGTGCCGTTAGCGAGTAGCACCTATTGAAGGCCGGCACGGCGCACGAGGGCGTGCGTGGCCAGCACCACGCCCGGCCGCCTTTGTCTCCCCAGTGGCGATGTTTACACACCGAACCAGGTACTCATTTGAGGCTGAGTCGACCTAGGGGAGGCCAAAGACCGGTTCAGATAATCGTCACTGGTGTTGGCCGTGAGCGGGAATTGAACCCGGGTCGCCAGGTTTCGTGGCGCAGCGCGCTAACCGCTACACTACCGCTCCCCGCACACGCACACACGCACACACGCACGCACATACGCACAGACACGCACACACGCACGCACATACACGCACACACGCACACACACACACGCACACACGCACAAACGCACAGACACGCACACACGCACATACACGCACACACACGTATACACGCACGCACACACACACGCACGCACACACACACACACGCACACACACACACGCGTACACACACGCACACACACACACACGCACACACACACGCGCACACACACGTACACACACACACACGTACACACACAAGCGTACACGCACACACACACGCACACACACGCACACACACACGCACACACACGTACACACACACACGCACACGCGCACACACGCACACACGCACACCCTTGCCAGGTTGCAATGTCATTGCACATTCATAAGCGAGGGAGAGAACAAATGGAGGGCCCAGCCTTTGTGTGTGTGCATGCATCACGACGTGCCTCTCTGCACGGTCCATTTTTCAAAACTCCTTACGTAATCTGCATAGGCTATGAGGTAATTAATTATGATTAAATCTGCGCGTGTGCGTGACGAGGCGTGGATGACACACACAAAGCCCTTCACGTGGGCTAATGCAATATGCATATATAGTAGACCATTAGCATATACATATCCTATGCATTTTAAGCACGCGGGCATATTTGGGTCTCCCTGGCGACAAAAGTGGGTCAGGCTGTCGGTTGGCCTCCTTTACCTGGTTAAATACAAGGATAGCGAAAAATAACAAATGTTAATACCCCTGAAAAAAAACAAATGTTGGGTCAGATCGCGTACATATGAATGTGTTGTTGAACCTGCCGCCGCACGACACATCGAATTAGTAAGGTTTGTCACGTAGCATCATCGCCTGATGAAGCTAGGACTCGAATTGTAGATGTCGTGGGGTTTTCTCTCCAACACACACAACCGGCGTGTGCTCGACTAGCAACTAAATTGGCCACGTTCTGTTCACGTGGCAAACCTTTACTCATTGGCTGCGTCGGATGGTGGCAGGTTCAGCGACGCATTTATATATTGACGCCATCTAACCCAAACACCTCTATTATGGATAATATTGGTGGCGAAAGTGGACCATTTTAAAATAACAAACCCACGTGAACACCAGTGCGTAGTTGAACCAACATCCAACAAACTTGACCACGACCACTCTGCCGATGAGACACTTCATGTGGAGAGTTGTTATCCCGTATTGAACCAATGCTGCTGAGTAAGCGTGGTAATAGCGAGAAAGGTAAATACATACATATTTGGGATCACTCCAGGAAGGCCTAGTGGCTGGCTAATGGGATGTGTTAAATACGATTAAAATATACATTGCACTTTTCCTTTTATATATACAGTTTGTGTATTAATCGGAATCATCTGCTCGTGTATTGCGTCGATTACATTCTGCACAACGACGCGGGATGATTATTCTGCGTTCTGTACAATCACGCAGTGCTGCTGCTGCAGGGATAGGTGCTCGCTAACAGCACTTGCCCCAACGGCATGTTAAGGCTATACGGGGGATCTTTGTCCTTGGTGCAGGGGATGGAGTGCAACTCTGCTGCGTGCCACGATCAGGGCTCACGTCCTCACGAAATGTGCGCATGTGTACAGTACGTACGAATCGGAGTGCGCGTGCGTTTCCGCGGCCGTAGCGGGCACGGGGGCACGACGTCCGACGTTTCGCTACACTTCCTGGGACCCGAATTCAGAGAGCTGCTGCTTCACCGCAATAACGCTGACAAATGCAACACCTCTGCGGTGGCTTTTGTCGATATTTTCCACCCCCTCCCCACCGCTACCCTCCCAAGCATGGCTTCTTTTCCACTCTGGAGATATTCCCAATTCCGTTTTCGAAAACAATGTTCCCATCAACACGTTAAAATTCCCTTCCCCCACTCCCCCTCCAGCTGCCGGTGCTCTCGGCTCCCTGTCCTCTCTGTTCAAATCCAAGGCACAAGAACATCCCCTTGACCCTCTGCCTACTACCGATGCCTCCTCCTCCACCTCCTCCTCCTGTCTAAACATAAAGCTGCGTGCGAGTTTTCAGAATTAAAGAAAAAAAATCTGAATATTCATTGACACTGGCGGAATCCGATGAGCTGAAAGCTCCCCCACCCATAGATGTCCAGCAAGGCACGGGCGCGGAAAGTTACAACAACAACAACAACCAACAACAACAACAATCAACAACAACAAGAAACACGATGGTAGTGCAACGTGTAGAGAGATGTGGGCCGCATTCAGACTCGCCCGCATGAAAATCCGAATAACGATCGCGACGCACGGATGCCACCACCACCACCACCTTGTCTCCCAACGACCTTGTCACCCCCCCAATCCCCACCCCCCGTTCCGAACAGAGGGCACCAAGACAAATCTCGAGGCCTAACGCTCGACTGGACGGACGTCTTTCGTTCCGTAATTCGCAGAGCGACCGGCTTTATTATTATTATTTACTTATTTGTTTCCGCATGTCAAAGGGGGGGGGGGGGGTGGCGGTGGGGGAGGGTGCGACAATCTGCTTCAAATTAGCAAAAAAACCAGAGGCTGATGAATTATGAATGCGGCAACACATGACTCGAGTCTCGTGATTAAAATGCGAGGCCACCGCATCTGCACGCTGATGAGCGCCAGATGCAAGAGGCGCGTGTCTCGCCCATCACTCACTCACTCACGGGGGAGCCCCCCGGGCTGAGGGCTCGGAGAGAGAGGAGAGAGAGGGGGTAGAGAGAGAGAGAGGGTAGAGAGAGGGGGTGGAGAAAGAGGGGGTAGAGAGAGAGAGGGTAGAGAGAGAGAGGGGGTAGAGAAAGAGGGGGTAGAGAGAGGGGGTAGAGAGAGAGGGGGTAGAGAGAGAAAGGGGCTAGAGAGAGGGGGAGTAGAGAGAGAGGTGTAGAGAGAGAGGGGGGTAGAGAGAGAGAGGGGGTAGAGAAAGAGGGGGTAGAGAGAGAGCGGGTAGAGAGAGAGGGGGTAGAGAGAGAGAGAGAGGGGGTAGAGAAAGAGGGGGTAGAGAGAGAGAGAGAGGGGGTAGAGAGAGAGGGGGTAGAGAAAGAGGGGGTAGAGAGAGGGGGTAGAGAGAGAGCGGGTAGAGAGAGAGGGGGTAGAGAGAGAGAGAGAGGGGGTAGAGAAAGAGGGGGTAGAGAGAGGGGGTAGAGAGAGAGAGGGGGTAGAGAGAGAGAGAGAGGGGGTAGAGAGAGGGGGTAGAGAGAGAGGGGGGTAGAGAGAGAGAGGGGGTAGAGAGAGAGAGAGGGGGTAGAGAGAGGGGGTAGAGAGAGAGAGGGTAGAGAAAGAGGGGGTAGAGAGAGAGAGAGGTGTAGAGAGAGAGGGGGTAGAGAGAGAGAGAGGGTAGAGAAAGAGGGGGTAGAGAGAGAGAGAGGTGTAGAGAGAGAGGGGGGTAGAGAGAGAGAGGGGGTAGAGAAAGAGGGGGTAGAGAGAGAGGGGGTAGAGAAAGAGGGGGTAGAGAGAGAGGGGGTAGAGAGCGAGAGAGGGGGTAGAGAGAGAGAGGGGGTAGAGAGAGAGAGGGGGTAGAGAGAGAGAGGGGGGTAGAGAGAGAGAGGGGGTAGAGAGAGGGGGTAGAGAGAGAGAGGGGGGTAGAGAGAGAGGGGGTGGAGAGAGATGGGGGTAGAGAGAGGGTGTGTAGAGAGAGAGGGGGTAGAGAGAGAGAGGGGGGTAGAGAAAGAGGGGGTAGAGAGAGAGAGGGGGGGTAGAGAGAGAGAGGGGGTAGAGAGAAAGAGGGGGTAGAGAGAGAGGGGGGTAGAGAGCGAGAGAGGGGGTAGAGAGAGAGAGGGGGGTAGAGAGAGAGAGGGGGTAGAGAGAGAGGGGGTAGAGAGAGAGGGGTAGAGAGAGAGAGGGGGGTAGAGAGAGAGAGGGGGTGGAGAGAGAGGGGGTGGAGAGAGAGGGGGGTAGAGAGAGAGAGGGGGTAGAGAGAGAGAGGGGGTGGAGAGAGAGGGGGTGGAGAAAGAGGGGGTAGAGAGAGAGAGGGGGTAGAGAGAGAGAGCGGGGTAGAGAGAGAGAGGGGGTAGAGAGAGAGAGGGGGTAGAGAGAGAGGGGGTAGAGAGAGAGAGGGGGTAGAGAAAGAGGGGGTAGAGAGAGAGAGGGGGTAGAGAGAGAGGGGGTAGAGAGAGAGAGGGGGTTAGAGAGAGAGGGGGTAGAGAAAGAGGGGGTAGAGAGAGGGGGTAGAGAGAGAGAGGGGGTAGAGAGAGAGAGCGGGTAGAGAGAGAGAGGGGGGGTAGAGAGAGAGAGGGGGTAGAGAGAGAGGGGGTAGAGAGAGAGAGGGGGTAGAGAAAGAGGGGGTAGAGAGAGAGGGGGTAGAGAGAGAGAGGGGGGTAGAGAGAGAGAGGGGGTAGAGAGAAGAGGGGTAGAGAGAGGGGGGTAGAGAGAGAGAGGGGGTAGAGAGAGAGAGGGGGGTAGAGAGAGAGGGGGTAGAGAGAGAGGGGGTGGAGAGAGAGGGAGGGGGTTAGAGAGAGAGAGGGGGGTAGAGAGAGAGGGGGGTAGAGAGAGAGAGGGGGTAGAGAAAGAGGGGGTAGAGAGAGGGGGTAGAGAGAGAGAGGGGGTAGAGAAGAGGGGGTAGAGAGAGGGGGTAGTAGAGAGAGAGAGGGGGTAGAGAGAGAGAGGGGGGGTAGAGAGAGAGAGGGGGGTAGAGAGAGAGAGGGGGTAGAGAAGAGGGGGTAGAGAGAGGGGGGTAGAGAGAGAGAGAGGGGGTAGAGAGAGAGAGGGGGGGTAGAGAGAGAGAGGGGGGGTAGAGAGAGAGAGGGGGGTAGAGAAGAGGGGGTAGAGAGAGGGGGTAGAGAGAGAGAGGGGGTAGAGAGAGAGAGGGGGGTAGAGAGAGAGAGGGGGGTAGAGAGAGAGAGGGGGGTAGAGAAAGAGGGGGTAGAGAGAGGGGGTAGAGAGAGAGAGAGGGGGGTAGAGAGAGAGAGGGGGGGTAGAGAGAGAGAGGGGGGTAGAGAGAGAGAGGGGGTAGAGGAAGAGGGGGGTAGAGAGAGAGGGGGTAGAGAAGAGAGGGGGAGAGAGAGGGGGTAGAGAGAGAGAGGGGGGGTAGAGAGAGAGAGGGGGGTAGAGAGAGAGAGGGGGGTAGAGAAAGAGGGGGGGTAGAGAGAGGGGGTAGAGAGAGAGAGAGGGGGGTAGAGAGAGAGAGGGGGGGGTAGAGAGAGAGAGGGGGGTAGAGAGAGAGAGGGGGGTAGAGAAAGAGGGGGGTAGAGAGAGGGGGGGTAGAGAGAGAGAGAGGGGGGGTAGAGAGAGAGAGGGGGGGTAGAGAGAGAGAGGGGGGTAGAGAGAGAGAGGGGGGTAGAGAGAGAGAGGGGG